>NC_044337.1:15441005-16079515 GCF_007399415.2 Gopherus evgoodei | reverse complement strand
CTATGTGAAGTGTCATGTAAGTGTTGCCAGTTTTTTGAGTGGTTGCAGATACGTATTCCACTCAAGTGTGTGAAATCCATTTTTTTTTTCCTAAATTCCAGGTAAGTACATTTTTTAAAGGGCTAATCTGTCTCTTCCCTCCTCTTAAAGAAACAGCACCACTCTGGGCCCTTAATACAGTGCCAGTTGCTCTCATGGGTCTTCTGTTTGAGCCCTTGGTAATCTGCTATCTGTCCTTTCTTTGCCAGAAGGCAGCTTTCCTCATAGCCATAACTCCCTCAAAGAGGGTGAGTGAGTTGCAGGCTCTCATGGCAGGACTTCTCTATACAGAATTTTTCAAGGATAAATATGGTGCTAAGGCAGCATCCAAAATTCATGTGTAAAGTGGTGTCACGGCTTCACCTTAACCAAACATATATTAACCTGTATTCTATCCTAAACTGCATTTTAATACAGAGGAACAGCTCTATCATGTACTGAATGTGAGACCGTGTTTGGCATTCTCTGTTCAGTCATTTATCTCAATTGTCTCTCTTATGGAGAGCAAGTAAAGGGTTAGTCAGTTTCCATGCACACAGTCTTTAGGTGGATTACTTCCTCCAGTACTGCAGCATGTGGAGTACCTTAGTCTACACCACTTCAGAGACTGGCAGCTCATTCAACTAGAGCCAAATCCGCTTTGGTTGCGTTCCTCAGTGCTGTTTCTATATTAGACATTTGCAGAGCAGCTATCTGGTCTTCAGCACATACTTTTACTTCGAGAAGGTGGTTTTACGATCGTTTTTCAGTTAGTCTCTGAGCCCCAACTCCTCCAGTTACAGGTTTTGAATCACCTGAGTGGAATACACATCTGCAACAACTTGAAGGAGAAAAATGTTTGCTAACTGTACTATAATTGTTGCTGTTCAAGATGTGGGTGAAGATGCATATTCCACCCACCGTCCCCTTCTACATTGGCATCATTAGCCTTGGATTCTGGTGTGAAGGAAGAGAGGTGGGTCAGGGAGGCACTGCCCTTATATAGCCATGGGAAGGTCTGTGGCCCTGAAAGGCATGAGTTTCAGCTGGACAGGTGCTGTTAAGCAGTTACCGGAGTTTGATGTGCTTGGTGTATGAACCACTGAGTGGTATACACCTCTACACCCACATCTCAATGAACAATAATTACTGTGCAGGTAAGTAACTGCTTTTGCTCTGTTATTGTTGAGTCTTGACAGGAGCCCTCTAGTATTGTTTGCTTTCAAGTAGCAGATTTCTTTAGCAGTTGAATGGGAGGGGGGAAGAATGTTATGGTGGTGGTCCATCTTTCTCTTCTGATAGTAGAGATCTACAAAAGAACGTGGCTAGTGATAGCAGCAAAGAGTCTTGTGGTACCTTATAGACCAACCTTTAGTCTGGATCTGTAAAAGCAGGACTCTTTGCTGCTTTTACAGATCCAGACTAACATGGCTACTCCTCTCATACATGGCTAGTGATGTGCTTCTTTCTACCCTCCTCCGTTCTAACGGGATTTCTCCTTCGTTCCACTGGAGACATATTTAACTTAACAAACTTCTTGTATTTTTCCTTCCTTCTGCTGAAGAAATTAATGACCTGATTTTCAGAGGTGCTGAACACCTTCAACTCCCATGAAGACAACTGGAAGTTAGATGAACCCAGCACCTTTGAAAACTAGGACCACAACTCTAGTTTTCAAAAATCTAACAGGAAACAGTGACTTTTGTATTATTTCTTTTGGCATTATATGTTGAAAGTAAATTTTCACTCATTAAATTGGCTCCAAGGATCCCTACTCCTGGAATGCACACATCATAGCATGCGGATTTCAGTACCGCTGAAAGCAGTCTTAGGAAGGTGCTCCATGCCAATGCACAGCCCTTCTGAGAGCACAGCAGACACTCAGATGTGTTACTGCACAGCTGAGAAACAAGATCAGCATCAAACACTGTGATATGGTGAAGAGAGAACAGGGTAACCACAGTGAGCTCACTTTCTTTATTCTTGGAGTTATACTTGTTGGCAAACACAGGATGGTCTCTTAGTATTAATGATATTTTTTTAGGGGTATCAAATAAAGACTAGACCCAATAGTTTGTTTAGCTTTATAGATAGTGGTTTTTCAGTACTTCAGTTCAGTTCTTTCCTAGAACTGAAACAGTATCTAAAGTTTAAATTATTCTCTAGTATAGTGGTTGTGATTTTCACCACTTTGTATGTTTAGGGTCTTCCATTATGACATTCATTGTATTGGGAAAATAGGTTTTTATTTGCTCAGAACTCTCTGGCTCATGGTTCAATTGACAGAAAGGTCTGAGTATAAATGAGGAGTAAAGTTTTTTATTTTGTTTTTGTTTCGATGTGTGGTATCTTTTTTTTTTGTTTGTTTTTTGTTTTGCTTTAGGGCTTTTTGCTTACACTGGAATATAAATGTTACCAATATATTTCCTAAACTGACAAAGAAAGCATCTGAACTAAGTGAGTGAAAGTTTCTCAGAATCTAAATTTAGGCCTTTAATCTACTTTGTATGAAACAGGGCCAGGAAAATGACTCATTTAAATAGAAAATGTACTGGTACCGAGAGAGAGTGGGTCAGGTGAAATTAGTTTTGATCTCTTAATAAGTCAGAAAAGTTTCTTTACTGAATAGCTCACCAACAGAGTATATTCCATGGGTCTCCCAGTCTTGGAAATGCTGGTTCATGTTCTGGATTAAGATCTGGGTTATTTGCCGTGGGTGTCATTGGGGAGGGAAAAGAACTCATCTCATCTCTAGTTCTATCCTAAACCCATAGAGTGGCCATTGGTAAAGGATATACGTAAATTTTTGGAAGGCGTGTTTTTTTTCTTAATGCATGGTAGTCTAGAGATGTCTACAGTGCTGCAATTTTCTTGTTCAAGAAAGACCTAGTGTGGTCTGGGTTAGAGTGCCGCCAGTCCACCACATAGTACCATAGAATATTTGGAACAGCAAGTTTGCCTGTTTAATGGGTCTGTACAAAGAATCTGTACTCACTCTTGATCTTTTCTTATTCCATATATATTCTAACAACATTCTGTGTATTTCAAAAACAGATTATTTTTTTTAAATGAGTACAAATAATGTCCAAGCAGATAAACTTTCATATTTTTTTAAGGCCAGAAGAGACCATTATGATCTTGAAGTCTGACCTTTTTAAATTATACAGTCCACAAAATTACTTCCAGTAATTCCTGGATTGAACTAAATAATTTCAGATTCCCAGCTAATTGTGACAGTTAAATTTATAAATCTTTGGGAAAAGGGACATTTATAATGGAAGTCCTTACATAACCCTAACTAATAGTATGAATGGTACTCCAACACTTATTACATCATTCTATAAAGAGCAGTCTGATGTTTAGTATCAAATTTAACTTTTGGAAAGGTTTACTTTAAAACTATTCAAGAAAGAGCTAGAAGTCTGTGGCAGTAACTTTTGTTGCTTTTCTGGGAAAAGTCATCCAGAGTTCCTTGTACAATTCTAAAGTTCTGCTTTGCCCCTACTGTCAGGGCTGTATTAAGTGACAATATTCATTAAATACCAGAGAGATGATATGCAATAAAGAAATAATCCTCAAGCCCATGTCTATACTTCTCTCCAGAAGAGTTAAAGTTGAGAATGTAATTAAAGATTAAAACACTGTTTGCATTCTGGAACATAGAGATACCTTTTTGTACATGAAGGGGAATTGCATTAATAAGGAAGAGATCAGTTTCCAATAACTTTCAATACTAGGAGCTCAATTAATATCCTCAGTCATGTTTAAGTTTCTCACAATATTCCTTTATCTTTACCCTTGCAAGTCAGTGCAACCAGAACCGTAAAAAGATATGTGCTGCTCCAATTCAGTGACTCTCTTGCTTCCCAAAGTAATCTTTTTTTATATGAAAAAGATTAAAAGTTAGGTACTTATAGTGCAAGACGGCAGTGATTTACATGGAAAGGTTTGTTACGTTTCAGTATATAAATCTTGCACTATGTAGCTATGTTATTTACCTTAATATTTGGTCTCTTCATGAGTATCCATGGTTTGGATCATGTCAAACTTTTTTTCTCATTCTCTTTGGTAAACTAATTAACTAGATTTCCTTCAGATGGTGTTGAGTGGAGCTATTTTTGTGTAAGTTGCAGTGCAGTACCATAGGATGAGGGCACTTTATTAATCATTAATTGGCATGCTGATATATGTGTATTCAAAAAATATTTGTGCACTTTCATGATAAATTCCGGTAATTGTATTCCTAAAACCACTCTGCAGAAGCCTGAATAGAAAGTGACTGCAAACATTTCTGTGCTGACTATTTTGCTTCATCAACTTGTTAAATACCTTTTACTTTCACCAAGAGAGCTGTTATTAGCCAATGGGTTTGCACTGTTTTTATCCAGAGCATTATAATAAATAGTAATTCTGTTAAATATTTTTCACTTGCTTTGAAATAAGATCTGCAAGTGCTTTGACAAATAGACTGAAATATTTTCTAGTTTCACCATGGCTTTTGTGAGTACCTGATTGTCTACACTACTCACGTTACAGTGCAGCCATGGCTGTGACATGGGCAGTGTAGACATGTTTTATCACCAGGGGAGAGCTCTCCTGGCGATTTAAAAAAACCCCACCCTTGACAAGTGGTGGTAGCTTGCTCCCAGCGATAAAGTGCTGTTTATACTCGCGCTTTTCAGCGCTAAAACTTTTGTGGCTCGGGGGGTGTTTTTTCACACCCTTGAACGACAAAAGTTTTAGTGCTGAAAGGCTGTTTTGAATTGGCATTGTAGGCTTTTACTGGGCTAGAGAAAAGTCTGCCACTGGATGCATAGAGAGCAGAACTATGAGTTTAAAATGTTGATGTGTCCTATAGACTTTCTAGTTGGTAGGCATGCATGTATGTATGGAGTAATTCCATATATGTGACCTTTCGGGGGGGGAGGGGGAGGGCGTAGGACAGCAAAAAAAGTCAGGAATTTCAGACTTTGTGTCCATGTCTGTATACTACAGTGCAAATGGAACAAAGGTGTTTTCCTCACTGAATCATGCTTATCTACATCTACATCTACATCTTTCAGTAGTCAGAAGCTAATATACACATACCGTACTTAGTGTATCTTTGTCACTGATTTCATACTTGTTAAATCTTGGAAATTATCACTGGTATGTACAGATAGCTTTTAGTGGATTAGAGAGGTGGACCTCTAAATTAGGGTTTTGTAATTAAATTGTAGTGGTTGAGTACTTCAGTTTATTAAGGGAATCCAAGAATTACTTTTGAAAGTTATATTTTATTTCTTTAAAGGAAAACCACAATATAATGATATGCTAACCCCTGCTCAGAGAACAGTGGGTCGCTAAGCGAATACTTCTAAAGTGTCTGAAATATAATAAAGAATTATTAACAAGCAGACAGCTACCATTATGATAGTTTCATGAAGTAAATTAGAAATTAGTACTGACAATATTTGAGTGCCATTAGCAACCACTGAAATGAGCATTTTAAGTTTTGAGGTAAATTCTATATTCTTTGGTCCTATCCTGTGAAATCAACTTTTTCAAATTGTCTTAGGTAAAGGTTTTGAAACTTTTTCCTAGAGCAGGACCAGATCTTATTATAAAACCCCACCTCTTCCCTTCTGGCTCTGCTGGCTGCGCTGCCTCTCCTTGCTCCCTCTGTTGGGGAGAGGGGCTGTGTCCCACCTCTCCCTCTCTGTATCCGTTCATAAGCTGACCCCTGTCTCTGGTGCTTCCCTTTTTTGCTAAAAAAATTTAGCTTATAAATGAGTATATACGGTACTTTGTTTTTGCAGTAAAGAGAGTAAGTTTTGAAATCAGCTGTACTTGGTTTGTCATATAAAATGTCAGTGTTTTTTCTACTTGGTTCAGACTCATCACATTTAACTCTGAAACCGCACATGACTTGTGCAACGTAGAGACATCTGAGAGATAGAAGGAAGTTTGGTTTTTTGATCTCAGAGACTGCTAAGGTCATAGACTATCCTTTTTCAGTTAAGACTGTGTTAATTTTTTTTGTCAAGCCTACCTTTGATTTAGATGGCTATAACATGCTTTAAAGAACAGATGTGAAATAATAGAAAATAGTGTGTTCCAGTTTTAAAAATTGCAAAACATTAGAAAATATACTGTATATGGACCAGTCTTGCACTGGCTGATATTGGACTCCATGGGTATGTCTACACAGCAAAGAAAACCCCACAACTGGCCTCCAGTGAACTCAGGCTCGCGGGCTCAGGTTATGGGGCTGTTTCATTGCTGTGTAGACTTCTGGGCTTGGGCTGGAGGGTTCCAGAATTCTGAGGCTGGAAGCAGTGAAACTGCCCAGTAGTCTGAGCCCTGCAAGTCCGAGTTGACTGGCACAGGCTAGCTGTGGGTTTTTCTTTGCTGTGTAGACATACCCTGTGACCAAGTAAGCCTTCTCCATCACTGACCTCTGAGTTTAGGTATCATGTTTTTGACATAACACTCCATATTCTTTATGAAATTATGCTTGTTATAGATATGACATAACTGACATACTTTATGCAAGATGGCTCATGTAAGATATCATCGGAAAGGATATGATTTACTGAATGGGATTATCCAATTTGTACTCATGTATCATTTGTGTATCTAAAGTTAGGAACATGGACTATGTAACAATTACAACTGGGTGTGTATTGGGATGACACCCACCAGACAACTGGCCATTAGATTTGATGGGCCATTAGGAAGGAACAACAAGACTGTGAAGATACTAATCTCTCTCCCTCCTGGGAGGCTTCCTTGGACGTAATTGTGGCACTATTAAGGGCACGTCTTCATAGGCAATGTTAAAGCACTGCCGTGACAGTGCTTTAATGTGGCTTGTGTAGTCGCAGCATAGCGCTGGGAGAGAGTTCTTCAAGTGCTCTAAAAAACCCACCTCCACCAGGGTTGTAGCTACCAGCACTCGGAACACAGCTACCAGGGCTATTGCACTGTTTACACTGGCACTTTACAGCATTGAAACTTGCAGTGCTCAAGGGGGTGTTTTTTCACACCCCGGAGTGAGAAAGTTGCAGTGCTGTAAAGTGCCAGTGTAAACAAGCCCTAAGTCAGGTGGTCTTGTCATCTGATGCTAAACATTATCTTGCACTTCTTGTAACTTTCCACTAAAAGGGATGGGGGGGGGGGTTTGTCAAGTTTGGGAAACAAAGGATTCTTGCCTATGTAAACCTTATTTCAGGGTGGGGAGGAAGGCAGACAGGGCTCTACTCCATGGCCTGTCTGCCCAAGAAGAATGACTGCTAAAGACACCTGAAGGGGCAGGTAAGGAGGAAGTCCAGACTGAGACGGGTCCAGTCTGAAAAGAAATATAACTGGAGCTCTAAGTTACAGAAACTGGGGGGAGGGATAGCTCAGTGGTTTGAGCATTGGCCTGCTAAACCCAGGGTTGTGAGTTCAATCCTTGAGGGGGCCATTTAGGGATCTGGGGCAAAAATCTGTCTGGGGATTGGCCCTGCTTTGAGCAGGGGGTTGGACTAGATGACCTCCTGAGGTTCCTTCCAATGCTGATATTCTATGAAACTGCAACCTGCCTAAAATAACATTTAGGGTAAGCAATTACATTTTGTAACCATTTCTTAAGTATATTGAGCTTAGCTGGCATATTTTGTTTTACCTGCTCAGTAATCTGCTTTGTTCTGTCTGTTATCTCTTATATTCACTTAAAATTCACCTTTTATAGTTAATAAACTTATTTCTTGTTTATAATATAACCCAGTTCGTGCAATTCGTAATTTTTGTTGGGAGGCGGAGGAGGGAAGAGGCTGTGCATACCTTCCTCTACATTGAGAGAGGAGGCGGATTTCATAATATCCCTTTGGGTCTGTACTCCAAGGGAGATGGACACCTTAGTGCTGAGGCAAGTCCCTTAAGCTGAGTCTTCCCAGAGCTGATCTCAGTGTCTATGTCATTCTGCAGTTAGATGTGGCCCTGCCTGTGTGTGTGCTGGAGGAGGTTTAATAGCAAATAGCTCAGCAAAACATGTAAAAAGGGTGCCCAGGCTGGCAGAACAGGAGGGCTCAGTGGTATCTCAGCACATCAGGTGGCATCTTAACGGGGCAACCCGTCACATCGTTGTTATCCTATCAAATCTAATTTTCATTGTTAATCCACAAACCCAATACTTGTGGCAAAAAGTCTGGCTGTATCAGTCCACTTTTCAGCTGAGATTTAGAGCCGGATTGTGGCTGGCCTTTACCTAACGGAGAATTGGGAATGGGATGGGGGGCAAGGAGCCGAGACAGCTTCTCTGTATGCTCTTTGGGATGCAGTCTTATCCCCAAGGAGATCAAGAGAGACAGCAAAGGGTTGGGAGGATATTGCATTCTTCAAGGGACACAGTAAGAAATGCACACCTCTGCAATACAGGGAACTCTGAGATTAATTCTGCCTCCCTGACCTTTCCCAGGTGTAATGTAGAGCCAAAGCGCTATGTACTCTGGACCATGTGCAATTTACTCAGTCAAACTCATAATTAACAGCATGACAGAATGATATATCATATTTCCAAGCTTGTTATTCTACACTGTATATACTAAACTGCATTATGTTTACTAAGATAATATGGAGTACTGTGCATAAAACAAAACTGTATGTGTGGCAAACTAAGTATTTGATGATTTATTAAATATGGTAATTCCTAATAGTCTGAACCAGAGAATTTTTTTATGTACTCAGTTGCATATTATTGAGTCATAACAATCCATAGTTAAGATTTCAAGAATCCTGTCCTGGAAAGCATTATTTTCAATTCCTCTTTACTTTCCTGAAATAAAAATACAAGCTTTTTTGGCATAACATTTCTAATGCTTAGTCTCCAAACCAAAGGAGAGAATTTTTTTATTGAAGTTTGAAAAAATAAAATTCAGAAGAATCATTTGAATGTTAGAATTGTGTGCGAGTGAGAGACAGTCATTTTTGGCATCTGGTACTGAAACAAGTGGTTGCTTTGAGAAATGTAAACTTTTTTCATATTTTTAACTGTCAGAGAAGTCACGTTCTATTTGAAGGTTTGAACACATCCAGGTTACAGTTTAAAAAAATTAATGTCATTTATTATATGTCTGGGTAAGATTTAGCCCAGTGCTCCACCTACTATGTGCATCTGTTGTGTATGTCTTCAGGAGAATGCACACATCCCATTCAGAGCTGAGTGAACTGCCAAGGAGGTGTGCAAGATCCAAATAGGACTCTTATCCCAATGAATGATTCTGTAAGGGGAACAGTTCCCTAAACCTCTCTCTATGCTGGCTGGGAAGTTGATCCCAAGTGTCTGTCTCACCTCATGAGTGGCTGGAAGAAAAGAGGAAGTAATTTTCTGCTTTGCTTTTCTATGCAGCTTTAGAAGTATGATTTTTTTAATTCAAATCTTGATCTAATCTAATGTGTTGATGTATTTTGCAGCAGGAGTCTGTGTAATAATCTTCTTTATTTTGTGACTCCAGAACAATGCTGATTTTTTTTTTTTACTCCCATTTAAGAATTGCACCACTGTACATTTTCTTACAAAAGCAATTACAAAAAACCAGCAGGCATTGATCAACACAGATTGACCAAAGAGAAGGTTTGACTATTCCACCCCAAATGTTGCTTATGATAGTCATTTATATTTGTACATATGACAAAAAGGCTAGAGAGCTAGAAGTTCTTTAGTTCCAATTAAATATAGAAACTTCTATTAAAGATACGGTAGAATTTCACTGCATATTATAACCTGCTCAAAATATTAGCATTGCCTCTCTACTCTTCAACTATTTCATAGCAGGCAGCAGGGTAATGAAGGGCTCACATTATTGTAAAACTAATTAATGAAATCTGTGTGTGATGTGAGATGCATATAAAAAATAACATTAGTTTTACAATTTATATTTGCTAGTATGTTGCGGGATCGCCAATCACTAGTATGTTATGCAGTATTATAAAGTAAAAGTAAAGTAGTATTTTTGCTAACTTGTAAAATTCAGTAAATCACAATGGATCTCCTGATCATTAGTGCAAATTAGCAAAGTGCTATTGCTTAGTGTAAGGGTACGAGAGTCACCGCCACGGGGCCTCCCAATGGTTGTTCAGGGAATTAGCTTTTCATCCTCTGGTGCACCCTCTGTCGGCCGATGTCTCGCCTTTTGCTGGCCCGTCTCCCTTCCAGACCCCAGTGCCCCTTTCTCTTGGAATGTCCACTACTGGTAGTTGAAATAATTGGCCAGAGAAGAGCAGACTGACATAATAGAGGAAATTTGTTAGGAATTAGTAAAAATTAAAGTTTTCTCTTAGCCTGTGATTTCATCAAATGAGTGTTTTACTTTTTATCATGAGTGTTTGCAGTTGCTATTTTAGTAGTATTTTGCTAACAGGAGAGATCATTTTGAAAGGGTTAAATTAAAACCATTGCATACTAACCAGGAGATACAGTGCATGCTAGTAAATCTTCCATCTCCCCCCACAGTATGTTATGTTGTCAGCTGTAATAAACAAAAAAGAATAAGTCCTCGCTAATTCATACTAATGACATGAGAAAAACCATCAATTTTTATTTTGTGGTTTAGCAAATGTGGCTTGGCAAAATTCTATTTGCAATGTACAGAACAGAATTATATTACATAATGAAGTTATTTATTGATGAATACACTTAAACACGTGTGTGTGATTTAAAATGAAAGCTGTTTCAAAAACAGTGCTAAAGAGTTTCAAAAGCATAGTACTAAATAGTTACACATTTTAGATGCTTAAAATATGTATTGTTAATGACATGGAAGGACGTTCTAGATTCCTCCTTGTAATAAACTTAGACATATTAGCCTTTCATGAAAGTCAAAGCCAATGTTGAGACCTATTGTAAGGAGAGTTTTTTGCAGTTTGGACAACAACTCAAAAGGAAAACCCACATAAGTAATTACTATACTATAGTTACAGAAAGAATGTTTAATATCCTTTTAACAAGAAAGGGTACAGTGTTGGCAAATTGCTTTGATGTGCTTCCCGTACTCAACATTAAAAATAACTCTCTTACTTTTTTATTTCACTGCAGGACATTCTCCGGGCATTTGTTTGTTTACAAGGAACTCGCGGGGGTGGAGGTTAAATCAAAAAGCTTGGGGAAGCATTCTAGTCTATTACTTTATGGGAACTTTCTTTTAAACACAGATCTTAGACCATCACTTTCTAACCGTTTTAAAAACATTTTTTGGTACACATGCTTTGTTTTGCATGTCCTGCCCTCCCCACTCCCAAGAAGGGGAGGGGCCGCAAGGAAGTGACATACCAATGCAGTCCCTAGAAAAGAAGCTTTTTATACAAATGGGGAATACATTTTAAGTGTCCTGCATGGGTCTGCAGGCAACCCTTGTTGATTTTTTTTTATGATATGTGACTTAGTCCCTGTGTACTTTTTAGAAAAGCTGCTCCACTGTCATTTTCCTTCTCTGTTTCCTTTTGAAGGAGCCCTTTTGCTTGATCCTACATTGTTTCACAGCATTGTTGTCATACCAGAGTTCTCGTACTGGCCATATTCTCACCCAGCAGCGTGTGCTGGTATATCAACATTTAAATTCCTATCTCGTACTGACATTCCCTGTCTCCTCAGCAACCTTCTGCAGTTCAGAAGGGGTCACCTGATTATGGTGGTTGCAGTGTGTAACACTTGTTCTAGTGCTTGTTCAGAAGCAATTTAAAAACAAATCTACAAAGTCTTGTGGCAACAATGTAATGTGGAATGCAGATAATTTTATTTTGCTAAAGCTCAGTTATTTTCTTTTCCCTTGAACTCTCAAACTTTAGAGATTGCCATATGTTCATACAGAATGTTCAACCCTAAAATCATGTTTCTCCTTTGTGTTGAAAATACACTGCTTTTTGGTGTTTTGTTCTTCGGAACCTTTCTGTTTCAGCAAATGTCAAACGATGCTACTTGATTTATGCGAGAAGACTGGATCATTCAATTTGTTTAATGTTAGCTAAGTCTACCAATGCCTCCAGAATGATAGGTATAGAAAGAAAAGATACATTCTTCTTCGAGTGATTGCTCATATCCATTCCAGTTAGGTGTACGCGCCGCGCGTGCACATTCGTCGGAAAACTTTTACCCTAGCAACTCAGTGGGCCGGCAGGTCGCCCCCTAGAGTGGCGCCACCATGGCGCTCCATATATACTCCTGCCGGCCCACCCGCTCCTCAGTTCCTTCTTACCGCCCGTGTCTGTCGTTGGAACAGTGGAGCGCGGCTTAGCTGACCTCCACTTCCCTAGCTACTCGTTTTCTCGTATATAATTATGCAGTTATAACCCTTTTATATATATATTTGTATGGTTATACGGGTTTTCTTTGCTAACATGGTTAGTTTAGTTAGCGGGGTTCAGGAAGTAGCCCCTTCCATGAGCCCAGTGCCGGAGCCATGCATGGCTCACCGGGTTTTAAAAGGGGCCCGGCCTGCCAGAAGCCGCGGCCGAAGAGAGATCTACATGACTCCTGTTTGAAGTGCCTCAGGGAATCACACTTGACAGATAAGTGCCCCATTTGCAAGGCTTTTAAGCCGAGAACAAAAAGGTGCGGGACTTTCACTTACCCCTCCACCTTGGGCGCCGAGCGATATTCAAGCGGCGGGCAGAAGCGCCTCTTCGGCACCGGACCCCGCCGGTACTACCAAGGCCTTTCGGCACCGACCGTCGCCGGCACCGATGTCGACTCGGCACCGCTCCCTTCTTCCGAGGTCGAGAGAGTCTACGATTCCTGCTGGTGCCTGGCGGCTCCCCGGCACGCGCCGTGGTTGAGCCCCCTGCTCCCGCTGCTTCCGTGCCACCTGCATCGCAGCCAGAGAGCTCGCCTAAGTTGCGTTACCCGGCACCGACACCTGCAGAGGCACCGATGACTTCGGCTCCGTCGATTCCAGTCCCCCAGGACCACGAAATCCGGTGCTTGGCAGCTCCCCGGCTCGCGCCGTGGTAGAGCTTACTGCTCCTGCTGCTTCTGTGCCAACTGCACCACAGCTAGAGAGCTCGTCTAGGATGGCTCGCCCGGCACCGACGACGTCGCCACCGTCGATCCCGGTCCCACGAGGGCCGTAGAATCCGGTGCCTGACGGCTCCCCGGCACGCGCCGTGGTTGAGCGTATTGCTCCTGCTGCTTCCGTGCCAGCGGCACCGCAGCCAGAGGGCTCGTCTACGTCGGATCGCCCGGCACCGACACCTGCTGCGGCACCGATGGCGTCGGCACCGTCGATCCCGGTCCCACAAGGGCCGTAGAATCCGGTGCCTGACGGCTCCCCGGCACGCGCCGTGGTTGAGCGTATTGCTCCTGCTGCTTCCGTGCCAGCGGCACCGCAGCCAGAGGGCTCGTCTACGTCGGATCGCCCGGCACCAACACCTGCTGCGGCACCGATGGCGTCGGCACCGTCGATCCCGGTCCCACAAGGGCCGTAGAATCCGGTGCCTGACGGCTCCCCGGCACGCGCCGTGGTTGAGCGTATTGCTCCTGCTGCTTCCGTGCCAACGGCACCGCAGCCAGAGAGCTCGTCTACGTCGGATCGCCCGGCACCGACACCTGCTGCGGCACCGATGACGTCGGCACCGTCGATCCCGGTCCCGCAAGGGCCGTAGAATCCGGTGCCTGACGGCTCCCCGGCACGCGCCGTGGTTGAGCTCCTGCTCCGGCTGCTTCCATGCCAACGGCACCGCAGCCAGAGGGCTAGTCTAAGTCGGCTTGCCCGGCACCGACAACATTGGCACCGTCGATTCCAGTCCCACAAGGGCTATCGAATCCGGTGCCCGACGGCTCCCCGGCACGCGCCGTGGTTGAGCGTATTACTCCCGCTGCTTCAGTGCTGACGGCACCGCAGCCAGACAGCTTATCTAACTCGGTTCGCCCGGCACCGGCACCTACCGAAGCTCTGATGACCTCGGTACCGTGGATCCCGGTCCCACGAGGGCCGTCGAATCCGGTGCCTGACAGCTCCCCAGTACGCACTGTGGTTGAGCCTGCTGTTCCCTTCACGCCGGAGATGTTACCAACGGCGAGGGCTCTCAGTGCCATGACAGAGTCAGTGCTGCCTGACCCGGGCACCGCCGGTACGGGTAATACAGTCTCTTCAGGGGACTGTCCCCTGTCAGCACAGCAGAGCGGCACCGTTCATGATCACGGTCCCGCAGACACTCCACGTCCTGTCGGCACGCCGGACGCCACTGGCAGTCCCGGTGCTGTTTTCCTCGGTACTGGTCACACTCGCTGCACCGGTCGGTATCCCGTTCGCCGACCCGCTATCGGCACCGTTCCGACCTCTGGCACCGGGGCAGGTACCTTGACTCCTGTAGCCCTTCTCCGAGCCTCGAGATCTCGGTCGACTTCCCGACACCGTTCTGGTTGCGGGTCTGGATCTCGTTCCAGGTACCGATACGCCTCCCGATGCCGGTCCCCGGTGCCGAGTTGGGCAAGGTCCGAGTGAGTCAGAGACTCTGCCTGTGCCTTCTTTTAGTACCTCCATGGCCGTCCGGACGCGCATCCGTGTCATCCCATATACGCAGAATTTATGCTCAGGACCACGATCCTGATATGATGGCCAGCGGGCGCCAGCCCCGAAGCAGAAAGAGGCTTGGCGAATGCACAGGCTGGCCGCCAGGTGTACTCTGCAGGGGCCCTGCAGCTCTGGGTAGCAAAGCAACAAGCCTTGCTTAGCTGCGATAATTATAGCACCTGGGTGAAGGAGTTTCTCCCTCGAAACTCCCACCTGGAGTTCGCTACCGTCTTGGAGGACGAGGGAAAGAAGGTTCCCAGAGCGTCCCTCCAGGCCTCGTTGGACGCAGCAGACTCTGCGGCCAGCACTCTGGCCTTGGGTGTCGCCATGAAGTGCATTTCATGGCTTCAGGTTTTAAACCTCCGGCCGGAGCTGCAGTATGCCATTCAGGCTTTACCCTTTGTTGGTAAAGGCATCTTCGCGGCAGAGACAGCCCCAGACTGCGAAGCCTGATGGACAATAGGGTCCTAATGCGTCTCAGCATGTATACGCCAGCGACCAAAACGCAAGCCTTTATGGCCCCAGCCGCCATACTCTGTTCCTAGCCAGAGGCAGAACTCTGGCAAACGGCAAGGCCAAGGTGGTCGCAGACAAACGTCAGGACCCCTAAAGAGCCAAAGTCAAGGTCCTTCGCAATTACCACTGGGACCAAAGACGGACCTTCCAAGGTTCGCCTGAGGGCGGTGTACCAGTCGCAGGACGGGATCTCGATCCCGCTTTCTCCTGGCATGGCCCCAGTTACTTTCAGATCGCTGGGTCCTGCGCACGATGGAGCATAGGTACCACCTTTAATTTGCTCCAGCCCTGTCCCCCTTCAGCGGACGAAAGGGGCAAGGGGTTTTCTCCCGTTATGCCCTAGTCCCCCACTCGAACACAGGTCTCAGACCTCCCTGGTCCTGCATGGGCTCAACCGGTTTAGGATAAGGTTGAAGTTCTGCATGGTATCCCTGGGAACCATTATTCCATCCTTGCCTCCTGGGGGCTACTATGCCGCCCTGGATATGAAGGACGCGTACTTTCGCAATGCCATCTTCCCTCCGCACGGGAGATGCCTCCGCTTTATAGCCAACGGTGAATACTCCCGGTTTACGGCCATAGTCGCCGCCTACCGTCGCTGATGTCGGATATGCGTTTTTCCGTATCTGGACGATTCGCTTATCCGAGGAGACTCTGAGACACAAACCACTCAGCCGTGGGCATCGTCATGGTCTTATTCGCAGGTCAAGGCCTGCTGTTTACTATAGAGCAATCCACTCTGGTTCCCACGCAGAGGTTGGGCTTCCTAGGGGCTATCCTGGTCTCCTACCTAGCCGGAGCCTGCTTATCACAACTGCGGTTTTAGGCGATGGCAACAATCATCTGAGGTCTGAAGGCTTTCCCAACGACCTCAGCTCGTTCTTGTCTCAGTCTCCTGGGTCCATGGTTGCCCGCAAGTTTGTAACCAAACACGCCAAGCTCCGCCTCCGTCCTCTCCAAGTCCGGCCCACCTCGGCGTACCGCTTGGACAGGGAGCCAATGGTCATGGTAGTCACCATTCCCTCGAACGCCTTAGGCTCCCTAGAGGGGTGGCTAACTCCCTCCTTGGTGTGGACAGGGATGCGGTTTCATCCGCCCCAGCCCTCACTGCCCCTGACGGCGGACGCATCATCTCTCTGCTCGAGTGCTCATGGTCACCTCCGAGCTTAAGGCCTTTGGTCTTCTAGGGAGTTGGCATTCCTCATTAATGCCCCAAAAATGAGAGTAGTCCGCCTGGCATGCCAGGGGTTCCAGCGGCAGCTGCGAGGCCGTTGTATCTCGGTGTTTACAGCCAACACAATGGCCAGGTGCTTCATAAGTATTCAGGGGGGACATAGTCCTCCCCCCATTTTTTGTCAGGAGGCCATCCATTTCCGGGTCTTTTGCATGGCCCACTCGATGGAGCTGGCGACGTCCTTTCTCCCAGGCGTTGGGAACGTCTTACCTCTTTGACTCAGCAGGTCTTTCCTGTCTTACGAGTGATCACTCTGCCCCATGTGAGGCGTCCCGCTTTCCGGAAGTGGAGATGTTTCCTCACACAGACCTGTTCGCTCACCGCGAGAGCAGGAAATGCCAGGTGTTCTGCTCCTTCCAAGGTCTCTCCTCGGAATCGCTCTTGGACGCATTCCTGATGTCGTGGAAAGGCCAACTGCATTATGCCTTCCCACTGTTCCCACTGGTTCATTAGGTCCTGCTCAAACTCCGCAGGGGCAGAGCGCGCATCATCATGATCACTCCAGAGTGGTCCAGGCAGCACTGACATACCACGTTGCTCGGCCTGTCAGCCCAGACCTCATCACTCAGGGCAATGACAGGCTTCGTCACTCGGACCTGCAACCTCTTCGCCTCACGGTGGCTGCTGCGTACCTGAGTCGGGGTGACAGGCAGCCTTCCACCTGGTCAACGTACCGGGCCAGGTGGAAGCGTTTCTTTTACAGCTGCAATACGCTCGATCTTGCTCCTGCTGAGGTCTCGATCCCCTCTATTTGGCCTGCCTCTGGCCTTCAACGGCAGGACCTGGCGGTATCATCGCTGAGGATACACTCAGCAGCCATCTCTACCTTCCAGCAGGCTAAGATGGACGTTCAGTGTTCTCACGCTCTATGGGTTCGAGGTCCCTCAAGGGCTTGGAGCGCTTGCACCCTCGGGTGCGCCGCCCAGCCCCGACCTGGGACCTCAACCTAGTCTTGGCCAGACGGGTCTCTGAGATCAGAGCTCTTACGGGGGTTCCGCCGTACACTAGGTTTCACAAAGACAAGGTGCAGTTATGACCGCACCCGGCTTTCCTCCCTAAGGTGGTTTTGGCCTTTCATGTTACCCACAGCTCAACGCAATGGGCACAACCGTTGCACTCCTTGGACATCTGTGGAGTGCTCGCATTATATTGTGCTGACAGAACCATTTCCTAAGGTGCCCCAGCTCTGTCCCGGTAGCGGGCCAAAGGGAGGGCTTGCTTGTTGTCCTCTCAGAGGATCTCATCTTGGGTGATGGCGGACATCCACACTTGTTATGATTTGGCTCATATTTCCCCAAGCCACATCACCGTGCATTCTGCCAGGGCTCAGGCTTCATCTGCCGCCTTGCTGGCTTGTGTTTCTACCCACGAGATCTGTCGCGAAGCTCCATTGGTCCTTGGTCCATACCTTTGCTTCGCAGTATGCCCTGGTTCAGCAGTTAAGAGAGGCTGTAGCCTCTGGCTCAGCAGTTTTATTCTGCCACATTTCACTCCGACCCCACCGCCTTTGTAAGGCTTGGGATTCACCTAACTGGAATGGATATGAGCAATCACTCGAAGAAGAAAAGACGGTTACTCACCTTTGTAACTGTTGTTCTTCGAGATGTGTTGCTCATATCCATTCCACACCCGCCCTCCTTCCCCACTGTCGGAGTAGCCGGCAAGAAGGAACTGAGGAGCGGGTGGGCCGGCAGGAGTATATATGGAGCGCCATGGTGGCGCCACTCTAGGGGGCGACCTGCCGGCCCACTGAGTTGCTAGGGTAAAAGTTTTCCGACGAATGTGCACGCGCGGCGCGTACACCTAACTGGAATGGATATGAGCAACACATCTCGAAGAACAACAGTTACAAAGGTGAGTAACCGTCTTTTTTATGTCATCTGGCATTTCCAGTCTGCCCCTGCCCATGGTTCCTTCTAATCAACTGTTTAATACTTCACAAAGCTTCATTGCAGAATGTTGGACAGCAAACTCATCCATTACCCTGTTCCTGCATTTGAAAGCAAAATAGATGTCTGTTCTAAGTAGTTACATTAAAAGGGCTAAACTATTTACAAACCTTACCTCCACATTTATGGGGAATGATAGTAGAGGATTGAGAGGCAGCATATCTGGGCTTGGGGACTGCAGATAGGTCTGGGAACCAGATTCTACTGAGTTCCAGTCATGCTCAGCCACTGACTTGGTTTGTTTCATTTGACCCTTCTGCCTTAGTTATACTATTTTCAGAATGGGAATAATAATACGTTTTCTAAAAGAACTTTGAGATCTACAAATGAAACCGCTATATAAATTCAAATGATTATCAATTTATTGAACTGCTTTGTGCCTCAGTTTTCCCACCTGCAAAATGTGAAAAGTACCATTTTCACAAGGATGTTGAAAATGTATTAGGTAGTATTTGTACAGAGCTTTGATGAGATAAACAACTAATATTAGGAGGATGCTATCTCATTAGGAAAAAGTCTTGGATTTTGTATCTCATTGTCAGGTAACATTCAAATCCAATTAGATACTTTTAATATTCAAAGTGCATTAGTGACATGTCCTAGGAAATGAATGATCATATCCTCCTACTTTCAAGATCTAATTGGAAGGCCTAGCTACCCTCTGCCAGGATTCTTATTGAGGAGTGATGTATTATTTTGTACCCCTTGTCTCCATGCTTTTAGGTACCATTTCAGTTACAGAAAAACAAAGTGCAGATGCATGAAATACTTACACAGCAAGCTTGGCTGGAGCCTGTCAGTCTGTTTCAACCTCTGTAGACTACCTGAGTCTTGTAATTATTGAGGTCTTTTTCTGGTTATTACATTCAGCGTTTGGTGTTACAAACAAGTGTGCACTAAAATGCAGAAAGTATCTTGGTGTTTGATATAATTTTAAAAACAGAAGAGAGTCTGTCCCAAAAAGCACTATGAAACTAAGCTACCATCACAAATGCTTATTTTAATCTACTTTTGTATCTTTTATATGCAGAACTTCATTTTTGTGGAGTTCAGATTTTTGACCAGGGTTCAGCAAAGATTACACTTGTTCATGACAAGTTTGTACGTGCCTTGTAACCCACAGAATCTCAAAAGAACTATCTCTGAAGGACTAAAATACAAGTTAAATTTAGTTCTGGGTTTGCGGACTAATCAGTTAATGGGAACTATCAACCTGAAAAATCACATTTGTATTTGAAAATAATTTACCTACCTTGTTACAAGTAACACACAAAAATATAACAGAAAGAGATCAGTCTGGAAAAAAGCATATTCTTTCAGTTTAACCGTATGAATTTAACAACACTTTGTGTGTAATCAGTTTCGTTGTTTTACTTGTATAGTGAATTACTAGTTTCCATTTTTGTTTAATTCTTCAAATGACAAGAGGGATGAGAGAAATGTTTTTGGAAAATGGGATTGTAAAACCATGAAAATAGATAGGACAGGTGTTCTGTCAGAAACTGCTCTTAACGTTTTCTGTAATTGACTAGATTTAATGATGATGTCCCTTTAAACCAGAAATAGGTTGCAGTCTAATTAACCAGACATCAGTTAGATTTGCAGTGACCAAGTAGCCTATGAGCTCAAGGAATAATCCATAACTAATTAGTCATTATTAACTGGTAATGGCTTGTTTCTTAGTTACTTATTGAGGTACAGCCGCAGACAGATAACTGTTGCAAACTGGACAATAATAGCGGAATAACTGATTTTGGAACAAGTAGGTGTTGTAAACTGTGTTTTTAAGATTAACAGTTGCATTCCCCCTCTCCCCCCCATGTTGGCTAGTATAGCCTATTGTAGTTGAAAAATTGAAGGATTCATGGTGGTTAGCAAATGATTAACTACAATTGGACACACTCTGATTTTATAGTACAGGTTAGAGAACTCTTGCTCTTCTCTAATTGTGAGCTGTCCAGTGTAAGTATGAATGAGCAAATATTCTAGACTTTAGCTTCAGTTCATAATGAGCACATTCATAATAGAGCCTGAGCTTTTAATTCACTGAAGTGTGTCTGTAGATGTTTCTTTCAAGCACTACATCTGTTAACCCTCAGTCTGCTGAAGTTTTCCAGTTTTGCTAGCCATATAAATGTTAAAGATGGTCTCTGTTGCTGCTGTGGATATTAAAATTGCTAACTGATTCTTGTCCGATTGTATTAGGGATTGAGCTGGAGGGAGCACGTTAAAAATAAATGTTACAATGTTGGATCAGTCATTTTGGCACAATTTATTGAACTTCTCCTCTTTTAGTTCAACAATCTATGATAGCAAGGAAATAGTGGCCAAGTTTTTTGGCACTACAAACCCCTGTGATCTCTCGCTGTTTCTAGCTTTCTTTTACTCCTCCTGCCTGGGACTGAACAACTTCAGTGGTGTGCCCCTCAATTTATTTTTGGTTGGCTTCTTCAATAGCTCTCCTACTCCCATGCCAGGCATTATAAAAAGAATGGGTTCTCCCTCACTCTTTGGAACCAAAAGGTTTCCCAGGAAGTGGATCTCTATTTTTGAGTCCGGTGGGTAGGACATCCTCCAGATCACATGGGCCTCTGTCTCAAGCTGTCTCTAGTTGACTGAGTGACCACTCCATTTAGCAGTTTCACTGGGGTAAACAGCATGTCCAAGTTTTGTGTCTGCTCCTCCTCAGTCTGCCTCTGTAGATATATGTGGTGCCAAACCATTCATATCTGCCAAGATCAGGCATTCTTTTCCTCATTTCACGTAGTGGTCTCATGGATGAAGACCGCATCAGAGGCTAATTTCCATGTTATCTGTGGATTAATTATTTAATGTTACAGTGCCTTGAAAACATACAGTAGCATAAAAGTTCTAAGTATTAATCATGAAGAGAACTGTTTTCTCAGATAGTTGATTATCGTATTGTAATAGTCTAGGAGGATTTTCCTTCTTTTCACTAAAGAATCTGGGATAGATCTTCCTTGTGGAATGATCACAGGGAAATTGTAACAAAGAAGTGTTTGTGGGAGGGAGTCAGATTGTGGGGGGAGAGTTTTAAGAGTGCAAAGTTTAGCTGGCACTCAAACTATTTTTGAAAAGAAATTGCACATGTGAGTGCTTGCTGCCAGGAGAGATTAGAGGGGTTTTGGGCTGCAGCAAAGGGAGGAGGATTAGGGGAAGGGGGATCAATGAGGATGAGTGCTAGGGGAGGAGAAAGGGGGCTAGGAGGCTCAGGCCAGAAGGAGGGGATGATAGTTAAGGGGAGTGGAAGGTGAGGAGTGGGAAACTGCGACAGTTGACAAAGAGGTGAATGGAAGGGCAAGTGGGAGGGATTAGGGATGCTGGGCACCTGTCAGCCACACCATATGTGTGCTAGGATCGGCGGGGGGGAGAAGGGAGGCTACTCATCTAAGCCACACCTCTAGGGTTGTCTTAGCCCTCTCCCTGCCCTCTTTGTGAGCCAGGATCAGGGGGACCCCTTCCGTCTGAAAGGGTCAGAGCCCTTCCTCTGCCCCTCATGTGAGCCATCATCTGGGGAAGCTTTGCCCCTCTGGATGGGGAGTTGAGAACAAGAATGTACCAAGAAAACATTGCTGATACAGGGCTGAGGAGTCGAGAATGGACTTGCTTGATGGATATCGCAGCACTCAAGCACTAGGGAGGGGAGGGGTAGAAACACCCACTGAGAGGAATGAAGCAATTCACACATCTCATAGCTATTGTTTCAGGCTGCATTAGTCTCTATGAGGTGTTTTTGTTCATCTGAGATGCCACATTGAGATGAATGGACCACTTTGAGAGATGCCCCAATAGGTCCATAACACACTTGTGCACTCTACCTTTGCGCAGTAGTGAAAAGCAGCGTTCTACATCTGCTCTGTACTAAAACACTAACCTACTCCACAGAGAAATAACATCACATTTCCTAAATGTTACAACCCTTTCACCATTGTGCACACAGTGCCATCTAATTCTGTATTTTCACTTACCCTTCATTACACCTACAGACCACAGTCATCTCCCACCTAACTGTTGACAATTGCCATGGCAAGGTGGCCTCCATGCCCTGCTACTGACAACCTACATAGTGTAGTGCTGAGATGAGGCATACTAAATCTCTCGAGGAACCTTGCCTTCTTTCCTTTGATCACATGCACAGGGTTAGTGAGCTCACTCCTTCCCCCCCCCCCCCCCACGGCACAAACCCCCATATCACACTCTCAGCTCTGCCAAGCTGCTCCAACTAATTCCTCCACCATTTAGTACAGCTACACCTAGTGCGGTAAATTCGGGTAATTCCCGGTCACCATTCCTAGGCCTGGAGTGAGGAGGGGCAGAATTACAATTATGCAGGTGTGTGCCTTCATTCTTCACTTCCTGGTTTTCAAAAGCTAGTATTTTGATTAACTGAATGATCTGGCACGGCATGAGATACCACCAGGCAACCTTAACTCTGTGGTAATAAAGTTGTCTTTTTCAGTGAATTCTTTTTAGGTTGGGGTGCCTGGGTGTGTGATTTTTATGGGTTAAAGGTCTATTAGCACTTGCATTACAAACCATGATTTTTGGAGAACTGCAATTTTTCTTGCTGATCCCTAAATTTAGGAACAGATGGTTGATCTGACCCTCACTTTGCCGGTGTTAATTCAGACCCTAGTCGCTTCGCAGCAGCAATGCCCTATCTTCATAGAAGGCTTTTTTTCATCGCTAATATAAAAGTTGGTGGTCAAATCTTAGGTATTTTCAAGAGCCACTTCAGGAAGTGAAACTAATTTCTTGACATATAGAAGCACTGTCATTGTTCCATGTCATTTTAAAAGCTTGCTTGTTTGCAGAAAATGCCAAGTGGAACTTTGTTAATGTGTGATTGTATTTTAAAAAGAAAATTTATTTTCATTGTAAAGGTAGCTACTCCAATACCACAGACAGAAAATCAATTATACATTTTGCTAGTGCAGCTAAAATATTATCTTCAGCTGCTAATTCATTTTTGTTGTTCTATAATCACTCACTTCCTTTTGTTTTTAATTCCCTTGTTGATGTGGATGGAAATTCTGCTATTGAAACGTAGTGCTCTAGCTGTGGGTGAGGTTGCATTGGCCCCCAGCATCTGCTTTTCTGCCATTCATCATGCTGGTACAGCAGCATGGTAATACCACCTGTTTAACACTTTTTATACCATTTAAGTAGGGTCTGATTCAGGAGAGCATTGAAACATGCTTAAATTCATCCCTACTTAGGAAAGCACTTAAATACAGTACTTGCTTAACTTTCAGCATATGCTTTTTTTTTGTGAGCCCCTTTATTCAGGCTTTCTCAGGGTTTACTCTTGCTCCAGTTTAAGTGAACAAGAATTTTGTCATTGACTTTGGGAGCAAAATTGGGTTCTTAATCTACTTATAAAATGTGAGGAAGGAGACAGGTTTCAGAGTGGTAGCTGTGTTAGTCTGTATCAGCAAAAACAACAAGGAGTCTCTGCCATGAACATTGGCCAAACCAGACAGTCTCTACGCAAAAGAATAAATGGACACAAATCTGACATCAGGAATCATGACATTCAAAAACCAGTAGGAGAACACTTCAGTCTCTGGTCACTCAGTAACAGACCTAAAAGTGGCATTTCTTCAACAAAAGAATTTCAAAAACAGACTCCAACATGAAGCTGCAGAACTAGAATTAATTTGCAAACTGGACACCATCAGATTAGGCCTGAATAAAGACTGGGAGTGGTTGGGTCATTACAAAACATAGCTCAGTGGTTTGAGCTATGCATCTGATGAAGTGGCTTCTAGCCCATGAAAGCTTATGCCCAAATGAATTTGTTAGTCTGTAAGGTGCCACAAGGACTCCTCGTTTTTGAGGAAGGAGAGTGACTCTTGGTAACCTACGTAGCCAGGATAAAAATGTATCTTCTATGTATCATTGCAGCTGTCCAGATTCACGCATTCTTAAATTGCCTCTTTTGCATTTGAAATAAGTTGTGTCCCTTCTGCCTTCACTTCTGAGCTAGTTTAATCACTAAGGGCTCAGTTCTCTAAGGTGCTGAACACACGTAAGCACACAGGTTTTGTTCTGGTCAACATGAATACTTTTCAGGGTCTTTAGCCAGTTATTGATTTCCTACGTGGAATGCATGAAAGGTTACCCAAATACAACTCAGACCCTCAAAATGGATTACCAGTTGCATTTCTCTCTTATGTAGCAGTGGGCAGGATGCTACCGTGGAAGGTTGACAGCACACTCTCCCAGAGCACATGGCGCTTCAGCAGCATTTGTGGGGCACATCCGTTACGAACACTTACAGAGCAATGATGTGGTCTTCTGTACACACGTTTATTAGTCACCGTGCTCTTACCACTATATCAAGAAATGACACAAAGATGGATAAAGCAGGCTTGCTGTCCATCTACCAATGAACGTTCAAGCCCCACTGCCTAAGATAACAATTTGGAAGTCACCTACAGTGTACTGGATCCATACAAGCACTCAAAGAAAAACAGTTACCTTCTGGTAACAATTGTACTTCAAGATGTGTTGCATATGTCCATTACACGACCCACCCTCTTTCCCCAACACATCAGAGGCTACCATTGTTTTCTGGTGCAAACGAATTGATGATGAGGCCAGACAATTCCACTCTTTATATGGGCATGGAGCATAAGAGACAGAGGGTGGAGCTGCCCCTCCCCTCCGGCTACTGCTAGGGAAAACTCTCTGACACGGGTGCACAAGATGCACATGTGTCTGCAGCATAACAGCTATGCAATGTATCTTGAAGAACAAGAAGATGAGTAATTGTTCATTATTAGGTTGCTCCTAACAGAAATCTTATCTGCTTTGCTTTGGTTTTCAGCTTTGTATTTATCATTATTTTCTTATACATGATGTATTTAAAAAAAAACACAAAAACCTGCTTGTATGTAGCCTGAGAGTATGGTGCATGGATGTACTTCTCACTGGCTTATTAGGTGTGCTACATGCTGTGCAGAGAGAATGAGTGCAGTAGTCTTCCGTAGATAAAAATTTTGGACTGTTTAGGCTGACATGACATATTCCTTTGGGAAAAATAGAGCTGCTTGTTGGGATGTACATTTTGAAAGGTTTACCCAAAGAGCTGTTAATTATCAAAAATCTATGTACATGGCCTCTTCTTACAAAGGGGTTTTGAGCTGAAAAATGTAATTACAAATACAGGCAGCCAAAAAAGAAAAATAGCATAAGATGTGTGTTTAATATGAAGGAAGTTGAGGTAACCTTGCATTAAAATACACTGTCAATCATGTACACATTGAATCTACACATCTCATCTTTGTGCAGGGAGTGTCCTTTACCAGGGCACAAGTGTCATTAAATCTTCTCATGATAATGATTTGCAGCTGACCTTTTCTTTATTGGGTCATCCTATTAGAATAGTAAACCACTCCCTGTTGAGAGACATTGTTAATGGCAGACAAAAGAAAGACTGCAACAGATTATTGGACTGATGAATAGGAAAACATTGATCAGGCTAGTAATGCCTTCAGAGTCTACAAGAAGTCTTTCCTGCTGCAGATTGATCCTACTAGAGTAAGCAGGACTTCTGAGAGTCTATTTGGAAGGGGATCAGGATTCTTGCTTGCAACCAATTGTGGTCCCTTCTGGTGCTCCTGTACTACATAAGAACACTGAACAGAATAGTTGGTGTGGTATGATGCACAGAATTGGCCCTCTTGACTTCGTATTTACTGTCCTATTTTATCCTCTTATGATGCGTGTAATATTGGTTCATAGACTTTAAGGCCAGAAGGGACCACCATGATCAACTAGTCTGACCTCCTTCCTGCACATTGCAGGCCACAGAACCTTGCCCACCCACTCCTGTAAAAGACCCATAATCTCTGGCTGAGTTACTGAAGTCTTCAGATCATGATTTAAAGACTTCAAGTTACAGAGAATGCAGGTTTAAACTAGTGTAAATGGTGGAAGTGACCCATGCCCTATGCTTCAGAGGAAGGCGAAAACTCCTATCTGCATTGCCACAACATTTTCAGTGCTTTTTAGCATGTGTATAGATCTGTTTGCCATTCTAGAAATGTCACTGTGTCCAGAAAAAATATCTCCCTTTCAGTTAACTATCTGTGGGGTAGCAGCAGGAGCAGGCGGCATTTGCAACACAACAAGAGTTGAAATATGGAATGTCGTTGCATAGAAAAACTGCTTTACAAGCACAAGTAGGTCATTTTCAAAAGTGACTGGTGATTTGCATGCTTTGTTTGGGTGCTCTGTTTCTTGGCACCTTAGCAGGGCCTGATTCTCAGAAAGTAGTGAGTGCCCCCACACTGAAAATCATAAGCTATTTCAAATTGGGCACTCAGAAATTGAGGAACCTAAAGTCACTAGACACTTTTGAAAGTCTTAGCTATATTCTTTTAGGTAGGAGATCATAATGCTATGGTTCTCCATTTTAGTTTAGTGTTCAGAAAATATTTTTTTCTGTTAACTTACTTTTCGAACACCACTTTCTTTTTTAATTAGTCAGTTGAACTAGCTTTTCATTTGTTTGTTTTTTAAATGTTGGATTTATGTATTACTTGAGTCGCCTAATTCATCTGTGATGTAACTCCATCGGATCTAGAAGTAATAATGCAGTTTAATATTTTAATTTTTTCCCCCTTTTTCTGAAAATGCTGCAGGTAATGTAGAGGCGGTATAGAAATATACTTATAGGGGCAGAACTCTGTTTAGATTCTAGCTTTGATTTTTTATTTTTTTTTAGTGGAATTTTTTCTGCTGCTCTTTTCCTCTCCATATGCTTTAGCTGTACTACAGCTGTTGAGAATGTGTGGGAGGGAAAGAGGGGAGAAGTATGGGGACTCGAGTGTCAGAGAAGTTTTATTACCACATTAAACCTTTTCTGACCTATGCCGTGACTGCAAACTGGTTTATTGTGATGTCGGGGCAGAACATCAGGTGAGAAGGAACCTGACCACAAGAGTGGGAAAATGCCAAACAACTTTTCCCCCTTAAGTTTCTACTAAGTTACTTTGCATAAGTTTGTGAGCTGTACTTGGCAAGCCTAGAAGTAAATGGCATGGTAGGCCATTTTTCTTACCAAATCCCATTTTTTAAAATGAAACAAACTCTGATGTAAAAATGCCAGAAGTAATCTTCTGCCAGTAATGTTTTTTTATTCTTTAAAGTGAATTTGATGCTTTTCAAAGTAATTTGAGGGACTTAGTCACCCAACTCACATTGACTTTCAATGGGAGCTGATGACTAACTCCCCCATGCCTTCTGAAAATCCCAGCCTGATTTAATACACTATATGATAGTGAAACTGCTGTATAAAGTTGCATTGGAGAAGTAAGTGACATGGATATAAAGTGGGGGATTTATGAAGCAAAAATAAATTTTGAATTGTGTATCATGCATTCTAAGTGTCTGCATTAGAGTGGAATCTAATTTATTAACACCTAATTGTGTGTTGATATATTTAGACTCCCCGTCAAAAAACAAACAAAAAACCCCACACTACATATACACCTTGCAGAAGACCTCTCTGGGTCCTCGGTGTTTTAAGGTTTGACTTCTCAGTTCTGATATATTATAGGCAAATTGATATATTTGTTAAAAACATAATCCTGAAGAGAAATTTCATGAGTTGATTACAAAATCCCATAAGAAAACCTTTAAATTAGAAGCTCATGTAGCTTAAAATAGCCTGATTTTTTTATTGTTTGTTAAAAGTTTCTCCAGTAATTTGGTTACGCTGAGTTCTGTATGTAAAGTACATGTGTTACCTGTTTAATCATTTTTGTCATGTTTCTTACCATGAAACATCAGTGGTATCTATGGCTGGTATCAATCATGCTGTCTCATATATTATTGGGTGAAGCGTAACAAGCAGCTAGTTACGTTCCTTGTTTTTAAAAGGCTAGAAACTGAGCTTTACATTTACGCATTCATTCAGCTCTTCACTTCCAAAGATGGTCTGCAAATATTGAAAGTCTAAATGAGTGAACGTGGCTCTGCATTGAATTCTGCCTGAAATATTTCATTGTAAAGCATCTAGGGTCAAATTCTGCCCCCTAAATTGACAGGGCTGCATTGGGTCTAAGTGAGTGTGGTACTTGGCCCCTAATAAGGGAACAGACCAGAAATGTTTGCAAGGCTGTGACTAGAACGCTGATCACTATGCAAATGATGAGTTCACTTACAATTTTGAATTGAATTAAACAAATTTATTGCTTTAACCCTTTCGTCTCTTGTAACAAACCCGGCGCTCAATCTCATAAACTGCATTTCAGCATATGGTCTATTAAAGTGCTCTGGTTAATATGAGTGGTGCACTGAGGCCTGAATCCAGGCCCTTGTCAGTCTGTCTTACATATGTGTATGGCTCCTATTTTACTGTAGAATCTGAGTGCTTGACCTTTTTTTTATGCATTTATGATCACAATACACTTGTGTGGTAGAAGAATACTATATCCTCATTTTACTGATGGGAAGCTGAGGCACAGAGAACTGTGACTTGCCCAAGGTCAAACAGGAAGTCTGTGGTGGAGCAGGCAATTGAAATGGATCTCAAATCCCAAATTAGTCTGGTTACATCCTTCCTCTTTAAGTATATGGCCTGGGCACTAGAGAAATGCACATGGGGGAATGGAGAAACCCTTCCTACTTCCTCTAACCCCCCACTTTCCCTCACCAGCTCATGGAACAGTTGCGGAGTTCCTGTGTGGAATCTGCTTCAACCCCGTGGCTGAAGTTCATAGCATTACATAGAGGGTGCTTGCACCCTTTGTTCCCTCTAAGCCATGCAGCTGCCTATTAAGCCCCATGCAGGGCCTCAAGGCTGCGCAAGGAGAGGCACCCCTCCCTGCCAGCCCCAGCACAGACTTGCTGCAGCCAGAGGAGAGGCGCCCCAAACTGACCTGCCCCGGACTTGCTATGGCTGAGGGAGAGGAGCTCCTCCCTAGGTCCGCCAGAGCTGCCGCAGTTGGGGAGAGGTGCCTCTCCCCCTGCCCCAAGCTGCTTTGGCGAGAGAGGGCTGAGGGGAGTCCTCTCAGCCCCACCCCAGAGCCCACACCCCAACCCTCTCTCCCAGCCCTGAGCCCCTTCCCACACTTGGAACCCCGCGGCCCCACCGCCACCACATGAATTTTATTATGTGCACCAATATGAAGGTGATGTGTCACAAACGAGCTCTATAGTGGTGCACATAACAACATTCATTCATAAATAAAAAAATAGAGGGAAAACTGCTTGCACCCCTAAATGGTTCCACTCCACATTTGCAGGGGAGAGAACTAGATTTTCCTCTTAACATTGCAAGCTTCATGCTAAAATTCTATTTTTTATATACATTTTGACTGATAAAATAACTAAGCGGCTGAAAACTCCACATTTTCCTCTTTGCAACAGCAAGGGAGATAAAGAGAGAACTCTGTGAGTCTGAATTCAAAGAGTTTACTATGAATTCTTCATACTTGTGGCATGTGTTTGAATCAAACCCATGGATCCTCCTGGTCCCTACCTCCTGCTTGCCCATAGGGAATACTGATTCTATAGCAGCCACACTTTCAGGCCTACTCTCACCACAATTGACTCAGGGGTTTCCATTGTACAAAGGGGGATGCAGAATGTTCAGTACAGCCATAGACCATATTAACTTTCCCTGTGGATTGGGGAGAATCTGAGGAACCCAACTGGCTTCCTTCTCCCCAACCCCACCTCCAGCTTTGTGCAGTCTGAATCTAGGCAAGGTATCTGTAAGGGGCTTCTGCAGATTAAAAAGGGAAAGCCTGTTGCTTACCTGAAACCCTTCCACAGAACAGAAGAACAGCTATACTGGTTCAGACCAATGGTCCATCTAGTCCAGTATCCTGTCCTCCAACAGTGGTCAGTGCCAGATGCTTCAGACGGAATGATCAGAACAGGACAATTATCAGATGATCCATCTCCTGTCATCCAGTCCCAGCATCTGGCAGCCAGAGAATGGGATTTTGTTCCTGACCATCTTGGCTAATAGCTATTGGTGGACTTATCTTCCGTGAATTTATCTAGTTCTTTTTTTGTAATCCAGTTATACTTTTGGCCTTAACAACATACGCTGGCAATGAGTTCCACCTAACACTTGGTTTCTTGAAATCATGAATGTACTTATTGTGCCATCCATCCATTCTTGCTGTCTGAGTGAGCTGACAGGAGACTGAAATTCACAAGTACCCTGCTCTCAAAATCATTTGGAGAACAAGGCTCTCATCTATTCCAGTCAAAAGAAACAAGCAGAAAAGAAGTTTGGATAGCAGGTTCTGTGTGTGAGCACCCATAATTCGAGGAAACCCAATTGCTTTGTGTTTGCTGATCGGCCGCCAAACTAAGGTATTGAGACTTTAGTACTATTTCACACTTTTCTTGGGAGGGCTGTTTTTTAATTACTTTTCTGCATCAGAAGACTTCAAACAGCTAAACTGTGATCTTAAATAGTAGTATTTTTTTCAGATTTTGACCTTGTCATATAGCCAAGTCTCTCTGTAAAGAATGAGGGTGTACAGCAGTGTGTCTGTGTATACAGTTGACCATTGCTTTTCAAAGTGGCAGTCTCTTGGGGACTTCATGTATCACAATAAAACAATTCATTTTGGAAAATTTCCATTCACAGTCTGGGCAAACTGACTGAATATGGTTCATGTGACTAACAATGTTTGCTGTTACCTATACACACTATAAATATTGATTTTATTTATTTATATATTTATTTTTAAGCAGTCACATTAGGACACAAAGAGAAATTATATGGAAATTGTGTCGCTGGATATTATGGTTTAGTGGCTTACTGAATTTTTTTTAACTAAAATTTTGAAATACATATATTTGTTTTCAGAATTCTTTTCCAGATTTTTAAAGTTTTATAATGAAAGCACAACTTCTATGAGTCACTGGTAATTTAGTCAAATGATGAAATAACCCTTACATCATGATATATACTGAGCTATAATACAATTCAGTATTCCTTGTTCAGGTTTATAGAATCTTTATTATTCTGCACAAATTTCTCTTATACACAGAAACATGTTTATCTTTAAAAAGTATTGAACCTTAAAAAGGTTGATACTGCAAATTGTCCAGTTTAGCCTTGTTCCCAATTCAAATGCATTTAATGTATGCTAGAGCTTAAAGTAAAAGGTGTTTTGAGTGGCTGCTTGACTGATATGTATCACTTAATGTATCATTAAATCAGAATTTGTACTAATAAATGGATTTTTATTGCTGTATCTTTACAATTATATGTCCTAATCATGTATTCTATTGAAAAGAGAGAAAAAATACCTTGGCAAAGGAACAGATTACAAATGTAACATTCCATCACTGTGGGTTGCTTGTGGCTTGAATGCAATGTTAAAGGAAATTCTTTTGGTAGCTATAACATTTGTCTGTCCTCTCAAATGTAGGCCGTTTTGGTTTTCCTACTATCTGTGTGTCTCTTTCTGTCTCTTCAATTTCTGGTGTTTCATTGTCTGTGCTGCCTTCTAAATGAAACTTTGGTATAAAAACTAGGAGGGCAAGCAAGATTTAGAGGTCTATGTGGAAAATACAGCAGGCAGCACAGCACAGATTCAAAGGGAAAATATCTCATAACTCTCCAGAAACTTAAAAAAATTACTTGAGCGAGAGAATCTGGACTTCTATTTCCTCTAAATTGCCACATGAGAAAAAACATAAATATCCATCTATTGAACACCAACTTTCAGCTTATATTTGTAGGGATAAAACAGCGTGCCTTTTATCGAAGTAGAGTATCTTCATCCTAGTAGGTGCTAACAGGCTATGAAATATTAGATATGGTAGGGTGAATAACTGCAAAACACAAAACCCATCCACTATATGAATGTAGAAGTTCTGACAGGCATGTTGGTGCCTTTATTAGATACTGAGATTGCATAGACAAATTAATTGTCATATTTATAGCTAAATATGAAAAACACATTTGTGAGCAATTGAAATTCCACAGAAATGAGAAACAAATTTCAGGAAACGTCAAACATTAAGTTCATAATAGTTGAAAGAATGCATTTAATCTACAAATACTATGTGCAGGTGATCAGAGTTTGATTTAATCCACCAAAGTAAAAAACATTATTTGAAACAGAAAATGATGCCAGAGACATGCCTATGCTTCCATAATAAGCAAACTGCAACACTATGATTTAATAAAATTCAATCTTGGGATTCTGGTGAAACCTCTACTCTCCTGGTTTATGATGTTGCTAGTAACTCTCTGGGGAATTATATTCCTAATTCTCCCTCCCCCCATTTGTCTGTTTGGGTTTTTGAATCTTCAGTAAGTTCAGGGGGGTTGTGTGAATAACATAAATTATCACTATGTTCTCTTTCTTCCAGCAATGCTGCTAATGTGGCAAGTATAGTGCATTAAAAAAGTATAACAATGAAAACTTGGTATGCTTGCTAAGCATCAATCTTTCTACCCAAGGGTAAAATCTCGCTGGCCTGAAATGGATATAGAATGCATAATAAGTAACATACTTCATCTATAGATCTCCAAGTCCGTCACAGAAGCAGGTTGTTATCATGATTCCTACTTTACAGAGGGAGAAATGAAGCACAGAGCAGGGAGGTGAGGTGACTTTCTCCTGTTGCTATTCTTCCTTAGCAGAGCTGAAAATAGAATACAGATCCTTTTTCATGTCATTCTTGTTTTACAAGCTTGGACCCAAGAATGATATGTTACAATTTAGGCCCCAGTCCTGCAAACAGTCCAACTGAGGTGGACCATTGCATCTGGGCAGAGCCTCACTGACTTCATTAGGACTCTGTGTGGGCACAGGGGACTTGCTCACCTGAATCCGATTGCAGGATCAGGATCAGGATCTTTGAGAAAAGGAATTTGAGGTATTTTCTTTTTATGAAAAATTCCAGACAATATAGTCATGAAATTTTTAATGTCTGCAGTTCTCTCCTGTCACTGCTCATGAGTAAGGCTGCAATTTAGTCATGGAGGTCATGGAATCTGTGACTTCCAAAGACCTCTGTGACTTCAACCAGTGCAGGCTGGGAGCTGCAGGGTCCCCTGCTGCCAGCAGAGGCAGGGGGCTGTTGGGTATCCCAGCAGCTCCTGGCCACCGTGGGTGACAGAGGGGAGCCCCTCAGCTCCCTACCGCTGCAGGTAGCAGGGGGGACCCGGCAGCAGGGTGGGGGGATCTCTACTGCTGTCATCCATTGCGGGTTGCAGGGGCAATCCCCAGAGCTTCTAGCTGCGGCAGGCAGCAAGAGGAACATCCATCGCTCCTGGCCACCACGGGCATTGGGGGATCCCCAGAGCTCCATGGCCGCAGTTGCCCAGGCTTCCCATTTTGTCATGATATTTTTAGTAAAAGTCATGGACAGGTCACAGGCTTCTGTGAATTTTTCATTATTGTCCATGACCTTGACTAAAAATATCCATGTCAAAAACAGCCTTACTCATGAGTTACCCAGTTATGTCTAATACATGAAGACTTCAGAATTCCATTATAATGCCAACTGTTATGTATGTTTGCATTCATAGTCTTTTTTCTTTCTTCCTCTTGCCTCCACTTTATACATTAAACAAAAATTTACACAGATATGAGTTATATTACATAATGTAGATATTATCTAATGTTCACATGTAATTGCATTTGTATTGTTTACACTCACCAATCAAACCTATTCTACGGCCCTTTACATATAAAACTCCAGAAAACATTTAACTATCAGCTCTGTGATAAAGTTAGTTTCTGAATGTTACGCTACACCAGGTTGGTTCTTCATATTGACTAATTGGATTGTATTCTGATTATCTGTTAGTGTTCTGGTATCAGATCTTTGGACTGTAAGGACACCCATTGTAAGACATTTGCTCAGTGGTATTTATTAAAACAGGAGAAACGGCAGCAAAGATTTTCACGCTGGAAAATCAATATAAATGTCTTGTTTGTGAATATTTGCTTCTTACGTTTTCCAATATAAAAATATAATATAACATTTGTACTGTGAAATTGTTTTAAAGGAATGTAGCTGAAACAGTGGTGTGTTGTATGCTTAGTCTGTTTTTAGGTGGAGTAAATGACTGCTGCTAATGTTTATTGTTAGATTGTGAAGTAAATTCTACTTTTACAAACAGATGGAGAGTTTAAACAATGAGTTTGTGTGCTGTGAAGTATTTGTTCTGAAATCCTGTTACCACTGATGTTGCACATTTAGGGAGGGTTGTTTTTCCTTTCAAGCTATGTATAAAGGAGTTATTGACAATTTTCATAAAACATATAAAGACTAGTAAACAAGCTCAGACAAGAATCCAGTAATGACTGTAAAATAGACACATGCTTATTTAGCTAAGCACATTCACACATTCTAATGTTCACAACCCTCTTTTGATTACTATTGTGGAGCTAAAGAGTTCTGGAAGAAGGTTCCATGCTAGTTGGAAAGAAAACTGTTTCAATACTATTCAAAATCACCAATATGAATTTTATTGCAGGGTCCTTCTCTCTAACTTACACATATTGTTACATTATATCACTTACATTGAATGATAGCATTATGGATTTATTTAATGCTGTGATCAGGAATCTTTTTGCTTTATATTTAAAAACAAAAACCCCAACTCCCAGCTTCAAGGTAACTCAATGTAAACAACTGTTAAAGAATGTTATAACTGAGAATTTGAATGCTCAGATGTCAGGAAATGTCTGTCTGTCTTACTGAAGGGAAGCTATGAGTGTGTACTTGTTTGTGTGTGTAGAAGCATGAGCTACAATTAGTGGGGAATTATAGCTTTGAATTTCCTGATATCTGTGTTTATATTTTCAACAGCTCAGTGGTTTGAGCATTGGCCTGCTAAACCCAGATATGTGAGTTCAATCCTTGAATGGGCCATTTAGGGATCTGGGGCAAAAATCTGCCTGGGGATTGGTCCTGCTTTGAGCAGGGGGTGGACTTGATGATCTCGTGAGGTCCCTTCCAACCCAATATGCTGTGATTCTAAGTCACTTAACAATAGTCTCAGGTTAGTGTTGTTTTATAGATGTTTTCTTTTTTAATTTTTGTGAGTCTTTTCACAGGTGGGATGGGGTGTCCACCCCACACAAAGCCTGACTTGTTAAAAAGGGCCAGTTAACCCCATGACAGGCTGTACCTGGAGAAGAGTCAGGGCAGATGAGGTTTGATGAATGATGATGCCCAGCTGGGCAAGGGCAGACTTATCTAATATAAAAGTAGAGAGCAAGAGGGAGCAGCAGAAAGGAACTTTCCAGTCATCCCCTAGAGAGGAGGGTTTCATCAGTACAGTGGCTACCTTCTGCACCAGTGGTGACTGCAGCAGGGCAGATCATGTTGTCAGGACAGATACCAACCTCAGTGTTGGTACTGAGTGAGAGTATGATACCTTTGCTAGTTGTTAGGGCACCAACTCAGTGGCAATGCAGCCAACATACTGAATTTTGCATGAGGCTGGATGTTTCTTTGCTTCTCTGGGGGGTGGCTTCCCTATGAAATCTGGATGACTTTGATCCATTGGGATCAAGTTGGCAACCATCCTCCCCCTCACCTTTGTTCTTGAGACATTGGTCTAGAAGGTGGTTGAGACCTTCTTTGTATTCAGGATTGATACTGTTTCCACAGTAGAGATGACCTCTTGGTCCAGTGCTTGCTGGCAACTGATGCTATATGCTTATCCTCACTGGCCTCTGTGGAATCCAGGGGAGGTTCATCGTTCTTTAAAATCCTGATCCTACATCCACTTCACCCAACCATCTGGGGGTATCAGCTCCTCAGCCACTTTGTTGCAAACTCAAGCAGAGGCAGCTCCTTTGGAGAATGTGCACTGAACAGGTATATACGGATATCTGTACTGCAGCAAAAGGTTCCAGTGGTTCCTCTTCCTTTGTCCTCCTCATCACCAAATGACTAGGTAGTGCTGGAGTCTTTCTCCTCAGTGCCCGGAGATTTTAAGGAGCATCAGAATCCTCTCAAAAAAATGGCTTCAGCGCTTTGCATATGCAGGCTGATTTTGTGCAAGGGAATGCACAAATTGGTGGACTCCCTTCAGTCTTTGAACCTGGGAAGAGTAGTTCTCCCCATAAATGAAGCACTGCTGTGCAGTACTCCAGCTTCTTTGACACCTATGGCAAAGTGTACGGACAAGTGTTGTTACGTTACTGTGCAGGGGTTGCGTTTCTATTCACGTCCTGCCCCTAACTCGTTTATCCTGATGTGAGGTAGTGCTTGGCAGTCTACTTGAAGAGGACTAAACCATTTTGTTCATCTTGTTGACTTTTGCCTGCAGTGTGGATCAGATAAAATGTCAGCTGGTCTCTACTCAAATGATCTCCAGGTGGCTAACTTCCTATATTACCACATTTTATGTGGTAGTTCAGACTATGCCCCTGCAGTCATTACAGGCCCATTTGACAAGATCATAAGTGACAATCACATTTCTCAGCAATGTCTCAATATTGGCTTCCATGGTCTTCCATACATACTTTTGCTAGACATTATGCTATTACCATGGCCTTAGATCAGACATAAACTTTGGGAAGGCTGTCATGCAGTCACTGTTTAAATAGACTTCAAGCCTCAGCATCTACCGAAAATGGTTGAGTCACCTGAGTGCAATACACATCTCCAACCACTCAAAAAAGAAAAGATGGTTACTTATCTGTACTACTTAACTGTTGTTCAAGATGTGGGTGCTGGCATGTAATTAACAACTCTCCCTCTGCATCGGAGTCTTCAGCCTTGGATTTCAGTGCAAAGAAATTGAGAGAAGTCAGGTCAGGACCACCTTTATGTAGCCGGGGAGGGGCTAAGGCGACAGAACTCAAGCACCACCCCTATGGGTACTGTTCATTAAGTTCTCTGTCTTCAATGCGCTAGGTGCGCGCAACTGAGTGGAATATAGATCTGCACCTACTTTTCAAAGAACAATAGTTATAGTAAAGTTACATAATTATCTTTTCCTTAACAACCAGTGTAGAGTCTAAAATAAACTAAAGGAAACATTTAAAAACTCCTACACCTTAGGGTTTGGAGCTTAGCCTGTTGACTTTTTAGATGCATGCTGATTCAGCTATTTGACATTTGCTGGTCTTTGCTGCATTTTTTTTGAAGTGCTTTTGACGTCACTGTTTTATTTTACAAATCACTTACCTTAGGGTGGTGTTGCCAGGTAAGCCTGAAAGTAAATCTGCAGAAAAGATTTCTTTTGAATTTGCCTGTGATGGCCCCCACCTCCCCAGGCCTTCAGAAACTTCATCTTGTGAAGGAATAAAAGAAAAATATGTGAGAATTCTCAGTGGTGTATGGTTCACCTACGCAAAATTCTTCAGAGTTTGCTCTATGGGAGGAGATATAAATGAAAAGATGGATCCATCTTAAATTTGCAGTTCAGTTTTGGCTTTGATCCAGCAAGGAGTTCCTGGCACAGGTGGATGTTCTGTTGTTCCATGTGTTGCACTGGGGCTTGTCTACACTATATAGAAAGTTGTACTACTTTATCTATATTTGTACAGTTAAAGCAGTACACTGCCCAGTGAGCATTTGGTTATGTTGGTGTAAAAGTGCTTTATACCATATACCTATTTCTATAGGGGATGGGGAATAACATACTGGTATATGTCAATATGTTCACACTAGGACTATTAGTAGATTAATTATTTTAGTAAAATAAAATTAAAAGCTTTCAGTTAGAAATGTGAAAATTTATTTTATTTTTAATTTAACAGTTAAACTTTTAAGTGCTGACTAGATCTTGGAGTTTGGTTGACCAGAGTTTGCTCCCTTGATTCCTCAAGCCATCAAAGACAGCACAATCTTAATTTTGACACAGGGAAAAATTCTGTTTGTATCTCCAGATGAACTGCCTGTCCTCCTTGAGAGACACTTAATAATGTGCTTGAGTTGGCTGCCTGAGAGAAATGCAGTTTTCCTCTATGGTGCATAAGAATTGGAGTCTTAAGGGAGTAGTGAAAGAATTAGGCAGTGTGACAGGGGGAACAGTTTGAAACAAGTTGAAATGTAGGCAGGAGCAGCCTGGAGTTGCTCTGAGAATGAAAATGTGAAAAAAGAGAAGGAACCCAGTGAAGGGATTCAAAAAGGAGAAGATGGCATTGGAGCAGCTGAAGGAGTCTGAACAATGAAGAGGAGAGGAGCAAGGAGAATACAGTAGCTGAAATGAAAGATGATCAAGGCATGCTAAAGGGTTTTATCAAAAGAGTCAGAAAATGGAGGGTGGATTTTAGACACATTGCGATTTTGATGAGAGCCAAAAACTTCTGGAATTTTGGAAAAGGGACTGAGGAGTGTTTCCATCTTCAAAGCACAAATCCTCTGCTCATGCCAGCTGTCTAATTGAATGGTTCAAATCTTGTTGCTTTCTCAATGTGAGAATTTATTGAATCTCCCTTCAGGCTCTCTCCACTGCCCATCTGAGCATACAGTGTCACTTCACGAGAGCTGGCAGAGATCACTGGTTTAATAATTATTGTTAATGGGTACTGCTGAAAAGACTGCTATGGAGCTGAATTTGCTATGTGCAAAGGCTTGCACAGCAGGTAACTGTTGAATTAAATTATAGTTTTCACCCCAAGATTAATAAATTATATTCAGTATAAAAAATTATACCAGAACTGTGATTTTCCTATTTTTAATGCTATCTTCAGTACACATAACACCTCACATCTGCTTATTTTCTTTATTAGAATGGTAATAATTAAAACTCCACCACTATTAATAAACTTAAATCACATACCTGGGAAGAGTGCTTCCTGTTACAAATAGTCTGAAGTCTAGTGAATACTTATGGTAGTGAGCACTGTGTTTGGTTAAAAAATTTTTTAGCAGGATCATTTTAAATCTGTTGCTAATTCTCATAAACTATTGTTCAGTTGCTTTTGGATGAAAGCAGTTGGAAAATGGGTAGAATATACTAAAAACTCCAGTGGGTTCATGGCCGGACTCCTATTCTAATGAATACTTATTTTGTTTTACCTTTTAAAACTATTATTCTGAACATCATTGTATATTTGTCTAGGTTTAATAAAAGTACCTGTGCTAAAGTATAGATTATTATATATTTACTTTAAAAAAATCAATATAGAATTCTATTGAATGAATGTCCACTAAATTATCTAATTCACCATAAATAAGACTTTCACCTCCTCAGCTAACTTATTCCTCAGTGAGCCCACTCATCAGAAAAAGATTGAAAAAATAAACAAGCCTTACAGCATAGATTGAAAACCAGTAAATCCAGCTAAATCAGATGAGGGTGAGGACCTAAATTCCAGAGTTATAGACCCTTGAGGTGGAAATGCCCCCATCCTGGAGGCAGTCTCTAAGGTGTCCAGATCCCAACATTTTTAGGCCTTTATAGGTCAAAGTGAATAGTTTAATTTTCACCTGGAAACCAGTTTTCAGCCACTGTAGATAATAGAGCAGAGGGCGCAGATGCTAACTAACATCTTGTAGGCTTCTGCTATTTTACGTTGTTGCTCTGCTGTGGAGGATTGTGACTTCATTTGGAATCTGCTGGCCCACTACAGTATTTTGAATGTCAAACTGAATATAATAATTCTCATGACCACAGCACTTGCCAGATTTATTCCTGTTGTGTGTCTCCTTTTTCTCCTCCAGAATTACTCCTTGTCAAATTCTTTGTGAAGCGGCAGTGTTGTAAACATAATGGTGATTTTTCACTAATCTTTTGGCTTACCAGGATATCTGCTAATCCGGATGATTTGTGGGTGTGAAATATCTTATTATTATTATTGTATTTATTACAGTATTGCATAAATGCCAACCAAGAACGGGGCCCATTTTATGTTGGGCAGTGTAGGTGGTCTTTGCCAGGAAGAGTTTATAATTTAAATAGACAGGACAGATGCAAGATGGAGGAAGAGGTATAACATACAAGAAGAATTAACATTATAATGGGCTGATTTATTGTTGACATAATTATCATTTATATATAAAGGAGTAAGACAGTACCAAAAGGACAGCCATGCTCAAAGGATGTAGAGTACTGTGTTGGGTAGAATATAATCGTAGCTGGATGATTTATCAGAAACTCTGGCGTATTCACAGACTTGAAAGAGGAGCAGGACTCACCAATTTCAATTAAGATTTGAAGTGATAGGCAGAGGGGGGTACATTGTTAATTGTGGATTTGATGGCATCTAGGGAGAAATGTTGAGAGAGCCTTACAACTTGACCCAACAAGAGATTCCATCTGTTTTCAGTTTGTTTTTTTTTAAGAGAGGCATTTAACATGTTGTCCTACCACAACCCCATAGATTGTATTACAGGAGGTCAAGAGCAGAAGGTTTAGTTTAGGTCTGGTCTGAGATCACGTATCTCTAGCACCCTGAATGAACCAGAATCTGGTGTCTCCTGCTGTATAAGTTGTTTGGATAAATACTGACCCACAGCTCTAAAGAGGTGGTGTGATTTGTGATGCATTGAGTTATTACTCAGCCTCAAAGCTGATTCTGGTTTGATTAACCTGAACAAAAGGAACCAAAACTAGCGCTGAAGAAAGATGTAGAGAAGCTTGGTTTGATGCAATGTGGTCTAAGTTACATCTATGAAAAAACAGAACCTGGAAGAATAAGTTAATTTAAACAAACAAGAAAAAACTTGCTTTAGTACACAAGTGATTATTTTGGGAAAGTTTCTTCTACTGCTCTCCAGAACACCCTGAATTGCTGTTCTAGCAGGACAGCAGCACAGTTTGTTTATCCCATGCATAAGAGTTTTCTGCCCACTATACAAAAATGATTAAACCCTATTGTCTGGGCAGGAGTGGAACGATATTCAGAGTTTAACAAGTCTTACAAATTTACCTTTTTTTCCTAACATTATTTTGGGTAATATTTGTTCTCCCTCCCGTTTCCCTCAGTCCCAGCCACAACCCCAAAACAGTGATTATCAATACAAACATTCCTAATGTTTAGATTTTTGTATTGAGTGGAAAAAATGAACAGCATGCATCTTAAACACTATGTGGGATAAATGTTATTTAAATCTTGCCTGAGCTGTTAAACATCACGCTAACATTGGATCACTGGATCTAATCCAGTTTAAAAAAAAAAAAAGAGGTCATGTTAGAAAACTAAGCCATCTGTCCAGTGTAGAATTGAAAGGCTTTTATAATGAATTACTTGTCACTATTACTCTCTTTTTGGGGGAAGTGGGGTAGCTAGGAGGGAATCAAAGAGCATTATAGGAGCTATTGCTGCAAAGCTGACTTCTGAATTACTCCTATGTTGTAAACCTGATCTTTTTAGCAAACAACTGTATTTCAGTGTTCTGCAGAACTAATTAGTGTATTAGAAACAGCGTTTTGTAACTGGCTTGACGATAACATACAGCACAGCTTCAGAAGTGTCTACTGTCTGTTGCAGGCATTACTCTTCTAATATAAGCTAGAAGATTTTTATATGCTTATTGGCAACACCACTGGGAGGTTTTCAAAGAACTTTGACTCTCTGCTTTCCCTTTTCAGAGCTGATTTTTTTGAATTTTTATAACAAAACAAAAAGATTATAGTATTTAGAATTAACTTTGGAGTCTCTGCTAATGTTTATGAAGTAGATGGTTGTCTTTGATTTGCACTTGTTTATGGGAAAACTATTCCACCACCTGAAAACAGAGTATAACATAACAGCCAGCAATGATGATAATTTTGGCACAGCACTTCAAGTCGTATCTAATTTTGTTTGCCGAATTTTACTGCATGTTTAATTGGATGTTAATGAATAATAACTATTCACCAGTTAGACTAAGGATTTTCTGTTGTAAGATATCCTTTTGTTGTGAAGTTTGGAGTCCCACATAGCTCTCAGTTCAAGACATGATCCTGAGATATGCTGATAACTTGAGGTTCCTGTTGATTTCAGCATATGTCTGATTTGGCCTATTTGTAAATTAAATGGAGAAACAAATCAACTCTACTCTTGGATGAAAAAGCTAAATTTGAATGAAGTGCAAAAGTGTTGAGAAGAATGGGATAGTAGGGGAAGAGGAAGAAGGACAGGTGCAGTGAGAGGAGCAGGAAGATACATCTAAAGCCAATAGGGAGACAAACATGATACAATAGAGTGTAGTAGGGAATCTGATTTAAAGCCAAAAAATAACTTGTAGGATGTGGGGACAGGGTTTAAAACCTGTTGTTACAGTTTCATTAAAAAATACACCATTTTGACCAGCTGGTGAAATTGCATTACATTTGATAAGATTTGAGTTAATTAAATTGATTAATTGATTAATCAACAGTCCTACTTTACTTTGGTAGACCTGGCTTATCAGATCAGACTCACTCAAGAAGTCGCCATCATGTAGTGTACATGCAGATGGTATAATTTAATGTTGTTCACTCTTATGTCCATTTTCCTTGTTAAACTAAATGGGGATGCAGGGGGGAACTATTTGGAGGGGCAGAGAGCTGTTCCCTTTTTCCTTCCTTTTCATATATTTATCAGATGGTTTATTGACACGGTGTCAGACTCTCCACATGCCATTTGCCTTCCATCCCTCTGCCCGACTCAGTCCTGGATGATTGTCTTAACCAAAGGCATTCTCTTTTAAACCAATGCATTGTCTCTAAAGATTCAGGATGTATTTTTTCCATAAAAAATCTCTCTCCAATATTTTCTGCTCTATAAAATATCATTTGTTGACACACATCAAATCTGTGTCCATCACCGTGGTATCTGAATTCAATGGAAATTAAGAACAAGCATGATATCCAGGCTGTGGAACAGAGATAGAAAAATGATGGAACAGTATATCGAGGCCAGCCTCCTTTGCCATTTGCCTATTACATATTTAATGATTCTGCATGAGAGCCTTGAGCATGGATAGTGGGACATAGAGAGAGCTCATCTCCTTGTCCAATGCCTCTGTTGTGGAAAATAAGGTTTTCTGCTATTCATAGGTAGTTTTCTTAATTCTTACTGACAGTGTATTTGCCTAGTCTTTTGGAATCCTACTAGTACTAGCTTTGACTTTACTTTGATCAGTATTATGGTGCTTTGTAAAATAGACTCCACTAATATTTTTCTGTGCTTAAATACCATACCCACAAAAAGAATGTGTGGAATTTGGTATAGGATCTTTGTTGGCAATAGTACAAAAGTAGGGCCTTGAGATGAGGAAATGATTGAATATCTTCTGCTTTAACCTTATAGAAGTGGGAAGCAGAGAACTCAAGCTCTAGACTAATTCAATACCTCTGCAGGACAGAGTAGAATATAAGAAAGGTGGAAGTAGCTACCTAGCTGAGGAAGTGGGATAGAGTAAGTCCCAAAGGAAGGAACCATCAAGGCAGACAAGTCTGGAGTGCAAAGACTTAGGTTGGGGTAAGTGACCCCTGGAACAGCCACACCTGAGAACTTGGAGGAGCCAACAATATATACAGGTTCATATAGTATTGTGTTTGAATTATCTTTTTGTAAACAAACAATATGGAAACGTGGCCTTTCAGGTTGGTTGATTTCAATCATTGATTAAAATCTTATTTTGACTTTTGTACTTAGATATTTTCCTAAAGAAAGATTCATTCTTTTTGGTTGGTAACCATTAAAATGTTGATTTGTAACCAAATATATCCATACATATTTATTTATCAATTATATAGTTTAATAACATGCATTTATTCAAATTCTTGACTTACAGTTTTTATTACGTTAGAAAATGGTGAATGGTGTATTTTTTATTTACTAATTATTTTTTTACTTGGGATTTGTGTCAAGCTACATTTAGATGGAAATGGGAATTGATTTAAAAATATACAAAAACTGCATTTTAAAAACTGTTTTTATTAGTTAAATAAAACTACCTTAAATATGCTAAATACATACGGGAAAAAAGCTTATCAAAGTATGTTTTGGATTTAAAACTGATTCCTCAAGCAAAGGAAGTATTAACCATAGTTTGTGAATTAACTAGTTCGGTTGCCGTGGGTCAGGTTTTCAAAGGTATTTAGGCACCTAAAGGTGCAGACAGGAGCCTAGTGAGATTTTTCAAAAGCTCCTACACAGGTTAGGCACCTTACTCCCTTTGAAATCAATGGGAGTTGAAATCAATGGGAAAAGGTGCCTAACTTCTGCTTGAGAACATTTGAAAATCCTATCAGGTGCTTATCTGCATCTTTAAGTGCCTAAATACATTAGAAAATTTGTCCTCATTACCCCTCAAGTTTTTAAACTGAGTAGATCTCATCCTCTCCTACCTGTTTTGAATGCATAGATTGGAGGAGGAAACAAGATTTCCTGCTTTTTCAACACTCAATCAATTTCTTAAATTTGAACGAATTAGTGCAAATTAAGAAAATACTATTCGTGTACCTGCTATCTAAACTGAACCCAAATATAATTAAGACAAAAGCTTTGCTAGACAAGTGAAATTGAAAATACTTCCATTTGAGAAAATGTAAATACCGGCCTTTGCTCAATTCTAAAGACTGAAAATAATATCTATACTTAATGCAGTACATGGCATTGTGACAAATTTAGAAAGTTTGGGTTGACCTCAAGAGGTAGATGTTTCCCCCCAATTATGTATCTTATTAAAAAATCAGTACTCTTTAACTCATTAGAAATTGAAGAAGCCTCGATTAAAAATCCTGTGGCTGGCCTGTGCCAGCTGACTCAGGCTCACGGGGTTTGGGCTGCAGGGCTGTTTAATTGCAGTGTAGATATCTGAGCTTGGGCTACAACCCACGCTTTAGGACCCTGTACGGTGGGAAGGTCCTAGAGCTCTGGCTGCAGCCTGAGCTGCAATTACACAGCCCCGCAGTCGGAGCCCCGCGAGCCCAAGTCAGCTGGCACAGGCCAGCCGCGGGTGTCTAACTGCCATGTAGATATACCCATTGATAAAGTGCTTTTATTTATTTAAATGATGTTAATAGGTTCTGGGAAGTTTAGGCCTTAATGATAGATTGTGGTCATTTCAATTTAACTTTAAACAGATTTTTTTAAAAGGAAAGATATTTGTTTTATAAAGTCTGATTTTTAAAATGTCATTTTTTTAGTCCATCTTCTGACCTTTCCTATCAGATTGTGGATTGCAAGAATTGATGTGTATTCAATTTTTACCTTTTCTAAGTGTAATATAGAGGTTTCAAGTGGTGTTCAGGAGAATACATTTAATAGGCAACATTTATCTTAATGTACATTGACTTTATCATAAATTGGGACTGCTTCCTATATCTGGAATATGATGTCATGGTGAGCACAGTAAAATAATTGATTCTGTTTAATGCAAACTACTGTGTCGTATTCTAAAGAGACTAGTTATGATTTAGATCTGTGCTTAAAAAACAAAGAAAACTCTAACTTTTCTAGTACAGATATAGGATTTAGTATTATTTTAACATCCCTTACATAGTAAAATAAAGAATATTCAACACAGTGTTGGTGTGAGCCTGGCTTTATACATGCCAGACAAGTGGCATAATACTTCTAAATGTTCATTTTTCATTCAATTTTAATTATCACCTGAAACTCCAAAATCTGTTGCCATAGCTTCTTATTTAAATTCTACAATAATTTGCATTGTTGTCCAAGGCTATGATGTGTATTGATTGAGGATCTGTTAAGGAGAAACTCCATGTTTCTTAATTAGCATATGGTTAGCAATGACCCCTTTTTTTCACACAGAAGTGACAGCTGAATTTGCTTTTTGCAGAGTCTGGAGTGACTGGATTCAAGTCACACAGACATATGCTTAGAATAGAAATGTATCAGATGCAGGAATGTTTAAAGTGACAGTGATACATATTGTTGATATGTAGACTATCTTGGAGCTTTGTCATGCATTTCTCCTCTTTCACTATTTAAGGAAGACGGTGCTTGCTTACACTGATTCTGACTGCACTATCAGTTAGCAAGCTGAGAGTCAATTTCATTTGCATGGATAAAAACCACATGTTTTCCTCTTCCCCCTTGTAACAGGAAGAATGGAGCAGTTTTTTAATGTTAAAATGTTACAGTAGTTCACCAATTGCATGAGCAGATACAACTTCATTGATTTACTGATGATGCCCAGCAGTGAATTTGGGTTACTGCAAGATAGCAATAAAAGCCTAAATGTCCCCAGTGAAAAGACTCCTTTGGGTTTTTTAAACAAACAAGACTAAAAAGAATAATTAAAAACATAGTTTAAAAAGCAAAATCTCAAAATTACTTACCTTCCTTAAACAGTTCAGATAATTCCATGTGAGAAATAGTTTTTAGATGCAGAAATGTTTTACTTTCACTTTTGTGGTGGTTAGCTAATATTGTGAAAACTCTTTTCAAAGCCTAAGTGTGTGTTAATCTGTAAACATGTCCTGTATACCTACTTCCATTTGTAGCTTTGTAACCAAGTCATGCTGTTCGTAGATGCATTCAGAAGCAACCCAGTAGCACCCCATCTGGTCCTGTCCTTAAAGAGCCGGAGAGTGAGCCCTGTATTTTCCTTCTTTGAAAAGAGTTTAACTTTTTCAGAATACTGTACAAAGATTTTATGGTGGGTTTTTATTATTCCAGTGGCACAGTTCACGCCACTAGAGTTTAGCTTTTCTATAAACCCTTGTTGTCAGAGGCTTATGACTTTGATATAAAAAAATCCCTCAAGGCTGTTATGTAGTAATAACGGTCTCAGACTTCGTTTTGAAACTTTTTTGAGTTGTGGTACAAAAAAAAAAGATATTTGAATTATTTTTAAAACAGTAATTTTTTAAAAATCAAAAATAAATTTGCTCAACCACTGCAAAAATAAGAACAATCAACATGGGGGTATGTGAACTCTGAAAAACTAGCTAAAGCAATTTGATGGTTACTAAAATGATTGTTTTTTAAATATTTCAGTTCATTCTCACAAATATACTGTATATATACTGTATATACTCGTTCATAAGCCGAATATTTTTGGTAAAAAAGTGACGCACCAAAGAGCGGGGGTCGGCTTATAAATGGGTCTACGCCAAAGTTTGATGATTTTAAACTCTATGGAATCATTGAATTGAATATCTAATACATGGTCGTTTTGTTTACCTGGAGCGTCCGCAGGCTGGGAATGGCAAACTGCAGACACTGGGAGCTGAGGGGCTCCGTGCCTGTGAACTCTCCAGGTAAACAAAATGTCTATGCCTGCTAGCGGCTTACCCTAATGGGTAAGGAGCCAAAGTTTGCCACCCTTGAAATACAGGGTTGGCTTATGAAAGGGTCATACAGTTTTTGCTGTTTTTACCTAACCATCGTGGGGGGTCGGCTTATAAACGAACAGGCTAATGAACGAGTGTGTGTGTGTGTGTATATATATGGTTTAAAATTTAGTACATAAAATAGTCTAATCAATTTTGTATTTTGAGCATATATGTATATTTTTAACATTCATGTTATGGATCTAAACTTTGACTTTACTCATGAGCAGTAACTATTTTCATGAGTATTTTTAATGTGTGTTTGCATCCATCTTTATAATGATAGTATTTGTGCGTCATTATTTTAGTGTGCAGTTAGGTTGCTATATTATCTTTATTATCAGTAATTTATTACTTAATGCACCAGAAGTGTGCATAGTGCCTTGCAGACAAAAAGTACAAGTTTCTTCCTGAGGTGTATTTAATTTAAATTCCATGAAGTACCAAAGGCTTGCATTCTGCAGTAGTGTATGTAGGTGGGGTGCTATAAAAATCTTTAGGACCAACACTTTAGAATAGCTGTATTACTCTGGCATTGGAAAGCCATGAATGAATTATGTAGGTCTTCGCAAACAAGAGGCAATTTGAACTTTATAGCACCTCATGCTCCCACATGTTGTCACATATTCAATATAATTTTTCCAGAGTGAAGTTATTTTTTGAAAAAAATCACTTATTTTCATTTAGTTTAGAATTATTCCTTTATTGCTCCTCTCTCTGCTTTCACATTGGGTTGTCTTGTTTACCAAAATATATTAAATGTGTGTGACTCTTTGAAGTATGTCAGTTACTAAGGAAACACAGCTGTCATTGGTATGAATGGAGTTCAATGAGAGCACATTGCTAGAAGTTCAGTGCTGAACTTCTGTTTCCTAGTGCATCCTAGCATATTATTCAAAGGTTGCATTTGTGAGCTGTAGACTTTTGTATTGCTCCAAAGTGATCTTCCAGTTTACTGTGCTTCTAGCATTGAGCTTTGCTGGTGCATGTCAGTGGTGGCTGAATGGAATGTAAAAAACTTAGAGTGCTCCCAGCTCTGACTGATGAGTGGAAGGATGATATCTGAATTAGTGATGATCACAAATGTAATACAAAGTCAACGTATATAATGTTATGGAACAAGCCGTGACCAATAACCGATGGCAAGCGGTGTGACAGAAAGGTGCTTAAAAAGTATTTTGGGAGCACAGCCTTACAAATGCTTGAAAATTCTAGAGGAGTTTTGCTGTGGAAGTGTGGAGGGAGTATTGATTTCAGGTGCTTGTAGGAGGAGGAAGTCTCACATCTTTGGAAATACAGTAGCTAATTAGGAAGAGGGAAGGGAATCAGCCATCCACCTCTTCTTTCTTTCCTCACCAATCCTTGCATACAATTGGCTAGAATAAAACTTTTGGCTTGTTACCTATTGGATGGTTTATCAAAATGGATTTTGAAATCTGTACTGCAATCTATTTAAGATTGTTTTAATTGCTGCATATGTGGCATAAATAGACTTCTAAAATTTTGGTTTTTTTTTTGTTTTGTTTGGTAGGTATGTTGATGATGTGATCAGCCGCATTGATAGGATGTTCCCTGAAATGTCTATCCATTTATCCAGGCCAAATGGAACCTCTGCAATGCTTCTGGTAAGTTCCACCATTTGGTTTTGAGGTAATCCAGTTGGGGTTGAATGCTTAACAGACTAATTTGCTGTTCTTAAAATGAACATTGCTAAAGACTCAAGTACATTTCAGAGTAGTAGAGTTCCTGCGGCTGTACAGTAGTGTAGTTCATTTCTTCCCCTTGGTAAGGAAGATGGGAAAATATATTTGACTTAGTCCAAAACCAAAAAGTACTGATCCAGTCCTGGAGGACATATTGGCAGAGTTTAGAATCAGGAGGACTTTGTGGGAATCAGCCCACAGACATTGCAAAATGTGATTTCCAGGACCGCTTTGCATTTCTGATGGAGGAGTTGCAGGAAAGATTATTAATTGAACAGGAAAAGCATTAGATGAGTTTGAGGGGAAAATATATTTCCCTGATTTTTGCACTGATAAAAAGTTGGATAAAAAACATCAGAATGACTGTGTGTCATTTGACACTAAAAATATTTTACCATTTTGACTATGGGCCTGATTCTGCAGCATTGAAGTGAAAGGAAGTGTTGCCATTGAGTGCAGTGGGAGCAGGATCAAGTCTTGTTGCTGATTCTTAATTGGAGAAGCAAATATTCTTGGTATTAAGATCTTCTCTATTATCCATATCTTCCCAATTTGATATAGTGTAAGGATTAATCTTTTAATTTAGAGTGCTTTTTGTTTTGAAAAGAAAAGTAAATGGTCAAAAATAGCTCCTCCCTTTAAAGGGATTAGTGTGCTACTTCAATACCTAAACTATTAGATTTGATTATGGAAGAATGAGTCTACCCAGCCTCAGACACATTAATGATGCCTTCAGCAGCATTATCAGGGAGGGAGAGTTTAATGAGGTAAAAAAATCCTCAGTGAAATAGGTTTGTTCAAATTATTTCTGGGTCAGTGAGTTTCTGTTCCATGATGAAGTCAGGAATTTGGCATCAGAGTGAATGAGCAGTAAAGACTGGATTATCGATAAACAGATCCAAGATATTAGAGTTACTTCTGTCTGAGCGAACAAGCTTTTATTCCACAAGGACCTGTCAGCCACATCAATTTTCACATGCAGCTGCTGTGTTAATGGCAAGAAGAGAGCTTTTAAACTTTGTAGTGTACAAGATTAACCTGTTGAAGGGTGTTGAGCAGTGGCCACTCAGCTCACTTTTAATGTATTTAGCTGATTTTGCGCTATCAAGGTGAGTGATAGAAGTCCCATTATTTGGCACATTTAAAATAAAATAAAGTAAATATATACTATAGGTGAGAGAGGAAGTGGATGGGACCTGTTCAGTCTTTTTTCATCTAACTTCTGATTCCATTTCCTTTTATGATTAATTTTTCGTTATCACGTACACAACTATGGAAAGATTGGATACAACAGCTGTGTGGGTAGGTATGAGTGTATATGTATTTTAAAACACTGTTATAAAAGGGTTCAGAAACTAGGGTAATTTTTACAAGGGCATCCAACGTTAGCACTTAGATACTGTGCTGATGGTGCTGTACATCTTAGATAACAAATATCCATGTGGAAAGTGGTCTCAAGGAGATGTAGAATATGGGACCAGAAAAAGGTTAACCTGTTCAGGTTTCAGAACACCTTTCTTGGTTTACTTAGTGCTTCCTTTCATCTTCTATAGTTATAGTGAATAGTTAAATGAATCTAAAATCAGAATCTTTGGCAAAATAGAACAAGAAGGTATGGAGTCATCTTAATGCACTGGCCTTCAATTTCAGACATTGGGTCATTTAATCCCATTTTACATTGACATTTGTATTTCTCAACAGGGGACAGGAAAGACTTGCACAAGGTGTGCTGATTTATAATTATAATATCCCAGTAGTCATTCTAACCTTCTTTTTTAGTCACTTTGTTGAAAACTTTAGTTAATCGGATGTAGAAAAAAATTCAAGCTTTCATTTAATGTCCAATCTGAGCCAAGCTAAGCCAAACTGTAAACGTATTTGTGACTCAGTGTTAGTTGCCATCTAGAATCTGGGTTGTTTCTGTAGTGTTTGTAGACTTTAGAATCCTCAGTGTGGGTACATTCCCTGTACATTCCTTAAAAGGATGAGTTCATTTATCCATAAGTCTAACTGCGTTGATTTTTAGTTTGTTAATCAACTAACATCCCATTATTAATTTTCTTTGAACAGAAAAAAAAATATTAAGAGATTAACTGAGTCAGAGGTTAAACAGCTGGCTTTCATAGGCATTAAAACATGTCATTTGCAATTGTTTGATTAATGAAATGGAACCACATAATATCTAAGGGGCCATAAAATGGTAGTCCTCATGATGCTTTTAAAGTTGCTCTTAGGTTTATTTAGTTATAACATTTTCTGTATGAGAAAATATTTGTTGCCATTTTCACTTTGAACCCAACTCTGCTGGATTCAGAGCAGCTCCTACTAAAGGCTGAGTGCCCTCAACTTATTTTATTATAGTGGGAGTTGAGGACACTCAACACTGTTTAGAATCAAGTCCCAAACATACATTGTGATTTGGGTACATTGACAGAGTACAGGTAAGGAATAAAGTAGGTTGGAAGAGTTGTTGTTTTGAAGAGACTCTTTTTTGCAATAAGTAATAATATGCTGGATTGCATGATTAAATTGCCTTCTGTGTACCTGTCACAGTACCACCACTAAATCAAAGACATGATTACTGGTACCAGATAACTGCAGTGTACTGAACAAGTGATATTTCCCTTTCAGTTGGTTTTCACATAATCCACAATCACAGATCATAAAACTTTTGTTTTACTGTTATTTGTTGTATATAGCCATGTAATGATCATTTTTCTTTTCAGACAGCTATTCCTTATATTTCTGATCTGTTTCAGTTCATGTTACCAATATGGAATCTTCCATTTTACCCTGACCGCTATAAAAGCTTTTGCTGGTTTCAGGCACAATCAATCAGTGAAAGGTGCTATGTGATGAGCAGTGAGACTGGTACCTGTGCCACTAGAGAAAAGTGAGTCTTCCCTAAAACTTGTGACTTGTCAATATGTGAGTGAGAGTCCCAAGTAAGACCAGTTTAGAGTTTCTGCACAAAAGCACTTTTTCTCTGCCACAGCACTATTGGTTCATTCTCTTACTTCAAATAGCGATTCAAAGGACATTTATTATTTAATTTTAAAAAATTGCACCACCAATCTGTTTGCCAAGTAGTCTTTATTAAGTAACTATATAATCTCATTGATGCAACCTTTGTCCATCTCTTCCCTACTGTTTTATCTCCTCTCGGTTTTGCATTATGTCTGAAATTTTAGTGTAAGCTCTCTGAGGCAGGGGGCCATGTCTTGCTTTTGTACTGCAAGGCATCCAGCATGCTCTAAAATAATTCAATTGACCAAGAAAAGTATATACGGTACTTACTAATAAAGGTATTGGCATGAGAAACAAGTATATTAAGAAGGCCCAAATTGTTGTGACCTTGAGGGCCCATATTTTCAAACATTGGGCTGGATTGTGCCCTCTCCCTTTGTGAGTGGAAGAGACCAAAATGGTGGGTCAGTGCAGGGGAAGTTATGGAGGGGATCTCCTGGCTCAAAAACATGGTGAGAAGGAGGCAGCCTGCCTCCCTCAATGTTAAGTTAACCCTTCACGCTGTGTAACTCTCATTGTGGGGCTTCGGGATATGTATTTGGAATCCTGCTTCTAGGGAGCTGGAAGAGGGCAAATGCAGAGGCCAAGAGAAGTCCATTGGTTTGGGGAACCAACCTCCCGTTTGTTCTGTGTGCAGCGGGGATGTAACTATGATGCTTTATCCCAAAAAATAAAAGGCAAGACAATTCCACAAGGAGAACTTCATAATTTCCACCCCCTCTCCCCAAGAAAATTCTCATTCAGAGGATGATCTTGCCCTTTGTTTTAAAACATTTTCATTTTCAGACTGAGCAGTGCATATTCTGTTATCATGACCTGTTTGAGTGTCTAGTTTGAGGTTTTGAGGTTTAACTGTTTGTAGTTATCTTTATGGGGGAAGTGGTAAAAATATGCTTGCTAGCCCTTTTGTAACTTCAAAAGGATGAAGGAGTTTGTTCAAACTTTCCCAAACAAATCACCTCTGGGAAGAGACCTAATACTGAAAATGTTAGCCCAAAAGATTATTGTTCCAGAAAGTTTTGAGAATTTAGAAATTGTTTTGCAACTTTAACCATAGCAGTTGTGACTGCTGTAATCCACAGTTCCTTCAGTGTCCCAAAAGTAGTAGTTCTCATTTGACAGACATCATCTGATAAACAAAAATAGGCCTGCAATCTTGCTTTCAACTGGTAGTAACCTTCGTGTGAAGCTTGGCCCTCAGTTGGCAGCATACATCTTTCAACACAAGCCACCACCAGTAAGCAGGAAAGTACTAAACTATTCCTAGAAGCATAAATGTTGGTTCTGAAAGATTCCTACTTGCAATCCTATGTGGCTGTTACTTCTTCCAGACAACTGAGTCTTTTTGTGTTTCAAATTTATACAGAGCAATTGTGCCTCATTAGCTTGGATTTACGCTGCATAGACTAAATGCATAAATCATTGACATCTTTCAGAGCTGTGTGAAATCCTCAACTGATTTTAAAAGCTGTTTATCATGGTATTTCAATGTGCAGTTTAATCCCAATCTACACTATTGATTTTTCAATTAATTTTTTACTTGTATCTATGCATGAAAGAAGACAAACATTCACTCTAGATCAGCTTCAATAAAAGTGCTATGCAAAATTAATTTGCTGTGGCAGTGGAGTGAACAGAGGACTCTTAAGGTTTTTCTTTGACTTTGTTTCTCAACTTCCAGTAGCTTGCAATATTTGAATTGGGATGGTAAACAGATAAACTTTTCCTAATATGTTAAGAATACATGAATTATCTTAGACTTTTAGTTGTTTCTTTGATTATTTAACCTGTTAAATTCCTGGACACACAACATTTTGTCAAACAGTTGTGTTTCTTGTGAGATCAGCTGTTGTCTTTGTTATTTTGTGGTGATCAGAGCCCTGGGGAAAGTATTCATCTCCCTAAATCAGGAGTTTGGAAAAATTTTCAGAACATGGACCCTATCTTAATAAACATACTGGGATTGATTCTCAATTATTATGTTCCAGTGCTTGAACTGTAAGCCACCCTAGCGCTCCCTGTATCCTGGGCTGTGAAAGGGCCAAACCAGCTCTGTGTGAATTAGAGCATGCTCAGAGATCATATCAGGCATACTTCCCATTTCAGCATGGCTGCTGCCACCACAAGGAAGTCATTTGTGACCCTTGCAAAGTGAGAGTCCTAAGTCACCATTAACCATTTTGCAGCCTGTCTTTTAATAATCAGAAGAAAACCTTCAATTTTGAATAAAAAATACTCATCATTTACTTAAATTCCTTTTTATGATTGTAGTCAACCAGTTAGTGTGAAGCAGGTAGACATTTTTATGTACTCTCTCACCTGGGCTTCCATAATGCCAAGATTACATACAAAGTCACTTTTAACAAGATTTGCAATCAGCAGTTTTCTCCAAAATGCAGCTGTACATTCAGAGTCAGATCCTCAGCTGGTGTAAATCAATGTAGCTCCAATAAAAGTAAATGGATCATACCCTAAAATTTTAACAAATTGTGAAATGCACAATGTATTTCAAAATAATTAGAGCTTTCTTCCTTGTTGGCTTTCATGTTACAGAGGTGAACAGAATTGGTACAGCTTTATTTGCAGTAGGTGTAATACAGGTTAAGAAGATAGGATTTTGTTTCTTTGCAGTGGAACTCTCCTGATTTTGGCAGACCCACAGAATATCATTTGTCCTTTCCATTCTTTAATTATTTTAGAATATCATTTGTCTGCTTCCATTCTTTCCAAACTAACCATTTTCGTCAGCTTTACTATGATTATAAGGCTAGGAGAAGAGAATACCAATATTAGAAACAGTAGAATTGACACTTTAAATGTCATCTTTGGTTTTAAGATAGTGTCTCTAAAATTCAACTATTGCAATTGCCCTGTGTCTATAAGGACTTTTCACAGTGTGGTTGTTTTCAACCATCTTGTGACCATTATCAAAATTCAAAATCTTGTTGTGTGATATTTTAATGATAATACCAATATATATAGTAGTATATTTATCCAAGCATCAAAAAGGGCTTTACAAATTAAGGTAAGCATTATCTCCATTTTACAGATGAGGCACAGGAAAGTTGTGATTCAGTTGTGACGGAGAGAGGCAGAATTCAACTGACTCAGCAATTCAGGAATAGAACCAAGTTCTTCTGTTTTCAATCACTAGACCATTCTGCCTCGCTCAGTCACCATACTTCAAAGGACTGACTACCTTCTAACATTATAAAAGCATATAAAAGGAACACTATAGCAGATATAAACACTGGGAAAATGTGTTTTAAAAAACACTGGAAGAGTTTTTTTGTTTTGAGCATTTTCTAACATATAATGATTTAAATAACTGAATTCTAATTTTGGAAAATACTTTCTGCCAAAACAAAGCTCATTTCAGAAATAGCATTTTCTTCTCATATTTTGTTATCAAATTGTCTTTTTGATGATAAATTCATTGTATACATTTATACTGCTAGCTAGATTTTTACCTGCTGCTTCTCTCTTCTACTTTTCATGCCCTAAAAGGGGAGAGATTTTTGACATAGTTTCCATTCATTCTCATTAAAATCAGATAATTTACATTTTAACTTGTTCCAGGCATTTTAAGCAGTCTGATTGTATGGAATTGGGTCTATGGAATTAATTGCAAATTGGCTAGACATCTGTTCACTGAGATGGAAGACTTTTTTGGCTCAGTTTTTGTTTTTCTATATATTGTAGCTAAAGTGCATTAGTTAAAATTGCCACCATTTTCTATTGGAAATTCAGTTTTTGAGGTTTATAATTTGACCATTAAAAAAATATATCAAATTGAATCTTGTTCTATAAGATTTTATCCTGAGAGCAGTTAAACATTTTTTTATATATATTTCATTATCCAGTAATTTAGAATCAGTTGCCTATGCTATAGTTGGCTGGAACCATTTAATGTTTGACTTTAAATTTTAAAGTCCCTATTTCCCCCCATGCTAATCAGTATAAGTCTTCATCCTTAAAACCCTACTAGTTGTTCTTAATAACTAAGATTTCCTCAGCATTTGTCATATTTCCTCTATTTTTCTAAAGCAAAATTAGCAAATTTTAAAAGTGACCATTGTAAATATCTCCTCTCTGTATTTACATTGAACTTTATATGGTGCATAAACATGATGGGAACAATCAACGAAATGTCAGAAAACCTTTAAGAGGGCACTGATTAATTCTGAGGTGTTTGAAATTTTGGAGACTGGCCAGTTTCCAGTATTTACCTGGGACATTGAGTTACAGCTTCTTTTGCCAGAGTCAGAATTAGAAGAACCAATCTCAACCGCTTGTCCCTGCATCAATCTTTGACCTCCTTTGACCATCGCAGTCTGACCTGCCTCCCTCTGCAGCTGGTACATGACTGTCTCCTCAGGTCAGGGACAAGCAGTGGGGAGGGCAGGTCACGTTATGGGCTGTAGACAGGGAAGGACTTCTATGGAACCAGCATAATCTGAGCAGCAGAGCCCTGGAGGATGAGTGTGTTGCTCTCTGCCTGCTTTTGGTGGGTGGAAGTTAGTAAGGTGAGGAGGCAAAGAAAAGGAGAAGGAGCAGGGACAGGTAAAGAGAAGCTGGAGATGAATTTATTCAGCTTCTATTCCTCTGTATAGGTGAATATGCATCCAATTCCAGAGTGTCAATGATCCATCTTGATGCTCTAGTAGAGCTTCTTTGTTGACGGAAGTCAGCCATCCTTCCCATCCCATCCCAGTAATATTACTGGGGTATTAAAATTTAGAATGAGGAAGGCAAAACTTAAGAAACTATTTGTCTTCAGTAGCAAATTAATCTTCATTGGACTGGGATAATTATACCATAAATGTGACTGGCCCATGGGCAAAACCCGTCTTCTAACCTTTAGGCAATATTGTTTGCCAGTTTGGTCTCCTTATTAACAGAATATGCCTTGTTACTGAGGGAAAAGCTCACCAACTGATCCTTAATATGGGAAAATCATTTAAAGACTTTAATTTATGTTGACTTTTTAACGTGCACTATTGCAATTAAGTTTGATTAATGAAAGGTAAATTCCAGCCTCTACATTTAAAAAAAAATTCTTGTAAAGAACCTAATTAGCATGTTGGTTTATTTAGCCTCTAATGGCTTAATTGCATCCTATCATGCTATTTACAAATAGGCATCATTAAAGATTAATGATTGTGTGAAGGGAATTGCAGCATTCATACCAGCATTAGATATGAGAAAGAAATGGAGGGAAAAAATAATTAATAGAAAATCTGTTGCTTTTCTAATGCTTATATTCTCAATACACGTACCATATGATTCGTGGCTGTTCTGCTAATTATCAAGATACAAGAGAAAAAAGAGTAGGTCTGCCTATTTTGCAAGGAGCAGGTGGGCTGAACTTTTGCTGCTGAACGTGCACAGCTTCATTATGCTTTTAATTTGTTGATGCATTACTGTCTCCTAAGGTGAATGAAAACACATCCGTGCACGCGCACACACTCTCTCTCTCTCTCTCTCATTCCTTGTGACATTAGCAGTGAAGTATGCAAGTGAACTGAAAATAATATTTCTTCTGTTTAGCTCTGCATTGCAGAGCATCTGCATTTCAAATCAGCAGAGGATTCCCTGGGATGCTGAGAGGCAATCTGGAGTTTAGGGAATTTTCCTGCATAGTATTGGAACTTAGTACCTTCAGCAACCTTTCTCCTAAAATGAAAATATAAAATAAATCTAACAGAGGATATTTATCATAGTATTTTATTAGTGCCTATAAGAGCCACTTAGTTTGTCATAATTTTCAGTACAGTACTAAAGTTACAAAGAGGAGATTTAAAGACATTTTATCCAAACAGAATTTTGACCTTGCTACTGCCAATTTGGAGAGCGAAAAAAACTTTTTGCTTTTTCTGTCAGTAAGTTAATTAAAGTGGGTATTCGATAGGAGTCTAAGAATAACAAAATCAAATGTTCAGGTTACCTCTCCTAAGTGCCCCTCCTTTTTGGCTTAAAATGTTAGTCATCTGCACTCAGAGTTCTATTAGTGGTAGACAAAATATTTTTAAATCTAGGATTTTACAAAGGGATTTTTATTTTACCCCTATTTTTGTCAGTAAAGTTGTATGTTTCAGTACATTGTGTCTCCTTATCCTGGAGCTTCCCATTTTAGGAAACAGCATTATGAATATCTCAGCTGTCAGACTGAGCACGTAGTGGTTAAAACCAAGTTAGAACAGCATTGTTAGTAGACACAGAACCAAAACAGGAGCTACATGAGTGTTTAACTTACAGCTGTTCCATTTTCAGCTCTCAGAACTGTGGGGCATATTTTTCCATTCATATTAATTGAATTTTAAAGTGACCTTGTACATGTATTGATTTGAATTAAAATTTTCTACATCAAGGGCAAGTTGGCACATATCCTACAGGCGAAATATTAAAAATCCAAGTGCTGTCTAACAGGGTATCGACAGAAGAAGTTGCAGTTTAATGGGAAAAGTTTGCTTTAGAAGGGAAAAAATGTTGCCCACTTTAATTAAATTGAAAAGCAGCAGATCTCTACACTGATAGTAGCTCCCTATGATTATCAGCTGTGCGGGGCAAGGGGGTACATTGAGTGTTCATTTAAAAAGGACTGGCCAGGTGGGGCTTGACCTCCAAAAGAAGAGACCTACATTGCTGGAGCTCAGAGTAGAACTATCAAATTACTCCCTTTGTAAGGGCTATTAGTGTTTTATTCCCTACTATCAGATGATCTGCAGGGCCACAGCTGTATGCCTGAAAATGTAAATTATACTCCAGAGCTAGATCTTTTCCAAGCATGAATTCCTATTGTCTGGGCCAAGTTAGCCCCACATGTGCAAGAACAAAACTTATTCCTCTGAGGATTCTCTGTAGGAGAACTGTAAAATGCTGTTGAGATCAAGACGAAAGACCTGTAAAGCAATTTATAACTTCTTATGACATTTGATCATTTACAGACAAAATCAAAGTGTTTATAGTTGTAAATAGTATGGACTCTGTTCCACACTGAAAGGAGCTATGGGGCACTCTTGTGGCTTCCAGATCTCACAGCATTCCCCACTTAGGTGACAGGCTGTTGTACAGCCATTGCTGAGTGCAGTATTACTGGCCTCATTCTTTCAGTGACATTACAGAAATTACGATTAATCATTCTTTACCACAGTGACCTTTCCAAAATTTCTGCCTCTAGTTCTGTTCCATTCCCTAATCTGCTTGACAGGAGCCACAACCCTTTCAATTTGTGGATTACTCCGTTCCTAGAATAAATTAATTGCTGAAACCCCCACTCCCTCTTTTTCAGCCATAAAAACTACTGGAACTCCACTCTCAAGAAAACATTGGTACGAAATAGAAAACGTAATATTCCAACACCTGGCAGCTGTGAAGAACCCAGAATGATAATTTTTAAAACGTAACTTTAGAAAGAGTGAAAGTTGCAATGTACCTAAGTGCTAAAATTCAGAACTTTCAGCACATATTTCAATAACAGATTCTTTCCTTTATTTGTTAAATTCATGTATATATATGTCATTTATAAAAGAGGGCAGGTGGCCTTGCAGTAAAGTTGTGTTACAGTGAGTAAAAGACCCAGGATAGATTTCAGGACCTTTGTCTTCTGTGCCCCAGGATGGAGCTTTAACTTGCCCAGTTCTTTACAAACACAAGTTTTTCTCCTCATCTCAGTCTCCATTCCAAGAAGTTTAAGGCGCATCATGTACAGGCTTTAAAGTCGTCCTCAACCAACTCTCTTGGACCTGAGAGCAATGTCCTGTCCTAGGCCTGAGGAAACTGAACAAATACATATGCCAGCTCAGATTCAGGATGGTTACACTTGCCTCCATCAATCCATCTCTTCAGGTTCAAGACTGGTTCATGACTAGGCACATAATTCTACGTAGCCATCCACGTAGCCCACAGGATGCCCTCGAGATTTGCATTGAGGCTCAATCACCAGCAGTCCAAAGTACTGCCCTGTGGACTTTGCACAGCATCAAGGATCTTCATAAAATGCCTAGCAGTCATGGTGCCCATCTGAGAAGAAAGCATTCACTTCTGCCTGTACCTGGATAATTGTCTGATGAAGACAAAATTTGGCAGGAGATGGCAGCAAGCTTGGGATATGCCCTCTTCCTGTTCTTCCAGCTAGGTGTCCTGGTGAACAATAAAAAATCATCTCTTATCCTGTCACAGCTGTATACAGGCCTCCTAGAGCCACTTTATCCTGTTTACAGGGGCCAATGTGAGAATGAGAATCTCACACCAAGCCTTGAGAATTACTAAAAGTGGTACAATGATAACTAGGAGTCATGAGTTGAAATTAAGAAAAGAAGAATAAAGGCAAAACATCAGGAAAAACCTATTGAGAATGAGATTTGTTAGAATGTGGAATAATCTGTTAAGGTTATCAGTAGAAGCACCATCACTCTGGTGCATTTTAATCTAAACTGGACAAAGTCCTGGAGAACATATAGTAGGAAATAGCTCTCTACTGGCTGGGAGTTGGATTTAAATAATCTAAAAGATATTTTCTCACTTTTATGATTTTTCATTGAGGAAAAACTATGTAATGCTGTCTGTATAACTAATCACAAAGACAGAAATCCTTGTTGCAGACACATCCTTTTAACAACCTTAAAACTCAAACTAATCTTTGAAAAGTAAATTGATATTACATTAAAATGCTTTCTTAATTATTGTATTTTTTCAGTAATTAAGGCTTATTTCTGTTCTTATACTCCACTGGACCCTACAGACTTCCTTTGACACTAGTTTTACTTTTTATATGTTTACTCTGTATAGAATAAATTAGAAATAGAGGAGTAACTATCCCTTTACAACTATTGAAATTGTAACTTTTTTTTACTCTTGTAACTGTAATCTACCCCTGCAACTGCTTCATTCCCCTACTCTTTTTATTTTTTTCCCAAAGGGGCATCAAGCTAACCTTTTGTTTAATTTTTTTATTAAGTCGAAGTTACGATGAAATGTTAACATACTACATGTTACATTACTTATGCAGGATCAAGTTAATATTCAAAAATTCTGACTAAATATTCTGGCTTGCTGGTTGGGGAGCCTTCCTCCTCTGAGTATGATAGAAAGGGTGACTCATTTTCCAAATAAGTATTCTTTTTTGGGGGACTTGTTATGTTTGTGTACTTGATGCGTGTGACCCTAAGAGCCCTACTGCCTGCTAGCATAGGTACTCTGTCTCTCCTGAGACCGACCCAACTATCTCACTTCACCCAATCTCTTGCCATCATATTTATCCAAAAGGTAAGAGTGTAAGTTTCATATAAAAGTTACCACCACTCTGGTTATTAATATCACTGTAAAATGCATGTGTTTATGTTACATGTGAAGTTATGAATTCCCTCTGTATGATGTTACTAGAACACGTTTTAAGACAAGACAATCTGGCTTATGTAAAGGTGATAAACAGGTCTGTCTTAAACAAAGAGAAGTGGGTTTACCTCAATTTACATATTAGCAGTAAACAAAGCCATCAAGCTAGACCAGGGGGTTATCCTGATCCTGAACTCGACAGAGAATTAACGTGGGTCCTGTGCACCAGGAAGAGACAGGAGACTGAATCTCCCAGAGGCCTTCCTGACTAGTAAGACAAAAACAATCCTTTGGGGATATAAGGAACAAAATGATACTCCATCTTTATCCTTCATCTTAGGAGACAAAAAAACAAAGCAATTTGATCTATGTAATGGGTCCTGGCCAGGCCAACCAGTAAAAGCAGAAAGGAGACCGTGGGTGAGAGAAACCATCTTGAACAAAGACTGCATCTTGGTTGATTGAGTTTTTGACTTTTAGCTGTGTCTTTTCACTTGTATTTGCTTGTAGCCATTTTTACCTTTATCTCTTTTACTTGGTATCACTTAATCTGTGTACTTTTATAATGAAAGCAAGTTTATTAACAAATCAGCAGTGTTGCGTAAGTTCCATAAAGAGTGTGCTTCTGTAAAGCTAACAGCTTCGGAGTGTTTTGCTGTCTCCATAAAGGCGGTGAACCTCACACTTTCTCTGTGAGGATTCAATGAGAGGGACTGGTCCCTGCAGTAGGGTGATTTTGGAGGCAGATTTGAGACTGGAAAGGTACTATGGTCAGCCTACAAAGAGTAACCAGGTTGTTCAAAGCCAGAGGAAGGCTTGTGGGCTGCTGACAGTAGGGAGGCCATTTGTCCTGTTATAAACCAGTCTTTTTGTGTTCTTTGTTCCCCATGTGTTAATGAGAGAAACTGAGACATGGTTTTATCTGGTACTGGACAAGGGAAGCCATGAAGAAGAGCATGCCTTTCCACCCATGACAGCATAACCTCTCACACATGGTGTGTGAGAGACTATGCCAGCAGAGGTGGGGGTCGTGGAGGTGCACTTTTCATTATAGCAGTCCCCTTACAGGATGACCTTGCACACACAGTGTATGCGATCTCACCTGGAGGGGGATGGGCATGCCAGCAGGGACAAGACCACGCCATTCCGCACGTTCCAGAATGTGAGACATTCCAGGAATGTGAAGCGTGGCCACAAGTCACCCAAGGTTTCAAGACAGACAGTGATCAAACCCATTACTGCTCTGGGTGAACCCCAAAATGTCAAAGCATAGAAGTTTTTCCAGTACATATTTTACGATGCCACAATTGCATAGGAGAAGTCACATTGCATGTAATGTGCAGTACAAAGTCTTGCTGCTAACAGTAAAAAAGATCCCCTCCCCCTTTTCCATTTTTGTTAAAGCGAAAATATTTTGCTTTAAACCCTCAACATGCATTTCAGGGGTAGCATTAGAAAAGTCTGCTGATTCTTTTAAAAAATATTTCTTATGCATGCAGTTACGTTGGGAAGCATAAAATATATTGAAAACAATCACATTTGCTCTATATTTTTGACATATTGTGTTTTGTTAATTTAAGGAGGAGAGAGTTGTTTGGCAGTGTCATATCTGTACAGGTGAATTTCATGATCTCAAACATTTTCAGACACAAATGGTCTACACTATTTACTTATTCTGTATTTTATCATCTGCCTTTCTTTCTCACACATGCACACAGTATTTTTGATCTTTATTTTCATCTTCCTGTAAAATGTTGCAAACCGAAATTCCCACAAATGTTAGTAATTAACTCCATGACCTCGTGAATGCAGATTTCACCCAGCTCTCTTTCAGCGTTGTTTTTGTCCTTGTCTTGTTATTGACAGGTTACCTTAGGAAAAGTGCTAAAAGTGATAGTGGTGATGCGGAGTCTCTTCATTGACCGGACAATAGTAAAAGGATATAATGAAAATGTCTACACTGAAGATGGCAAGGTAGGGTTTTCACATCTCTAGCCGGGCTAAACTTCATACTTACCTTATACCTGTTTTTTGAGAAACTGCAAAAAAGAAGTCTCATCACAAGTAAGTTTGCAAACAAGAAACCATCACAAGAGGCTGGGCTGATGTTTTGCAAACATTTCAGCTTTAAATTTAGCATGCTTCACTCAGATTTTTTCATACCCAAGTGTCTGATTTTTCTCTTAGTTCTGGTGCCCTTGCTTGAATTTCTAATTTATCACCTTAGACCACATTTGCCTCCATTAATGGTGTCTACTGAGGAAACATTTTTTCAGTGTACCAGCACATCAGTAGCCCAGGGTTCACATTTCTCGTCTCTGAGAGCCACTGGAAAATCTTGGGCTAGTTTTATACTTAAGTTGATAAACTCTGCTATGAAAATCATTGGTAGCCCTCAATAAGTTGCTGGTTAGTAATAGTGCATCTTGAACAGCAGCTGTTAAAGAAAGTATAACCTGTATTTCCTTGAGTGATTTGCTTTATGAAAAATTCAACCTGCTTGAACCTCTACTTTCTTTTGACTGCACACACTCCATATGGCTCTCTGTATAGCATCAAAAGATGTTAATGGGACCTGACAGCCTTCAGCTTAGTTTTATTTTCTCTTTTCAGAGTGGACTAGGCTCTCTTGCTGAAACACCCACCACAACTCACCCTTGCTAGTAACAAGTACTGAGCACCTCTGTCATTCACGTTCTCTCGGGAGCTTTCTCCCCTTCTTATGAATCCCATAAAAATACAAAGTTCTTTATAGCTAGATGAGCATGGGGCATCCATAGGTCATGTTATAATGAGAGATTTTTTTCATTCAAAAGAGGAACCTGTTTTTTAGCATACAGCAGTATGTTATGTGCTGACCCTTGAGTTCAGTGGCTGAGTCTGAACCTCTCTTCCAGAGAAGAAATTAAGAACTATCTGTTAAAGGGAAGTACAGCTTTATTTTCTCCCTTTTGGAGTGGGGAGAATAGAAATTGCTTGACAGCGCACTGGTTTTAAATCAGATACACCATGGAGCAGGAGATATTTTGGATATTAGTGAATAAAAGGAGACTTTTAAAAACCATAAAACCTCTGGTCTTGCATGCAAGTAAAATGATAATCCTACTCCCCTTTAAAAAGCATTGATAATTTGATGAGAGGAGTGTACCATTTCACCTTCACATCCAGTCTTTGCCAACACCTGCAGTGAGACTATATGAACTTGTCACTTGTCAGCTCATTATTCCACTAGGCTAGTCTAGGACTTTACTAGTCCCAAACCCAAAGGCCCAAATTATTTGCAGGTATAAGCAGGCATAACTCTTTTGAGTTTGACGGAGCTGTGTCCAGTTAAACCAGCAGCAATTTTGACTTTAAAATGTTGAGTGAATAAATATGTAGCTTGCTAGCTTGCCCAACTGGAATACATATTGACAAGCAGTGGGCTACCTGTTTTTCCCTAATTAAATAAGTTGGTAATTGGAGAGGAAGAGCAGGGCTGAACTCATGCAGTAATGCTCTTTACTTACTGTGTCTACCGGGAAGGCGTGATTATAGTAAATTTCATTTCCTTTTCCCTTGCAACAGACACTGTGGGTAAAGCATTTTAGAGCAGTTGCTCCAGTTCTTCTACTCCCAGCCTGAACCAAAAAGGAGACAGAGGAATAGCAGGAAATTGAGAGAACTGTGGAGAGATTTCAGACATCTTTTAGAGAGAGAGAGAGAGAGATTAAGAGTCAATCCTTAGGATCGCAAAAGGAGTTAGGAAGAAATTTTCCTTATGAGCAGGTTATTTGATAGGTTTCTTGGAAGTATCTGGTATTCATCACTCTGAGAGAGAAAATTCTTGACTAAATGGACCAAAGGTTTAATCTACTATGGCAATTCCAGTGTTTCTGTCTTTATCATAAACCAAATAGGAAAGAGAAGTTAAAACAATAGTAGTAGTTACATTGTGCTTTGTGTTTAAATTGCTGTACAAACATCATTCACTTAATTTTCCCAACATTCCAGTGGGGCAGATCCAGTAACAGTTTAAGGTGAAATGTGCACAGGAAGTGGCTTGGAGGAAAGGATGGGGAGAGTTTGGACAGAAGAGGCAGCAGAAGTAAGAAGCGCCCCCTCACTGGAGAGTTCCAAGACAGAAATAGGAGGCCAAAACTGGATGTTTAAGTGTGAAGATAGGGCCAGGAGATGATCTGAGGTTAGAGGGGAAGGTGGATCAGAAGAGAAACACGAAGGCAAATGTAGGTGTGTCAGGGGCGTGAGTAAGTTTTATGTGGTTTTGATCTTTGAGAGGAACAATGTTACATTAAATACTGAGGAGTTCGGTATGAGAGTGGGGGAAATATTGATACTTTTAAGGATCCGAGTCTGAGTTCTAGATGCAGTGAGTTTGGTGGATTCTCCTGGACACTGTTGAGCCACACAGGGTTAGCATAGTTAGGAACAATTGGTAGTTGCAGAAAAAAATTGGGATTAGAATAGCCAGGTTATTACAGGTCATTATGGAAGTACATTGGCAGAACTGAGTAAGGAAGCTGCCAAATAGCTAGCTTCTACTCTATTGGAGTTCAGCAAATGCAATTAGTCAATCATTTTTATTCATATGAGAAAAAAATAACACTGTATTCAAAATGAAGAGGAAAAAATAAATCTAGCAGATGGTCTTAACCTAACATGGGGAGAAATTGGACTTTTTTTTTTTTAAAAAAGATTTCTGCATACTGGCAAAGAAATAAGAACCAGTAATTTTCTGAAAAGGTCTGGTTGTATTTGAATTATGAATAAGGCCCTAATTAACTTGCAATATTGCAGAAATTGTGGATTCCACAATATTAAGCTTCCACCTAAACCTTGACAGCAGGAGTCCTGCCATGTATGGGGCTGACAGCGGGAGTCCCCGCTCTGAGTCCCGGGCTGCCAACAGCAAAAGATCGTGGAAGAATAATAATGGACTTTATTACCTCAAATAAGAAGATCTGTTGTTACTTTTCTGCAGTGTACAATGGCTTGTCCACAACTCAGCTGCAATTTTTTTTGACAATCTTGCTATTCCAATAGGGCCCTAATTATGAAGCATTCAAAAGACCTGCCAAACTTGCTTTTGCCAGATTGCAAACAATACACCACACATCTTTTTCTTGGATTTTTTGGAAAAACAATAGGTGAGATTTGGCAGTTTTTTCCATAGAGTAGATGCTGTATTCTGATAGTTGTGCAATCTCCTCTGCTTTACTGCTGGCCCATTACATCCACTACATAGTGATGGATTTTAATTAGTTTGTAGCTATAGTGGTGGTATTGTGCCTCCCCAACTTAAAACTTGGACATACTCATAGTGCACTGGAATCCAGACATGGAAAGTAATTATTAGTAAGGCTAAGTTTTTGTCATGGTTATTTTTAGTAGAAGTCACAGACAGGTCATGGACAATAAAGAAAATTTCACGGAAGCCCATGACCCATCACTGACTTTTACTAAAAATAACCATGATAAAATGGGAAGGGGCTGTACAGCTGCGGGGTGGCTGGAAGCTCCATGGCCCCCACCACCCATGGTTGCTCAGAGCTCCTGTGTCCCCAAGCCCCACCATGGTGCCTGGCAGGGAGCTGCGGGGGGTCCCCCTGCCCCACCGTGGTGGCTCAGAGCTTGGGGGCCTGGTGCCTCAGGCGGTGCAGGTAGCTCATAGCTCCATGCTGCTGCGGGAAGGCGGCGATGGGACCCTGCAGTTCCCAGCTGCCAGGGCTGAAGTCACGGAGGTCTTTGGAAGTCACGGATTCCATGACTTCTGCAACCTCTGTGACAAAATCGTAGCCTTAATTATTAATAATGCCATCCATATTCCTGAAAAAATAAATCAATGCAGCTCATCCTTGAGGGCAGGCTTTCATGAACTGAGCCATTAGTATCCTAATTCTGCTATAGAAATAAAATTGCAGTAAGATTTGTTTAGTGAGACAAGGTGGGTGAGATAATATCGTTTAGTGGAGCAACTTCTGTTGGTGAGAGAGACGAGCTTTAGAGCTACACAGAGCTGCTCTTCAGGTTTGTTTAGAGTGCTGACAGGCTGCTTTTCTGTAAATACAGAGATGGGGAAGAACCATGACATGGCATATTTGGCGTGGGTATTTAACATTACTGCACAGCCAAATTCCTAATTCTGCATTAGTTAGACTTACTTAAGGAAACATAAGTGTCTCAGCTGAATTTTCATGTTCAGGAACTTGGGTTATGTTAATGCTATGGCTTCATTAATTACCCCATATCAATTTAAAAAAAATAAAAAAAGGCAGCTTTTAGCCTCCTAGCATAAGAGAGGAAAAGAAATAGTAGTATCAAAGGAAAGCTTCAAAGACAGCCAGAACTGTCTCTTGGGTAATTTCTGATCCCTGCATTCTTTCCACTTCAAAGCTGGATGTGTGTGTGTTTGGGTGAAAGGGGGGGTTGAATCCGATTTCTCTAATAAGTGTTGGCACCAGCCGTGTTTGATATTAGATGCAGGGAACATTTTGATTTGTTATCGCCTTTGAAATTGTTCAGATGACCTTCAGAAAATGGTCTCTTGTTACTTATACTAGGGATGGGTGGGGAGAGTGGGGCACTGGGGGGAAAAAAGCCCCAATTTAATTCAGATGCAGAGGATGCCTCGAAATTGTGCTTTCAGCAGTTTTTTAGATACAAATGTGTATCTTGATTGAAAGTGAAAAGTTGAAGAATAATAGATCTGTAACAATGCATTCTTTAGTACCCCTGCCTTATTCCTCTGTTTTCATGGAGAAAAGTAGACAGTCATTTAAGGTGCCTGCATATGTTTCGGGTTTTTTTTAAACTTGGATAACATCAGGTCTGTAAGACTTTCATTACTTTTGCTGCTTTTGAGTATTCATGCCAAATAATGAGCATTCTGTACCTGTTGAATTCATCCAAATGCAGCATCTAAAATAGAAATTTTTGCAGTTTAATTCAAAAATTTTAAAGGATCATATATTTGTCCTGGAGAATGATCATCACTGGAGATTAAAACTGAATAACAAATATGCTTTCCAATTATAACACAAGATTTGCAACCAACCAACCAACCAACATTCAGTTAGATGAAAATAGCTAGAAAACAAACTCTAAATTAATTTTCTGTGTCTTAAATTGTAGAGTTAGCTTTACAAGCATGCGTATTTGTTACTAAAATGTAAGACTGCCTTTCCCTATTCCTGTGTTGCCTCTCTCCAGTTATACAAAAGGGAGCTGCTAAGGTCATCTTTCTCACACACATTCCCCACTCCCCTACCACCACCAAATCAAGTTAGTTTCACATCCTGACCTTGAATGTCTTTTATAACTCTCTCTCTATCTTTAATTCTTCATTCTTGTATGTCATCATGTCACCCACTGCTCTGTAAGTAATGCTAGCCTTGACTGCCTAGTTGTCCAGTTCTCCTGCAACTGACTCCATGCCAACTCTCAAGCATGAAACACACTTCTTGAGCTGATCCGTAAGGTCACTCTACCTTCTCCTCCCTCCAAGGCTAGCATTACTGACAGAGGAAGTGGGGGTGCTGGAGCCTGAAGCCCTGCAGCCAGAGCTCGAAGCCCCGTGGCCAGGAGATGGGGGCCAGGGCAAAGCCTGAAGCCATGTGGCCAGAGCCTGGGGCCTGCCACTGCGCAGCCAGAGCCCAGGACTGGAGCCTGATGCCCTGCAACCAGAGCTTGCTGCCCTACCACCCCAGGACTGAAGCCCAAAGCCTGAGCCCCAGCATCCCTGGGAAGGTGGGCAACTTACTGGCTGCCTGCTCCTACAGCATTGTGCCCTGGTGACTCTAGAAGGGGCAGGGCCCAACCCCTGCTTCTGGCCCCAGCATTCAGGAGCAACAGGGAGTGGGCTCTACTTTGCCCTCCCCCCATCTCAGCCCAGGAGGCTGTGGCTGCATTTGAGAAATGCTGCCATAGACCTACCCTCACTTATTGTGTCTTGTTTCAATGTAGTTTGTAACCTCTGTGGAGTTGGGACCATGTCTTTCTAAGGAGTTCTGATCATTATTGGAGCCTTTGGGCATTACCATAACAAAAAAAAATCAAAATAATTTATTTTAAAGAAGGAGGTTAACCAAACAAAATTAACCCTATTTATATGTAAGAATGCAAACTTTAGCAGAACTTAGTAAATAGGATCTGTTCCTATTTGTTGCCAAACACTTCTATTGTCTGATTTCTCCTCTGTGTTTAAAAAACAAAACAAAACAAAAACTTGTTAAAATGTATAAACAATAGTATAATTAAGTGATAAAAATAACTCCAATGCAGTGTTAACATTATGCGTTTAAGCCCAAGCGTAAATCTTTGCAGGATTGGGGCTGTAGGTTGGTAGTTCTTTGGGGCATGTATCATGTCTACCTCTGTACAGGGCTCCAGTCCTGTTTGGCCATCTAGGTGCTACCCAAGAGAACTAATAATCAGGGCCCTGTTTACTTCATGGCACAATGGAACCAAAAATTATAGCTGCCCTTAAATTCCACAGCAATATTAGTTTATTCTACTGCCATTAAATACCCTGCATTCCCATCCTCCACTCATATACATTCAAACACCTCTCTGGCTCATAAATGAAAAAAACTCATTGATCTAAAATTCTTCATTTTAAACAGTGTTTATTTTTCCTGATGGGTTTTTCCTTACTCTCTTCAAGTGTCCTGGCTCCATTTCTTGGCTCCCATAATGCCAAGTAATCCAGCTCAGAACCTCATTCGTTCTCAGGAGTGGGGAGCTTTTAGCTGGCTTCAGCGGTTTCACCTTCCCAGCTCGCTGGGTTTTAGCTGGTATGCTGTTGTCATGCAACAGCCCAAACTTTTGGCCCCTTCCACTTCCTGGCTACAAACTGGACATGCCCATTCTGACACCTTATTACTCTCTGCTGCCTGGCTCCATGGAAGAGCATGCACTTTAATCCAGTTAATTCCCCTTTATGGGGAAAGTTGGAGTGCAAGACACAGCTGCATGTAAGTCCCAGAAGGGCAGGGAGCCAGAAGACAAAATGCTGGGCACATAGCTACAACAAAACAGCAAATTCTGTGGCAGAAATGCTGAATTCCATTGTATCTGGGGAAAATGCCAATTTCTATGGCTGCAGAATCATGGCGTCCATAGGGCTGTGGCAGAAGTGAATGGATCAGGCCACAGAGCTATCGTTTCAAATACTGCACAGACTCTCCAGCATTTTACTTTTACTGCTTCTTGATGTTTTCTACTCATGCATAAAGGTTAGAAATGATTTTTTTAAATGAAAGCGAAGTATCTCTGCAGCACAATTCTTCAATAAGTGTGATTTCCATGGTAAGATTTGCAGATGAGAAATTATGACTAATAAGAGGCTTTGTAGTAATAGGAAATAAGCTGGAGGTCAGGAAAGGAAGGAGGAAGTTGCCATCTTTGCTACCTCCACTGAGACAGTATATTCTGAAGGCTGTGTTAAAACTGCACTAGCATATCAGTTGTGCTTGTGTAAATGTGTGACTCAGTCCCTTGTTTGAGAAGTGCAACCTTAACTCCTATTTGCTTGGTGTTTTTAGCTCTTATATTCTTGAAAAGTAAAATACATTGAAACCAGAGAGAGGTTCAATACCCACAACCTTAAATCTAGCTTAACAAAAAAAAACAAAACCAAAAAAACCCCACCTGTTTGGAAATCTAAGTACGATATACAAAGGGGTATTTTATTTGGTTCCTATAGACCAGTGTTTTAGCTTAATTCAGCTAAATGTGTTCTGTGTCAGTTGTTGCTGAATCACTTACTCGTGGACACAGGACCAGCAAAAGATTAGAAGAAATGCCCTTGTTATGGAGACAGGCCGAAGCTGATAAATATTCACATAGATCAGCACAATCTCCTACAAATGAATTTAGGGATCTTGCTGGCTCTGAGGTTGCACATTGGTTCAACGGGACTCATTTATAAGATTTCATAGTACAGCTTTAATAAAATGAAACTTAAACACCGTATGCCTTATTTATTGCAAAACAAGGAATATTTTATTTCATTAGATCCCTTCTTAGATGTGTGTGAAGGCTGGGGAGAACTGTCTAATGGCCAAAACAGTACAAAGTCAGGACTCCTGGAAAGCTGTTGCAGCTCTGTGAACTTGAGCAAATCATTTAACCTCTGTGAACTTCAGTTTCCCCACCTGTAAAATGGGAATATATCCACTTCATAGAAGAATTCTAGAAGATAACACATCTTTTTGTTTGTTTTGTTTGTTTTTTAAGGCTGGAAGGGACCATTATGACTGTCTCATCTTCACAGGCCATCACCCTTTAATTCCCACATCAAACTTTTGTTTGAGCTTAAGCATAACTTGCAAGCCTTGAGTGCTCTTTAAATACATGTTCAAAATATTAAAGACACCAAGTCAGTCAGATACTACAGTAATTGGCTCATATAATACCTTAGATAGTCATGTGCCTACTGCAAGTAAAGCACTTGAGGGATCTGCTGATTAATGGTGATGTAGAGATGCAAAATAATCTTATAGAACAGATCTATTTTTTTTAAGTGTGAACCTTCTTATATAAAATCCTTCTGGTTCACATGGTGTATAAACCACCCTTGAGTACTGAAAATCTCTAGGCATTTTAACAGTGTGCTCTCGTGAAATGGGTTTTGTTGTGCTGAGAATCTACAATGGTCTGTCTCGTGTGTGTGTGTGTGTGTGTGTGTGTGTGTGTGTGTGTGTGTGTGTGTGTAAAATATATAATCAAATGTCTCTCCTTTTATTCCTCTTATTGTAAAATTAGCTCAGAAATGCTGGGTCATGAAACTGAAATAATAGAAAACATTATTTGTGAAAAATATCACTTCCCATTTTAGGAATCAGCTTTATGAATATCTCAACTGTCAGACTGAGCACATAGTGGTTAAAACCAAGTTAGAACAGCATTGTTAGTAGACACCTGTCATAAACAGATGGTTAAGGGTTAATGTCTCTTTTACCTATAAAGGGTTAACTAGCAGTAAACCTTGAACACCTGACCAGAGGACCAATCAGGAGACAAGATACTTTCAAATCTCGGTGGAGGGAAGCCTTTGTTTGTGCTTCTTGGGTTTTTTTCTGGGTTCTCTCTGGGTTCTGAGAGGGGCCAGACATGTAATCAGATTCCTCCTGAATCTTTCTGAAAAAATCTCTTCTGTTCAAATTAGTAAGTACCAGTTAGAAAGGCGGTTTAGTCTTTTTTTGTTTGTTTTCTTTATTTGCAAATGTATATTTTGCTGGAAGGATTGTATTTGTGCTGGAGGGAGGACTCTCCCTAGTGTCTATAAGCTGAAAGACCCTGTAACATTTTCCAACTTAATTTTACAGAGACAATTTTTACTTTTTCTTTCTTTTATTAAAAGCTTTTCTTTTTAAAACCTGATTGATTTTTTCCCCCTTGTTAAGGCTCAAGGGAATTGAGTCTAAACTCACCAGGAAGTGGTGGGGGGAAAGGAGGAGGGAGAAGGCGAATTTCCCTTTGTTTTAGATTCACAGAGCTTGAATCTCTCTCTCTCTCCAGGATAACCCAGGGAGGGAAAGCCTGAGAGAGGGCACAGGGGGGAAGGGTTTATTTTCCCTTGTGTTAAGATTCAAGGAATTTGGATCTTGTTTCACCAGTGAGTTGGTGAAACCTCTCCAGATGACCCAGGGAGGGAAAGTCTAAGAGGGGGAAAGAGAGGGAGATAGTCAGTTCCCCCTTGTTTTAAGATCCAGGGGGTCTGGGTCTTGGGGTCTCCTGGGAAGTTTTGGGGGGAACAGAGTGTACCAGGCACTGCAAGTCCTGGTTGGTGGCAGCCCTATCAGATCTAAGCTAGTAATTAAGCTTAGAGCAACTCATGCTGGTACCCCATCTTTTGGACGCTAAGGTTCAGAGTGGGGGTTCATACCATGACATGGTGGTAGCGGTGGGATAGATAGAATCCAAAAGCCAGTAGGATTATTTTTTTCCTTTTCTCTCTGCTAGCTGTCTATAAGCAGGGAGAAGGGGGTTTTTTAAAGCAAAAGTCTGCAAGGTTTTTTTTGTTCTTCCTTCTGAGGGCTTGTCTACATCAGAAAGTTGCAGCGCTGGTGAGGGAGTTACAGCGCTGCAACTTTGAAGGTGTACACATCTGCAGGGCACCACCAGCGCTGCAACTCCCTGTTTGCAGCGCTGGCCGTACTCCCGTTTTGTCTCGGGTGTAGAGGATCCAGCGCTGGTGATCCAGCGCTGGTAATCCAATGTAGACACTTACCAGCGCTTTTCTTGACCTCCGTGGAAGGAGGAAGCCTCTGGTAATCAAGCTGGTCTCCTTCCCCGGCTTGCTCTCGCGTTCCCCGAACCCCCGAGCAAGCAGGTCTCCTTCCCTGCGGTTTGCAGGGGGGTTTGGGGAACGCGAGAGCAAACCGCGGCGAAGCTGGTCTCCTTTCCCGGTTTGCTCTCGCGTTCCCCGAACCCCCCTTGAAGCCGCCCAACAGCGCTGCAGTGTGGCCACATCTAACACCACTTGCAGCGCTGGTTGCTGTAAGTGTGGCCACTCTGCAGCGCTGGCCCTATACAGCTGTACTAATACAGCTGTAACAACCAGCGCTGCAAAATTTTAGATGTAGACATGGCCTGAGTATTCTGAAGGCAGAAGCGTTAAGTTTAATGAGTGTCTTTTGTTAAACAAAGGGACTCCAGCTGTGAGTCAGCGTACATCAACAAAACACATTTGCAAATAAAAGGTTTTTTTTCTAACTGTCCGGTAAAGGCTAGTTAGAAAGAATTAAAAAAAAACCTCTGTTGCTAAGCAACCCTAAGGCAGCAACAGAAAAGCAGCATTTCAGGCAATAAACAGCAGAGGGCGTACCCAGCCCAAGAAAGCAGGAACCATGAGTTCAAAGGAAAGCCTTAAGCAGGAACGGGCAAGGCTTACAAGCCATAGAAAAAGACAACAAACATAGAAGACGAATAGAACTAATTAATGCTAAAATAGCCAAGGAAGAGGCGGCCCACAAAAAAGAACAAGAAGACAAGCCCACAGAAGACAGATAGAACTCCAAAGGGAGGCCCACCAGCGGGCCCTGGCATTACACTTTAAAGGTCCTTCACTACTCTTTTTCTTGTTGTATTCCACAGGATCCTGCAACCCTTATGTGTCTCTGTGTATATAACTAAAGCCACACAACTGTTATTGAAGTCAGAAGAAGTTGTCTATGCATATGGGCGGTAGGACAAGTGGAAAGAGTTAGGCAGTATAATATTTCAAAGTAAACTGCTTTTAATATTTATTAGGTGGCCTAGCACCAAAGCACTCAAGGTTCCATACTATCATATTAACACTACAATAAAATATAACATAACTCATTTAATTAATTGTGTTTGTATGTGAAATGTCTTTACTTGAATACTAAAGGGTAATAGTGGAAGTTCACAGATGACAAGTTTTCTTTTGTTAAATCCTTAGTTCCAAGGATTCAAATATATCTTCAGCATGACCCACACAAAACTTGACTTCTTTTATTAATATCAGCTGATATGCTCTTCACTTTAATTAATAGTGCTAAGTGTGTCAATTTTATGTGCCAGCCCATCTGGTTTTAGTAATGGGAAATCCCCAGCAACTGGCCGAAGACTGTACATCTTTTAAATTTTTTGGCCAGAGTCTAGCTTGCATTCCATCCATTTTGCATCACTTGGACTTAGGGGCTTGACAGCTGTGACCAAAATCGCTCCATTTCAGTGGCACAAAAGGGTTAGGATGCAAAGTAAAATTTGGCCTTGTGTCTAGCCAGGTGTCAAATTCTAAAACTGTTTTTGGGATTTCCCATTGCAAAATACAGATGCCCCTGGCGCCTTTTAAATATAAATAAGAGATCTCTATAGATATATACAAATAAATATTGGAAGTCTTTACTGGCCCTCCATCTAGCCATTATCAGTTGATAATTTCCTTTAGGCAGTTTAAGTGGGTCTTAACAGATTAAAGAGGACAGCAGAGTGGCTTTATAGTCTAGTTTTGTGGAGCAATTAACTCAGTAGCATAAACTCAATTTAACCTAGTAAAGTCCAATGAGTGAATGCAAGAGAAAAATCCTAAAACATTCTGTTGAGGTTGAGCAATCCCCATCAGCCTGCACACTGGAAACCAAGGTAATGTTAAGAAACAAATATGTTCCTCTTCTCTTTTAGACTGCTTATTTCTGGTAATCGGGGATTATAGATTTTTCACGACAAATATTAGTCGAATAAAATGTTCTTATGAATCCATGTATGGTAATATATAACTTTTTTTTTCTTACTACAGGTTGACATATGGTCCAAATCCAACTATCAGGTTTTTCAGAAGGTAAGTCCCACAACATTTACTTTCTACTCAATGCCTATAAAAGATGCATCCGACGAAGTGGGTATTCACACACGAAAGATCATGCTCTAATACATCTGTTAGTCTATAAGGTGCCACAGGACTCTTTGCTGCTTTTACAGACTAACAGTACTCCCCTCTGATACTTGATATAAAAGAAATGTGGATTCTGTGTCTTGCAGAACTTCTTGTTTTTGAATAGACGAACACTTTGCAAAAGCAATTAAGTCTTGTGTTATTTGTCAGCCATCTTTAATGTGATTATCAAACTTCCATCACTGCTTGCAAAGAACAAAATATAATCTCCAATGATTGAAGATGGTAAGTAGGACAAAAATAAGATACACTTTTTTTGTTTCTCAGAGTTTACTTTACACTTACATCCTGGTATGCCTCTGACCCTAGCCAAGGCAATCAGGGACCAAACTATGGGATTTTCTCCTCTCTAGCCTGAGAAATCATTTTCACTTATTCACTTTTGAGCGTTAGTTTGATTAATTCTTTCTAAGTACACCTCTACCTCGATATAACGCTGTCCTTGGGAGCCAAAAAATCTTACTGCGTTATAGGTGAAACCATGTTATATTGAACTTGCTTTGATCCACTGGAATACCCAGCCCCTGCCCCCCCGCCCCGGAGCACTGCTTTACCAAGTTATAGCCAAATTCATGTTATATCGAGTGGCGTTATATTGAGGTAGCGGTGTAGTTTAAGTTTAAAAATCTATTCTTTTACTTTTCTCAGTTTAAAGGAAAAGATGCACCCTCTATAGGGAGGGAAGTAAACAGCACCTTTTCCAAACTGATCTGAAACAAATTCCACACATTCCTCTTCATGAGGTTTAATTTTAATAAGTCAGTGGGACTTGGGCATGTCTAAAAATTTTACCTTACAGCTAACTGTTGGACCTGCTTGTCCTCTCATGCTCCTGTAAACTAAAGTAATTCCATGAATGTGAGAATGGTATGAGACAACAATAAGCCCAGTAAGTATAAACTTGCCGAGAGTTTAAAGACACTTCTAGACATTGTGCTTTTTTTTTTTTTTTTCAAAGCAAGTGAAATTAAATTTCTCTATGAAAACTTCTGGCCAAAATGTTGCAAGTTCAAACTGAACTGGCGTTAAATTCCAATTTCATTACATTTAAACCACAGTACAAGGAATTTAAGGCTCAAGCTATTTTATTCCTTTCATCTACTTCTGTAGTTTATGTAACAACTATGGGTCAGGGACTCTAAAGGGCATAAAAGCAGGGGTCCGAACTAAAGATATATCACCTGTATTTGGGCATAAATGTTTCCAAGAATCCAAACTCCCTCCCAGGATTTCATGTGCAGTCAAAAGAAAAACAGTTTTGACCTATGATATTAACCTGCGAAGGATCAAAGGGGACAGCTTTTGGGGAGTTATGTAGCAGTCCCTCCCTGACTAACATTAAGGCAGAAAGAATGCCTTTCTTATCTCTAGAGACAGGTAAAGAATTCTTTAATCTGTTAATTCTTCTCTTTCCACAAAAATATTTTCTTTCCTATGTCAGGTAGAGAAGAATGCAATGGAAAGTAATTTAGTGCAGAATTAATCTTAATAATCCTTTATCAATAATGCTTTGAAGTAATTATTGCAATGGAACAGGTTTAGGTTTTTGTAATTAAGTATGTCTTCTGAACTTCTCCATATGTGTTTTACATTTTGATCTTATGAGAGAGAGGCTGCATCTTCCTATATGTTTGTACAGTGCCTACCACATTTTAGGCATAAATGTATTGGAAATCATCATAATAGGCATTCCTTAGATGTTTTAGTTTAGAATATATTTTTTAAAGTGACCAACCGACATACTTAGTAATAGTTCTCATCTTAGTGCAATCAGTTTGACAAGTGGGTAGAAGTATCAGCTACCCATTCTAAACTGTAAGTATAATTGGTAAAAAGATGAGGAATTCTTTTACAGTGTGTGCCACCAGTTCAAAGCCAGTCCAATGGCTGCATAATAATTAGTGAAGCAAGTTGGAGGTCTCAGTACAGTTCCTACTTGTCATGAATCCACATAATAGCCACCATCACATTGGATGCTAGTTGGCCCTAGAATTTTACCTAGCTTCTAATGAAGATGTTTATAGGGCAATAATCAGAGTAGTATCTAAGTGGACTTCCCTTCCCCGACTACGTGGTGGCCTGTCAGGTCAGAAGTGAGATAGTTTGGTGTGAAAGTATGGGAGAAGTCTGTACTTCCTTTGCCCACATACCCCTCTCCTGTGGGTAATGGGAAGTCTTTGTTCTCTAGCATTGTCATTGCAGCACGTTTAACTCACTAAATTTTCTTTTAAAATATTGAGTTAATTAAATTCAATAAGATATATAGAGTGTTGGTTTGAATACATATCAGTAGTGAAAAGAAACTTTAACCATTTCATATCTATCTAGGGGCTGTATAGGAAATAGGTTATTGGTTTCTCTGCCTAGTGCTCAAGCACAAGTGCACATCATATACACAAACCCACCAAAACTGACGTATAAATCCACACCTTTAATACTGCATGCAGTTCTGATCTCCCCATCTCAAAAAAGATACACGCCTCTACCCCAATATAACGCTGTCCTCAGAGCCAAAAAATCTTACCGTGTTATAGGTGAAACAGCATTATATCGAACTTGCTTTGATCTGCCGGAGTGCACAGGCGGGCCACCCTGGAGCGCTCTTTTACCACGGTATATCCAAATTCATGTTATATCGGGTCGCGTTATATCGGGGTAGAGGTGTATTAGAATTGGAAAGGGTACAGAGGAGGGCAACAAAAATGATTAAGGGTATGGAACAGTTTCCCTGTGAGGAGAGCTTAAATACTGGGGTTTTTTTCCACTTGGAAAAGAAACAACTAAGGGGGGATATGTTGGAGGTCTATAAAATCATGAATGGTAAGGAGAAAGTGAATAAGGAAGTGTTGTTTACTGCTTCACATAACACAAGAATTATGGGTCACCCAATGAAATTAATAGGAAGCAGGTTTAAAACACACAAAAGGAAGTGCTTCTTTACAGAACACACAGTTTAACCTGTGGAACTTCTTGTAAGGCCAAAAATATAGCTGGATTCAGAAACGAATTAGATAAGTTCCTGGAGGATAGGTCCATCAATGGCTATTAGACAAGATGGTCAGGGATGCAACCCCATGCTTTGTATGTCCCTAGTCTGACTGCCAGAAGCTGGGAGTGGATGACGGGATGGATCACTCACTGATTGCCTGTTCTGCTCATTCCCTCTGAGGCATCTGGCATTGGCCACTATTGGAAGAGAGGATTCTCAGCTAGATGGACCATTGTTCTGACACAGTATGGCTGTTCTTATGTTCATTTTTCATTGCAAATAATCTACAACTTTTCATTCAAAATTGAAATAGAATTAAATTATCTGAACATTAAATTACTATTTATCATTCCTATCCAGGAAAACTAATCAAATAATATAAAATGGATTAGTTTAAAATAAGAAGCACATGGTTGCTGGAGGGAGGAAGTGTTGGCTAATAGCTTGAGCAAGAGTCTGTTAACCAGGGGCTTTTGAGTTCTGTTCCCAGCTTTGCCACTAACTCACTGCGCTACCTTGAGTAATCACTGTGGATCAGTTTCCCTATGTTTAAAATCAGGATTATACTTTCCTACCTCACAGGAACTCTGAATCTTGGATGCATTGCTTTGAGTTCCTTGGATGAAAAGCATTATAGGAATGCAAGATATTATTTCTTTCTGAGAATCAGTAGCAGAGCCTATAACTATGCACAAATAGGGAAATAAGTTAAAACTAGGACCTATGGAAAATATAGTCAACATTTCTAAACAGCTAGTGGAAAATGCTGTGGTTCTGCATATTCAGCTCTTCTTGTGATTTTCCTTTTTTATTCTCTGAAGTTATGCTCTCATCAAATTCTTTTTAATACATTGAAATAATGATATAGCAGCATGAGCTAAAGGGTATCAGATAAAGTAGCGTTGGAGAAGCGTTGTACTGTGGCACTCCTAAGTCTCCAGAATAAATGTTTTCCCACCATTTTTTGAATTTTTCTTCCTGTCTACCCATGTCACAACATATCTGTATGTCTATGAAATCTCTCTCTCTGTGCAATCAGTGTTGACGCTTTGTAGAAATAGCTCTGTTTTCACCTTCTCAGAAGAGCAACTATGACTTCCACCAAGGAGGCTGGGAAGCCCTTTGACTGTGTCTGTTTTCTTTAACACTGCAGAATCCATCATTCCTTTGAATGGCAGGGACATTTATTTTTAAAAAGCTGAACGTAGTTCCCAACCTCTCTTCAATGACAATATAACAACATCTGGAGCTCACAAGATATCTGCTCATGGAAGCTGCAAACCCTGTCAAATTCTCACAGGACTGCAGCATGACTTTCTAGGTTAAGGACCAGAGACCTGTGATCCTTTATCCAACCCTGTCAGATGAAGCTAAATTTGTCCTGACTTTTGTTTGCAACTGCTGACTGTGTCAGCAAGCCTTTTCTCTCCTCCTTATTAGACAGGATACTCGTGTGTGTATAATACCAAGGGGGAGAACTCCTAGTGGGCCCATTACTGCTAAAATGTACAGTCATTTACGAAGGTTCCCTGGAGACTTTTTGAACTTTGTCCTGGGGTGAATAAGCTTTCATAGCCACCGAACCTACCAGCAGGGTTAGTCTCAGAATGGAACTTAAAAATAAGGGGGGAATATTTGAAAGGGCAAAACCACAAACAATAAAGAAAAGGTTTACTTGTTTCCATATTTTTCTGACATTCAAACTCGGCAGGTGCTGAGTTTTGTTCTGTTCTGATATTTAACCTCCCTATTTTAACACCTCACATGTCTTCATTCGGTAACATAAGAGGGAGGAATAAGACAAGAAATTTAGAAATATTTACTGTGTTTAAATTTTGCTGTGAAATCTGAAAAATAGAGGTGAGGGGGGTGGAATGCCAAGTAGCTGAACTGAAGAAAAATATTGTGACTGGAGCAAGCTTCATAGCTTCCCATTCAGAGAGAAAGTAGAAGAAAAAAGGACAGTATAGTTCAGGGGCGGCCAGCCTGAGAAGGAGCCATAATTTACTAATGTACATTGCCAGAGAGCCACAGTAATATGTCAGCAGCTCCCCGCTCCCAGCACCTCCCACCTACCAGCAGCCCCACTGATCAGTGCCTCCCCGCACCTCCCAATCAGCTGTTTTGTGGCGTGCAGGAGACTTGGAGCAGGAGGGCATAGCAGGCTATGGGGAAGGGGCATGAAAGAGTGGAGTGGGGGGTAGGGCCAGTGGCAGAGCCAGGGGTTGAGCACCCACCGGCACATTGGAAAGTTGACACTTGTAGCTCCAGCCCTGGAGTCGATGCCTGTACAAGGAGCCGCATATTCACTGCCGAAGAGCTGCCCATGGCTCCAGAGCCACAGGTTGGCCACCCCGGTATAGTTGTTTCTATTGTAGCGCAGTGAATGAAAGGCTCTACCAGTAGCTAACTTCTACCCTTAACTATTAGTTGAGCCCTTCAGTAACAAGATATAGTTTCTCTGTCTAATGTAACTTATTCTTTCTCTTCCCCTCCTCACCACACCCCAATTAGCTGTGTGATCCATAGGCACCATGTAAACTCACATGTATTCCTGCCAATTCAGTCTTGACCTACAGCACATCTTGTAGCCTAATAGTGGGTTACCCCTAAACAGAGATTCACAGTAGTCAGACTGCAAGTTGGTTGTATGATAGTTTCGTATGTACAGCTGGGACTAAACAATCCTTTAGATTTCTTCTTTGAGATCCTATCTACATTTGAACCCAAGCTTCAAGAGATTTAAAAGATAGTTGGCAAAACCAGCAAACAAGCTAGTTCCAGTATTGTCTGGTTAATTGTTAAACAGCTGCTTAGCTTTTTCCTTTGTGTAGTTAGTCATGATCTCTAAAATATCTAGAGGTAGGAAGACATTATGGATGATGAAATAGATTATGTAGACCTGAATGCATATGTTACATGTTTTATAAGGCGAATCATGCTTCTATCTTTTCTTCAACAAGCTGTTTGTAATGTAAGGAAATAACCACAGTCTAAAAATTACAATGTACAAAATCCTGCAAGAACAAGACAAGCAAGATGCAACCACAGGAGAACTGAACATATGAAATAAAACATGCCTTCCACAAAAGAGTGCTTTGAGTAGTCTTATATATCATAGGGTTTGGGATTCTATTTCTCCAAATTTTCAAATGCTAGTTTCTTTCAGGGAGGGGGGACAGTAGTACATAATTGACAACGCCAGATGCTATTTGCATTTCTTGCTGTGCATCCGGGTCTTTGTCTAAGAGGTATGCAGTCCCAAACTAGTGAAGTTCAGGGCACAGTGGTCACCGTTACAAGGACACACGCGTTGTAATGTATGAAGATTTATTCTTATCAATAATATCTGAATAAAACAATATGTGGCATGAATGCATGCATGAGCTGAATACTGGACTACTGATGATGCCTGCTCAAAGAGAGGAGATGGACTGTTCGAGGGTCACCTAGCTGATTGCTTGCTTGCATGATCAGTACTTGGTTATATTTAAGTAGCTGGTTAAACAATGATTAAATGTCTGATCAAGTCCAAATAAGAAAACAAAGCAGATTAAATATTTCTGGTTTTCAGAGGTTTTGGACACAGTCACCAAACCCTACCCTCAGGAAAACTCCTGTATCCTACCATACTATATTGAGGAAGCAGTTACTTAAGAAACTTCAGTCATTTATTATGTTTTTCTTATTGAGAGCTGCCTACACACAATCTCTCATTCCTTCCTGGTTTTCTCTGAGCCTCAAGGCTCTGTGGTTCCGTGATGAAGTGGTCTTTCTCTCCTCCAAGCTCAATGTTTCAAGGCCCATTTCTTAACGGAGCATATGCATGTGAGCTATGTCAAAACCTGAGTTGCTAAGAATACAAGCTTATTAGGGCTGTCAGTTAATCGCAGTTAACTCAAGCAATTAACTCAAAACAAATTAACTCGATTAAAAAAATTAATCATGATTAATCGCAGTTTTAATCACCCTTTTAAACAATAATAGAATACCAATTTAAATTTATTATCAATATTTTGGATGTTTTTCTGCATTTTTAAATATATTGATTTCAATTACAACACAGAATACAATGTGTACAGTGCTCATTTTATATTATTTTTTTATGGCAAATATTTGCACTGTAAAAAAGATAAACAAAAGAAATAGTATTTTGCAATTTACCTCATACAAGTACTATAGTGCAATCTCTTTATCGCAAAAGTGCAACTTTCAAATGTAGGTTTTTGTTGTTGTTACATAACTGCACTCAAAAACAAAACACTTTTGTAGCCAGTGTTGCAAGGTATTTATGTGCCAGCTATGCTAAACATTTGTATACCCCTTCATTCTTCAGCCACCATTCTAGAGGACATCCTTCCATGATGATGATGCTTGCTTAAAAAAAAAAAAAAAAAAAAGTAATTAATTACATTGTGCACATCTGGCATGTAAATATTTTGTGACGCCACATAAAACAGAGCCATGCGAATGCCTCTTCTCACTTTCAAGTGACATTGGGCTTGTCTACACTTACGTTTTATAGCGCTCTAACTTGCTGGCTCAGGGGGGTGAAAAATCACCCCTCTGAGCACAGCAAGTTTGAGCGCATACAGTGCTAATGTAGACAGCCTTTGAGCACTTGGAGCTAATCCCCTTGTGGAGGTGGAATTAGCAGGAGAGCTCTCTCTCAGTGCTCACACGTGATCACACTCGCACTTCAAAGCGCTGCCGTGGGAGAGTTCCTTTGGCAGCACTTTGAAGTTTCCAGTGTAGACATACCCATTGTAAATAAGAAGCGGGAAGTGGTATCTCCTGCAAATGTAAACAAACTTGTTTGTCTGAGCAATTGGCTGAACAAGAAGTAGGACTAAATGGACTTATAGGCTCTAAAGTTTTACATTGTTTTGTTTTTGAGTGCAGTTATATAAAATATAATAATAATTCTACATTTCTAAGTTGCACTTTCACGATAAGGAGATTGCATTACAGTAATTGTATGAGGTGAATAGCAAAATACGATTTCTTTTGTTTCTTTTTTATAGTGCAAGTATTTGTAAAAAATAATATAAAGTGAGCACTTTCCAATTTTATATTCTGTATTGTAATTGCAATCAATATATTTGAAAATGTAGAAAGCATCCAAAATATTTAAATAAATACTATAATCGTATTGTTTAACAGTGCGATTAAAACTGTGATTAATCACAATTGTTTTTTAATCTCACAATTGTGATTTTGACCGCTCTAAAGCTTATGTATGAATATATTATTTCTTCTCTGCTGTATTTTGTGACCTCACCAAAGTGCTTTTGCTCCCCTATTTTATGGGATTCTCAAGCTTTTTCCTGAAAGAGAAATTGAGAAGATAGGAGCTATTTGCCTCTCATTCATCTCTAAGTATTCTTCCTTACTCTTTTCAATAAGAGCAAAGGGGCATTACATTAAATTGAAAGGCAGCACATTTAAAACTGATATAAGAATTTTTTTTACACAGGACGTAATTAACCTATGGAACTCATTGCTACTGTATCTCATGGAAGACAAGAGCTTAGTAGGATTTTAAAACAATAGACACTTATATGGATTTTGAGAACATTCACAGATACATTAGATTGGGATGTCAGCCCTTATGTTTGAGGTCATACAACAACCTCTAGGTTAAAAAATTATGTCCACTACCGGGATTTTACATGTACCTTCGAAACCTCTGTTACTGGCCACTCTTGAGACAGGATGCTAGAACAGAGGAACAACTGATATAAACCAGTATAGCTATTCCTATACTCTAACATCCTACGTTATTAGTTCTTTAAGCCTCTGTCAGCCTCAATAGTAAGAAACCAGACTATTTAATAGGTTCCCTTCATAATAGTGCAAAGTAACACCCCTACCTTTGTGGTTTTTGTCACAATTTTGGAAGCACTCATTTACCCTGACCCACCCATAAACAAGACTGTACTTTTTAAATGAATCTGCAACACTGGAAATTCTAATATTTTGTCTTTCCTGGAGACTGTCCCCTTCTGAAAAGTGAAACCTCTAGGAATAATAATATACTACTGCCTTTTATAGTACCATTGAGTGGATAAGAAATTTTGGAGAGAGGCTGAGGATGAGTTGGTTCAGACAAACAGCAAGGCTTTTGTTTGTTGCTATCACTGTGTGTTGATCTCATGAGCTCTTTATAACCTTACCAAGCAAACAAGCTGAGCCATCAGTTGCGATAAGGAACTGAGGAGTACCTGCCTTTTCACTCTACTGCTGAGCAGCAATGTGGGCTCAGCATGTAGTTTCTCAGAGTAAACAAATACCCAGACTACTATACTCACTGGGACCTAACTGTTATTCTTAGAGAAGAAGTATTGAAAATTTCTTTCCCAAAAAGTCATGTTAAAGATTAGGTTTGATCCAACGGAAGCCTGGTGATCTGTGGTTTGAATTCAGAATGCAGGCATCTCTCTAGACTGGAAGAAAGATATCGATTCAAGCAGTTTACATTTATAAGCCGAAATGAACAAAAAAATGTTAAGTTTGGTGCCAGAGATCAATTGAAATAACTGCTAACGAGGGAAAGTGATTCTATTCAAATCTATACACAATTGTATTTTGATAAACCAAAATCTGCTCATCCAGTCCAGTAGAAATGTAAGTTCATTCAGAAGACAGGACCCAAGAGCATGTCTCCACCAGTCAATTTTTATTGCAACTGGAGTCTTTTTTTGCTTTGAGGCTCTGCTATAAAATGTGAATGTGTCTGGTTAAATGATAAATATTTCATTTAGTAAAACTTGTCTTTAACTTCAATAGTGTATCTTGCATTTTATTTGGAAAAACTCACAGGTATTTTCCAGAAGATAAATTGTGACAATTGAAGCTTTTTTGCAAAATTTCTTGGAAGAGTTTTTTCTGCAACTCAGAGTAGTAGTTGTCTAATCAGTTTGTGTACTAGAGGACAACCTAATCAGGAAAAAAGGGGACAGGTGAGGGGAACAGAAAAGTTGTGAGATAGTGTAGAGAAGAGAACTGTAAAAGAGAAGTTAATAAAACAAGTCCTGTATAGACAAAACGTCATTCAACACACAAAATAAATTATCTTGCAACTCCAACTTGAATGGAAGAAAAAATATCCCCAAAATGAGCTGGTGCATGTGCTATTTACTTTGGTTTGGCATGAAATGATATTTCCATTAGTAAAGCCTTCTGTATTGATCTCTTACCTTCCTTTTTAATTTTTTTAAATCTTGGTCAGTTTGCGTTATGTCTTTTCATCTCTGTTTTGTTGGGTTTTGTTTGGTCCCCCACCTGCTAGACAGTCTGACATTTTTGCATCTCTTTTTTTTTGCTCTGTTCAGCATCACAATGTTTGTTGTTACTTCTGTGGGGTGATACTCCTCCTTTTTTCTTCCCAAAGTTTGACACCCACTTTGATCTTTTTAGAAGCATCTTTTTCTTTATCAGCACTTGCTTATGGTACGAATCGCCTCCTTTTTGTTCAGAAAACCTTATTAATGTTCCAGCAGTGCTGGGATGGCTTTTATCTCCCTGTGGAATCTCATTAGCTTTACATCACAATAGAAACAACATATGTGCAGCTATGCCAAAGTAGCCAGTGAATTTGAATTTGTTAATGGCAATATTTCTCTTCAAGCAACTTTTCCCACATCTTCAATGCTGAGAGAAAACAACTTTGTTTTTCAGGGGAAAAACACCGTTCATTAGAGGTAGAAATATCAGCAGAAGGGGAACTGTAATTCATAAATATCTTTAGAACTGCCTGTTTTTTTAAAGTCTGTTACTGTTCTATAAATCTAAGTGCTATCTTAAAAAAGCTAGTAGGATTTGAAGTGTGAAGAGGTTAATGTAATCCATGTGATTTAATTAAAGAAATGACTGGTTTAAGTTAGGAAGCTGTAAATTACTATTGTTTGATATTAATAATTAACTATTTTATTGCTAATTATCATTATATTGTTGTAGCTCCCGAAGACCCCAGTTAGGGTCAGGGCCTCATTGTGTTCTGTACAGTACACACTTGTGGGAAAATATAGTTCTGGCCCTAAAGGTAATCTTAACCACAGTCAGCAGCAATTTACTCCATAAGTAGTACCTTTTTAATCAATGGGGCTATTTTCAGAATAATGTATTAGTCTGCATGAATAATTGATGGCAGAATCTGGCCCAAATAAATTAGTATTTTTCATATTATCAGTTTAAATTAAGTTATATATGCTTTAAAATGGGGCTTGATGAAAAATAGGGTACATTGGTCCAACTATCAGTATAGGAAGTTTGAGGCAACCAACTGCACTGTGTGAATTAGAGAGGAGCTTGTCTCTTTCTTGAAAAAGCTACAAGAACACAGCTAACCCAGGACAATGATATAATTTGATATTCTTATATACAGGGTGATGCTAGTAAGCACCATAAGATCATAGTCATAGATTTTTAAGGTCATAAGGGATCAGTTTGACTTCTTGTATAACATAAGCAGGAGAATTCCACCAATAATTCCTGCATCAAGCTATACCATATGGTGGTTGAACTACACCATATCTTTTAGAAAGCCCCTCAGTCTTGATGTAAAGACTTCAGTGATTATGTGTCTACCACAGCCATGGTAAATTGTTCCAATGGTTAAGTACCAGCACTGTCAAACCAAAACGCCCCTTATTTTCAGTCTGAATATGTCTGGCTTCAACTTCCAGCCATTGGCTCTTGTCATGACTTTGTCTGATAGATTAAAAAGCCCCCTGCTATCAGAAATCTTCTCCCATGTAAGTTGGTAAGTAGACCAGGAACATATTTGTAGAGTCTTGGTTACAGAGGAGACCAAAAAGAGTGCTAAATCTGTATCAGTTTGGCGTAAACAACCTTAAATGGGACTTTAAAACTTATGTTTTCTTTCCTTTCCTGTTAGAAGAGGGTATCCATTTTTCCATTAAAATGTGGTACTATACAGATAGATAATCCTGTCAAATATGAAATCTTTGTGGGGAAGAGTGGAATCATTTTTTAAAATAGTATCAAATAGCTTGACTTTTAAGAGGTCTTCCACTCCTTTTCCCACAGGATTGTCTACCTAGACAACTTACATTTGATATTGGAATTGAAACTTGAAAATAATTTTCTTCATCCAGAAAAGGGAGAATTGTTTGTGTATGAATAACATTAGTGAGTTCTCTGCTTTATCACAGTGGATCTTTTCCTCCATAGAGTAAATCAACATGACTTAAGGGAACATAAAACTTAGGAAAAATGGCAAAAAGGAAATGTTGGCCTATAAAGAAGAGAACACTTAAGATTTTCCTCTTAAGCTGTTTGTTGGTGATTCGGCTTGTTAATGACTCTGTAGTGCTACACTGGGTTTCCCTTGCAAAGCCACAGCCAAGAGGGTGTTGTTCTACTCTTCTTCACTGTAGAAGGCTAAAATACAAGTTAAGTGAATTCCTTGATGTAGCTCTTGTTTTGAATATTACACTGTTATTTTCTCGAGATTTCTGCCTATCATAAGTTATATAGAAAACCTCTACAGTGCTTTCCACCTGAGGATCTCAAAGTGCCTTACAAAGGTGGGTCAGTAAACTTAGGCATAGAAAAATTAAGTGACTTGCCCAGTGTCATTCAGTGAGTCATTAGTAGAATTGGGACTAGAACCTATTTCTCCTGGCTTACAGACCCCTTCTTTAATGACTTAAACCATGTTTCCTCCCTATATTATTAGCTATTAACATGTTATTGCATTTAAAGGTGCTTTTAGCGTTTATTGTTTGTGTATGAAAACACTAATTACATTTGTGTCTTATTGAATTCTCTTGTGTAGAGAGCTAAAGAATGGGACTATATTTGAGAAAACCACACAAACATCTTTGTGTTGCTATCTGAATATCTTGGGTGTCATGTAATTCTTTCTTCACATCTTCCCTTTGAGGTATTCTGCTGTTTCTGTTTAAAGTAACACATCTTTGTCTGAAATAATGAATTAATAAGGAGGTCTTTCCCTTCTGTCTGTGGCACAGGTGACAGATCATGCAACCACTGCTTTATTGCATTACCAGCTGCCCCAGATGCCAGATGTGGTGGTCAGATCCTTCATGGTAAGCTTTATTTTCAAAGAAATTCTTCCAGCTGGACACCAGTCTGGTGAGAGTGATTGATACCAGGCAGTTTGTTACGCAGAGTAATTATCCATATTTAAAGTGGTTAAAAATAATTATTTACTAAATTCCCTCAGGTCTCACAACTGAAGAAGGTAGCCAATGTTATTTGTAATTAATACTCTTTAAAGTAAATAGTGCCATTTTCAGTACACTGGGATGGGTGGTATTTGAAGATTCCTGTATATGCAACTGTATAACCCATTATAGCCCTCAATGTTTGCTTGCTAAATCTTATCTGTGAAGCTGGTCTGGGGTCAGTTCTGAAACTAACATGAAAATGAGGCCAGATTCTCAGTTATGATCTGTCCTCTTTGGACTCAAGCAGTGTAAAAGAGCTGGATTCTGACAGTCGTTGGACAGCTGAGAATTCCCATTTGAGAAGAACCCCTAACTGGCATAAAACCAGCAGAGCCATGTCTTTTACCACCCGTGCCTTCTGGCATGGAGTGCACATTGAGGGATGGGAGAGGACATGTTGGTAGGGGGTGGGCTGGCTGGCACTCCACTTTGCTACGTCAGTCTTCATCTCATACCTGGTTCCTCAGGGACCACACAACTCTGGCATAATTCTCGCCACAGCTGGCACAGACTAGCTCTCAGAATCAAGAGGGGAAAAGTGCACACTCGTGCGCATGCACACACACACAAACCTGTCCCACAGTTTCACCAGAAAGATTTATTCTGAATTATTAAGTAGTACTATTTATTAAGAATTACCTGATTTATTTAAAACAATCTATGTCTCAGGATTCACCATGTACAAACTTTGAATATATTTATAATTTTGTTTGTAAAAACAGATTTCTGTATAAACTATACTGCTATCTGATGAGTAAGAGCAATTGTTCCTTATTCAGTACTCCTTCTGTCAGGATATAGTTTGGCAGTGGAAAACAGCTAGGGCTCAATCTTCCCCACCTACTGTCCAAGAAACACTTTCACTGCTCATAAAATTTATTTCAGCTTTTTTTAACTGTCCAGAACAAGTGATAGAGACGTGGGCATTTTTTAAAATCAGGATCCGATTTGCTTTGTCTACCATCAGTCTCCACCACTTCCGGAGAAAACTTAAAGATTCCCATGTGGGAAGTTGTAAATTGCTCTTTCGTGTTCCAGTTGTTAGAAGTCTGATTTCAAAACAGTTGAACTCATTTACCTGTTGCATTTATTTAATTAATTTATAAAATAGCCACCAAGCTAAAATACTTGTATACAGCACTTTTCTATTAGGGAGCATCTTACCATAAGAGTCTTCAGCTGCAAAATTGCAGAAGTAGGCCTTATTGGTCTAATCCGTGTTGCAGGATGTACCTGAAAATTAATGTTTTGAGAACTGGTAGCACATTTGCCTGTGCTGTGGACTGGTCATATTGATTTGATAAAACACTACCGAAAACTTCAACAAAGCAAAAACACAAGCTCATCACAATATCAATGTGTCGGTCCTTTTACATGTCAGGTGTTCAGTCCATTTGCCAGGATGTAATGAAGTACATTATTTTTCTTTCAAAAGGTGTTTCTTAAGTGTACAATTTAACTTCATTTACTTATTTCTATATAATTGTTCAGAAAATGTTATTTTCTGTGGTGCAAGCTAGGTCCTACAGAGATGAAGTAAATAGCAGCAGCTTACCTATAGTATTCTGTTGCCCATGTCCCTACAGTTATAGCTAAACCCAGAGATGATCTAGTTCTTTTTGAGGAAAGTTATTGACTGACTTAGATTCTGCTGCTATAGAGAAGGCTCTGATGAAGATGCAAGGATTTGTTTCAATAAATTAACTTGACCTGTTCTTCAGAGAACAATTTTCTCTTATTGATATAATTCAGTAGGACTTTAAATGACAAGATTCATGTACATCCTTCACAGTGTGCATCTTGCTTGTCTTGAGTTTTTTAGTTGTATATCTCCTTGAGTTTGGAACTGAGTTATGTAATGCTCATTCTTATCTGTGACAACCCGGGTAAGAGAGAGAACCTTTACTTGGGAATATTTTAAGCTGTTATTTGTTATTTATCACTTGACAACATTTTTTCTTTTGTAGCAGTGTCATCAAATATAAGATTTTATAGTATTTTTATGACCAATAAGTACTATCTTCAAACCACATTAGAAAGAAAATTAGTTACAGTGTATGACTTTCACATCAGGTTATCTTCATCTATTAAGAGTTCAGGTTTCTGCACTGTGACTGCAGCAGAGTTGTGGTAAAGGAATAACAGGAAGAAAGAAACCAATATCCAGTTTACCAGGGCACAAGTATCAGAGAATGATCGAGCATAATCCTATGTCAGTTGGAATGAGAGGAGGATTGGTTGTCCATGGTGACCCTTTAGCGACAAATAACTTCTTCTCACAGGGTGAATTTCTGTTTACAAAGTTGCTTAATGAGAGAGAGTAGGGACTCCAGCAAAATGGAAAATCAGCTGTCTTGTGACCTTGTGGTTTTCTGCTTGCTACCATTTCCATAAAATCACTGTATATCTTGCTGGGCCCAAGCCAAGGTACGTTCTTGATCCTCAGTATCATTTTGTTTGACAGGAATGATAACATTGGGGAGCATCCATATCGTTAATTTAATTTCTCTTTATGCTTCTCTTTTTAGACCTGGTTAAGAAGTTACATAAAGCTGTTCCAGGCTCCATGCCAGCGCTGTGGAAAGTTTTTGCAGGATGGCCTTCCACCTACGTGGAGAGATTTCCGAACGCTTGAGGCTTTTCATGACACTTGCAGGCAGTAGAAGCATGACCGAGTCACTGTCTTGCAAGAAGGCAAGCGAATGGGACTTATGGACAGAACAGGCCTTCAGATGAGCTCTGAAAAATGCTGATGGTTTATTAGTTGATTCCCTTTCTGAATATTAATATGCACCATTCCCTCCTTTAGTGAAGTTTTCTTACTGAGTAGTAAAGCAGCACTATGAATTTGGCCATTAAAAAAGAAGTCTCTGTCCAAGGTACTAATGAGGCTTTTATTTTATTTTTACTTCAATTAATGCACAAGGGAAAAGGTGGGGAAAAGCTACTGTTATAGGCACATCATACGTGGTCATATTGGGGTGTTCGTGCTGAAGTCCATTCTCTGGGAACTGTCAGTTGTAGTCATTGTCATAAATAACTGGTATTTTAATGAGAATATCCATGTACAATGTACATTTTGCTACAGAATTTACAATGGAGGCAAACTTATTTTTGTGAACTATAAATAACTTTGTATTAAAGTATGTGTCATTTACTTTGTTACTCTGTAACACAATTTAGTTTCATTTTGTGTGTGTTTCAGAGTTTTTGACTTTTTAAAAAACTGGAATAATTAAACAGTGCTATTAGAATCATAGATTATTAGGGTTGGAAGGGACCTCAAGAGATCATCTAGTCCAACCCCCTGTTCAAAGCAGGACCAATCCCCAAATCCTTAAATGACTCCCTCAAGGATTGAACTCACAACCCTGGGTTTAGCAGGCCAATGCTCAAACCACTGAGCTGTCCCTCCCCCCTTCTTTGCAAGGATGGTTCTCTGTGCTGCTCTTATTCTGGAAGAGAGTATAGTGTTGATAAACATGAAATTTCAAAGGCATGTGGCAGCTTGGAAGATGGATTGTTCTTTTTGAGAGAGGAAACAGATGTTTCCCTTTACTAAAATTGTAATGAAAAATGTTAGCAAAATCTGCGGGTGTTGAGCGGTTAGAAAATATGTGGTGAGCAGTCACAGTGTGTCTAATTCATTTGCCCCATTTTAGTATTGAAAGTTGTAAAATAAATTTAGGCTTTAAGCACAGCTTCTGTAGTGCAGACACATACTTATTCAGCACTGTGATGATTTAAAACCTGTGTGCCTTTTTTCCTATAGCACTCTAGCTAAGTGTAACATGGCCACCGATAGTGGCTGGTCCACACAGAGCTTAAGAGTTCTGCTGCTACCAGCTAATAGCACAAGTAATAAGCCTGAACTGAAAGTCTCTGGTTCAGTCTTCACTGATGACTCAAGGTGGGGTTGTTGCAAATAAATGCTGATTGAGTGTAGGTAGCCTCTCATGCTTTCCTGGGCGATCATTGATTGTATCTGTCCCTGTCCCTGTCAGTCATTTGGCTGTGTTTCCCTTTAGTGTACTTTTATTACCTTCTCAAACCTAATGAAGCCAGTAGGGGGAGGGCTGTGGAAGGGCTGTCACTCTGTTAATTGTTTATTTTTCAGCAGATTTGATGTTGAACCCTAATGGTGCAAACTCATTTTTGTAGCCCCTACAGTTGTGTGGAGAGTGCCTCTTGCTGAAAAGTGAGAAGTTTCTTTCTGAGGACTTTGTTTTTAGAGAAGACTGTTGAGTAAAGTTACCTCCTCTTGGTGGCCATGTTCAGTGAGGTATTGCACATAGACCATTTTATGCAAAGAACTTAAAGCACTCTTCTGAAATCATTGGATTAAGTCTACAGTCCAGCTGTGCAAGATGCTATTATTTAAATAGGTACAGAAACTGAAAAATGGAGAGGTTGCAGCTTGCTCCAGCTGTCGTATATAGTTATGGTACCAAGTGAAACATTCTTACATCCTGTTGCTAATATGAAGGACTAAACACTGATGTTTCAGCGTTAATGCAAAAACAGGGACTTTGTTCAGAATTTAAGAATTCCAGGTGTGATTCTATATCTGGAACTTTTTTAGCCAGCCCAGCTTAGAGAGAGGAGACAGACGCTTCAAAAAAGATACTCATGTGTGATCCTACTATTCCTTTTAAGTTTGCGAGGTGTGAATATACATTTGATGATGTTGATAAAATAGGAGTGAAATTTGATATATTTTACCTTGCCTTTTAATTTTTTAAAACTCTACAAGTGACCCCAAACGCAATATTGCCAAATTAGATTTAAAGGCTCTGTCAATGCAAGTAAAGTTGAGCTGCTTGGTGAAAACTGGTCCCAATGCACATATTCCTGCTCACTTGCTGCTATTTGGCCCATATAGCATTCTGAGTGCAAAGGTCATACAGGACAGAATGATATGTGCATCCCAGATGAGAGTGAATGTTGTAATATGGTAAGTGGTCTTGCCATCACTGCACCCGGCCTGTGAATAATTTGGAGGACTTAATTTTCTTATGCTGTCAGCTTTTTCTTTTTTTTAAAGCCCAAAAAGGTCATGCTATCGTTGACAGCACTTTTCAGCAGGCTTTGGAGGCTTCTGTCTATTCCATTTTGTTTATACTTGGATAATCGTGTAGTATGCAACCTCAAAGTTCACAGGAAAATCACAGTGAAATAACATATTGACACTTACAGATAATAAGTTGCAGAAAACTGATTCAGCCAGTCTATATGTTAATTGAGTTTGAAATTTTAAGCTTGTCATTGGCTATCCGGGTGCCGAGTCAGAAAATTTCAGTGTAGGTACCTGAACAGGAGAGTAATTGTCTTGCTTGTGGACATATAATGCAAATTCAGTTTGCATAAGTCCTTCAAAAAGCCCCAGGTAGATGGGAATGTTCTCCCATACAGAAAGGTCTACCATAGTCCCTGGCAAATCGTGTCTTGTTGATTAGGCTCAGGGGAAAGAAATACAAAGCCAGTTCCAGAAGTGAAGTGTAAGGGTTGTAATATTTGCTTTAAGGGAGAATGGGATATAACTGTGTCTAAATTGGTCCAATTTATGAACTGATGGACTGAAAAAATTACAATAGTTTAGACTCCATTTAATCTTACCTCAGAATTTGCCCCTAAAACTTTGGATTGTTCTTTGTTCACCTGCTGCTGATCACTGGGTCATGCATTCCCTAAGCCAAGGAGAAACTAATTTTGGGTTTTGAATTTTGAAGAATTAAAGCCTCAGGTCAACTCTAATCAAAACTACATTCTTATGGTGGAAAGCTTTCACTGTTATATCTACCAACCTTATTCCTTAGGCAATGAACATTGCTCTCCTTATTCAGTTTTTTGTAAAGAGATGGGCAGCAAGATGTGGCTTTTTTGCAGTTTGGGTAACTTTGCATTTGATCACAATCTGAGTTTGTTGCATCGTTCACAAAACCATTCAAATTATTTAAGGCAAATGATAATGAACATGTCTCCTGAGGAATGGTTGGCCATTTCCCCCTATATTTAGTGTTGGAGAGAAGTCAGAACTGCATATTTCATGGTACCTTATTTCAGCAAGGCAAATTGCATCGCAGAATGGGGTGGTAGTCAAATTCAGCAATGGGAGTGAGAGGGAAGTGGAAATAACCCATGCTATCAGATAACACTGCTCCAATGGCTTTCTTTGGTGGATCAGAAGGTAAGGCAGGTTGTGTGTTATGAAGCTGTATTGTTCCAGCATTCAGACTACAGTACACTTATACATTAGTCTAACCTGATACTGCAAAAAAAACCACACTGCCTCATGATGCCTGTTGTTGCCTCAATATCACTTTACCCCAGGTCAGAGCACACGACTGTTAAGCCTTTGATAAGATGCCTGATGTGAAGAGATCACCCTTTCTGTCTAATGTGCAAACCCCACTCCTACTACCATGTAGCCTGTACATTTTAAAGGTTACAAAATCCATCTTTTCTCTAAGAAAGCAACTGTAATTAATGTGAGAGCTTCTCTCAGGAAGGGGACCCCTTAGCAGATATTCAGTACATATTGCAGGCAGCTCTCCTCTTCCCTCCCAGCATGCACACACCCAAACCACTTTAATTTTTCTGCCGATATTGGACAAATGTAACAGGCTGAGTTTTTAATTTTCTACTCCCAGGTCTCCTTTGTCCCCTCATACATTTTTCATCACAACTTACAGCTCTTTCCGTGCCTGCCCTGTGAACAATATTGATCGACTGATTAAGCCATCAAGCCATGGCAAACAACTTTAATTTTCTAACCAAAGCCTTTTAGTTCTCTTGCTTTTCTTGTATAGCTGTTACCCTGGTATGGAGTTTTTCATTTTTCTTTACTAACAAGATTTTTTGTTTGTTTTTAATAGGACCTAGGCTGCCAGAAGGGCTTATGCCCCACTAATGCCAATTAAAATATCAAGCAATGGTGCATCAAATGCTAACGCTGGGGATGCCAGATCTCATAATTGAACCTGGTTTAGAGAAACTATGAATCACTCTTATTGAAGCATGGGGAGGGCTGAAGAGTCAGAGTATCTTTGACTGTTCTTGTTGCTCTGTTCCAAAAAAGCTAACAGCCCCAAAGCAATGGTCAGTGTCATAGTCATAAAACTGTGTTTAGCAGAGAAGATGCCCAGAGCAGGAGTGTAATACAGCTCATCCTGCCCATGTGATACCTGTGTATTATAATAGATCAGGATTGTTTGATTCACACAGTGCACTGGCAGACATGTCTGAGAGCTCTCTGCTCTCATGCTGTGAGATCCCCATTCAAGTTTATAGGTTCTAGTTCTGCAGACCTGCCATGGAGCCTGCGAGCAGTATTTCGAAATCAGCCATAGGGATTGTTAAAGAGCAATGTGAGGCTCAAATTTAGAGCTGCTATTTGAAGTCTTTAAAAGCCTTTAAAAATGTGTGACAGTGGTGTTTGATTTCAAACAAGTTTAGGAGCAAGAGCCCATTCAATTACACCTGTATGAGAAAAAGTGAGTTCAGCTGCTTTTATAGTGCTCAGGAGTATCAAATACAGATTGTGATGAAAATTACTTAGTTCTTCTTCGAGTGATTGCTCACATCCATTCCAGGTAGGTGTGCGCGCCGCGCGTGCATGTTCGTCGGAAACTTTTTTACCCTAGCAACTCCAGTGGGCCGGCAGGTCGCCCCCTAGAGTGGCGCCGCCATGGCGCTCTATATATACCCCTGCCAGCCCGCCCGCTCCTCAGTTCCTTCTTACCGCCGTGTCGGTCGTTGGAACTGTGGAGCGCGGCTTAGCTGTCCTCCACGTCCCTAGCTCTCCTAGTTCTCTATCGCTTGTCTATCGTTCATCTCTAGTTCCATTATAGTTGTTAATTAGTTTGTTAAGTAGATAGTTTAGTTAAATAGTTGTTAAGTAGTTCTTTGCCGGGGGCTTAGCCCTTCCCGGCACCCGGCGCCAGGCTCATGCCTGTTTCGCCGGGCTTCAAGCAGTGTGCGGCCTGCAAGAAGCCCATGCCTACCAGCGATCCCCACGAAGCGTGCCTGAAGTGCCTCGGGGAATCGCACAGATCCGACAAGTGCCGCATCTGTAAGGCTTTTAAGCCGAGGACAAAAAAGGAGAGGGATCAGAGGCTCCGAACTCTCCTAATGGAGGCGGCACTTGACCCGTCGGCTTCGCAGGCCGTGGTATCGGCACCGGCACCGGATCGCTCTGGCACCGAGAAGACTCCCCGGCACCGACCTTCTCCGGCACCGGAATCAGAGCCAAGGCCGTCGAAGTCTGATACTCCGGCCAGGCAGACCCGGCTTGAGCGCCCGGCCTCGACATCAGCCGCGGCGCCGCCGGCACCGTCAGCACCGTTGACTCCGGGCCCGGCGGGTCCGTTGAGTCCGGTGCCGCCGAGCTCCCCCATGAGATCTGGGGTTGAGGTAGTGGTCCCATCCACACCGGAGACCTTCGCCTCGGCTCGGGACCTTATTGCCCTGACTGAGCCCACTCGGCTGCCACCCCCGGTACCTCCGGTGCGGGTTGTGTCCAGAGGCAAGCCCATGCTGTCGGCGCCGCCCAGAGACAGTCGTTCGCCATCCAGGTCCCGACGTCTTGGGCGCTCCAGATCCCGACGCCGCTCGCAGTCCCGGCATCGCTCCCCTCAGCGGTACCGGTCGCACTCGCGGCAACGGTCGGCATCGAGACGGTCGCGGTCAGGCTCCAGTCGGCGACACCGGCACCGCGACTCCAGGAGCAGGTCCCGACGCTACTCGCCGCACCGGTCGACCTCCCGGCACCGAGCTGGTGGCAGGTCCCGGTCTCGGTCGACCTCCCGGCGCCGAGCTGGTGGTAGGTCCCGGTCGACCTCCCGGCACCGAGCTGGTGGTAGGTCCCGGTCGACCTCCCGGCACCGAGCTGGTGGCAGGTCCCGGTACCGAAGCGGCACCCGGTACCGATCAGGATCCCGGCACCGTGATAGATCCCGGTCCCGATCCCGGTCCCGGCACCGATATGACTCCCGGCACCGGTCCCCGGCACCAAGACGATCCTCCGTGCCGGCACGCGCAGACCCTTACCATCCGGGGTCGGCCCCGCCGTGGCCCTCGAGACAGCCGTCCGTATCCTCCCAGACGGACAGTGGGTATGCGCTGGGCACCGACCGGCAGGCGGCGCTGTTCGGGGATCCGCCGCTGCAAGACCAAGGCCCACAACAGTGGGGATTCTGGACACCCTGGGCATACCATCAGGCCCAGGGCCCCCAGCAGCTCCCTGCTAGACCGGCGACTGCGGAGCGTAGGGCCCCTGAAGCCTCCTTGTCTCGCCCCCCTCCCTCCCCGGAAGGGGAGGAAGGGTCCAAACAGCAGGACTCCGCTGTGGCTCCGGAGGCAGAGGCGAGGGCTGAGGAAGACCCTCAGTTGGACACTATCGTGCCTGGGGTCTCATCATCCTCCTCCCCGGATGAGGCGGTGGCGGGTACCTCCTCCAACAGTCCCCCCCCGCTGGATCTCAGGGCGCACCAGGACCTCCTCAGGCGATTGGCTCAAAACCTGAGTCTGCAGGCAGAGGAGGTCTCGGAGATAGAGGACCCAATTGTCACCATCCTCTCTTCTGATGCTCCCACCAGGGTCGCCCTGCCCTTCATACGGACCATCCAGGCCAACGCCAATACTATCTGGCAGTCCCCGGCCTCCATCCCTCCGACAGCGAAAGGAGTCGAGAGAAAGTACATGGCCCCTTCTAGGGGCTATGAATATCTACATGTTCACCCGACTCCCGGTTCACTGGTAGTGCAATCGGTGAACGATAGGGAGCGTCACGGCCAGGAGGCTCCGGCCCCCAAGTCCAGAGAGGCCAGGCGGATGGACCTCCTTGGCCGTAAGGTGTATTCGGCTGGGGCGCTGCAGCTCAGGGTCTCTAACCAGCAGGCCCTGCTGAGCAGATACGCCTTTAACTCCTGGGTGGCAGTGGACAAATTTAAGGAGCTGCTGCCACAGGATGCTCGCCAAGAGTTTACGGCCATCTTGGACGAAGGCAAGAAGGTCGCACGCACGGCCTTACAAGCCTCCTTGGACGCTGCGGACTCGGCTGCCCGTACCCTCGCGTCAGGAGTTACGATGCGTCGCATCTCCTGGCTGCAGGTTTCCGGCCTTCCGCCGGAGCTCCAGCACACTATACAGGACCTTCCTTTCGAAGGCCAGGGCCTGTTTTCCGATAAGACAGACCCCAGACTCAAGAGTCTAAAAGACAACAGGGTCATCATGCGGTCCCTCGGGATGCACACCCCCGTGACGCAGCGTAGACCCTTTAGGTCGCAACAACAGCAACAACGTAGGCCGTTTTCCCAGTTCCGCCAGCGGCAGGACCTTTACAGGCGCCGCGGCAGGAACGGCAGGCGCAGGCAGTCTGGGAACCAAGGGGGGCAGAACCAAGGCTCCTCAAAACCCCCGCCTGGTCCTAAGCCTTCATTTTGAAGGTGCGCCCGAGGGCGCGGTAACAGTTTCCCCTATGGATCCTTTCCCCCCGTTTTCAAACCGCCTTTCGTTTTTCCTCCCGGCGTGGTCCCAAATAACATCGGACCGCTGGGTCTTAAGCATGGTGCAGACGGGATACCGCCTGCAGTTTGTTTCGTTTCCTCCTTCCCGCCCTCCTTCCTCGTCCCTCTTCAGGGACCCCTCTCACGAGCAATTCCTTCGGCAGGAGGTGCAGACGCTCCTCAGCAAAGGAGCTATAGAGGCGGTTCCGGAAAACGAGAAAGGCAAAGGGTTTTATTCCCGCTACTTTCTGATCCCCAAGGCCAAGGGGGGCCTCAGGCCTATCCTCGACCTGCGAGAACTCAACAAATACCTCGTGAAGTTGAAGTTCCGCATGGTATCCCTGGGGACCATTATTCCATCCCTGGATCCGGGAGACTGGTACGCCGCCCTCGACATGCAGGACGCGTATTTCCACATTGCCATTTGGCCGTGCCACAGACGCTTTCTCCGCTTCGTTGTGGGGGCTCTTCATTATCAGTTTGCAGTCCTCCCATTCGGCCTGTCCACGGCCCCGAGGGTGTTTACAAAATGCATGGCAGTTGTCGTGGCGCATCTTCGGCGCAACCGTGTCCACGTGTTCCCTTATCTGGACGACTGGTTGATTCGGGGCACGTCGGAACAGCAGGTCAACAGCCATGTCCGCATGATCACCGCCATATTTGCAAGTCTGGGCCTCTTGATAAACACAGACAAGTCCACTCTGAGGCCCACGCAGAAGGTGGAATTTATCGGGGCCGTCTTGGATGCCACTGTGGGCAGGGCCTCGCTGCCTCTGCAACGGTTCCAGACCATGGCGGCGATCGTTCAACGTTTGCGGTCAGCCCCATTGACGTCAGTGAGGACATGTCTAACCCTGTTAGGCCACATGGCGGCGTGCACTTTTGTGACCGGCTACGCTCGGCTCCACATGAGGCCTCTCCAGCTGTGGCTTATCAGTCATTACAGGCCGGCAAGGCAACCTTTAGACATGTTAGTCACAATCCCCCAGAAGGTCTTAGATTCTCTCGGCTGGTGGTTAGACCAGTCCGTATTATGTGCGGGTCTTCCCTTTCACCCCTCTCAGCCATCGGTATCCCTGACAACGGATGCCTCAGATCTAGGCTGGGGGGTCCACCTAGGGACCCTGCGGACACAGGGCCTGTGGTCCCAGGAGGAGGTGGGGCTCCACATCAACATGCGGGAGTTGAGAGCGGTCCGCCTTGCTTGTCAAGCGTTTTGTCATCAGCTTCAGGGTCGTTGTGTCACCGTGTTCACGGACAACACGACGACCATGTACTATATCAACAAGCAGGGCGGCACCAGGTCCTCCTCCCTGTGCCACGAGGCGATACGTCTCTGGGACTTTTGCGTAGCCCACTCCATTCACCTCAGGGCTTCCTTCCTCCCTGGAGTACGGAACACTCTGGCAGATCGATTGAGCAGATCCTTCCTGTCACACGAGTGGTCCCTTCTCCCGGACGTCGCTCTCTCCATTTTCCGGAGGTGGGGTTATCCCCGGGTGGACCTCTTCGCGTCCAAGGGGAACAGGAAGTGCCAAGCGTTCTGCTCCTTTCAGGGCAGGGAGCCGGGGTCGATAGCGGATGCCTTCCTCATCCAGTGGTCGACCCACCTGTACTATGCATTTTCCCCGTTCCCTCTGGTCCACAAGGTCCTCCTGAAGGTGCGCAGGGACAGGGCTCTCGTGATCATGGTGGCCCCGGCGTGGCCCAGGCAGCACTGGTACACCATGCTGCTGGACTTGGCCATAGCCGACCCAGTTCCCCTGCCCCTTCATCCGGACCTGATTACCCAGGACCACGGGACCCTCTGTCACCCAGACCTGCAGTCGCTGCACCTAGCGGCGTGGCTCCTGCGTGGCTGACTGGTTCCGAGCTGCGCTGCTCTACGCCTGTGAGAGAGGTGCTCTTGAGCAGCAGGAAACCGTCCACAAGAGCCACATATTCAGCGAAATGGAAGCGCTTCTCCTGTTGGTGCGTAGAGAGAAATCTCCGCCCTATGGAAGTTTCGGTATCCGAAATCTTAGACTACGTTTTGTCCCTCAAAGGGCAAGGTCTGGCCTTATCGTCGTTGCGAGTCCACCTAGCAGCTATCTCCACCTTTCACCCGGGTGCGGACGGTCGCTCCGTTTTTTCTCACCCGACGGTGTCGAGATTCCTTAAAGGGCTGGAACGTTTATTCCCTAACGTCCGTCCCCCTGCTCCAACCTGGGATCTTAACCTGGTGTTGTCCCGGCTCATGGGACCCCCCTTTGAGCCGTTAGCTACTTGCTCCCTGCTCTACCTCTCTTGGAAAACTGCCTTTCTAGTGGCTATCACCTCAGCTCGACGGGTGTCGGAGCTCCGAGCTCTTGTGGTAGACCCCCCATATACGGTCTTCCACAAGGACAAGGTGCAGCTGAGGCCACACCCTGCTTTTCTGCCCAAGGTGGTCTCAGCCTTTCATGTCAACCAAGAGATTTTCCTTCCGGTTTTTTTCCCAAAACCTCACTCCTCAGGCAGGGAGCAGCAGCTCCACTCGCTGGATGTCCGTAGGGCTCTCGCGTTCTACATAGAGAGGACTAAGCCCTTCCGGAAATCCCCCCAACTTTTCGTGGCGGTAGCAGATCGTATGAAAGGTCTTCCTATCTCCTCCCAGAGGGTATCCTCTTGGGTTACGTCCTGTATCAGGACTTGTTATGACTTGGCCCATGTCCCTACGGGCCGTGTGACTGCGCATTCTACCAGGGCGCAGGCGTCGTCGCTGGCTTTCCTCGCCCGTGTGCCCATCCAGGAAATCTGTCGGGCAGCGACCTGGTCATCGGTCCACACCTTTGCTTCCCACTACGCCCTGGTCCAGCAGTCGAGGGAGGATGCGGCCTTCGGAACTGCAGTGCTCCGTGCCGCGACTTCTCACTCCGACCCCACCGCCTAGGTATGGCTTGGGAGTCACCTACCTGGAATGGATGTGAGCAATCACTCGAAGAAGAAAAGACGGTTACTCACCTTTGTAACTGTTGTTCTTCGAGATGTGTTGCTCACATCCATTCCACACCCGCCCTCCTTCCCCACTGTCGGAGTAGCCGGCAAGAAGGAACTGAGGAACGGGCGGGCCGGCAGGGGTATATATAGAGCGCCATGGCGGCGCCACTCTAGGGGGCGACCTGCCGGCCCACTGGAGTTGCTAGGGTAAAAAAGTTTCCGACGAACGTGCACGCGCGGCGCGCACACCTACCTGGAATGGATGTGAGCAACACATCTCGAAGAACAACAGTTACAAAGGTGAGTAACCGTCTTTTTTTGACTGAGACCACATTTTCTGACAAACCTTACCAATAACGCCTACATCCAGAGCAGCTAAAGCTCATAGTGCTGAAGCAGACATAATAGAAATGTCATTATTTAGTGCCCCAAACAGCGCCTTGTGTCATGCATCTCCCTTGCCCGCATACTCTTAATCACACACCAGTGTTTTGGTGGCATTCATTCATTGGAGCTCCAGAATGGCAGAAAGGATAGTTGTCTTCAAGAAGAATCAACTTTGACCATTGAACACACTTTACTGAAATTAAGTGTGCAGAATCCTATTTAATTTATTATTGTTATTATTTATCTGTATTAACATAGTGCCTAAGAAACCTAGTCATGGTCCAGGACCCCATTGTGGTAAGCGCTGTACGAAGAGCAAAAAGTCCATGTCCTCAGGGGCTTAATTGAATCCTTTTTCTTTTTTTCTTCTCCATCTCATTGTCACTTAAAATATTATACAGCCCCCCCAAAATGACTAAAAATGGCACTGAGTAACTCATGAATTTCCATATCAGATTTACTCAATATGCAAATTAAAATTTTTTCCTCCCACATGATTTGGTGAGTTCCATACCTGTGTTTGGGATCAGAGTTTTGCTTGAAGAGCTTCTATTGATGATGATGATGATATGCGAGATAGAAGGTGCTCAGTTTAGCCATCAGAGCCCGAGGTGAGTTTTCAAGAATGGTGGTGGGAAAAAGTAAACTGGTCAGATATTGTGTTCAGTGGGCGTCGTGGTTCTGGAAACCCACAGTGTGGTTTTTACAGCCACTTTTAAGAGTAAAAATGCAAGTTAAAAAACAAAGTAATTATGTCTGAATGGAAACCGTCATCTGAGTTGTGTAATGATACTGCAGTCCACTGTCTGAGACCTTGGTCCCTCTTAATGGCAATGGATTGTGATAGCACATGTGCTGGTTTGTGGAGTTACTGAAGAATTTGGGGTAGAGGGGAAAATGTTAATTTCAAACCATCGTCTGGGCTCTGCTGCTGGCTCCAGTCTATCTAGCCAGTCAACTTCATAAATTTAAAAAAAGATATAAACAGCAGCGGTATGGAGGAATAGGAGAATCCTGAAGGAACTGAGTACATTAGTATTTAGGGCTTGTCTCCACATGCAAGTTGTAGCACTTTATACCAATATAGTAAGGCTGAGAAAGATTAGATTTTTGTCAGTAAATGTTGGAAAATGTCCATTTCATCACACACACACGCACACCCCCCTCAATGAAAATTTTTTCCATTGATGTTGATTGAGATTTACAGATGGACGAAATAAGCAGAGTGCTGCTTGAGAACTTTATTAGAGTTTGATTTAAGAATATTTACTTTGTATAATTTGACACGTGATGTTGATGGTTTGTGTTTTAACGGTTCTAAAGCTTTAACTTTTTGAGTCACAATATTTACTGTCATTAAATAATTATCTGACTCCCTCCCTAATTTCCCACAACTGTGAAAATCGATTAAAAACTGGGAGGGAAGAAATAATTTTGTGCAACTGTGAAAATTTAAATAGATGAAAATTGAAAAAATGCTTTAAAATAAAATTGATAATATCTGTCAATTATATTTATAAAACTGAATTTTGTTCACCCTAAGTATACAGTCCCCCTCGTGTGGATGCAATTATACTAGAATAGCTTATTCCTGTACAAAGGCTACACTAGATTGTACCAGTATACCTCTTTTGGTAACCCCTAAATGAGGGATTCTCAACCTTTTTCTTTGAGAGCCCTACCTTCCCCACATGGTATAAACACTCCACAGTCCACCTGTGCCACAACAATTGTTTTTCTACATATCCAATCAATTAAAAACCAGGGCTGGCATTTGGGGGTAACAAGGAGGGTAATTGCCCGCAGCCCCACCCCACGGGGGCCCTGTAAAGCTGAGTTGCTTGGGCTTCGGCTTCAGCTCTATGCAGCGGGCTTGGGCTTGGGCTTTCTTCCTTCGGCCCCAATTACTTTAATGCCAGCCCTGATCTCTGGTTTATTTTGGTGGACTCCCTGAAACCTGCTCGTGGCCCCCCAGAGGGCCTCAGGTCCCTGGTTGAGAACCGCTTCTAACTGACATCGTTATACCTGTGCAAAAGTAGAGGGTAGCTCAGGTATCTGAGAAGAGAGAGCTGGCTGTGTATGTCTATAATTTAGATTCTCAGTCAGACAGCTCAGTTTGATTTATGAGCTGGGTTATCACTGGTAAGTAAAGTACAAACCTTAAATGCTCTCACTGCTGTCTGCATCTCTACCTGTGTGACCTTATTATGGATTCATGCTATGGATTTAGTTCAAATACATGCAGGGAGGGTGACATTAACCTCAACGCCTTCTCTAAATGCTTGTTTCATCAGTGAGTTTAGCAATGCAAGTCGTTTTCTGGACTCCTCCCCTGGCTTAGGTATGGCAACTGTTTCCTTGATCCAGATTCGAGTGTAGTAGGTATTACTTGTGGAACTCTTGAATTCCCTATGTCTATTGCTAATGTGTTATTGCTAGGCAGGGATTTCTCTCTTCAGCATTCACCTAGTGTCCTTCAGAAGAGATGATACTCCACAAGGAAATGGAGAAACTGAGTGCTTTTGTTGTTTTGAGGGAGATGGCGCTGCATCATGAAAACATTCTGTTCTGCCTGTAGGCATTTCAGTGGTACGGGGTTACAGTCCGCTGCTTTGTGAGTGATATCCTGGAGATGAAACTAGTATGAGTGGTCCCATCTCCCCTCTCCCCGCTCCACTTTTTAGGGAGTCTAGATCTGTTTTGGACATAAGATAATCCATTTCCATAGAAGTGAGAATTTTTCATTAAGCTATTAGAATCTGTTTTTCTTCCCTTCCTTTTTAAAGCTGGATGATCAGAACAAAGAAAGTTTCCAGTTTTGATGCTTGTTAATAAGAAAAGAGCAATGAACTCTGTATGAGGTCATTTGGGGTGTTCCTTTATAACAACCAGATTGTTTTATCACTTGGCTTTTTATCATCTGTAAAGCGCAGCAGCAGCCAATTACCACTTTTGTACTGTAAAAATAAAGGGAGAGCAGAAACTGAAGGCATCTTTACAGGAATGTAAATGACATTTTATTATATATCCCATCCTCAGGACATTGTCTGTGGGACACACACACTTTTTTATTTATTGTAATTTTTAAGCTAATAATGAGGGTAATTTATAATGGAGGTCTGTTGTAGTTAGAAATGTGAGAGAGAACCCAGTAATGAGTAGAGTTTACCAAAAAGTTCACACTGCTCTAAAATCCAGGGGATTGCTGGGTAAGACAGAAGACTTGTCATTGTGCAATTGTTTCCTTGTGCAAAAGGCAAGGTTCTTTTTTATTTTCAGCAAGCAAATATTAATTCTGTTGCCAAAATAATTCCTCAAGCCCAGCCCAGGGAGGAAGAAGGAAGAAAGCTCCTTAAAAATCTCTCATGTTGTCTGTTTGGAGGCTTCCAAATCAGAAGTAGGCTACAGGAAGCTGGATTGTCTAAGAAAGCTTGGACAACTGACTGCTGCTGCCCATGCTGTATTGCTGGTGAATATAAAGAAGAGCAAAGTCTTCATCACACCTTTGGGCATAAGGCCACCTTAACAACACTGGTACAATTAAAGTAGTGCAACCCCTCGTAGTATGGACATAATTACACTGATATAAATGTAATTATACTTGTATTGATGATTCCTGTAGGGGAAGAGGAATAAGCAATACCCGCATAAGGCACCATTATACCAGCATAACTATTTCAGTAGAATCAACCCCTAACAGACACAGCTATACCAGTACAAAATCTGTGGGGAGACCAAGATTCACTTACAAGAGAAAAAGGACCAAATAGTTTCTTGTCCTTCAGAAGCCAGTTATGATCCTATCAGGAGTATCGAACAGTTCTTTGGTGAACATAAAACCTGAACATGTGGTGCTGGGTAAACAACTTGTTTTTCTTAACACTTCCTATTTAACTGATCCCAGAACATAGCATGCTAGTGCACAATGCCTGCAGCAACTATAAATCATCTATGTAGCCTAAGGATTTAGAGATCTGTATTAGAGCTGGGCAAATGCTGAAAAACAATATAATAGTCACTTAAATTTTTAAACAAATCCGCTTTGATTACATTCTTGACTATCTTATGTACTTTCTACAAGGGCTCTAGCAAATGAGTCCAGGGATGTTTCCAAAAACAGCAAATATGGGAAAATATTAATGGAAAATGAATTTTGAATTCATAAGCATTGGAAACCTGATTCTAAGCACTACTCTCATCCAGTCGCTAAACAGAAACGTATCATAGGATTTATGTATCTAGTTACACTTAACCAACAAAGCTGAAATTTCATCTGTTGAATTCTCACAAGCTGCTTATATGGAAATTATAGACAAAGAATAATTAGCAAAAAATTTCACCACACTCTTTTGGTAGGAAAATAACCTTGATATTCCCGGTATGTGTACATGAGTGACTCCAAGATGTCCATGTCTTTCACCAACTGCACTATCTCTATGAATTTTGGCTCTTCTGGAGTGTTTTTAGTGCTTTTTAATCACCCTTGTAGCCTTGCTGCTTTTGTAGCCTCTTTAAAATGCTCAGAGGAAAGCAGAAGTCTTCAAAAGAAGAGTTGAAGCCCTATCAATGAGGACTGAAAGATGTGCTGTAGTTTGTCTTTTTGTGATACAGCCCTCAACCTTGGAACAGTATGTGGAGGAGCTGAAGGTAATGATGACCGATAGAAACATTGTTTGCACCGGAAAATTAATACAATGCAGGTGTCATTTCCTAAAACTGAACAGAGGATGGAACCCTCCATGTGATCCGAATAGAAGGTAGAGATCAGGTCAAAGTGGCAAATAATGAAACTTCCTTCTGAGCTTGAGGGTATTGTAAACACTGATAAAAGAAAATAAACTTACCCTTCAAATTTGGGTGACCAGAGCAAGGGAGTCAGTTCAGAACCTGTAGTTAGTCAGGTGGAGTTGAATCACGAAAATACTGCTTTGAGCAAGAATTTCTAGGGACAGAGCCTACTATAGAGATTTTATTATTCATTGTTTATTTAGAGACTCCCAGATAAAATAAAAATTAGCTAGGTCTCCAAGAAATTATACTCTTTTGAGGAATCCCTGGTGATTCACACTATGAAGCAGTTCCAGAACTGGGATTTACCTAACTCAACGCCAGCTCTGGTTAAAAGGAGCTTTGTCCAGACTGAGAAGCAATTGAGTTGCAATACCAACTGATTTGAAAAATTTGTTCTGCACATGCATGGTATGAATTCTCGATTAGAATTAATATTTTTTTTTACTACGGAGTCATAAATATGTACTATCGATATTGGTAACATAGGTGGTATGGATTTGCACTGCTGTTTCACTGTGGATTTCTGTAATGGCTTATGTTTTTCAGTATACATCTGTGGAAGTATACAGGGAAAATGGTCCAGTCTTTTCATGCATGTTTTAATGAAAACCTGAGGAACTAATTAAAACAGCGTCTTTTAAGATTTTTTATTTTAACATTCAAACATCAGGAGATGCCAAAAGTAAAAGCTACTGTAGTAGTCTTACCATACAGTGCACATATGGTTCTGATTTTTTCGCTCAGTTATACTGATGTAACTCCATCAATGCCAATGAAGTTAAATCAGTGTAAAACCAGTGTAACAGAATGAATAATCAGGCGCATGGAATATTCTGAATTATTGTAGTATTGTCATCCGTTCTTAAGCAGAACTCCTCATTGCCATAAATAAAAGGGATTCTAGTTAAAATCAGATGGCACTGATGTTAAATGTATTAAAAGGGGGATAATTCTTCTCTCAACGATGACTCTGATTGATGTCAGTTGGGTTTGCATGAATGCTTAGGAATAATAAAACTTACTTTTGAGATCTTTGTATGATATGTTCCTATAGTGCCTAGCACTATGGGCCTCCAATATGACTGAAGCCTCTATACAATACTGCAATATAAGAGAAAGGGTGGTGGCGGTCATGGACTTCCTCCAGAGGGTGATGGAGATATCCATCTGCTGATCCAACCTGACAATCTGGGGTATGTGCTGCCTGCCTGGAGCCCGCATCTGAGATGTTACAGAAAGGTTGCCGAGGCTCGTCTGGCCCACTGACCACTATCCCATGCTGTTCCTCCATGTGGGAATTAATGATACTGCCCGGTCTGACTGAGTAGATCAGTAGTGACTCCAGAGCTCTGGTAGCAAGGGTGAAGGGGTCACGAGTGCAATGATGTACTTGTCCATTCTCCTAGTTCAGAGTAAGGGCCCAGGCAGGGACAGATGCATCCTGGAGATGATAATGGCTATGCAGATGATGTCAATTGGAGGGCTTTGGTTTCCTCAACCAAGGAGGAAGGATGGCTGGGAAGAGATGGAGTCCATCTGCCCAAGAAGGGAAAGAGCATTTTCATGCATTGACTTGCTAACCAGGTGAGGAGGGCTTTAAACTAGGTTCAAAGAGGGCAGGTGACAAAAGCCCACAGACAAGTATAAAAAAAGTGACTTTGATAGACAGCTAGATGTTGGGGGGAAATAGAAAATTACAGTAGGATCATAAGAGCAAAAATGAGGGAAACCAGTAGGGGAATCTGTTCAACATCTTGGATGTCTATACACAAATGCAAGGAGTATGGGGAATAAACAGGAAGAACTGGAAGCCTTAGTGTACAAGCTAAATTATAATTTGATTTCACCAAGTGTCTGTGATGTCAATCTCATTACTGGAATATTGGTATATAGGGATACAATTTGTTCAGGCAGTGTCGAGCCTGGGCACTGACAGTGCAGCTCAATGGTTAGAACCAGGCTGAGGAGACTGGAAACCAGAGTCAAGGGTCAGAGCCAGAGTCAGGATACAGGAACCAGAGCCAAGGCTGCAGCAGGACCAGCACTGACGTGGAAACATGGACAAACTGCTAAGGATGAGTACAAAAGAACAGCACAAGCATGTAGGGATAAGATCAGAAAGGCTAAGACACAATATGTGTTACACCTAGGAAGGACCATAAAGAGCAATAATAAGGACTCTATTAGTACATTAGGAGCAAGAAAAAGACAAAAGAAAGTGTAGATCCACTATTTAGCAGGAAAGGAGCAATAATAATGGATGACACCATGAAGGCTGAGGTGCTTAATGCCTGTTTGGCTTCAGTCTTTACCAAAAAGGTTATTTGTGACCACAGGCTTAACATAATATTAACAACAAGGGGAAAGAAACACAAGCCAAAACAAGGAAAGAACACGTTAAAGAATATTTAGATGAGAGAGATCAGTGGTTCTCAACTAGAGGTACATGTACCCCTGGGCTATGCAGAGTCTTCTGGGGGTACATCCACTCATCTAGATATTTGCCTAATTTTACAAGAGGCTACATAAAAAGCACTAGTGAAGTCAGTACAAACTAAAATTTTGTATATCCAGTGACTTGTTTATACTGCTCTATATACGGTACACTGAACTGTAAGTACAATATTTATATCCCAATCAATTTATTTTATAATTATATGGTAAAATGAGAAAGTAAGCAATTTTTCAGTAATAGTGTGCTGTGACACTATTTTTATGAGGTGAAACTTGGGATCTGAAAGACAAATCAGACTCCTGAAAGGGGTACAGTAGTTGGGAAAGGTTGAGAACTACTGAGATAGATGTAGTCAAGTCAGGAGGGCCTGATGAAATTCACTTAAGGAACTAGCTGAAGCAATTTCAGAACCATTTATTTTATCTTAGAGAACTCTTGGAGGATGGGTGAGGTCTCAGAGGACAGGTACTATGTTTCTCCAATCTTTAAAAAAAGGAACAGAGAAGAATGGTCTAGATCAGTGGTCCCCAACCTTTTCGTCTGGCAGGTGCCAGACGAAGGACCGTGGTGGCAGTCGAGCATCCGCCGAAATGCCGGCAAAATTTGGCAGCATTTCGTCAGCAATGCCTCAGGATCAAGTGGCGTCATCCAGAGGTGTCGCTGCCGAAATGCCAAATTTCGACCGCATTTTGACAGTTGCTCGATTGCCAGCCAGGATGCTGGCGCATTTAGATGCCCGGTGCCTGCGGGCACCGGGTTGAGGACCCCTGGTGTAGATATATTTGGTCCTGTCTCAGTGCAGGAGGCTGAAGAGATGACTTATCAAGGTCCCCTCCAGCCCAACGTTTCTATGATTTTTTTGTTTATTATGAACAAACATGCTATTTAAATGCTATTATTTATTTTACAATATATATGGGAAAAATTGAATCCTATTTGTATAAATAATGTGAGTGATGTAGGATTACCAGGAGGGACTTGACTTCTTTTTCACTTCCTGATTTTTGGATTGTTTAACATAACTTTGATAAGTTTAGATATAATACTAGGATATACTCCTATGACACAGAACTATTTATATCAGGCCATTATTTACATACAGGTTTGCCGTCATTTGTTGCTGCTGTTAGGTGATATTGTTGATAATTCTATGCTTCATTGTCTGGCCATTTTATACTGTTACAAATATCACTTTCCCCCCTCCTACTTAAAAAGCAGTCTAACATATGCCTTTTTTTAGCAGTCACCGCATAGTGGAAAAGAGCTGAGTCAGCTCTCTTTTTAATATGCACCACTTCACAGCAGAAGGCAGAGAAATCAATACGCCTTATAGAAGTTATCAGAAGCACTAAAAATATTTATCATTAAATAACAGTGGTATAAACAAAAAGTAACACCTTCAGCCATTAGGATTAAAAGTGCATTTACTTTGCTTTCCCCAATTACTGTGACATAAGAAATCTGTGTACCAAAGTGAAGCATTATTTGATAGAGAAACAGTATGAAATAAATAAATAAAGCATTCAGAAGGCAAAGTAATTTAAAAATAAATGAAAGGACTATAACACACTGATTTTTTTGCTCTTAAAAGAACACTAACAACCACTTTTCATTTTACTTTTTAACAGTATGAATTCTCCAGCATTTTACAAGCTTAAAAAGAATCCTTCATTTCCATGTTCCCTTCTAGAAGCTCAAACAAAGCCTTCTTCATTTCCAGTTACAAAACTCATTGACCTTTTTCACCACTGTTTCAAAGAAGCTATAGGCAGGGTTGCTCCCTTTGCTGGCTGACTTGTCTGTGCTCTCGCATTGCCAATATCTGTAAATAGGAGTCTTTCAATTGACTTCAGTGGGATCTGGATCAGCCCCTTGATAACAGTAATCACGTCATCTGACAGATGTGCAGCCATCTCTGGGGTGGAAAACAGTGTTTATTAAACAATGAAAAGTAAAACTACAAGTGAGAAGTATAGGTAGATAGTGTAGGTACCCAAAATGAAATTGGGCTAGGACATTAGGACAAGCGCACCTTGTTTTTAAGATTATTCGGATTATTGCTAACTATACATCAGCAGCTCTTTCTCTTGTCTCATCCAAAAAGAGACCACTTCTAGTGCCACCTAATACCATAGGGGGAGGGAGGCCAGTCAGTTACATTGAGGGAGTAGCACCATCTGAAGCATTGCCAACATCATTTCTTCAGTATCTTGGCTTTTATTTGGTCTCTCATCCTAGTGCTAACATAACCTGATGCTACTGAATTCATAAGCTGTCGGGCGATGACAGCAAAACATGTAATATGGTTGTAGGAAGACTTTTTTTCCCCCCACTAGTCTATAATTATATTCAATTTAAACTTCTTCACAGTGTCTCTTTAACTTGTATATAAACAAAATACTCTGGTATGTATTACATAGGCTTTTTTTGCTCTGGAAAAAGTGTAAAGAAATATCTTAATGTGCGGTATAATATAAACATAAATCATCACTGAGTTGTTGTAATTTGGTTGATCAATCTGTCCTACAGATTTTTTCCCTCTCTCATCTATAATGGTCTGTGCATCTTTGATGCAAGATTAATGAGCACCAGTTCAGGAACATTAAGATGACACCATCTCAGAAGAAAATGAGCATCACTTGAATTAAGAACTGTAAGGGGATTGACATAACCTGGCTTCTATTGATGAAGTAACTGATTGCCCCTGCCTGTGTAAATTCTTCCTGCAAGATAGAATATGAGCCAACATTAAAAATGGCCTGGAGTGAAGTCTGGTCACTTGCTCTCCTAAGGGGAGAGAGTAATACAACCTCAGGGCATGGGGAGGGAGCAAAGGGGGTGTATGTTAGTACAACAGTAGAACCTAAGAGATACGAACACCTCGGGAATTGTGGTTGTTTGCATCTCTGAAACATTTATAACTCTGAACAAAATGTTGTGATTTTTCTTTCAAAAGAAAAATCTTTCAATGTTCAGACTGAACATTGATTTAATACAGCTTTGAAACTTTGGGCTGGTCTTCAATACCATTTAAATCAATGTAACTTACATCGCTCAGGGTGCGACACAAGTTACAGCTACCCAAGTGCCGTCCACACCAGTGCTATGTCAGCAGGAGATGCTCTCTCGCCAACATAGCTTCCACCTCTCACTGAGGTGGAGTAATTCTGCTAACGAGAGTGCACTTCCATCAGCATAACACGGCTTCACCAGACATGCTACAGTGACACAGTGTGCCAATGTAGTGCTATAGTCTAGACTTGCCCTTTACTGTGCAGAAGAAAAATGTGGCTTTTAACCATCTTAATTTAAATTAAACAAGCAAAAAAAGTTTACCTTGACAAAAATTAAAATTTTCCCTTTATTTTTTTAGTAGTTTGTGTTTAACATGGTACTGTATTTGCCTTTTATTTATTTTATTTTATTTATTTTTGGTCTCTGTTGCTGCCTTATTGCATACTGCCGGTTCCAAATGTGATCAGTCAGGTCATAATTGTGTTGTTTGCAACTCTGATGTTCAACTGTACTTGATGAAGAGATATAGATTATCAAGTAGCACATCACCCCGGGATCACAAATGAACAGATTTCAGATGCACAGGACTAAAAGAATACCTCCACACACACGCAACATAGCTGTGAAGAACTGAGATTTTAAAAAAATATCTAAAAGTCAAAGGGTTAGCTAGCACCTGAGTGAGACTTTAAAGTCACCATACTTTTTTCATGCATTTTGTAGAAATTCAATGCAAAATAAATAAATAAAATAAAACGCCACTCTATTCAGCCTAATCTTTTCTTCTAAACTTCCCTGTAGTTTCACAGCCCTACTTTGGAGGAACCTTTTGTACAAAGGTATCTGTGACATACGGATGTCCTCTATTTGTCCTGCTTTGAACTATGTGGCTGCAGCATTTTCTCCCAAGCTTAGTGCTAAAAATACTTTAAAGATAAACTCTAGTGCGGCATACTTTGCCGAATCATTCTCAGTCGGCGTTCTTCCCAGCCAATTTCCCTTACACGAGAGCCAGGTCTGCTGGCCTGATGGAAACTTTTTATTGATCTTGACACTTTGCAGTGGGAGGGGAAACACAATGCCTTTCATCTTCTCCTTTTATAGAGCCTTTCCTCTGTCAGTTTCGTGTTTGAGGAGGTGAGGGTTCTAATCCAAAAATATTGGAAATCTTTACATGATCAAAGAATTTCTCCGTGCATCAGGAGTTCAGAAAGGAATGGCAGCTGAAATAAAAAGGTACAAAAATAGGAAAGGAAAGGGGAAGTTATAGGGACAGAAGAGTCCAACATGCAGAGACTGTTGCTGATGGAAAATAGTCTCCGTATTTTTAATGATGTAATAATAAAATGAGATCAGTGGACATGTATCCTAGCCATTGTGTTTGCAAGGCACTCTACCCAAATAATATAAAAACAAAGCTTTTGGGGCTTTACAATCTTACCCCTCCCCACTTTTGTGTTTTCATTAACTCCCATCATTTTCGCCAGTGAACACCCAAGCTATAATATTGAGGCAATTTAGCAGGTTATGTGATCTGTGAAAAGCAGATTTGTGAAATTTGCGGATTGATTGTTGAGGTAAGTGCTAATGCTGCTGACTTAATTTGATCTGATGCTTCTGGAAAACCCTCCAAACTCTTTAAAGTGAAAGATTGGATAGGAATAGATTAATACTCATTTCAGGGGTTGGCAGTACCCAAAGTTTATCCAAAGAGCAAGAGCCTCCTGGATAAAATGCTGCAAAATCATATCTTCTTCCATCTGATGATGATGCAACTTGGCCTCTTATCTGTTTTTAAATGGCTTCAATTTTGGCCAAAGATTAGTATGCAGTCAGGACAGCCATGCATTAGGGGGAACAACAGAGTGTATCCATGCCTGACCTTTATTCAGAACCCAAAAGGAGCATTTTTATTTATATTTACTACAGGGCTAAAGGGAACGCACCATTTCAACCAAACACTCCTTACCTCACAAAAAGGGAATTTTTTTATTCCCCTTTTGTAGGCTGTGCATTTTCTAAATGTCAAATATTACTTTGGTTTGTTTTGTCCTTTGAGCCTACATGGAAAGGTTTAGATAAGCTTTACATAATAAGAATTCATACGTGCTGGGACTTCTCCAAGGCAAACCTTCTGAGATTTGGCCAGCACTAGCGATGATATGTTTTCACTCCAGGGCCTTTTTCCCCAACAAGCAGATGTGTGTGATTGTGTAACCTGAAGATGCTTTCTCAGCACTCACGACTTTGGTGGCAGTTACAGTTTTATGAAAGAGACGTTTTCCAGTATGGCCTATTGGGAAGAAAGAGCTCTTCCAGATGTTGGGATGGTCCAGTGGTAAGGCACTGGACTGTGATTCAGGAGAGTTGGATTCAATTTGTGTGTTACACCTTGGGCAAATCACTTCATCTCAATAATACTGTTTTCTCCCCCCTGCCTTTGTCTGTCTTATTGTCTCACTAGGTATATGTATAGTACCAAGCCCATTGGGGCCTCCATTATGGTGGAGGCCTCTAAGTGCTATTCTAATACAAATACATATAATCGAATATGAGCATAGACTATATCTAATGTTGCTAAAACACCAAACACAGTTAATGGTGCTATCGATTATTTTCTGATTGAAAATATGTTTAAGTAGACCAATGAACGAGTGAGAAGATTGGTGATGGGAGACAGCATTTCCAGTTCAAGTCTAAGTCAGTAGGGCACATAAGCCATTACCTGATAAGGCAGCATGTGTGAAATGAATTGACAACCTCAGCCTAATTTCTGGAATGCTGGGGGAAAAGGAAGATCTATGTCACAACAAAAAACAACTTGTCTCCCTTTGGTAGCACTCTCAGGAAAAAGGCCTTAGAGACCGATCTTCCTGCTCATCCTTAAAAGCAGTCCTTCACTGCCAGGGTTAAAACTCATGGGCTGCACAGCTGTGGGGAAGTCCACGTTTTTACTTACCATGCTGTTCCTGGTCTGGGGATGAACTGAGGATGTCAGCCTGCAGCAACGTCAACCTGGCATCTTTCATGTGCATTACCTTCAATAAGTGTTCAGTCACAGACTGGGAGGTCAGTCAGACTTGAGAGTTTACTTCGCTGCATGCGAAGCAAGGGTCTCGCACTCAAATCATGGGCAATGTCTAGAAGTTGGTTTGCTCCCCTTTGCCCATGAAACCTTGCTGCTTTGGGTGCAGAATTACTGCAGGTATGAGCTTGTGTTGTGTACGATCAGCTGCAAATCAGCTTCTTCTGAGGTTGCAGGAGGCCAGGAAGGGAGAAAAAGGATTTCTCCACATTGACAATAGCTCCCATGCAATTGCAGGAGTAGCTATGGAGAGGATCCCTGGCCTCTTGGCCATGGAGAGGTTTCATGCTTCTTTTGAGAACCTCTGCCTGAAGTCCATTTACTTGGGCTTTGTGACTAGATCAGGATTTTTTATTTTGTCTCTCTCTAATTTGATTGCAACCAACTGGAAGTTTAACTTGTGGCTTTGAACTCAAATTCTTCAGAGGGCTGGAGTGAGTGACTCCACTTCACTCTGGAAAGTTTCTTCAACTGTACATCCCTAGCTGAGGATGTCAGTGCCTCTTGAACTTCCCTGTGTTTCTGTTCTCTTCAGCCTGCAGTGTAATAGTAGCAGTTCTGAGATAAACTTTTATGGGCTCTGTCCTCATTCTATCCAGAGAAAGTCATTGATAGATTAATCAATAATTTATGCCAGTGTTTTCACTCACTCGACACCAAGACAGACTTTGATATGATTTGACAGGGTCAGGCACACCTCAGTTTAATTAAACCTGATGCTGGAAATTAAAAGAAAAACTATTGGCTACTGGAAATGGAATCAATCTGTAATCAGTAACAAGGGATTGATTAAAAGGCTGGGTGATGCTAGGAATGAAAGTACAGATTCAGCAGTCGCTTTCTGATGGCCAGATTAACAGGGCATATTGAATGTAAATATACTTACTGGCATTTTGTCATCATGTGGCCTTTCGCAGGCAAGCTGTTTCTATGCTGTGATAAATGGGTTTGCATCCGGAGGAGCTGCAGCTGGAATCCAGGGCTGTACAGAATCCTATCCAAAAGAAAGGGAGCATGCAGTAACTGGCATCTTGTTTGATCATGGATGTGCAAACAGATCAGGTTGGGTACCTATTTCAGGATCATCAGTGGCCTGCTATGATCCAAATTGGAAATAAAAGCAGTGCTAATAGTACATACTTCCTACAGGGTCTTGCAGCCAAGAATATCAGGGCCCTTTGCAAACACTAATTAAGTTGCATTGCAACAACCTTTGGGAAATAGATATGTTATACATAGAGAGATACAGCTCTAGGGTAGAACGTGGCAACTCTGTAACAGCACAGCTCTTGAGGGTGGAAAGGAGGAAGAATGCAAAGTGGTTATCAAGGAAGTCAGAGCATTCTCAAATGTGCCCAGGACACTGGGAGAAGCCCCTTGATTCTTAAAAAAAGGTGCCATGGGATCTTTAATGACTTCAGATGAACCAGGCCTCTGTTTGTCCATGTGAAAGGTAGCATCCCAGCATAGTTACCAATCATGCTTGGGGCTTTACTGCTTGTTCTCATGTCATGAACTGGCTCCCCAACAGTGTGCTGGGTAGCTGGAAGTTTTCCATCTAAGTACTGACCCAGGTCAGCCTTGCTCAGTTTGTGAGATCCAACAGGCATACAGCACCAGCTGGTTCTTCTACAGAGCATGAACAGTACGAACAATTAACAACAACATGTATAGTGTAAAGATCTATCCAAATATGTGTCAGGTCATGCAAGTGGACAAGATGAGCCACCAGACTTCTCTAGCCCAAATGATTCTGTGGGCCAGTTGAAAAATCCAAGATGTGGATGTGGAGAAAAAAGGATGTGATGCACATAGCCATGCACTGTACTGTACTCTCCAGGCAAGTATCCAAAAGATTTGGGAGCAGCTCCTCAAGGCAAAAAGCCTCAAATAACACTGCTATGAACTGGCTCTTTGGAGGCCACACACAAGATATCACCTCCCTGAGAGTGTTTAGAAGGGGACTATGTCACCTTCAGAGAACTCAAATTACAGATGAGCAGGATAGTTCTTCCATACCTTGGCCATTCATTTTCTCTTTGTCTAGGGAGTAATATGGCCCCATGGCAGACCCCTTCCCTTTTAATGGAACTTAGACTTTTTTTTTAAAAAACATTGCCACTGTGGCACTCCTCATGCTAAGGGGAAGGAAGAACACCTATTGTTCTGAATGAAGAGCTGTGATGTACTCCTGTGTAGGCACTCAAACTAATAACAAGAGACAACATATTGTTATACGTTGTTAGGTATTTTAGAGCTTTCTTGTGTTGTGCTTGGGGTCTTGGCACCAGAATTGAATTGCGCTTGTACTTGTGTAAAGCTGGAATAACCCCTTTGACGTTAGTGGGATTACTCTAGATTTTCACTAGTGTAATTGAGGCCAGAATCTGGCTTTGCAGTTGTTGGAATTATCCCCAAAAGGCATTTCCATGAGTTGAGATATTGTTTTTAGAGCTAATATATGTAAAACACTTACACAAACCTCTCTGTGTACAAAGGGAGGGACTTTCTGAAAGCCACTGTGAAAATAAGTGGTAACCTCCCCTAAACTCTGCTTCCTGGAAGCCAATTAGGGCAAGGGTAACTTCCCAATGATAGCACAGGTCTGCTACACTGTGGCAGGGAAAACTACCCCAATAAAAGCAGCAAAGAGTCCTGTGGCACCTTATAGACTAACAGACGTATTGGAGCATGAGCTTTCGTGGGTGAATACCCACTTCATTGGATGCATCTGATGAAGTGGGTATTCACCCACGAAAGCTCATGCTCCAATACGTCTGTTAGTCTATAAGGTGCCACAGGACTCTTTGCTGCTTTTACAGATCCAGACTAACACGGCTACCCCTCTGATACTTAACTGCCCCAATGTCATACCAGTTCTTCAAAGTCCAGCTGAGACTCAGTTATAAACAAATACAAGAAAGCTCTAAATTCGTTTGAATGGCAGATGGGGGCTTGTGAGGATGACATTGTTTTCTTTTTTCATCAGCCTCAATAACTCTTAGCTTTCTTGTCACCTTGAGAGTGGAATAGCTGTTGGGTGCTGGGTGCAGCAAGAGGTAATATATTTTAACATTTTAAAAGACTACAGTTGAAACACTGAACCACAATGTGGCAAAGGCACATTCGCTGAATAAAGCAGCCTTTCTAGTTAGCACTGTTTGTGTTTTTAGTTGAAACAAAAGTGGATTTGGATTTTTTTTTTTAAACTTGCTCCAAACAAGATGACTTTCCCATTTTTAAATAGCTTTTGACATCAATTATTAATATGCAGAATCTTGGAATAAGCTCAAAAAAGGTGTATATGGTTGGGGATTTTTTAAGGCTTTGTAAGTCTGCTTCCGGCAAAGACGTAGTGTTTGGAGGGGTGGGGGTTGGGGGAAAGGCTTGTAGGCATTGCGGCGGCTGCATGTTGGGAGGTTGAAAGCCATTTCCTCCACTGCCTGGCTTGTTTGGGCTTTGATTTCTAACTGACAGCCTGCTGAAGGATTGATCTGAGCAAGGATAAATAATTCATGAGCTTTTTGAGCAGCTGTGAATTTTGAAAAGCAAGTTCTGCACAGCAGACATGGTTGGGACTAGAAGAGCAGTTTGAGGAGAAAGCTGTATGTTTTTCTTGTTGTTGTCTTTTGCCGTTTGTAATTTCCAATATTCCCCTTTTTTTAAGGGCCTGTCTTGTTCAGCTGGCTCTCAGCAGGTGTCTTTGGCAGTGCCAGAAAGCTGCCATGAGTGAAATATTTCCACCGGCAGAGCCCTGCCAAAGCACAATATGACTTCTTAGACTTTGGTGAAATAATTCCCCCTTTCAAGGGGGAGCATTTTGTGATGACAGGCCACCTGTCCAAGCACTGTTCAGAGATATTAATGCACGTTGAGAGCATATCAGATTAATCTCCGGCTCCTGAGAAGGCTGAGAAATGACTTGGTGGAATACTGCACTAATCTGGGGTTGAAATCACAATCAATTGTATGCTAGGGTTTCAGTGTAGTCCCTATAAAGGCAATGTTACCTAGTGGTCAGAGCAATGACATGCAAATCAGGAGTTGTGGGTTCTAATCTCAATGCTGCTACTGACTTTCTGGGCAGGTCAAGTCACTCCCTCAATCCATGTATCAGCTTCCCCTGCTGTAAAAGGAGGATAGCACTTGCCACTGAGGAGGGTTGTAAGGCTTGACAGTTTTTTGTAAAATGCTTTGAGATACTTGGATGGAAAGTAACATAAGAATGCAAAATATTGCAGCCCTGGGAGTATGTGAATGAATGAAGCAAGAGCACGTTGTCTGAAAAAGCCAACAAACGTACATGCCACCAGCACTGTCACACAGCAGTGTCTGCTTCCCCCAAAACAATCACATCATTGAATGGCAGGTACGTTGCAGGTAAGGACTGACGTTCTCTGTCAGAGCAGAGAATAGAAGATTGCGAAGTATCAACCTGCCTATGTCCATTGCCGAAATAAGGTCCTGCTTCCATTAACATCAAAAATGATCCAGGAGATTGTAGGGGAGGATCCTTTAAAAACATAAGGGTTCTTTCTTATTTACGTTAAGGCCTTTTCATGCCACTCTGGCAGTGTGAACTATAATTTACTCCCGCTACAAGGCCTCTTTACACTGCTAGATAAAAGGGCCTTGGCATTGGTGAGAATCAGGCCTACAATGACCATCTGATAATGATTTAAGTAGGTTACATTTTCTGTTTTCTTCTAGCATTTAGTAGTCTTGCTGAGATCTGTGAGTGTGACTGTATCTTTACAAGACCCAAGCTTTTGTTTACAATTAGCTTTGCAAAGTTGAAAATGTCTTGACAAAAAGAGCTTCTAAGCCTAATCTGGTTGAAAAAACAACTCCTGTCTAATGACATGTGATAAAATCATACTGGACATCCACATATTAACTACAGAAGACCCCAGATAACCTGCAGCTGCACGAGGAAGGTGAAGTGTAGTTTGGAAAATTTCATGGTGGTAAACTAATTATAACAATTTTCAGATTTAAACCAGCCAGAAATTATAACATCAGAATTCTGAGTTGGTTTGTGCCTGGGTTAATTTTGGCAGCTATGGAAAGCAGGCATTTCAGCGAGGAAGCCTCTGGCTGCATGTAATCTGATGGGGGCCTACTAATGCTATTAAAAATCAGCTCAGAGAAATCTTCTCTCTGAAGAGTTTAAGTAAATGAAAACAAAAGCCAGCCTCTCTGCTGAAACTGTCGGAACTGAAACCCCTTGAGCTCAGTATGTATCAATATTGTCATAAACATGAGATGAGATGAGATTAAGCCTACCCCAGACATCACTTCTGACCAGAAAAGGGAAAGGAGAGGCATGAGCTCATCACAAATTCTTTTGCAGAGTCCCCCTGAGCTGTTCTGATATATTCTTGAAAAGCCCACAGGACTGGTGGGACACCTTGTTTAAAGCTAAGCAAGGGTAAGGTACGGTTGCTTTTGCAGCAACATGGAGAGGGAAGGAGCAGATTCCTATGAGCAGAGACTCAGCACAGGCATGTCCATTGTGACTCTTCAGACACAATACTCCTGTAGTTTTTCTTTGATCCTGGTTCTGCTCCCTTAAAATCAATAGGGATTGGCTTGAGTGGGAACAGGAATAGGTCCTTTGTTTTTCTCGTGAGATGGTTATGCTTAGTTGGCTCTTGAGTAGAACAGTCGGGATGTCTGAGTCTGACTGCAGATCTGTCATATGGCTGAGAGTACATTGCCCTTCCTCAAAAAGCAGACAGAATTTTACTGTTTAAGATACTGATTCCATGGCATGCTGTCCGGGTTGGGATTCTTTTATTTTTGTTTTTCCTTCTGTATCTGGGCACTGAAAGAACTGTAAAAAGACCTGTCCAAGCTATCAACTGCTCATTAGATGCAGTCACTCAAAAAAGGATTCATGATGCCAAACCAACAAATATCTTTCTGGTTCTTTTATAGTGGAAATATTTCTCTGGCAAAAGAGGAGCAAGGTGTTTTGGGTGGAGTTATTTTTACATCTCTATCTGGCTCTTTAGATTTCTTTTTCGATAAGTAAATTACTGTAGGGTAAGAGGTCGACTCAAGGGGTGAGATGATAGATAATCTGGATAATGCTTAGTCCTGCCATGACTGCAGGGGACTGACTAGATACCTCTCAATGTCCCTTTCAGTCCTATGATTCTGTCCACATTGACGAAGCTCCCATTGACTTCAGTGGGGCAAGGATTTCACCCTAGGTGTATAGAATCCCTCTGCCTTCTGGATTTCATACGGCAGAGGGGGTTGGCACATGGTCGTTATTTTGCCCGACCTGAGAGAGATTCCTCTCACTTTGTTCTATGAACTAAGTTAAGAGTAAATACCTATTAATCGTTTTACCGTCTATGTCACAGGAGAGAACTCGGAATGTTCAGAGTTGCTACTAGCAATACCTCAGTGGTTCTATCAGGAGCTCAGGAAAAAGGATTGCTCTATACCAGCAGTTTTCAGGCTATGCAGCGGGCTCCCAAGGGAGGCATGGGAATGCATCAAGGGAAGCATGAGCTGTGTATGTTTTTTTAAGAATTCCGGCTGTCAGCCCCAGGCAGTTGGGGCTCGTGCAGCAGGACCGTTCACACCTGGGAGGAGGGGGGATGGGATAAAGGGGTCAGGCAGAACCCCGCCGCCTCAGGGCTGACAGATGGAGCCCCACTCCTTGAGTTTTCCTTCCCCTAACCCTCCATCCTTTGCCAGGAAGCAGCCCAAGCTTGGTCTGTACCCCCACCACAATCCCTCACCGGGAGCTAGCAGCAGGGCTCCAGCTGTCAGCATCCGAGTGGCAGCAGCAGCGCAGAAATAAGGGTGGTAATGCGGCGCTAAATCTGCTGTGAAAAGTGATGACAAATATCACTTCACATTGCCAGCCTTGCTTCTGCTGGTGTAACATTCCTTCAAAGCTGGGCATCTGGCCAGCAGCTCCTGCTCTCCACTTTGCCTTCAAAGCTGGGCAGCGATATATATACCTGGGGGGGCAGGCAACGTAAGCAACTACAGACACAAAGAAGGGGGTGTGATCAAATACGTTTGAGAACCACTGCTTTACTCTATTCCTTTCTCTATTGTTGATTCCCTGTGTGACCCTGGGTAAGTCACGTGTCCTGTATGTGCCTCAGTTTCTCCATCTGTAAAATGGAGATACTTTCTCACCTGTAAAAATGAATTAATGTATATACAGTGTTTTGAGTTCCTCCAATGAGAGATGCTATAGGAGGGAAATGTACTTTTATTATTGTTATAGTAGCCAATAGCGCCTAGTGAACAATTATCGTTCATTCCTGGCCTGTTATATTTAAAATAGATGGAAAGGAAGATATTAAAATAATAATAATTTATTGTCCGCTGATTCAGCCATGCTCAATGCATAATCCGTTTTTTCCAGTAATGTTAAAGCACACTGTGTGTGAAATTATTATTAATGTAAAATCTGTGTTCTTTACGTTCCCAATGCTTGATCATCTTTTGCAAACTAAAGAAATATTTCCATGTTGGAAGCATAGACAGCTGGGCCTTTGCTTAAAAGACAGACTCCCTGGTCCAGAGGCCAATCAAATTGTGACAGTTGAGAACCATTTCTAGTCTCAACCCCTCTTCTCTTGGCCCATTGAGCAGGCTTTGTGTTGGCTTTCTTTTGGGCTGGGTGGTAGCCCTACAATAGTTAAAACTTTGTTTCGAGTGTTAGGGTTCCTCAGTCACACCAGCCTGCTGCAAAAGAGGCACAGCTGTGTGGAAAGAAGATAAACACTTGAAATAAGAAACGAAAGCGGCTTCAAACATCTTTGCTGCCTGTAAAATACATTTCTGCTTCTAGCTTCTTTTCTGAAAGCCACAAAGATCACAAAGAGATGCTCAGAACAGTTAGAGATCTATGGCTTTGTATTACTTATTCATAAAATAATCTCTAGCCTTTCCTAAGAAGCACCACGGTTGTTTTTGTTTTCTTTTTTCACTGCAGTTCAAATCAATCACACTTACCTATTTCAATTTCTCTGCTGCTTGAGAAGAATCCTTGTTAATATTGATGTTGAGTGGTGATCTTTTTATTGCTGAAGGCTGGCCACACTCAAGATGACTTAATTAAGAAAGGTAGGCTTCTGGAAGTTGGAGGAATAACAACAGAACCCAAGAGGATCATTCTTGAAAATATAAGGGAGAAATACTGTCCCTATAGATCAATACTTGTCTGAGGAGATGGGCATTAGGTATATACAGAGTACTTTGGAATAGGGAACCTGTGCTGATTTGCTATTTCTGTAAGCCATTGGGAATGGAGAGTGAATCTACCAAGGGCCTGCTGCAGTCAGCAGAGCAAAGACAAAAACCAACCTGTCGCCATTCCAGGGGCCACCAATTTTCCTCAACCTCTACCCCCTTTCCCAGGTGCAGCACCATTGCAGCAGTGACCCTTTAGCTGCCCAGTTTGAAGCACCTGATGTTTCTCCACCTATTGACGAATATGACATGCTCCAGGGATGGAATCTACTCAGGTGCCTGGCAGCCACATAAGGAAATGGAAAGACTCCCATTGACTTTAATGGCTATGGATCAGACCCTAGGAAGGGGCCCAGTCAGAGCCTCCATGGGTACTGTAATGGATCAAATGACCTAAAAACCCTGCTCAGATGGGCATTGGTTGCTATTCCATTCCATATGTACACAGGACTGGACACCATGGTGGAGTTGCACCTTCTTATGCCAGAGGTGAGTTTGCCCCCAGGTATCTACAGGATTCAGCCATTGTGTGTTTTGTCTGTTCTGACATCCATGAAATTATATCAAGAAACTGGGAAGGGCATAATCAAAGAAGTTTTGCCAGGCTCAGACACTGTAGAACCATTGAAAGCTGTGGCTTCTGTATTTCAGCTTCCAATTAGTCTAATTATTCCTCCTCTACAATCGTGGCTCAGACCCTAGTGGGAAGACATCTTGAGAAAGGAGGAAACTTATTTCATTATTAGATGGCAGAGTACATTTTCCTCACAAGAGTATTGCACCTCAATTACATCTGAGATTCGCAGGTACTTAACACACTGCTGCTAATTAATTTGCTGTGGTTAGTGTGCCTGGCAAAGGGCTATGATATGTCTCCCATCAAGGGATTCTTATGAACAGATTTTTCTTACACCAACTTGCCTTAAATTTAAAACAAACTGGAACTAGAAATCCTGGGCTCTTTTGAAAGAGAACGACAACGATCTCACGTTTATCTAGCTCCTTTCATCCTGAAGCACTTTACATTTAGCGAACTGACAGACAAATTGTAAACAGGGATAATTTCCCCCTTGCTCCCCGCATTGCAATGCGGCCACCTCTAAAGTGGAACTTAACAACCATTTAGCAGCAAACATTATATGGCAGCATAAGACAGGAAGTGAAGAATACCTGTTCCAGCTGAAACTGCAAGGATTTTTTAGGAAGGTAGAATTTTACAAAGTTACCCACTGTGTCCTGTTTAAATTCTAATACTTTGGTTTTATTAAGAATGATATGGAAGGTTAAGGACAACATGTTGTCAGGCCTTTGGTTTTGTGTCTCATTGAAAAGATGATATCTCCTATTGCACAGCATCCCCTTAACACCATCCTGGGATATTGGAAAGACCATCACTAACTCCATACGATGAGATGGAGCAAGGGGTATTTAGAGTAAGAAGAAGGGTTTCTACATGTATGTTAGCAACAAGAAGGTGGTCAGGGAAAGTGTGGGACCCTTACTGAATGGGGGAAGCAACCTAGTGACAGATGATGTGGAAAAAGCTGAAGTACTCAATGCTTTTTTTGCCTCGCTCTTCACAGACAAGGGCAGCTCCCAGACTGCTGCACTGGACAGCACAATATGGGGAGAAGGTGAGCAGCCCTCAGTGGTGGAAGAACAGGTTAAGGACTGTTTAGAAAAGCTGGACATGCACAAGTCCATGGATCTGGATCTAATGTATCCAAGGGTGCTGAGGGAGTTGGCTGATGTGATTGCAGAGCCATAGGCCATTATCTTTGAAAACTTGTGGCGATTGGGAGAGGTCCCAGATGATTTGGAAAAAGGCCAATGTAATGGCCATCTTTAAAAAAGGGAAGAAGGAAAATCTGGGGAACTACAGATCTGTCAGCCTCACCTCAGTCCCTGGAAAAATCATGGAGCAGGTCCTCAAGTAATCCATTTTGAAGCACTTGGAGGAAAGGAAGGTGATGAGGAACAGTCAACATGGATTCACCAAGGGCAAGTCATGCCTGACCACACTGACCATGCCTTCTATGATGAGATAACTGGCTCTGTGGATATGGGGAAAGCAGTGGATGTGACATACCTTGACTTTAGCAAAGCTTTTGGTATGGTCTCCCACAGTATTCTTGCCAGCAAGTTAAAGAAGTATGGATTGGATGAATGGACTATAAGTTGGATAGAAAGCTGGCTAGATCATTGGGCTCAACAGGTAGTGATCAACAGCTCGATGTCTAGTTGGTAGCCAGTATCATGCGGAGTGCCCCAGGGGTCGGTCCTGGGGCCGGTTTTGTTCAACATCTTCATTAATGATCTGGATGATGGGATTGATTGCACCATCAGCAAATTTGCATATGACAATAAACTGGGGGGAGAGGTAGATATGCTGGCAGGTAGGGATAGGGCTCAGAGTGACCTCGACAAATTGGAGGATTGGGCCAAAAGAAATCTGATGAGGTTCAACAAGGACAAGTGCAGAGTCCTGCACTAAGGACAGAAGAATCCCATGCACTGCTACAGGCTGGGGACCAACTGGCCAAGTGGCAGTCCTGCAGAAAATGACCTGGGGATTACGGTGGATGAGAAGCTGGATATGAGTCAGCAGTGTGCCCTTGTTGCCAAAAAGGATAATGGCATATTGGACTGCATTAGTAGGAGTGTTGCCAGCAGATCGATGAAAGTGATTATTCTGCTCTATTCGGCACTGGTGAGGCCACATCTGGAGTACTGCGTCCAGTTTTGGGGCCTCCACTACAGAAAGGATGTGGACAAATTGGAGTGAGTCCAGCAGAGGGCAATGAAAATTATTAGGAGGCTGGGGCACATGACTTACGAGGAGAGGCTCAGGGAACTGGGCTTATTTAGTCTGCAGAAGAGAAGAGTGAGGGGGATTTGATAACCGCCTGCAACTACCTGAAGGGGGGGGGTTCCAAAGAGGATGGAGCTAGGCTGTTCTCAGTGGTGGCAGATGACAGAACAAGAAGCAATGGTCTCAGTTTGCAGTGGGGGAAGTCAAGGTTGGACATTAGGAAACACTATTTCAGTAGGAGGGTGGTGAAGCACTGGAATGGGTTACCTAGGGAGGTAGTGGAATCTTCATCCTTAGAGGTTTTTAAGGCTCGGCTTGACAAAGCCCTGGCTGGGATGATTTAGTTGGGGTTGGTCCTGCTTTGAACAGGGAGTTGGACTAGATGACCTCTTGAGGTCTCTTCCAATTCTAATCTTCTGTGATTCTGTGGGGGTTCAGATATTTCCTGTACACAGCATTTCTCCAGTGCTGTTTTCATATTATTTTTATGTAAACCAGAAGACATGTAATTGGCCACCTTCTCAGGGACTTTCATGGTCTCAATGATTTTATATAATGTCCACAAAGATTCTCCATCTTGTCATGTGAATTCAGTGGTGCAATGCACCGTCTCAAAGCCTTTGACATCAAATAGAATGTGTAGCGAGGGGGCATGGCCTCCCTCTGAAACAGACGGGGGAGAGGGACCCCAAACCACACCCTGGTGGGCAGAGCCAGGCAAGCCATGCCAGCCACACCAGAAGCAGAGGGGTGGGACAGGAAGTTTAAAAGACAGGCCCTGCAGCTCAGTTGGGCCAGAGCTGGCGAAGGAGACAGAGGCCTCCCATCCGCTGCTGGAGTGGGAGCCTGAAGAGGACCTCTTCAGCACTGAGGACTTGCCAGGACTACCAGAACTACTAGCTGACATGGATACCAAGGAGTTACTGGGACTGCCGCTAGATAAGACAGAGGACACCTGCAAAGTGAAGGTACAAAGCAAGGGGATCATAGGAAGTAGCTGAGGGACACCAGACAATAGTCTGGTTCTGTAGCCAGAACACAGGTCAACGTGTTGTGGTGGAATCCCCGCTGACCTAGTGGTGGAACCCTCCGCCTCTGTTAAGTCCCTGGGCTGGGATCCTGTGGAGTAGGGTGGGCCTGGATCCCACTATGCCCTGCTGCCATCCACACCTGAGGCCAAGCGGCCTGCATTTGTCTGCTGTCTGCCAGAATTTGGACATCAGATTGTTTGGTGCCCCGACCTGCCTGAGGGCCTGAACCCCCTAGTCTGTTTGGTGCCCTGCCCTGCCTGAGGGCCTCAACCCCCTAATCTATTTGGTGCCCTGCCCTGCCTGAGGGCCTGACCACCCTAGACTAGTTGGTGCCCTGCCCTGCCTGAGGGCCTCAACCCCCTAATCTATTTGGTGCCCTGCCCTGCCTGAGGGCCTCAACCCCCTAATCTATTTGGTGCCCTGCCCTGCCTGAGGGCCTGACCACCCTAGACTAGTTGGTGCCCTGCCCTGCCTGAGGGCCTGACCGCCCTAGACTAGTTGGTGCTGTGAGGTCAGAGCCCTGTACTACGTGCTGCTTGGCCGTGCCTAGAGGCCAGGGGCCTTGGAGACTGCTAATTCCCCTGTACACCTTGTCTTGATAGAGGCGCGCTGGTGAGGGGCATGGCCTCCCTCCGAGACGGAGAGAGGGCCACAACCTCCTACAGTGTACTAGGGTCCTGTGGAAACAGTCTCTCTTTCTCTTTGTTGTTTCCTAAGAGCACTTGAAGGAGGCATATCTGCCTTATTAAGAAGCCCAAAGTGGTCTCTCTTTGAATGGTAATTTGGATAAAACTGGCTTTCAGGAATGGACAAAGTATAAACTCTAGGGAAACCCAATCTCCCACCAGAATCTCTCTGATACTGAACAGTGTGTGCAAAACTGAAGAGTTCTCCTTGGACACTCCTACTTTGTATTGTTACAATGATGTTTAATTTATAGTGCTGCACCCTGGATACTGGAGCACCGTAACCAAAATCAAGCATTAACAGAGTTTCCCTTCTGCCCTGAGACAGTCTTTAACTAAAGCTCAGATTGGGAGTCTGAGCTCTTGGGTTCTGTTCCCAGCTGTGCCACTTGCACACTGTGTCACCTTGGGCTAGTCACTTAACTTCACTCTATTTGTCAATGTCTCCATCTGCTAATAGGAAATAATGTTTACTGCCTGGGGGCAGAATAGCGTCCTTATGCATAACATGTAAATGTTGCATCATCCGTGTCTACTACTATTACTGGTTTGAATTTTTTTTTATGGAAAGTTTCAAATCTTCATTTTAAAAAAAAGTTTGTTTTTTGGCTGAAAACTTTTTCAATTTTTTGGTTTTCTGACCAAAAAATTTCAACTAGACACTTTTTGTGAGAATTTTTGTTTAGTCGAAAACCCAATTTCTGTGGGGGGGGCGGAAAAAGTTTTGGTGGAGAATTTTCAACTGTGCCTTTATGTTCTTGTACAGCCTGAACGTTCTTCACTGTATTGCACCCAGTGGGAGCCATTTCATGATACTTTCCCTGATGGCAGCACGTTCAACCTTTTCCGCACAGATTTTTCAAATGTTGGCTTTGGGCTTGTCTGTATGGCAAGTTTCCTCACGGCAAGCCAGGTAGAGAACTCCAGCTTGCTGTGTCGCATTATCCTGGATGGGCACTGCTCCAGCACAGAGAAATGCAGCTTGGCAGACTACACTTTCAAGCAGTGGTATGTTAAGCCACACTCCAGGACTTTCACTTTGCTGCAGCAATATCCTCACAGGACGTTACTGTATGGCAAGCTGGTCTGCTGTAGATTCACATCCTGGTGTGCAGCACAGCAACTTGCCAGGTAGAGAAGCTCTTCAGCTCCTCAACTGTATTGTGACTTTTGAAAAAGATGCTTTGGAGGAAGGAAACTAAACCTGAGCAAGGGGTTGATTCGGCCCTTTATGCTGGTAAAGCCAAAATCTGAATAGCAGTGTATTAAAAACACATGTGCACGTCCCAGGCTTATCGAGTGAGGGGGGAGCAATTTCCTTCTTTTATTAAGTGAGTCAAAGCACCCTCTGTTTGTTAGTCATTCAGGCACCTTTCTGTGGCATAAATCCTCAGCTAGAGGAGTTTACTAAGAAGCTGCTGTTTCAACAACAATGAAGGCTAGACTGAACCTGCCCTAGAATACCTGGGCTGAAAATATATTGCTACAAAATATCCTTTGACTGTTAGAGCTGGTGCAGCATAACAGCTGCAGTTGCGTCATTCCAGAGCAAGGCTGGAATCTGTTCTCGACTTGCAGGGCTGGGATTGTTCTTTGGGCAGGGAGATGATCTTAGAATGGGATAGCATGTTTCAAGGGGTTTTGTTTGGTTCACCACCATGCTAGATTAGTTTCTAGCCAAAAGCAAAACAAGATCCTGCCTTTACTATTTTCAGAAAGTGACGTAGAGGAGATTCAGTAAAATGTCTTGTAAATGTTGTAGTCTTGATGGTGGTAGTAATTAGTACTTTTTCCATCTTGAAAGCCCTTTATATGCATTTAGTGAAGCCTGATGACTACCCTGTGAGGTGAGGAAGTATTATCTCCATTTTACAGATGAGAAAACTGAGGCCCAAAGGGGAACTATAACTTTCGCAAGGCATTGAATGATGTGAGTGGCAGAACTGGGACACAGAACCCAAGGTCCTGCCTTCCGGTCTCTTGTTCTACCACCAGACCACACATCTCAGTTGTTAACATGAATTATAAAAGAACTTTTGACAACTTAAGACCTCTTTAAGCACCCCTCATTCTTACTGGAAACACATTTCTCTTCAGCCACTGCCCCAATTAGTGATACTGATACATACTTGGAAAAGTTGGACACCCTGCTCCATGTGCATTTAACATCTCCCAGACCCCCACCAAAGTCTGCCTGGTCTCTTGCTACTTCTATCCCATTGCAGCAGGAGGGTGTTCTGAAACCTCCAATCTCATAACTGGAGTTTTATTTCATGTAAAAGTCCTGAGCTCTTAAAGTGGCCTTGGAGAAGTGCCAGCTCTGCCACTGCTTGATGATGCAATTTCATTAGTTCCTAATGGTGCAACTTGTTTGAATGCATTTACACTGTTCTTTGCTTCCTTTGGGTTTTGGGAGTTGGGAAGTGTTTATAACGCTAGACAGCAGAAGCAGAAGCGAGACTGAGGGGAACTGGTGTGAATCAGCCCAGCAGGAAGTCGTGCATGTCTACGCTGGCTTGTGAGGTGCTGGCTAGGGCTGGGCCCAGAACAGGGGGATCTGATGGGGTGTGAATCTCGGATTTAGCAAAGGGCAGTGCAGAGAAATCTCTAGTTTTCCTGAAGGGACCTGAAGTGCCCTTGGTGCCTCCCAATCAGAAAAGGCTCTTGTATGTTCCCTTCATTTAATGAAAGCTTTGGGTGTCCCCTGAGACTCAAAGATATCAGAAAACTCAAGATATCAGAAAGCAAACCAGAATAAATCCAGGAGAGTTATTTCCAGTCTGAAACTCTCACAATGCCCTTCCACCCCTGTGTCCTGTCTATTACTGCTCTATGGCAAGTAGCATCATATCCTGAAAAAAACCAGGAAAATACCTGTGAGAAGAGTGAGCTGTGGATTCTGCTTCCCAATTAGAAAGTGCTGCTTCAGACTTGGCCATCTCCCACCAATGCCTTCAGAGCTGAGCTTTCACTGTTTTCCTGGGCCAGAGCTGCAATCGCCACTGACCCAGCCAACTTGAGGTTTTGCCGACATGCTAAAGTATGCTGTCCTTTAACCCTGCCTTTCCAGAGTCCATTTCTCCCCACATCCCCACCGCGGACAAAACTGTCTTTTTACTGGAGCTGCAAAATAAGCCAGACTTTGCTTCACAAAGTCAGCTTTGCCTCTTACCCGTTCTAGTAATAATGTGATGCAGTGATTAGGGTGCTGGTTTGGGATGTAGGAAACACAAGTTCAATTCCCTGCTTTTCCACAGACTTCCTGTGTGACCTTGGGCAAATCACTTATTCTCTGTGCCTCAGTTTCCCATTTGTAAAATGGAGATAATACTGTTTCTTTAGCTCACAGGGGAGTTGGTAGGATGACTACATAAAAGATTGTGAGATGCAAGATACTAAGCTGTTGGGAGCCATATAAGTGCCAAAGGGGAAGAGAGAATAATTATCTGGCATGTTACTTGCATTGTTGGCAATGCTGTAGCTTTAATATTCAGATTCTTACTTTTCTGCCTTTTCTGAAATTGGTTGGTACTTCCAAGTGCCCAACAGTCCCCTGTTGTGTAAGTAGATTTCAGACACAGCTTGGAACCACAGTTGTTTCATATGTCAGACTAATGTTCTTTATCTTGAGCCGACCAGCACAAAACAGAGAGCATGCATGGGGAATGCAAATAGGTAAGGAGGAGGATAGGGTTTTTTGTTTAAAAACTATTGCAAGAGTAAGTTAAACCAAACTGCTTTAGTTTTTAACTGGCAGAGGCCTAACACACTGCCTGGCAAGGCCTAACAATGAGCAGATGGAAATCCTATATGAGGCTACTGACTCACTACATTTAAAAAAAACTTGTTAGTCAATGTTCAAAAGGGCTGCAGATAGCACAAAACATTTCCAATCAGAGCTGTTACCATGTGTCATTATTGGACACATGGTTTCTTCGTCTTTTTTTATTGAGTAGCTGCAGGAGGTCAGTTAGCCAGAAGGTACCTAGCATCAAGTAGTGGGCAGGGAACAAGGTTTCTGCTGCCAGCAATACCAGCTTCCAGATTCAGTGCCTGCTGAGTTCTCCTTGGGCCCCTTCATTAGGCAATAGCCAGTCCTGCTTGTTCTCTGTTCAGCCACAGCCTCACCTGTTTCATTCACTGGCTGGTCCCCTGTCTGTCTGTAATGTACCTTTCACTGGTCTAACTAGCCATCCCCTGCTCCTCCAAAGTGGATAGTCTCTGTTCTTTACCCTAACCCCCAAAAGAAGCAGCTTCTTCATTGTGCCCTCTTCAGAAAGGCCCTAATTCTTTGCTCTTTTGCTCCCATTCTCCATTGCCCTGCATTTTGTGTCATTGCAAAGTGGGTGTGAAGTTCTGCAATTCTGATGTGGTAGCACCTTGCACCTATTTTCAAGGTACAAGGCACTGGAGAATCACGCTCCCCTGTGCACCCACTGGAAGGCAATGAATGCAGAGTCAGGCCACAGGTGAGATTCCTGGATGCAAGTCCCCATGGGGCTGGTTGGCATCCAAGCTCCTTTAAGTCTCAGGGGCTTAATGATGTGAATAGTATTGAACTGGGTTTTTCCAAGGAGCCTGCTCCCTGTCCCCCCTCTCCTTCCTCCCCTCCCATTTACTGATTTTCCGTCCTTCTCAGACGCACTGCACCTTTTAATCCATCCAGGTCACGGCAAGCTAGAGCTGGGCAAGCCATGGGTTCATTGCTAATGATATGCTAACGAGGACAGGGCAATCAATCCCCCCCTTAATCAGGCAATCAATCCACATTGCAGGTGTTTCTGATCTTGGGCTGCGAGGGAGCAGCACTGGGTTTTAATGTAGACTTCTTTGAACCCGATTGTCATCACAGAGCTGGGCATGGATGGCTGCCTGGGAATTCAAGTCATTACTTTAAACGGGGGAAAAAGCATCTTTTTAATCAAAGCGTCGATCTCAGGCCTGCTAATGAATCAAAGACCTTATTTGCAAGGATGGATTAAGGCGTAACATGGCCTGGGTTGATCAGATATAGGGGGACGTGGAGCCGCACACTTAGTAGGTCTAGTTGTATATATTTTAGGGCCTTGTTTGGAGTGTTGGATGTGCACAAACTAGGGTGACCAGATATCCCAATTTTATAGGGACAGTCTCGATATTTGAGGCTTTTTCTTATACAGATGTCTATTACCCCCCACCCCCGTCCCAATTTTTCATGCTTGCTGTCTGGTCTCCCTAGCACAAACACACCCCAGTACAGCTTTGGAGGCTGTTTATCTGTTTGTCATGGATCCACAAGATCTGTGCTATACCTCTGCTTTTAAACAGTCTTGGTGGAACCCCGTCAGGGTGCCATGTGTCCCCAACACATCTAAGACTAAGCCTCTGGACTCCAGCACTCCTATTTCACACCGTGAGCTCTGCCCAGTGAGATCAACTGTGACAGACTCCTAGTCAGAGACTTTGATACTCTTCAGGGACCAATGCACCTCAGCAAGTATTTGTAATGACACCCGGCAGCCTGTTGAAAACAGAGTAGGGTTTACAAGTCAACTGGAACACAGCATTGGAAAGTCCTTAGGTTAGCATAGAGAAGCAAAGGTTAGGATATAATCCACCCTAGCCAAACCAGCATTTCACCCAGCCAAGCTCCTGTGGAATCTGTTTTTCGGCACGCTCCCTCTTTGTCAGTCCCAGGTGAGAGCTACTGAGCCAACTTTCATCGCCTTCCTGCTGACCCCTGCTGAGTTCACATGTTCCACCTGACCCGGATGTCTAGGGCTAGTGACAATTGTTCAGTCATTGTGGCTCCCATGGTCTTTTCAGATCCTCCATTGATATGAGTTACCTTCGGTGAGTCCTGTGAAGACCTGCTCATACAATCCCAGATGGATGCGTAACACACACACCTCGTGTCTCCTGCTCTGCCCCAGGAGCAGCTTTGTATCCTTTTGCACCCAGGAGGCAGCAATCCATAGTCCAGTAAGTCACGGCCATACATATCATTCTTAAAAATATTACAGAAAATTCCTACTTCATCACACTGTTAAATCAGACATTGATCTTCATGCTCCCCTACAAGGCAATGCACAGGGCTTGCTCTGGCCCAAGACTACCTCCCAAAGTAAACAAACTTTGATAAGGGCAAGGAAAGGTAAAGGTGTCATAAAATGTTTGCTCTCTGCCTGCACCGAAATGCTGACTCTTGGATACTTTGCAATATGTCATCTGCTGTTCCATATCATAGTTATTCCACTGATTGTAATGGAATGACTCTGTGACAGCGTGTCACAATAGCTCATGATAAATCATAAATTTAACTCAGAAATGGCCTTTCCACTGTCAGAATGACATTCGCCACATTGACACTTGCCTCCAACCAAACCCCCAAGAAAAAAAGCAAACAAAAACCTAACCCTGAAACAAATCAGCCTTTAAAACAACAACAAACCAATTGAAGTATATGCATAAATCTGAAAAAACAAACCCTCCCCAAAGTGAGTTTTTACCTCAAAAGGGAGATTCTATGAAGTCCCCTGGGGATTTCATGCTTGCGATCAATTTTATGTGGAAGGTGCTCAGATACTGGTGTGATGGGTGGTGGTATAAAAGCCGAAGATAGATAGCTACTAAATTATCTACTGTCATATCCCTCTGGGCTGTGATCTCAAATTGCACACAATAAGCATGGTGGAGCCTCATTAGTGTTTGAATGGTAGACCCCCATTAAAGATCCTGTGGCTTCCCCCCGCCCTCAAGAATAGGACACTTAACCTCAGTGATCTGGCCAAACTCCAGATGGGTAATTAGTGCTGTCTCCCTGCTTCCCCCTCCTCCCAACCCCAATATACACACACAAGCTGCAGTTGAAATTGGGTATGGCATTCTTCATGTCTTTCCTGAATTCTTGTGTAATGTTGCTGTGGACCATTGAACAGCTGTCAAGTTCCACCCCACAGATGAATGAATCAATGGGTGCACAGTTTGTATGGCAATGTTCTGCATATAGTTTGCAAAGTGCTTTGGGATCCTTCAGGATGGAAAGTGCTGTTTAAAATGTCAGCTGCTATTACTGTTGTTATATCATGGTGCCCTGCAGCTCTCCATGGGGCAGGACTGGGCTAATAATCTTGGTCCTGCTGACAGCTGCAGTCACTTCAGCCTGTATCCAGCTATGACTGATGTGAAGCCTTTGGAAGGAGCACACCACTTAGATGAATAACTGGGAGAAGCAGTAAAACTGCTAAGAGTAAATTTACGGTGGACGAAGCATAAAGAGTACAACACTGTGCAGGGAGCGCTCCCTCCTTTGCCCTACCCCCGCAGCCTTTGGAATATTTCAACAAAGGGTGTCATTAAGAGGACATGCACAAAGCTGGTGAAGGAACATTTTGCCTGGGCGATGTACCATTGACAAAGCACAGTTCAGAGATGCAGTCTTGTGCGCAGCAAGGCTGTGCTCTTGCAGCTTCCATAGTTATTTGGAGAAGTAATGTTTGCATCCTCAGAAGTGGAGGAGTGGGCATCACCTTGTGTTTCAATGACATATTCTCGTGCTTAAGGTTTAGCTGAGGGTAAGAGCCAAACACCTTTCAGCAGGGCCCTCAGCCAGAGCCTCCTTTCAGATGGACTGCTTCCTTATGGGGTTTTTGGTTTTGTAGCTGTTGGGCAATGGCATTCAGCCCATACTAGCTCATCTGCTACTTTCAGAACAATTGGGAGACTTTCTTCTATGAATGGCTGTGCAATGGACAAGCAAAGGAGAGCAACAGATCTTCCTTTACTTTGTAATTTTCTCTTACTACTCGAGCAGCTTTTGAATGTTTATGTTCCTCTCTGATTTAGTTCAGGCAATTGCTTTTAAGGGTGATTATTTATGAGTCTATACTACGCAGTGCCAGGAGGAATAAATTTCCCCTGCATGACATGCTGCACCTCACAGTAACTATGCCCATCCACTCAACATAGCTCGCTCTGCAAAGTGACACACATGCTCTTGCTTACATAGGCACAGAACCTCCCAGTCATTCTTCCAGTTGGCCAGCAGGTGGAACTGCTTCTTCACACTAATCTAATGGCTCTCAAGGACAGGAGGATTCAGAGCTTCTCTGTGTCCACTGCACAGTGTTTTTTTCATGGAATTTGCCATAGTACAATCTGGGCCCCATTTTTGCATGAACACAGATTCTGAGTCAGCTGGGAGGGGGAAGAGCGACATGACTTTGATCCCGTGAGAGGTGTTCTGGCAGCCCCAGCCTGCTTGCTATGGGTCATTGAGAGGCAGTGTGGTCAAGTGGCATAGGGTACTGGACAGGGAATGAAGAGACCTGGATTCTATTCTCAGCTCTGCCACTGAGATTTTCTCAAGGGAAATCAGCTCCTGTCTAGATACCATTAACTTGTGCGACCTTGGACAAGTCATTTCCCCTCTCACCCTTTCTCTGTCATGTCTATTTAAATTGTAAGCATTTAATGGCAGCATGGGTCTCTTATTATGTCTTCATACAGTACCTGACCCAGTGGAGTCCTGATCACAATTGTGGCCTTTAGGTTCTGTTGTAATAGAAATAATACTACTAATAAATAACAATGACTGCATGGCACATGTCTGCAGACCTCTGGCATCAGGTCTACCTGAAGGAAACTCCTTCATTTTGTATTAATTTTAAGGTGTCTCCCTCACATAAAGAAGGATTTTGCTGCATGTCCCAGGGAGACACTTAAAATCTTCTTATACTTGGTAATAAAACTTTTCTTTTGGTTGTCCCAGCTTGGTAACTCCTGGTCTGCACCAGAACATGGCCCGCACTGGCTCTTGTCAGATGAAAGGAGCTGAACATGCTTGGAGAGGACATTGATACTGGTGATGGGGAGACAGGCTAGTCTTAAAGGGAAACACACAGGATCTCAGCATCTGCCTTCTTTGAAAACCATACATCACACGCATTAATAGGCACTAGATCACACAGCTGCCATCTAGCAGGCCGTAATTCTGCACTGTAAAGGTCAGCATGTTGCTGGGGAGGGATATCCAGCCTGACTCTATAGGTGTCTGGAAGGCATTTCCCAGAGAGGATTTAACTGTTGTCTGGGAAGTGAGTCCCAGGGGAAATCAAGTCCTGTCTTGATATCATTAACTTGATATTTATTGAGGGGCAAAGTGGTCTAGAGAACCTAGCTCCCCACTAGGGTGAGCAGACAACAAGTGTGAAAAATCGGGTCGGGGGTGGGAGGTAATAGGAGCCAATATAAGAAAAAGACCAAAAAATCGAGACTGTCCCTATAAAATCGGGACATCTGGTCCTACTCCTCACTGAGGCTACGAAGGTCCTCCATTCTAATCCCAGCACTAACAATGGCTGATGGTGTGTCCTAAGACAAATTACTTAGCCCCTTTTGTTCCTTCTGAGGATTGAAAATCATAGTACTTCAACTGACTAGGAGTGTTGAGAGTGTTAATGTTTGTACTTTGGTTTGAACGGGTAAAGCACTATGAAATGGGAACTACAAAGTGGAAACTTTCTGTTCTTAGACCCAAGGTAAAGGATTACAATTCTAAACAGTCACTCTGAAACAGGACAATGAAAAGTTTTGCATGTATCTTCCACTTCATCATGAAGTTGTATTCATCATCACAAGGTTCTATTCAATATCTTCTTAAATGATCTTTATAATGGTATAGAGAGTGCACTTATAGGGTCTGTGGACAACACCAAGTTGGGAGAGGTTTCAAGTGCTTTGAAGGACAGGATTAGAATTCAAAATGATTTTAGCAGTCTGGAGAAATCTGAAATAAATAGGATGAAATTCATTAAGGACAAATGCAAAGTATTATACTTAAAAGGAATAATCAATTGCACAAATACAAAATGGAAAATGACTGTTAAGGAGGGAGTACTGCAGAAAAGGATCTGAGGCTTATAGTAGATCGCCAACTAAATATGAGTCGACAATGTAATACTGTTGCAAAAAAAGCTAACATCATTCTGGGATGTATTAGCATGAGTGTTGTAAACTAGACACAAGAAATAATTCTTCCACTCTACTCAGCACAGATAAGGTCTCAACTGGAGTACTGTGTCCTGTTCTGGGCACCACACTTCAGGAAAGATGTGGACAAATTGGAGACAGTTCAGAGGAAAGCAACATAAATGATTAAAGGGCTAGAAAACATGACCTATGAGGAAAGAGTGAAACAATTGTATTTGCTTAGTCTGAAGAAGAGGCGACTGAGCGAGACATAATAATCTCCAACTACATAAAAAGTTATTATAAAGAGGAGGGTGATAAATTGCTCTCCTTATCCGCTGCAGACAGGACAAGAAGTAATGGGCTTAAATTGCAGCAAGGGAGATTTAGGTTGGACATTAGGAAAAACTTCCTAATGGTAGTTAAAGGTAGTTAAGCACTGGAACAAATTACCCAGGGAGGTTGTGGAATCTCCATCATGGGAGGTTTTTAAGAACAGGTGAGACAAACAGCTGTTAGGGATGATAGATAATACCGTGGGTATGTCTACATGTAAAACACTACAGTGGCAAAGCTGTGCTGCTGTAGCACTTGAGTGTAGATGCTACCTATACCGATGGAAGGAGTTCTCCCATCAGCATAGGTAATCCCCCTTCAAGAAGTGGCAGCTTCGTCAACAGAATAATTCCTCCATCAACCTCACGCTGTCTACATTGGAGGTTAGATTGGCTTAAGTATACCATTCATGGGTGTGGATTTTTCACACCCTGAGCGATGTAGTTAAGCCGACTTAATTTTCTAGTGTAGACCAGACTTCAGTCCTGCCTCAGTCCCGGGGATTGGACTAGATGATCTATCAAATTCCCTTCCAGTCCTAGATTTGTATTATTTCTACAATGGCGGGGATGGTAGTGACTGCTATAGACAAGTTTGCAGGATTCTTTCTAGTCTAACCTTCTGACAACTTCACCTTTCAGACTAAAATTGTCTAGGCTTGGTCCTCTGCATGGTGGTGGTTGATTTTTTTTTGTTTCTACTTAAAATGTTATTAGGAAAGCTTGAATGAATACTATTCAGCCATTTCTGACAATGGGGAAATTTTTCATTAATAGAAGGAAAATTCTTGCAACCTTACTTTGAACCAGCCTGCAGCTGAAATAGTTGGCAGTTGAGAGTTTAAATTTGGCCTAGTTATAGTCCTTACTGGAGGAAATACCTTTGCTTATTTCAGAGAAAATTGATTTTAATTTGACCAAATGATGAGCCTTTGGAAGCACATACTGAACATGAATAGTTGCTATGTATGAATACCAAAAAGTGAGCATCTAAAGAAGGATTTGGGCTCATTTGTGTGACTACCTTAGCTGTGTATTGAAAAATGCAGCAATTTACGTTGCTGTGAATTGGTAGAAACCTCTGGGTCTCGGGGAAGAGATTTTTGTGGATCTTGTAAGGTATAAATCTGGTGAGCAAGGTGTGATGGGTTGGATCACAGAAACCCCCTTGGGGTTGCCAACTGATGTGCCAAGACTACTGCCCCTGCCAGTTTGGGACTCCAGCCCCCTGTCTCGTTGAGCCAGACGTGCCAGTCTGCTCCAGCACAGACCCAGGGTCTGAACCACGTGCCCCAAAGCTGCAGACTTAACTGAAAGCAACGTTAGAAGTTTTCTCGTCTTTAACACTCAGATGCCCAACTCCCAGTGGGGTCCAAGCCCCAAATAAATCTGTTTTACCCTGTATAAAGCTTCTGCAGGGTAAACTCATAAATTGTTCACCCTCTATAACACTGATAGAGAGAGATGCACAGCTGTTTTCCCCCCTCCCCTGCCCCAGGTATTAATACATACTCTGGGTTAATAAGTAAAAAGTGATTTTATTAAATACAGAAAGTAGGATTTAAGTGGTTCCGAGTAGCAACAGAACAAAGTGAATTACCAAGCAAAATAAAATAAAACGTGCAAGTCTAAGCCTAATACAGTAATAAAACTGAATACAGATAAAATCTCACCCTCAGAAATAAGTTTTTTCACAGACTGAATGCTTTCCTAGTCTGGGCACAATCCTTTCCCGTGGTACAGCCCTTGTTCCAGCTCAGGTGGTAACTAGGGGATTTCTCATGACTGCAGCCTCCTTTATTCTGTTCCACCCACTTATATATCTTTTATGTAAGGTGGGAATCCTTTGTTCCTCTCTGGGTTCCCACTTCCACCCCCCAAATGGAAAAGCACCAGGTTTAAGATGGATTCCAGTTCAGGTGCCATGATCACATGTCACTGTAAGACTTCATTACCCACTTGCCAGCACACAAGTATATAGGAAGATTTACAAGTAAAACAGAGCCATTTACAGTCAATTGTCTTGACTGATGGGAGCCATCAAGATTCCAAACCACCATTAATGGCCCACGCTTTGCATAATTACAATAGACCCTCAGAGTTATGTTTCATATCTCTAGTTTCAGATACAAGTGATACATTTATACAAATAGGATGACCACACTCAGTAGATAAGCTTTGTAATGATACCTTAAAAGAGATGTTTTGCATGAAGCATATTTTAGTTACATTATGTTCACACTCATCAGCTTTCATAAAATCATAGAGTGCAACATCACACAAGGGTTCCTGGGCACTTAGTGAGGTGTTAAGCAACTGAAGGAAGGTTCCTATACATCTTGGAAGGTGCAGAAGGGAGGCCCAAGTTAAAGATAATGCCAAGATTACAGTCTGAGTGACAGGCAGGATGGTTGTGGTGGTGGACAGTGATCAAGAAAGGAGGTAGCAGGGAAGGCTTGGGGAGGGAGAGAATTAAGAGTTCTGTTTTACCCATGTTGAGCTGGAGCTGGCTGCTAGAATCCACAAGGAAATGTCAGAGGGAAGGCCAAGACTTCTAGTTTGGACAGAAGGAGACAGATTGGGAGTAGAGAAGTAAACTATAAATTGTCAGCATAGAGATGGTGGTTGAATTTGTGCTTGTGAATGAGATCATCCAGAGCTAAAATGTAGAGGGAGAAGAGAAGGGGACCAAAGACAGAGGAACCGCCACAGAAAGTTACGGGGCGGGGGGGAGAGTGGGATGAGGAGGATCATCTGAAGGACTGGCTGCAGGACCAATTAGAGAGGTACGAGAAGAACCAGGAGAGGACAGTCACAGAAGCGAAAGGAGAACAAAAGTGCAATATGAACAACGTGGTGGAGGATGTCAATAGCTGCTGACAGGTCAAGGAGGATGAGGATGGAGTACTGTTTCTGAGCTTCAACTAGGAACAGGTCACTAGACACTCTGAGGAAAGCTGTTGCAGTGGAGCACAAGGGGCAGAAGCCAGAGTGGAGAAGGTCTAGGATGAAGTGGAGGAGAGGAACTCTGGATACAGGTTGTTCAATAAGCTTTGAGATGAATGGCAGAAGAGCAATAGGGTGGGTAGCTGGAGAGGCACATGGGGTCAAGGGTGATGTTTTTTAAAATGAGTGAGACTAAGCATGTTTGTACTGGAGGGAAGGAGCCAGAAGTGAGTGAGAATTTAAAGAGATGAGCAAGGATGGGGATAAGCAGGGGCGTGAGGGAGATCAGAGAGGGGATAAGGAGCCCAACACCCCTGCTGCAGTCTGATCCAAGGCAGGGAGTGGAGGGGGGAGGAAGAGAAAGAAAGGTTTCCGTAAGAGAGGGCAGCTCCAGAGGGTCAGGAGCTGGAGGGGGCAAGAGGTGATGGATGGCAGAGATGTTTTTAGCGATTAAAGGGACATTCCAAAGTCAGCAGCTGAAGGGGAGGTGGGAAAGGAGAAAGAGGGTTTGGGGCATGAGGTTAGAAATGATGGCACGAGAGGGGCAGGGGCTGCGGGGTGGGTGGTCATAGAGATGACGAGAAGACCAGGGTAGAGCAGATGTCACCAGAGATGAGGAGGAGATGGCAGAGGCGGGTGTGGTATGTGGGATCTGAGGGGATTTCAGGATGGAGTGGGGAAGAGGCACAAGTAGAGCTGGTGGGAATTGTGGAGGGGTGAGGATAACAAGGATGGGGAAATGGAGAGAAGAGGGGCAGGAGGAGGAGATGGATGTTATGGCTGGCTTTCTCTTAAGAGCTGAATCCTGCAAGGTGCTGAGCCCCCTTTGCTCCTGCTGAGAATGGTGGGAACTGAGAATCATCAGCACCTCTCACCAGACTTTAGGATTGATCCCTAAGTCAGCAGAGACTGGGGTAAACATGCACGGGTCCTAGATGCCTGCAATCCTCGAGTTCATAGTGGAGCACAAGACCAACACACTGGGCCAGAATCACAGCAGCTCTGACTCCCTGACACCCATTTACAAGCTGTAACTTACACCATTTCCCCCTTTGGCCTGTTGAGCGTTGCCACTCAGAAGCCCCATACCTCTCCATGCCCTGGAGTGCAATGACGCGAAGCAAAGGTTAATGTTATATGTTTTTTTCAAAAGTCCCTTGTTTTCTTCTCTCTGTTTCCCCAGTCCTCTCTGGTTAATGGTTTAATCCCAAGTCATTGTGGTCAGCAAAAGGAGATGCACCTGATACTCCCCAGCGTTGGAATCCTCAGTCAGCTGTCAGAGTTCTCCATGTTACCTAGCTATTTTGGAAGGTAATGTAGATGATCATGACTATTGGGAATTGAGGAGACTTCCAAGGTCCCATCTAATCTTTCCCATCCAGTACAGAATTATGCCCTAACAGCTATTTTCTAGTGTTCTGCTGTTGGGGAGGAGAAAGTGGTTCAAATACTCATGTTTTTTGCTGGTGAACAAGAAATTTCTGTTAGTCTATTGAGAAAGAGAGGAGTAAAACTGGAATCTGATGGGGCTGTGCATTTATTTTTAAGGTATGTAAATATGAATGCAAAGTGGGTGTGGCCATGGGAGTCCTGCCAAATCAATGATGCATCTCTTGGGATCACAAAGTTTGGGCATCCCTGGGCTCAAGAGATTAAGCCAGGTAACAGGAGGACACGATGTGTGTCCAAATAGATACCTAACAATACAGTAATAATACTTCACACATATATAGCATCTTTCACTCAGCGGTGGCAGAACACTTTGCTGCTGGTTTCGTGTGCACTAGGGAACTCAGTGTCGTGCAATGGATAGGATCCAAGAATGGCAGTCAGGACTTCTAGATTCTGTTACTGATTTGCTGTTTGACCCTAGACAATTCATTTAAGGCACTGATTCAGCAAAGCACTTAAGCTTATGCACCAGGCTATCCCTATTCAAAACTCATAGTCCCTGATTCAGGGAAGCATCCCTATTCAGGACATCACTTAACCGTGTGCTTAATGTTTATTAAAGCCAATGTGATTTAAGCTTGTGCTTAAAGTTAAGCATGTGTATGTGCATTGCTGAATAGAGTTGGTTTGCTGAACTGAGGCCTTAGGGCCTGATTTTCATAGCATTTCCTGAGCACCCACAATTCCCACTGGACTTCTTAAGGGAGCTGCAGATGCTCAGAGGCTGTGCAAATAATTCCCCTTTGTGCCCTGTTTCCCCCGCATCTGCAAATGATACCCGCCTTTTGAGGTGCACAGATGAGCCGTGTTCTATCTGTGCCAAGTATTGGGGTTAGTTGAGATCATGGGCCAGTTTGTGATGCTACTTGTTGCTTTCTGGCAGTTCTAAACAAGAAAACCAACCCGACACCTAACCTCAGCTGCGATCAAAACTCTCCTTGGATCAACATGAACAAGTTAATCAGGGCTCATACCCAAAGCAGCATTATCACTCAATTGGGCCCGTTATTATATAGCTGGTCCACAGGGAATGAGAACGAGAATCAAAAGACCAAAACATTTTCCTAAAAAATGTCCAGCATCTTTAAAGTGACAGTACCTCAGAGTTGAAGCGAAGAAACTCATGGTTGGGAAAAGGCCTTTCCTATACTGAAAAGGGAGGCAAGGACGCCAGCCTTGTTCTGACAGGTTGACTACACTGCCAACAGGGTGGTTCACAAGATGATAGAGGAGATGTTCTCTTGAATAATTCAGCTGATGGCGAAGAGATGGAAATGGTGCTCATTCCCTATTAGGAAGTCATCAGTATCATCAGTGTTCAGGCATCTGTTCCTGCCAGTGCGCAACCTGCATCCTTGCAATTCAAGTTGCTCAGACTTGCTGATGGGCTTGTGAGTGTTGGGGGTGGGGGGCATGTTTAGAGAGAGAATTATTTTTTAGTTAGGGTTTTATACACACCCATGCAGGGGGGCAGGATTTCTGTCTCTCACGTCCTCTGACAAATCAGTTATTTCCACACTTCTTTGTACTCCCTGTCAGTACCAATGCTATTGATAATTGAAACAGCCAAATACAGGTAATGCGATGTGAGCAGTCTGCCCTCTTCTCATTAGCAGTTTTCATTGTAAAGGTCAGTAATTAGGCTGTGGATATGGGAGTTTCCAACTACTCTGCCAGGGCAAAGTTGTGGTGTTGATGCAAAACAGTCCCCTCCCCTTTTCTCCGAGCAGGGCATCTTTCAATAGTCAGCTATCCAGATTTCCTTTGATGTCCAGAGCTATTTTACTCTTACTAAGATACTCTCAGAACACTTGGAAATATGGAGCACTGACAGGCTTGGCTGTGCTGTACGATGGAAGGAGTGTGGATTCATGTTTAAAGTGCAGCCATGGCAGAGAGGATTGCCGAGGGAGGTCTGTTGTGGGTTCGTGTTTAGAGTGTAGGAATGGCTAGGCTCCCATTAGCTGAATTTGGCTTAATGCATTTCCTTCTCCAAATTAAGGATGGACCGCACTTCTGTACCTGGTCCAGTTGCCAATCTTCAGGAAGCTACAATTCAGAGCCCCGCCTTCGGGAAGTGCTAGTGGAGTCACATCTCATCATTAGACTCAGCCAAACAGCACTTGCTGACAGGAGCTGTCACTACTGAAAGTAACACTTTTCAGTGTGGCATCCGTGGGAATTATACAGTAAAATCTTATAATGCACAGGTGCTTCCATGAGCGTAAAATAGGTGGGGCATCGAAAACACCAAACTCAAGCAGAGTTCCTCCAACACCTTTGTATATGGAGATGCACATGGTTCAGAGTGGGTTCAAACTACTTCCCAAACTCCAGGTCCTATCACGTCCTTCTCACTCCAACAGCTCAGTGGGGCTTTTCGTTGAAGGATCAGATGGGAAGCAGCTTATTGGGTTTTGCTTGACATCTTCAGAGACAGAGCATTTAACTCCTTTCTAGGGGCCAGCTGGCTGCTGGTGAAGAACATCCTGCATTAGAGCCCATTATGATATAACTTACTTTGCTTTGTAAAATGCCTGCTAGAACTTAGGACTTTGTTAGATGGTAGGGATTTTGCTTCCAGGCACATCTGATTCAGGGTGTTCCCTGTATTACATGGGGATTGTTCAGTCACAGCGGTGGTTCTCCAGCTATTTCATCCTGCAAGTCACTTCGGGAGTAGAGAGGGGGAACTGTCATGGAGCAGCTCCCTCCTAGCACATAGATCAAAAAACAAAGGGTTGCTAGAACTGATCCTCATAAAAGGATTTCTGTGTAATCCATGGCTCTCCTTCTCCAAGTCCTTGCAGAGCACAGGGCATGCAAGATTGCGGCACTTCATTGCAAGGGGAGGCTAGGTAAGGATGCAAGTAGGTTAAATACTGAGCATGGTCCTCTGCATTAAGGACCAGGTGTGCCCACACCTTAAGCTGCATGTGTACAGGATAGGGAAAGGGCAGAGCATGGGCAAGAATAATCATGTCTGAGGACACATGGGTGTAGCCTTAATTCTCATCATGCTAAGGAGGCTCTTAGCTATGCACTCCATTAGGCCTAACTCTAGCTTGTAAGAAGGAGCAATTTGGTGGCCGTGCAGCAGGGCTCTGCCTTCCCTGTGCATGCTGTCTGGCTCATCGCCTCTTACTTTGCACTTCTACATGCAACACATCGCACATGTGCTGGATCAGGTTCCAGATGAGTTTGATGCTCCTGACTAGTGCACCACAGCCCAAGGGCTGGGTTCAAAATAAATTCTGTGGAGTTGCAGAAACAATATGGTCTTCTGATAGCGCTGAGGCACATGTTAAATAACAGCCCCAGTTGCTCAGGCCCTAGGAGGGCACTCCTACTGCAGTGAACAAGGCTCAGCCAAGGTGTGCTAGCTGGTGGGAGTGACCATCCAGATCCTTCTCAGGCTGCCCTGATCTTTTCAGAGCAGGAGTTGCTTGTTTTGTAGCTGCTCTGCAGAACAGAGAGTGACTGTGTGAACCTTGCAGCAGGTAATGAAACCCTGGCGGTACGGAGGCCAGAGCAGAGAAATTTGCTTTGTGAGCTAATCCTTGATCCTGGAGGACTGCCTGTCATGAGCACACAGCCTCATCAGAAAGTTTATGGGCAGGAATTAATCATGAGCCCTCAGGACAGATCTGTTGAGCAGCCAGGAAGGGGTGAGGGGTGGGGGGAGGGAGGAGAGAGAGAAAAAGGATGGTGAAGAAATCTTCACCTCAGCAATCAACATGTAAAGAAGCCCAGTGAATACCAATGGGGTGAACTCCGACCATATTTCAGCTGACGCAGCCAAAACAAGGAGGCAAGGGGAAGGGAGGGAGCAGAGTGACAAGAGCCTAAGAGCACTTGGACAAACCATTTTTAATAGCAGGCCGGCCAAACTGAGTAACAGAGAGGAAAAGACAGGATGACCTCTGCATACAAACACAGCCCAGGCGGGATGCACTCATCTGGAGTGAGGCAGGACTAATGGCACGCCTGGTACCAGCACCCTCGGGGGAGGGGGCTGGATGTGCCCAGTGCTTAGCAAAACACCCCAAACTGTTTGTCATCTCTCCATTTAATATTCTACATAATGGACTTGAGCACCATCCCTTCCTGCCTGGCCCCCCGGTCTGAGCACCATCCCTTCCTGCCTGTCCCCCTACCCCTGTCTGAGCGCTGTCCCTTCCAGCCTGCCCCCCGTCTGAGCACGATCCCCTCGTGCCTGCCCCCCTGTCTGAGCGCCGTCCCCTCCTGCCTGTCCCCCCCACCCCTGTCTGAATGCCGTCTCCTCCTGCCTGTCCCCCCACCCCTGTCTGAATGCCGTCTCCTCCTGCCTGTCCCCCCAACCCGTCTGAATGCCATCTCCTCCTGCTTGTCCCCCCACCCCACCTGAGCGCCGTCCCTCCTCCCATCCTCTTCCCTTGCCTGAACACCATCCCTGCCCTTCAACCCTTCCTGAATACTGTCCCTGCACCCCTTACCCTCCCCCGCCTGAGCATCATCCCCTCCTCCCTGTCTCCCCACCACCCCCAGCATCATCCTGCCAAGTGGGAGCCGGGCCGATGATAACTGTGTATGGCCCTAAACACAGTTTAGGCATTAGTCTTCAGTGCAGTGGATCAGGGACCCTAATACGTCAGGGCTCCATGACTCAGCCCCATGGGATTCAGAGCCATTAATGAAAACGGCTTTGGTCTAGTAGTATTATTTGTCTTGTCTTGGCGGGACCTGCCTATCTTTTAAAGAATCTCAAGGATCCCTCCTCTATTTCCACTCCACATGTGCCTATCCACTCATGTGGGTTCTTTGTCACAGGCACTCAGCACTCCCTGCACCTGCGGGTCCAAGAGATGAGAGGGCAGCTAGTGTGTTAGGAACATTTACACTTCGAGCGGCAAGTGTAATTCCCAGCTTGAGGAGATGTATCCCTGCCAGTTCTGATGGAGCTAGTGCACTAAAAACAGGGTATAGCCGCCTAGTACGATCCCATCTGAGATCCTAGGTACCTGCTCGGGTGACTGGCCCCTCCTGCTGCTCATACCATGGCAGCCACATTTCTGTTTTTAGCTCGCAGTGAACTAGGGTGCATATGGTCTACTCAAGCTGGAAAGTACACCCCCCATTCACAGTGTAGACATAGCCAGGCAGAGCAGGGTCAGGACTTCTGGGTTCTATTAGTAGCTGCCACTGGTTCATCGTGCGATCTTGGGCAAGCCACTTTTCTGTGCCTCAGTTTCTCCATCTGTAGAATAGGGATAATACTGACTTACCTCACATAGGTGCTGGAGAATTGCGAAGTATTATTGTTGTTTGTTAGATGAACCTGAGCTACCAAGCCCAAAACCAAAGCAAAATTTCCCCAGCCTTCAAGGATGTTCAGATCCAGATAGGTGATTTGGTTCCATCCATGTCTAGGCCCCAACTCCTCATGTTGCCATGTGCCTTTTACACTGAGCTCCTGCCTGTTCTCCTGGAAGCTCTCCAATCCAAACTATCCCATGTCCAGACCACCATATTCTCTTTTGGTGGTTACAAGCAGGAGGGTACGAAAGCTCAACCCCAAGGTTAAGAATCAGGACAGGGATAACGCTAAACTCTACTTTACCCTTAATCAGCAAGAAAACTCTTTCCTTAACATGTATAAAGCCTAATTTTAATCTTATTCATTATTACCAAGTTGTTAAACTGGGGAGGAATTATATGAGGTGAAATTAAAAGATGTAAAAGAGGACCAGAGGTTTTTTCCCAGAGACTAGAAAGTAATCGCCTGAGATTAAGCAGGTGATAGTGACAAAACCTGCAGGAAGAAAATGTAAGACTTAAAGAAGAGGTTTCTAATTAAGGAGCAGCACTGCAGAACCCTGAGGGGAATCCCATTCACTGCTTGGCTAGATAGGAGATGGCCAGAGCAGAGGGATGGGGACAGCTCCAGAGCAGAGGGAAAAGCTTTTGTTAATTTCTCTGATTAAAAGAAGCTGCAGGGGAATCAATGGTACATCAGATCTTTGTGAAGCTTCAAAAAATAGTCTCAAGTCCCAGCCAAAGTTACTGCAGCTGCTGCCAGACTCACAGTGCTATCTTGTCAAATTCTTACCCACATGAGCAGGCCTTACTCATGTGATGTCAATGGGGCTAATCTCTTGACTAAGGATTTGCAGGATGTGGCCCTTAACTTTCAATGGACAGCATAGGTGAGGAGGTGGAGTGAAGGGGAGTTTGTGCTGGTTTGTGTAAGAGCCACTGTGCTCATTGAATGATGTGTTTACAGAAACCAGCTGGCCCAGCCTCTCCCTCCTCCACCTTATGGGGCTGTGCTAGTTTTTTACTCTCTCCTAAACTTCAGCTAGCCTAAGTGTGGAGGGTGGAGATGGCGGCTGGCTGATGGCAGAGGGAGAACGGATCTGGACAGAACTGTGAGAAAAGAGTATCTAGAAAAAGGCTGGCGAGGGAAAGCCAAAAGAGCCTTCGTTGTGGGATAGGAGCAGCTTTTTATTCAGGGAGGCGCCCCAGCTAACTGAGAGTTTCTTGAATCTAGGCACTAACACTTGCTACTGAAGCATACTTACTAAGTATGTAGTAAAAATACACTGTCTGTAGAAACAGCCATGCAGTGCGGATATGCTCAGTAAAGTTATCTCCACTGGACTAATTTCCCCATGTCTGCCCCAGCAGGCCTCAAGCCCATTGGTACTGATTTTCAAAGGCACAACCGGTAGTTAAGTCTCTGACTCCCATTAGTGCTTGTGAAAGTCTTCTCCTTGCCAGTCTGGGGTGGTTTCTTTGGGAGCAGCCCCCACTCCTTGTTATGATTATGAAGGTGATCATGCCAGGACCTTATGAGGAGAAGGAATGGAAGCTTCTAGCCACAGGGTAATTCTTTTGTATACATCTCACTTTGCATCTTAGGAAAGTCCTGACTGGGGAGGGGAGCCTGAGAACTAAGATTCATTAGGGGCATCTTGGACCAGGCAGTGACCTCCCCAAGTCAGCCTGGCTGTGCTCTCAGCAGGCCTAGTGCAGGCTGCCACTTGTGTTGAGCTGTGTCATGGTGGAAAGAGAAATATCAGCAGATTTTTGGTCATGTTGGTTTTCCATGTAATGGCCGTGTGCGTCTGTGCATATATGTGTGTATCTATGTGAGTGTCTGCACCTAATTCTTTATACTTAGCTGTTTATTTCTGCTTTATGATGTGCCAGTCACAATCCTTTGAACTACTAAAACAGAATCCCTTGCTGTTCAGCTCACCTCTCCCAAAGAGATCTAGGTAAAGGGCTTTGCAGAATGTCCTGAAACTTGCAAAGTGGGTTGCTGGCCTAGTGGCTCTGGGAAGATGTAGATGTGATGTATCTTGATATTCGTAAGGTATTTGACACAGTCCCACGTGACATTCTCATAAGCAAACTAGAGAAATGTGGTCTGGATGAAACTACTACTAGGTTGGTACAAAACTGGTTGAAGACTATATTCCAAGACTAGTTATCAATCGCTTTCTGTCAAACTGAGGGGATGTAGCTAGTGGGGTCCTGCAGGGGTCAGTTGTGGGTCCGATGCTATTCTGTATTTTCAGTAATGACTGGGATAATGGAGTGGAGAGTGCGCTTATAAAATTTGCAGAGGACACCAAGCTCGGGGGGTTGCTAGCACTTTTGAGGACAGGATTAGAAATCAAAATGACTTGGACAAATTGGAGAATTGGTCTGAAATCAAAAAGATGATATTCAATAAAGACAAGTGCAAAATACTACAAATGGGAAGAAAAAGTCAAATGCACAGCTACAAAATGGAGAATAACTGGCTAGGCAGTTGTACTGCTGAAAAGGATCTGAATATGAGTCAACAACGCGATGCAGTTGTGGAAAAAAGCTAATATTCTGGGGTGCATTAACAGGAATGTTGTATGTTAGACACAGGAAGTAATTGTTTCTTTCTGCTGAGCGTTGGTGAGGCCTTAGCTTGACTATTGTGTGCAGTGTTGGGTGTCACACTTTAAGAAAGGTGTGGACAAGTTGGAGAGATTCCAGAGGAGAGCAATAAAAATGACTAAAGGTTTAGAGAACCTGACCGTTCCTCAAAGGTTAAGAAACTGGGAATGTTTTGTCTTGAGAAAAGGCTGAGCGGGGACCTGATAAGTCTTCCAATATGTTAAGGGTTGTTATAAAGAAGACAGTGATCATTTGTTCTCCATGTCCACTGAAGGTAGAACAAGAAATAATTGGCTTAATCTGCAACAAAAGAGATTTAGGTTAGACAGTAGGAAGAACTTTTCTAATTCTAGGGATAGTTGAGCACTGGACTAGGGTACAGAGGAATCCCCATCACTGAAGGTTTCAAGAACAAGTTAGACAAACCCCTGTCAGGGATGGTCTGGGTATACCTGGTCCTGCCTCAGTGCAGAAGGCTGGAGGTCCCTTCCAGTCTGACATTTCTATGATTCAGTAAAACTTGGCCTCTGTTAGAAGCCCCTCCATAGGAAATGTTCTGCCTCCAGCCCTCTCCTTTGTAAATCTGATCTCAACTGTCATGCTAAAGCATGGAAAAAGAAGTGGTTTTGTTGTGTGTTTATAAGTGAGAAGAGTTGTGCATTTCTGTCCCTCTCCAGTCTATATTTGCATCTGCCTATCTATGTATCCATTTTATAGCTTTGTGACCTTTGGAATACTTATCAGAGGGATAGCCGTGTTAATCTGGATCTGTAAAAGCAGCAAAGAGTCCTGTGGCACCTAATAGACTAACAGACGTATTGGAGCATGAGCTTTCATGAGTGAATACCCACTTCATTGGATATATATCCACCGGAGCCGCGGGACCTGCAGACCCTCCGCAGGCACGCCTGCGGGAGGTCCACCGAAGCCACTGGACCAGCGACCGGCAGAGTGCCCCCTGCAGCATGCCGCCATGCTTGGGGTGGCGAAATGTCTAGAGCCGCCCCTGCCTGTTAATCTGTAAGGTGCCACAGGACTCTTAGCTGCTTTTGGAATACTTAGATTCCCTGGAATCACAGGTTCAAATCATAACAGGGTTAATTGACCCCCTCCTTCATCTCAGGAAACTACCTTGAGTGCCAGGTACTGTACTGGGTGTGGGTCTTTACAACAAACCCCCAAAAGACAAACTCCTATCTGCTATGCATGGACATTACAGTGCCTGGGGCACTCGGTTCAGAAAAGCAGAGAGATTTATGCCAGAGTCCTTGGCCAAAATTTGCCCTTCCCTTACTATTGTGTTGTGCTTGGGTTGGCTATCATCTTCATCCCAGAGGGAGCTGCATTTCACTGGTGCTGTAGGTATAGAGTTTATGAAGCAGTTGGAGATAAATAAGTACTTTAGCATCTTTTATCCATCCACTCTCCACTCATCCATTCCTCTTCCCCCACAGATCTATCCGTCTAACTGTATTTTTAGAACACCATTGCTGTAATCTCTAGGCACTTATTTTCTGTGACGGCATGTATGTGTGCCTCTGATTATGTATCTGTGCACACAATAGAAACCACTGTCTGTGTGCATTTTTGTACATGCATGCCGCTGTGTGTGTGTGTATCTGTGCACATCTATATGCATGTGCATCTCACACCCCAAGGAGGTTGTTTTTCCCCCTATCTCATTGTTTAAAAAGTTCAAAGCCACCTTGTCTGAACTCCACAGCCCATCCTGGGGCAGTGCAGATCTGTTAGGCAAATCAGAGCTGATCTGCTGTCGTTTGAGCATGTCACATTGGCATATGCCTTTTTTATTATTGTTATTATTATTTTATTAATTATTTCCTCAGACTAAATTAAAGTAACACCGCTACAGACCAATGTCAAATCTGCCAAAGGATCCCAACTCTCTGGTGACTTCATTAGCTTTAGTGCCTCCAGTCAGCTAAAGTCTGGCTCTTTATTATCTCACAATGGGCTTTCTTCTTTCACCCTCTCTCATGCAGAAGCCTCATTAACTGGGAAAATGGAACACTTAACAGTTCTATTAATTTAGCATTCAAACTTGTTTTATCTTTTGCTTTCCTGATGCTGTAGCCTTTCAGATTTCAGTTGCACGTTCAATTGAAGCAAACAATCCCTTTCACTAATTGCAAGGCTTGCTCTAGAGACCCCCTCCCCCAGCCATGGTACTTCTGCCTGTCTATAGCACCATGTACTTGCAGATCTGAAAGCATTTTGCAAACATGAAGGTCTGATCTCTGCTACAAAGTTTTGCAGGCATAGCTACACCAACGAGGAGTGTGAAGAAAATCATCCGCCCAGCCAGCATAGCTATGCTGGCAAAAACACTAGTGTAGATGCAACTATGCCAACAGAAGAGTGCTTCTGTCGGCATAACTATTGTCTTTTAGGGAAGTGGTTTAGCTATGCCAACAGAATTCCATCTGTTGGCTTATGCTGCATCTCCTCTAGGGGGCTCTGATGGTCTAGGCAAGCTGGCAAAGCATTTGTAGTGTAGACAAGCCCTTGGGGAGGTAGCTTAACTAGGCTGGCAAAAGAATGCTATTAGTTGGTATGAGCTGTATCTCCACTCTGCTGGCATAACAGGTATACGAATGCCAGCAAAACATTTCTAGTGTAGACAAGCCCTAATTTAACTTCACAAATCAGTATTATATCCATTAATATTTGGGAGGCTAAATCACAGAGGCCATATCTACACTAGCATTTTCCTCAAATGCTCCCACTAGCACCAGTGTTTTCCACCATTGGGAACACTAGGTTAGATAGGACTTAGGTTTTTCATCACCAAGTCAGCTATCCCTGTTCAGATGAGGGCCAGGTTACGAAGTGGTTGAAATAGACTGTCTGGTCTTTGCTAGTGCTCCCATTGGTGGAGCTGCACTGGCACTGGCACTGGTGCAATGGGGCCAAGGTCAGATTGGCTCAGTTAAATGAGGTGCACTGCAAGTCAGCAGCAGACCTAGGAACAGAACGCAGGAATCCCTCCTCCTTGGCAGACTGACTCTAAATAGATACTACTGGTTCTTCTTCAAGTGCTGGTCTCTATGTGTATTCCACATGTGGGAGCACCAGAGACCACAGATTTGTAGCAAATATTGTTCATTGTTCTGCGCCTGCAGAGTTTCCCTTCTTGTCATATGAAATGAGGGAATAAAGGGCAGCACAGACTGATGCCTCTCCAGTTCCTTCTTATTGTCACATGGCCTGAGTTGGATTCCTCTGTGTCCATTACCATCTTCCTCTGCTTTCAGAATCTGGAAATGTATGTTGTAAATCATTTTGGTGATCTTCGACTTAGTGTTTTATAGCTAGCAGAGTTTGTCTAGTTCCTCCCCATCTTGGGGAGCTTCTCCCTGTGGAGAAGGACTACTGTAAGAGTCCCAGGGTTTAAGAACTGTATCTCTTATCCCCGTTCATTCTCAGTTAATGACGCACACCAGAACAGTCTCTGCTGCCTTGAGGAGGCTCACATTGCCACCAAATGTAACATCAGTCACTCCTTCCTTTCCTGAACCCAGTAGGGACAAGAGCTCCATCTGGGAAAACACCTCATGCAAAAGGTCCTGAGATCCCTCTCCCCTGTGCAGTGGCCTCAGAATGCAAGCAGTACCCCCCTGAACAGAGCTTCGGAGTAGAGGAGCAGCAGAGATTGAATTTGTTTGTTTGAGAGGCAAACGGGTCCCACGGTGATGTTCCTCAATGAGTGAAGATTTTGCTCAAGATTGAATTGTGTTTTGCATTGAGTAGGGAGGCAGGAGGGCCATCTGGAGAGGAGAGTGTAGCATGGGAAAGTTGCTCCAATTCAGGATCTCCCTGGACAAATCCACCCTCTGTATTGTGATGGCCATGGTATGAGACAAGGAAAAATACTGTCCGCCACCACCCGTGACTCTTGTCCCAGCCCCAGTGCTTTGAGCCAGTCCACTTCTAGTTCACAACCTGTGGTTTTTCCCTGCCCCATTATCGATTTCCCTCATTCCCTCTTAGTTCTTTTTGACAATGTGGCTTATTAGGTAGGTTTCTAGTCCAAGGGACCCTTCTTAAGCACCCAAGCAGGGTCTCTGATTGCGTGTTCCTGGGTCTCAGCTGAAGACAAACTCCACACTGGGTTCTAACATCCCCCACCCCCTCTGAAACCATCTCCCTCTTTGAGTCTCCTGAACTCATGACAGAGTGCAGGGCTGTTATTGCTGCACTGTTATTGCTGAAGATTGAGAACCCCTGACCTAGACAAAGTGGGCATGCTAATGGAGAGAGTCAGATTACCAGGGAAAATCAGAGTTCAGTACTTCTCCAGCTAGGGATGCTGCTGCTACTTTCAGCAAAGAAAAAGCTCTTGGATAAAGCCACCCCTTTGTACCCATCACCCCCTCTTCACTGCTGTCGCTGACTTCTCTTATTCTCCCCACATGCTACATTAGTTCACTTCTCTCCCCTTCCCCACAGACTCCCTTGCAGCATCTCATTTCACCTTGATCTCTCACAGAGGTTGTATATATGCAGTGAAACACCAGAGTGCTAATAACACACATTATCACCTTTGGTGATGCATGTCACACTCAAAGGCTAGATTCGATTTGGGCTGGAAGCCCAATTGCTAATATTCAATTGCAAAGATCAGCAAGTAACTACAAGGATTGCAGTGGGGAGTAGGGGGAGAAATGAGAAATAAAAAAGGAAGATGAACATAAGTCACACAAAACAAATAACTGGCGGGAACTCCATTAAATCATATTTTAAAGGGAATATTCAAATATTAACTATGTAATTAAGTATTCATTAATTAAAGAGGAAGCCAGCTGCGCTAAGAGAAGCAAAACCCTAATCTTGTGTGAAGTCTTGTTTAGTTCAGCTGGTGACTCCATAGAGCTGGTTTTTGGCTTCATAAGAATTAGGACTGAAGTTTTTAAAGCCACCTACAGGGTTGAGAGGTGAAGTTCCCACTCAACTTAATATGAGCTATGCATCTAAATCCCATCAAATTTCAACGGTGTTGCTCATTTGATTTTAAGAGATGTGCGCAGTTAGCCATTTGTTATCCTCCAGTTGTCTCCCCACTTCACTGTTGCTTCATAAATCTGACTCATGCTGGCTTTTCAGGGTATGTCCATTTAAATGGGCAGCATGCATGTCTGAGGGGCGTCCAGCAGTGAGTGGGGAGCGGGGTGTCATTGTTCTGTAATCGCTTGTGGGATTTGCTGTGAAGAACCAAGTTGTCATCTTGGTTGTTCCATCTTGTCTGGCCTCACTGCTGCTGATTTTTCTGGCTTTAATTTATGCCAACACAAGTCAGTTTCACATGGGATGGGGTGAGTTGGCCAGCATCATCTGGTTAATGGACAGGGCCAGGTGGCTATTGGGAGCAGCATGATGGCATCTTTTATGGCCTGAAAAACGTTTGGAAATCTTTGGCTTGTGGGTATGAAGGAAAATTTTCTCTCCAGTCCTATCTGAAGAATTTCTCAACTAATAACCTAGGGAGAGTTCTGAACAAACAATAACAGGACATTTCTCCACCTGCCACTGAAATGCAGCCACTACTGAAGCCGAAGGAGGCAGCTGTTTAACAAAGCTGTGCAAAGATGGAGGACAGGAAGTGTGTGCCATACCCAATAGAAACTGTATGGGGAGTTATGGAACAGAGTGGAATTTAGCCAGGATACTGGCACTGAGACCTCTTAGTCATATGAAAAGTGCTATGGGATTTTTAATGATTACAAGTGGACCTCCGCTTTTAATGTCATCTGAAAAACTGCACTCATGTGTTCATATGTATGTGCACAGGGCATACTGGCCTGTGATGGAGGTGGGATTCTGGTGCTAGTTCTGCTTCTAAGATCCGTCCTTCCAATGATGCCTGGAGAATGGCCTGTCTTCCCTGTGCCATGCTGCTTTGGATCGAACCTACAGTGAAAGCTGAAGCTGCTCTGGCATGGTGAGGATGCAGGCCATAGTTGGCTCAAAAGCCAGCTGGAAACAGAGTGCCCGGACCAGATGGCCTTAGCCCACTGCAGCCATCCTAGAGAAGCAATTGTAGAAAGAGCTTGTATAGGCCATATAACAATCCTGGAGACAGCCATGGAGGTCACATTGAGACATCCCAGCACTTTCAGGTGGAGCGTGAGCTGTCTGATGTCTCTGACAAACTCGTCTGTCATGGAGCGAGGACCATTGTACGCGAGATGCAGCAAAAGAGGGGGAATTAAAAGAGAGAGCGAGAGAGCAATCAATACATTATTTAACAGGAGGAATGCAAATGACGAAAAATTAATGAGGCCTCTTCTCTCCCCTCCCCTCCTTTGCAGTAAGATTGCTGACAAATTCTCTGAAAAATATCAAAACAGCCTCAGGGTGGAACCTGCCAGAATGATGCACCATTATCTATTATTGATGGAAACCTTGACAAGTTCCCTTTAAAAGGAGAGAGAGAGAGAGAGATAGAATGTTGGTGGGTGGGGGGGAATGCAGCTAATCTTTGTTTTAAAGATGTAGTTGCTTCTTTTCTCTTCCCTGAGGGCAGATTAACTACTGAAGTTGGTGCTTGCTTTTCTTCCACCCACCCCAGGACCAACATGTAGAACACTTAGACTCAGTCCAAGTGATTTTAAAGGTATTCAGGCTATATTGGTTGGATGCTTTTAAAATTAAACATGTGGGTGTGTCAGGGAGGGGAGGGAACATAAATATGGAGGCAGAATATTTGTTTCTCCCCCCTTCCCCAATAAAGGATCTTTCAAGCCTCATTTAAAGATGAAATGGAGCTGAGCAGCAAGGGGTTGGAAGGCACTTGGGGTCGTGTCTGGGGAAAGCTGGAGGAGAGTCTTGGGGGAAAACAGAAGGAAACAGATGATTAAAGCAGCTGAAGCAGTAAACCCTGGAGGAAAGATTGGGGATGGGGCAGAGGACAGCAAATTCCTGTTACAAAAAGTGACAAGGAAAAAAAAATAAAAATCCGACAAGCCCCCGAAGCATCACAAAACTGCTCCTGAATGGCACGGAGGCAAGAGACCATGGGAGCCAGCACAGAACAACTATCAAACCTGCTGATGAGTGACACGCTGTGAGGATTAATATTTTATAAATGTCATTGGCCTCCTGACAGGCTCCTGTATAATCTCATTCTTTAGTCCCGCACAGCAAACCAGCGAAACCCTCTTAACAAACCAGAAGCAGGTGGAGTGGGTGGTTCCTGCTGTTCCAGTTATTTCTGTCATCTGGAGCCAGAGCTAAATTTCCCTCCATCTCCTCCCGTACTGTAAAAACTTGGGAGGAGGGAAGCGCAGCTGCCAGCACACACACACACCCCCAAACACCGCTGCCTCACCTGTCAGATACTGTGCAGTTCGTAGATCCAGAGCATAATGTGTGTGTGATGGTTGATGTGTTTTGGATGTTGGGACAAAGATACTAGAGGGACAGGCTCTCCAGGCTGGACTGTGCATGGAGCAGCCCCCTGTCCTGATTTCAAAGGACTTTTTTCTTTTTCCAGATCTAATATTCCTGTACCTCTTATTGGCGAAGATGTGTGCCCTGAGGAAGGCAACTGGGTCCAGTAGATAGGAGACGAGTGCAGTCAGGAGACCTGGTATCTCATCTGAGCTCTTCCACTAATGTTTGTGATCTTGGGCAAGTCAGTTCATCTCTCTGTTTTAGTTTCCCCAGATGTAAATCGGAGACAATTATATTTAATTACGTTTGTAAAGAGCTATGAGATCTGTGGATGAAGGACACTATATAAATATCAAGTGTTGTTGTTGAATGTAGATTTTTATAGGCCCTGAAACATATTCTAAGGATGCAGCCCCATCCATCGAGGGGACAGACAGAGTTCACTCCAGGCAGACACTGAAATCAAGTTCATGTTTCTCTTATTATTATTCCCGATGAACTTTAACTGAGCCAGCCTTCTCCCTGTTGGACAGTAGAGCAGTCTTGGTGAGCTAACGTACAAACACAGGAATTACCATTTGATGTTTGTTCTACCTAGTCCCATGTCATATCTCCAACAGTGACCAGGATTAGAGGCTTCAAAAGAGGTGTAAAATCCCCATAATGGACAGTATGGAATAACATGCCGACAGGTGAAGTTTCTTCCTAACCCCAAGCAGTTAGTGTTTGGGTTATGCCCTTAAGCAGGAAGGTTTGTATCATGTTTAATGTAGCCACAGAGGATATTTGTATTATTAGTGTATAAGTCCATTTCTTTTACATATCCTACTAAGTTCCTGGCCTCGAAGATGGCCAGTGAGTTCCACAGGTTAAATACACATTCTGTAAAAAGAGCATTTCCTGTTACCAGTTTTACATGTATTGCCTTCTAATTTAATTGAATGTCTCTTGTTCTGGTATTATGAAAAAGGGTAAATCAACATGCCTGTCTCTGCATCACTCGTTATTTTAAATGCCTCTGTCATGTCCTCATTCTTCATCTCTATCCCATTCCCTTTTAGTCATCCCCTAACTAGTCCTAATATTTTTAATCTATCATCATGGATTAGAGATCATTTTTGCTGCGCTTCTGTAGACCACCTTCTCCATTTCTGCTGTGTCCTCAAGGACACAACAGACCTCCATTTCTTGGGGTGACCAGAAATGAATCAATTTCTAATGGCTGGGGTGTAGGTGGTTGGGCCAATAGCATCTGCTGCACCAGAGTTGAAGGCAGAAGTAGAGACTAGTTACCAAAATGAGTCAGGAGATGGGTACCAACGTCAGATAGGCCAGGAGCAAGACAGGGTGAAAAATGAGGTCTGTGACAGTAGCAAGCCAAAGTCTGCATTGTTGCTCAGACAGCTCCCTAGGGCAACTTCTTGGTTTAGGTGGTGTGGACCAATCAGGTGACTGCAGGGTTCTGTCACTCTGGTCTCTTCAGGTAGTACTTCCTAAGATGCCTAACCCTCGAATAATTGTTGGGAGCTGGTTTGCCTGTCTCCTGAGTGGTGAAGTGGAGGTGCGCTCATGCTGGAGCCTTCAGTCCATATACTGCTTTTAAAGGTGAAGTATATAATGGCATGAAAATATTTTAAGCATTATTTTCTATACCTTATATTATCCACCCTAATATTTTGGGGGATTTTTTTGTAACCACCACTGCATATTGCATTAACATTTTCATTGAGCTGTCCACAGTTATGCCTAGATTTGTTTTCCTGAATCATTACAGTTAATTTAGATCCCATCAATGTGTAGGAATAATTCAAATGGTTCTTTTCAGTGTGCATTGTGTGTCTACAGTGAATTTTATCTGCCAGCATGTTGCCTAGACACTTATCTTTTTTAGGTCCCCCAGAATTGCTCTGTCTTCTCTAGTCGTCATTCATTGAAATAATTTTGTGCCATCCACAGATATTGTCACCATGCTGTTTGCTCATCTTTCCCAGACCTTTGATAAACAGACTAAACAACAATGGTCCTCAGAACACCTTGCTATGAACTTCCTTCCATGATGAGAATCGAGCATTTACTTGGCCTACTTTGTTGTTCTACCCAGTTTCTAATCCTTGACAGAGATTTTCCTGTCACCCATCACTCTTAAGGTATACACTGCAATCTGAAGTTTACTTGCATCTTAGATAGTGTAGTGGGGCAGCTGCCCCACTCCCTGAGAGTGTGGGCTGCAGCAGGCCAGTGCACCTGCGCAGATGGGTCCCCAATTAGAAAAGGTCTTGTTGGGAGCCAGTGGAGCCAAGATTGGAGACAGCCAATCAGGGCTCGGCTTGGTCCTATATAAAGGCTGCCCAGGAAGGGAGCAGGCAGTCTGTCCCAGGTCTTTGACACGGGAAGGTCTATCTCCAGAGCTGGGAGCCAGCACCATGGACAGTGCAATGCTGGCCAGGCTCAGGGAGCAGAAGGGAGCTCTGTCTAGCCCGTAGCCTGCCAGGCTGCAGGCCCTGAAAGGAAGGGCCTAGCGGGTGCAAGGGGCCATAGGGGAAGCAGCCCAGGGAAGTGGACAGATGAGGGAGAGAAGGAGGACAGCGAGGCAGCTGCCAGAGGGTCCCTGGGCCGGGACCCAGAGTAGAGGGCGGGCCTGGGTCCCCCCTTCGCCCCTTGCAGTACACCCAGCCATTGGCCGTGGGGAGCAGCCATCATAGACTATGCCAGATCCCTGATAGGAGGGATTAGACTTTAGGATGTGTGGGTGGACATGGTGGCTGGGTTGTAGAAAGACTACTGATCAACACCCCGCCTCCGCCCGGGAAGGGTGTGTGTATGGACTCAGGGGCACTGCCAGAGGGCAGTGGTCCGGAAGAGGATGCCGTGAGCTGGGGAGCGACGAGGGCTCAGACCCCAACCAAGGGCGAGACAACAAGCGGGACACCACCAGGAGAGGGCGCTCCACTGGACTGAGCTAATTCCTAGAGACAACCAGTAGGAGGTGCTACGGTGGTGAGTCCCAACTTGTCACAGATAGGCATACATGTGCTAGCTTTAAGCTATGAAAATATAGTGGCATATGCATTAGCATGGGCCGTAGGTGACGGCCCGGGACCCTGGGTATGTATTCATAATGCTAACCCATACTGGAGTCTATGATGCCACAGCTTCACTGGTATTTTTAGTTGCACTAGCATAGGTATATCTATCGAAGCTGCAGTTACATTTCCAGTTCCAGTATACATACACCCTTACTTTCTTCAACTGTTTCTTGTTAGAGGCTTTGTCAAAGTTGTTCTTGTTTTGTTGTGTGTTGTTTTGTTTTTGGGGGTGGGAGGGCATGGCAGTAGGTAATTCCAAATAAACTAAGCCAGACCCTGAGTTGGAGTAAATAAATCTATAAAGGCCAGTGGATTGATGCCAGTTTACAGCAGCTGAGGATCAACTTTTCTGATTGTACAAAAATCCTTTTAACAAGTCTAAATAAACTTACACCAGCTCAGGATCTGGCTCAATGGGCATCGATCCATTGCCCATCATATTTCCTGGTTTTACTTTATCCACTATCTTGTTGACTCTCAGAGGTTTCCAATAGATTGGAGAGGTACAGTTTCCTTTACAGCACCAGAGCTTGTTAGTCCCCATCATATACTCCTCTGGATGCTTTATTATTCTGTCTTTACTTATCGTTAGCTAATTTTTCCTGACCCCAAAATAAGACTGACTGGTCTATAATTGCCAGAAACACCCTGGGTGCCTCCTTTCAAACTGTTTGACACTGGCTACCTCCAGATTTCTGGTAGAGTACCTGGGTAAATGAGAGATTTCTTTTCATCAGTCACAAGGAAACCTGGGACTGGATTTGAAATGATCATCAGAAACAAACTCTGTGTTGCTCCTGCTGTCAGCCAGGCATTGCTGGCAGGTTCAAATGGTTAACAGTATATTTGGAGTGAGACAGTACTTGGAGTTCAACCCATCCAAGGACTGTGCATGCTGTGTCAAGTTGGAAACTCTCGGTTACGGTGTAAGGGTTTAATTCACCTCCACTAGTGCCGGAGTGGGAGAGCAGGGGGTATTAACCCACCCTGCAGGGGAGGGCAGGTGCAGTTTGTATCACTGCCTTCCCACCAGGGGCGAACAGCTGGGGCACCATAGGAATTACCCTGGGGTAGGCTTCCCTATGGATGCGCAGAGTCAACACATCTGGATAATCTGGCTACACCCTCTCCCTAGACAGTGCTGCCTGACTATGGGGGATGTTGGCCAGCTGTGAATACCTGGGGAATGGGGATTGTGGGGGTCAATAGTGCTGCTTTGTCTTTGGACTTGCTACTGTTGGGGCCTTGTGCTAGGGTCTGCTCTGGTGGAAGCTAAATGAATGATGGAGAGGAGAATTCAGCCCAATGGGCTTTGTGCTTCCCTCCAACACCCTGGAGTTTCCTTGGCTCAGGCAAGACGGAGACTCTTGACCTAAATTACAACCCTTCTGCCTGCCCTTTAAATTCCCCCCCGAGCCCCTAATTGCACACTGTGGTTCAGACACAGACAAGGACTGTCCAACAGCCTCTGAAGCCATCCTCAAGTTACAGAGTGATAATGAGCCCTTTGAAAATAGAGCTTATTTCTGAAGGGAAATGAAACAATGAAGCCAGGGACAGGGCACTCTAGAGGCAATTTGTAAGGAGAGCCAAACAATCCCCAGGCTTCCAGCTGGACTCGGTGGGGATTCTTCAAATAGATCGAAATAAATTTGACAATGAGATTAACATTTTATGGGCTGAAGGCCACCCCTAGGGCCTCTGCAGGGCAGAGAGAGTAGCCTCTGCAGTCTCCACAGTGCTGGAATTCCCTTGTCCATCCAGAGCATTGTTTTTGCCTTTCCATTGTCTGCTTGCTAAGGAAGGAAATCTGTGTTGACAAATGGACTTTATTGAGAGTTTATCTCCCTGCTGCTAACTTTGAGTAAAAATCTAACAAATTCCCAGACAGAAACATGAGGTCAGGTTGAAAAAAGGAAAAACCACACAAAACAACCCATTACTGCTGGCTTGAAGACGAGAAGAAGTGCTCTGGGCTGGAAAATAATGGCTTTACGTTTGTATCATTATCAGGGCTATGTGCCCCACATTTATAATGTTGTCTGAAATGTATGCAAGCTGGAACTTGCACAATGGAATCAGAGTAGGAGACAGCCAGTCCCTGCTTAAGGAACCTGCATGCAGTTTGGAAGACCCACATCAGGACACATACATTTTAACTGCTCAATGTGCACTTCCTCAGATGATCAGAGTCACTAATTAACCCTTAGCCCCCTGCAAAGTAGGTCACTATTATAACCCCCCATTTTACAAAGGGGAAACTGAGGCACTGAGTGATTCATTTACCCAAGGGTAATTTTTTTATTGAATGTGATTATCATTCATGAAGAAGCACTGCTCTTCTCTCCCGTCATTGTTCATTCTCTGTGTTGGTGCCACTCACTATTCAGAGAGAGTGCTGCATTTCATAAGCTTCAGACCTTTTCTCTCTTGCTGTCTTCAGGGTTCAGTGCAGCTCAGTTGTCTCCTGCACTAGCCCCTGTTATTCAGTTCTGGCTTCCCCAAGCAGCTCTGCCAGTATAGCTCATTCCTGCCCTTCAACACCCTGTGTTATTCCAAACCAGAACACCCCACCGCTCTGCCTGTGTATCTCAGTGCTGTCCCCTCACTCCATGTCTGCGCCTCTGCTGTCAATCATACCAAACCATGTGGTGGTTCTGTATTGTGGACGGATGACATTTTTGGCTTTGGAACAAGCTCTTCCTGCCCAGGATTGGCAGAGAGAGAAGAAATCAGAGAGCAGTGCTGTCATGTCTGATAACGTTTCTCTCTGGGTGACCTCTGTTTCCATAACACAATTTTTATTATTTGACTTTGGAATATTGATTTTGATTTCCCATTTTGTTTTGGTTTCACTCCTTTCCTTTCTGCAGAGAGAGCCAAGGTCACCTTCATCTCCTGTCTGCCTTGTAGTATGTGGAGGGTGGTATCTCTTGACCATGGACAGTGACCTGGACTAAAAGCTGGGCTCTCCCTGTGTGCATGAATACCAGGGAAACTTGTAACAGAGGTAGAGCTTTGTTGTCAGAAAGTGCTTTGTGATGATCCAAGAAGTTCCTTCCAACTTCCAGGCAGAGGCAGCAAGATGGTTTCTCATGATCTTGGAATTTGCATTCAGCTCCACTTCTGGAGAGGAGTGAGAAGCTAGTGTGAGCCAAAAGGAAGGATAAAAACAAGAACAGAGAATGCGACATATGCCATGCACTGTTTGTGGCCGGGACTTGCGAGAACCATCCCGAGGCTTTTGCCCCCTGGTATGCATATATTCCTCCTGCTGGCTACACCACCTCCATTGGACTCGCTACAGCAGCAGAACAGGCTTTCTAGTGTAAAAGACATTTGGTAGGGCATGCACAGTTTGGGCCCTCTCTGATATAAGGCTCCTGCATTTGAGCTTCCAGCTCCTCTAGATCTGTTCATGGCACGGCTGGGCTGGCAGAGTGTTTGCAGAGAAATGAGGAGGATGAAACACCTTTTGCAGAAGTGCCACCAAGACATATGGTTTTATATTGGCAAGAGCCAAGCCTGAACATTTGTTTCCAGTTTAGTCTGAGCAGTCCAAATCTGCTATTTCTGTGCTGACTTGGATTAACAGAGAGCTCTTCATCCAGCCCCAGCTGTAGCTCTGTGGGGGGCGTATACCCAGCATCTGATGTGCTGTGCTGTGCTGTACTTGTCACTGTATCAACCTCTCACCCTCAGGAATAACCCAATAATACACAAAACAACTTGTCTGTCTTCATGGAATTTGCTTGTGGGACTATAAACTAGAGATGGGCCTGAGCTGCATAGTTCTGATCCAGTTCTGAACCCAAAATTCCTTGGCGTTCCAGGGTGTTTGCATCCAGTTTTTTCATTCAGGCCCATTTCTACTATAAAACAATTCCTGATCAGAACAAAGGATTTGCCATGCAGGTATTGCTCTATCACTGCCTCCAGTAGTGGCCAATACCTCATGCTTCAGAAGAAGGAAAAGTCCCTCACATAGTGCACCTGGCCAATTGTGCAATACTTCATATAGGGCAAATTCCTTACTGATCCCCTGCAGAGGTCAAGCATGAAATTTGATGGCTCTTAGATTGTCTATTTGCCTAACTCAGAGGTTGTTAGTGGAGGCTGGTGACATCTGAAAGTAGGTAGACAAAATCAGTTTGTTACTATTTCCTCTGGGTTGTGTCTCTTCCATTGCTTCTCTTTCTGTCCCACTGGGAGGTTTGCATTGACCACTGAAAAACAGGACAAGCACTGGTCACTTTGAAGCAGCCACCTTTGTCAATAGTCCTGTAAAATTATCCAGCCTGTTTTAAAAACCCAGCTAGTGACTGCATTGACAGCCTCCGTGATGCAGAACCCCACGGGTTGACCATTCGTCTTGGTGTGTGAGACAATGCTTCCCTTTGTTCTAAATATACTGCCTTTATGGTTTCTTTGAGTGACCTCGAGAAAGAGGTGTCCCAGCCTCAAGGGATGGACTCCGCAACCATCTGCATCCCAGGAAAAGTGCACTTAGAATTTGCAAGTCAAAAGGAGCGGCCAACACTATATGTTGCCTGAGATCTGAGAACCAAATGGGCTCAGTCTTTTCACCTTTTCTAATGTCAGCAATAGAGATCCCAGAGCCAGAACATAGCTGACTGTGCACCAGTCAGAACAGACTCCAGTAAGCTTAGTTGTAGCTGTATTGGCCTTTCAAGGCTAGCAGAAATAGACATTATTTTGGTCGGTAAAGTCAGCAGATATGACCTGAAGATGCAGTAAGGAGCTTTATTGAACAAACTGCCACTATATCAATAAGCCACAAGAGGGTGAGCTATTGGCACATGCCTTGGTTGCATTTTGAGGTATAAAGGACAAAGGCTGACTGCTTTTGACCACAAAGGAAGTGCACCAGCAGCTGACTAAAGCGTCTCTGGCATGCTGAATTGCAGTTAGAATATGGCTCTTTCATGTCCTACTTCACTTTTTAGAAACTTGTTTACACCATGTATCCTTCAACTGTGAAAAGTAGTTCTCAATAAAAGGATAAGGTAAGAGCTTCCCTGCTACTAACACCCCTTTCCTATTTGGACTTAGCTAAGTGCCAAATGTTTCTAATCTTCTGTAGTTCTCTCTTTTAGTAGTCCCTGGATTATTCGGTACTCTCTTATCTTCTCCCGTCCCCCTGGTTGCCATCTGCTCTTTCTTCAGCAATTTGCAGCCCAAGAGCTACTTTCTATTTACTTTCTTTAACCAAAATTAAGGTAGAATATTGGGCAGTTTCACTTTTGCCCTAGGAAATGGGTTAAAAGTGTTGGAAAGCACTACAGATCTGTCTTAGGTGTTTGTATGGATCCCCTTGCCATAGCTTCTGAGGGCCTCTCAATTTTTCATATATTACTCTTCCCAACACCCTTCGGAAGTTGGGACGTGCCATTATCCCCATTTCACATGTGAGGAACTTCAGGTGCAGAGAGACTAAGTGACTTGCCCTAAATCACACAGAAAGTTTGTGGCAGAATAGGGAGTTGGACCCAGTCTCCTGAGACCCAGGTGAATGTCCTAACCATTGGACCCCCGCTCCCCTCCTAACCCAAAAACTGCTACTCCTTATTCAGCGCTCTCATGCATACATGCCTGCCTCTTTTCACTCCTCTGTCCCCAGAGGCTGCCTTCATTACCTTTATCTTTCCTTTAGCTTCTCCTTGTCCATCCATTTATCATCATGAGTGCAGGGATTTCACCTCATTCCTAATGTTAATGAGTCTCAGTTATGCACCAGTGGGAGTCAGAAAAGGTCCAACCAGCCACTCAGATTGTGTCTATAAATTATCAGGTCTTAATTGTTGGGTCCAGTCAAGATGCATTCAGTGGAGGACCTGAGGAAAAGGGGGAGAGATGACTGTTTGCCATAGGGCCACTTCACTGTACTGCATAAGTCAGAGCAACCTCAGGGCTGCTCTAATTGATTCACATTTGTAAAGGCCCTCAAGAGGTTTTTGTGCGTCCCCTGGATTGCCAGAGCAGCATGAGCTTCAGCCATGTCACCTTCTCCCTATATTCTCCCCAACATACACCATGCATGTGAGTTAGCGGGTAATGTAGGGAATCTCCAGTTGCCTAGTTGGGGTAGCCTTCAGGCTGTTCATGCTGCCAGAGTGATGCAGCGCAGCCTTCTCAGTGTCAGGACTGGGCCCTGCATGTCCACACCCAGACTCTTTTCCCTTTGAACAAGAAGGGAGTTGCATTCTCTGTACTCATTGGAATCTTCCCAGTTTAAAGTACAACTCCCCTCTGAAAAGTAACTGTAAAAATGGGATTGGAGAGCTCCATGTTTACTTGGTTTTCTAACTTATTTCATTTCTTCCTGCTCTTCAGATTCAACCTTGAAGCTGAGAGGCAAGCTGGCTTCTTCCCTGTTCTCACACACCAGCACCAGTAATACAGATTAGGTGGAACAATTTTGCCCTCACCCCTGTGTGATTCTGTTCTCTAGTACTATAGTTGCATGGGTGTAACTGACCTATCCAGCATTTGCTGTATGCAGTGTAGTGGTAGCCGTGTCGGTCCCAAGATATTAGAGAGAAAAGGGCATGAGGTAATATCTTTTATTGGGCCATTTTGCGTGAGGCCGGAAGTTCCTTTTCCAGACCTGAAGAAGAGCTTTATGTGGCTCAAAAGATTCTCTCTCACCAAAAAAAGTTGGTCCAATAAAAGATATTACCTCACCCACCTTGTGTCTCTACTATTCTGCGTTTGGAATGTAGCTAACAATTGAGTTGAATGTGCACAAGCTGGAATAGATTCCAGTTTCTGCTCCCAGAGCTCTGTTGGATCTGCAAGGGCTTAGAGAGGGCGCGCGCACGCACACGCACACACACGTTGGATCTGCAGGGCTTAGAGAGGGCGCGCACACGCACACACACGTTGGATCTGCAGGGCTTAGAGAGGGCGCGCGCACGCACACGCACACACACGTTGGATCTGCAGGGCTTAGAGAGGCCGCACACACACGAGATCTGCCATTTTTCAGAGTAGAAATGTTAAATCAAAGTCAGTCATTAGACAGTGACATGCAAGTGGATACTTTGTGGTTCTTCTGCACACAGCAACGGGGTTAACTGAATGTGTCTCAGTTCTACTCGCATGCCCAAACAGCCCCACCGACCTCAATAGGTTGGCATGGGTGTAAGAGCAGAGTTTGGCCCTCTTTGTTCCTATGTGTTGTACTATGCTGCCCTCTAGAGGCGTCAACCATATTGATGTCAAAAAGACCCAATGTAAAGTCAGTCCTGTCAATTATTAACCCACATCCTGCTGTGCTTACTCAGGGGAAATTCCCCTTGGCTTCATGGTAGATTTGGTGGAGTAAGAACTACGGAGCTTGGGCCAGTGTAAGGAAAACAGCACAAAATTCTCCTTTTGCGAAGATATATCCGTGTGTTCACTAGAGGCAGTGTGGCCCACAGGAAGGGGGGATAAGGCTGGGGGTCAGGAGAGCTGAGTGCTTACCACAGTTCTGCCACTGACCTGCTTTGTGATCTTCTGTGAATCACTTAATTGCTCTGTGCCTTTGTCTCTCCTCCCACCCTTTGCATTGTCTACTGAGATTGCCAGCTGTTCAGAGCAGGGACTGTCTCACACTATGTATTCGTACAGCACCTAGCTCAGTGGGCCCCAGCTTGCAGTTGGGGTCTCTAGGCAAATATCGATAATTACATTAAAAGAACATTGTTAAGGTTACAAAGTCAAGCCTTTGGAAGTCAGGCGGGGCCAGAGTTAAGGTTGCCTGTGCATTCTTAATCCAATCCCCTTGTCCACATGCATTAAGATACAGTCTTTACTTACATGATTACATGCTACTTTTCCCACAGGGCTAGTGCTCCAGTGGCTACAGACCGTTCTGCTCCTGCCCATCCCCCTTTCCTGACCTTTGTTCCTGTTCCACCCTGTGCTTATCCTATACTCCTGCATCCGCTGCTGACCCCCCGCCCCGCTGCTGACCCCCCGCCCCCTTGCTTCTATTGGCCCAACCTCCATGGCCCTTGCCCCTCTCCCAACCTTTTTAGACTCCCTGTCTTTTCCATCTCTCTGCTCCTGCCTCTGTCTGGGCCCCTCCACCCAGCTCTGGCTCCTAATGCCCCTTTCCCCTCATGGCTTCTTCCCCCTTCTTCAGACCCCACCACAGTTCCTCACCTCCCTACAATAGAGTCATTTGGCTTCCTCCTCCTACACACTGCCTGGGTGCCAGCATATGGGGTGTGTGGGGGGGGGAGGGAGACAGTAGGATCCTTGGCCCCATTCCTCAAAGGTATTTAAGCCCCTAACTCAATTTGATTTCAGTGGCAGTTAGGGGTCTAAACAGGATCTGGGCCCTTCTGCCTCAGTTTGCACAGGGGTTTGCGGCTGGGAGCACAAGATTCCAATGGATTCCATCCCTCTGCCCCTGCACCAAGCTCAGCTACACAGTGGGTTTGGCTCTAAGAAGGAAACTTACTAGGATCAAAGAGGCAGAGAGAGTTCAGGGCAAAAAGATGTTTTGGGGGCTTCTTATTCACATACAAATATATTTTATCTTGTTTTATGCTGTTGCTAATTAAAACCTTGTATCACCAGCTCTGTAAAATGCTATACAGACAAACTCACTAAAGTGACACATGCATTTCAGGGTACTGAGACCATCTGAGACTCTCCAGTTGCTCAAGGCAAACTTTTCAGAGGATGCACTTTTGGAAGGACATAAAAATCTCTGTCTGGGCAGATGGAGAGATCTGTCTGGATAACTGATTGTTTCCAGCATTCAACAGAAAAATGCGACCACTTTCCATTGCTCTCACTCAGGATTAGAGAAATGATTTAGTTGTCTGCCTAACAAAGGGCATCTACAAAAACGTGAACATGTTACTTGTCATGGGGAACCTAGCATTCTCACATGGAAAATGGGCATTTATACACACACAGACCCATTTCTGTGCTCCCTTTGTCATGCTTACTCTGATGTTATCAGAGCTTCCTGATTTGTGTGTGTGTGTGTAATATCCTACACACAGAAGAATTTAGTTCTAGTGAACATGGCACACGGTGACCATTGAACTCTGGATCCCACATGTCTAGTAGAATCCACTCTCTCCTCACAAGGTGTAGATTTTGCTTCTCTGGGTGTCTGATTTGGAAGGTGGTTGTGTTGTGTTATGTATCATTCAGATAAAACAATCAAACAGGGGAGGCTGCTCAGGTCAATTCTTAACTTATAAAGTATCAAAGTAACCGATAAGCAGATGAACCCACTATAATTGTCTAACATTTTTAGCCAGATCCATGGCTGGTATCAATTGACATACCTTCAATGAAGTCAAAAGAGCTATACTGATTAACATTAGATGAGGATTTGGCCTCTTGTCTTCAGTCGTCTTTTCAGCTAATGAAAGTTTTCCCTTTCATACTGGTTGGGAAGCCTTGTATCTTGTAAACTGTATTGCTGGACATGGTACAATCATGCCAGCTAGTGGTTATTAGGCTCTTGGGTACTTATGCCCACCATATAAGGTTTTGTATGGATTGTATGGATCTGTTTGTTTCCTAATCAAGTTGGTATTACAGCTACTGGTAATTTGTTCTTTGCAGATTCTGCCAGTCCCTTCTCTGTGGCTGGCCTACTCCTGTAGGCCCTCTGGTGAGAGTCCTTACTTCTGCAGTAATCATGAGAGGCTGGGAACATTGCCGCTACCTAAGTCTGCCTAGGATTGTATTTGATTGTACAATTCCAGTTACTGTATTCTAGCGCTCCTGCTATGACCAATTTGGGCAGCTGTCTTCAGCCTCCTTTCCACAGCAGATTAGCAGGTGTTCTAGGGTGACCAGATGTCCCGATTTTATAGGGACAGTCCTGATTTTGGGGTCTTTTTCTTATATAGGCTCTTATTGCCCCCACCCCCATCCCGATTTTTCACATTTGCTGTCTAGTCACCCTAAGGTATTCTCAATACCTTTCAGCAGGCACTAGGAGAGGCAGTAGCATTATTCTAGAATGCAAGACAGAACAGCAGACACAGATGAGTGTGTGACAATTATCAATACTTTAAGCATTAGTACGCTATATGCTCACCAGAGGGCAGCAATGCTCTTTCTAATTTCTCATTGCTTTCATATTTCTTGTGCAATTTCCCTTGCTCAGTGGGTCAGATGTAAAGTTAAATGAGTCATTTCAGGAGATGACCTTGAGGGGGAAAGGTTTATTGTCTATTAACTTTCCTTAGTGGTTTTCATTACAGACAGACAAGCATGAAGCAGATTCAGTTGGGACGGCTCTGAAGGCCTATGACAGCTAGCAAAGTGTTCCTCAAGGGTTTGCTTCCTGTGTGCTTATCCCAATGAAGAAGAGATCTCCAGAGAGACCAGCCCCAGGTTGTTTTATGAACTGATGCTGTTAGTCTCTATTGCAAGTCTCTGATACATAGATGAATTGAGTCTCTACGCTATTCTGAATGGTAGCACAGCAGGGTACCGGTGTCAGCTCCATGAGCCCTCTAGGACACGCTCCTTATTCTCCTTCCTCTTCCTGAGGGATCCTCACTGCTTCAGAAGGCAGCACACTTAAAACCTTGGATTGACCAAATGGAGGGGGCTTTGGCATTGCCTCAACAAGTGCAAGTCTGAATGGGATCTGTCATCCCCGTTTCCTCTCCCCCACCTTTTGCACAGCCTACTCCTTTGAGTCACATTCTGCTGTGGTATGCACAACACAGACAGTAGCTTTCATTGAAGCAGTGGGATCAGCACATGTCTATCCAGGGCAGAACAGGTCCTTTTAAATCAGAGAGTTACAGATACTTACTGAAAAACACCCTATGCAGTAACTGCTCTGCTCCTGTATTACCCATTATTACTGTCTCTCACCTTACCCTTCTCTGAAAAGTGACCACATCAGAATAGCCTCTGTGTATTCACAGATCTGCTTACAGTACTGACTACAATATGTGTTCACTACTTCTTATTCCTATAGCCCTGCAGAGTCAACACAGCTCAGCGGGGCTAATGACAAGGTTCCCCCAGCTGGCAGCTGCCCAAGGATCTTTATGTGGGGGACAATCTTCATCACAGAGAAGGGGCTATAAAAATATAATACAGGATTTGTTACCCTTCCACCTTGCATTCTGTAGGGCTGGTGGGAAGGAGTCAGGACTGGAGAAGCACCCACTGTGATCCTGGGGAAAGCTAAACAACTTGGCTATGTCCCTTTAAAAAGTGACCAAGTCCTAGAAAAATATCTAGGCACCAAATACCTGAGCTGATATGTGAGTAGAAAGTACCATCTATGGGCTAAAAACATAAGAATTATTTACTGATAATACCTATCATCATCATCAAGTTGGAGGTGCTTATGTAATGCTTGTCTCTACATACGTCTCATAGGCAAGTTAATCTTCAAATAGGATCCTATTCATTTCAGTGCAAACTGGTGCCATCATCCCTTGAACACAGTGACATTATCCTGTTACTAGGAGTACTTGTGGCACCTTAGAGACTAACAAATTTATTTCAGCATGAGCTTTCATGAGCTCTGAAACCTATCATGTTACTGCCACTAGAGGACACCAGAGTTTCTCTCCTGCCATGTCAAGATTGTATCCTTAGGGCTTATTGATGTCACTATGATTCCGGAACAGAATTTAAAATGAGTGCATGCATGGCGATATTTGGTAAAGAAATGTCTAGATGCATGAACACAGCCGATTGTTATGGCAAATATGTTTTCTATTGATATTGCAGATCCAGTTCTAGCAAAGGAGTCTTATTGCTCATGAGGAAAAAGAGGCAGATTCTGATCTCATTTGAATCCCTGTAAATTCGAAGAAACTCCACTGACATCCAGGGAAGTTGTTCTGAATTAACAATGGTGTAGCTGAGAGTGCAACATGTGTTAAGGTTTAGGCCTGCGTGACCTGTTATTTGAATGCTCTGTGGTGTCTCCTGGCAGTGCAACTGCCCAATTAAAGCTTAAAATATGCAGGAAGTTGCATAAACTACAGACCTGCTTCCATTGTAGTTAACTGGAATTTTTCCATTGACTTCAATGACAGCAGAATTGAGCCTTAGGGGCCTAAGCCTGGAAGATGCAGAGTATCTTCAACTCCCACCGAATCTTTCAGGAACTGAGGGATTCAGCATTTTGCAGGAGCTGTTCAGTGCTTTGCAGGTTTGGGGCAGCTACTGCTTTATAGAGCTCCTTATTGTGTCCTTGAGACAATGTGAAGTTCCATTCTTGGGGGAGTAAAAAAAATCTGGAGTAACTTTCAAAGCCCCTGGAATTACTCTGCATTTACACTGCTGAAACAGAGAGTGGAATTAGGCCCATAAGCAATAACACTGGAAAGAATGAAGAATAAAATTTTTGAAATGGAATGTAAAGAGCACCCCATCTCCCCATTTATTATGTATAAGGCACCATGTATGGGGCCATGGCTGTTTCTTTTAAAATAAATTACATCTCACTTTTCAGAATATCCTAGATTTCACTGCCCAGCCCCTTAGTGGGTGTAAATCGACCTAGCCCTCATGATTGGAGAGAGAAGCTGGAAAACGTGAAGTGAGTGATCCTAAAGGCTCAGAAACCAGGAGGTAAAATCTCATGAATTTTGAGGGCCAGCCTTATGATTTTTGAATGATTGAGATTGGCAATACTGCATACAGCTGTGTTTGGGGATCTCTACTGGGTTTAATCCCTCTCTAACCCATTGTCAAGGGGTTAGTGCCTGGTTGTCAAGGGGTCTCTCCCCAGCACCCCCACCCTGGCCTGGTTCTCAAGGGGTCTCTCCCTGAGGTTAGTGCCCTCTGGTTGTCAGGGGGCCTCTTGCTGCAGTTAGTGCCCATTTCTCAAAAGGTCTATCCTGAGGTTGATGCCCACTGTGCCCAGATGTCTGGGGGGGGGGCCTCTCCCCAGGTTAGCGTCCCCCTGGTGTCAGGGGTGTTCTCTCTGCGAGTTAGGGGTGCTCTCTGTGGTGTCAAGGTTTAGTGCCCTCAGGGCTTTCTCCCCAGGTTAGTGTTGCTGGGGTATTGGGGGTCTCTCACAGGTGTCAGGGGCTCACTCTGGCTTAGTACCCACCCCCTGCTGTCAGGGGGTCTGTTCTTGGGTCTTAGGGGCTTTCAGAGAGTTAGTGCCCCTGGGTGTCATGGGGTCTGTCCCTGGGTCAGTGTTACCAGGGCATTAGGGCGTCTCTCCCCAGGTTAGGGCCCCCCCATCCCTGGTGTCAGGGGCTCTCCCCAGTCTCGTGCCCCTTTGCCCCCGGTTTGAGGGGCTCTCCCCAGGTTAGTGCCACCCCCTGGTATCAGGGGCTTTCCCTGGGTTAGTGTTACCAGGGTGTTAGGGTGTCTCTCCCCAGGTTAGTGCCACCCCTTGGTATCAGGGGCTCTCCCCAGGTTAGTGGCCCCCTGGTATCAGGGGCTCTCCCCAGGTGTCAGGGGCTCTCCCCAGGTTAGTGCCACCCCTTGGTATCAGGGGCTCTCCCCAGGTTAGTGCGACCCCCTGGTATCAGGGGCTTTCCTTGGGTTAGTGTTACCAGGGTATTAGGGTGTCTGTCCCCAGGTTCGTGGCCCCCTGGTGTCAGGGGCTCTCCCCAGGTTAGTGGCCCCCTGGTATCAGGGGCTCTCCCCAGGTGTCAGGGGCTCTCCCCAGGTTAGTGCCACCCCTTGGTATCAGGGGCTCTCCCCAGGTTAGTGCGACCCCCTGGTATCAGGGGCTTTCCCTGGGTTAGTGTTACCAGGGTATTAGGGTGTCTGTCCCCAGGTTAGTGGCCCCCTGGTATCAGGGGCTCTGCCCAGGTGTCAGGGGCTCTCCCCAGGTTAGTGCCACCCCTTGGTATCAGGGGCTCTGCCCAGGTGTCAGGGGCTCTCCCTAGGTTAGTGCCACCCCCTGCTGTCAGGGGCTCTGCCCAGCTTAGTGCCCCCTGCGCACGGGGCCTCTCCCTGCGCTGCCATGCCCCGGGCGGGCGGCAGGGCGCGCTGTGTGGACGGGCTGCCTGGCCGTCTCTTCCCTTCCCGGCCCGGCGGAGGGCGGCTGCGCCGCCGCCGCCGCCGCCGCGGAGCCTACAGGCCGCCGCAGTGTCTCTGCCGGATCCAGCCCGGCCGGCAGCAGCAGGAGGCGGCGGGTCGGAGCAGGACGCCCCGGCCGCTCGCTCCTGCTGGGCTGGGCCTGAGCCCTGGGGTCGGAGCGCGGAGCCCGGCCCTGGCCCCCGGCGCGGCCCCGACATGTCCGGCAAGATCGAGAAAGCAGGTGAGCGGGCGGGCGGGCTCGCAGGGGAGGCCGGGGCCGCGGCGGGGGAGGCCGGGCGCTGCTCCCCCTGCCCTGAGGCCAGCCGGGCTGCTTCCCCCGGGCCCGGACGCTGCTGCTCCCCCCCATCGCCGGCCCGGCCCGGCCCGGGGCCTTACGGGGAGGGATGGAGCCCGGGCCGGGTGTCCTAGGCTGGGGGACGCTCCCGTGAGGGGAGACGAGCCCGGGGGGGCAGCGGGGGATGTGGAGCCCGCGGGGAGCAGGAGCCGCTGAGGGGCCGGGGCTGGGGACCCCCAGTCCGAGGGTCGGGGGCTGCAGTGCGGGGCGGTCCGCCTGGGTTAGCGCTTGTATTCGCAGCGCGGGTCGGCGGCGGGACGTCTCCTGTCAGGAGCCAGATCTCCGTGCGCTGAGCCCTGCCCGCCCGCCCGCCGCCTTCCGCTCTCATGGGGATGGGGATGAGGTGTTGTCCTAGCGCCACTTCCCTCCCTCGGCGGTTCCTGGGTTCGCTGCCCTGGTCTGGTTCTTGCAGCTATTACCTTTGTGTGTGACGTGTGCCTTTGAAAGCACCCTCCTGGCAAGATACTTACCTCCTCCCTCTCTAGATCTCTTTTCTGTACTCTTGGTACAGGGCTGCCCAGAATACTATACTCCACACACACTCTCTTACTAGTCAGGGCTATTTCATAAATATCTTCTTGTCTATTTCTCTCTGTTGTTTTGCACACTCCAGCACTTTGATAGTCATTTGAATTTAACAGTCTGTAAACCTGTAGCCACTGATGTTTGTGGCCTGCACATGATGGTTAATTGTAAATTACTAAACTTTTCTGTTGTTGGTAATCAGATGAGAAAAGATGAGTCTGTAGGCATACTCAGAGAGCTTGCTCACTTTTTCCTATTCTCTTTGCAAAGCTCTGGAGTCAGGCTGGGGTGACTGCAGTACAATGAGCAGTTAGGAAGATGCTCTTCCTGTTCTAAAACCTGGGTACATAATTGAAAAATACTTACATATGAATCTTATTGTGTCTGTACTCGTGGAAATCATGTCAGGTTCTCAGTTATCGCTTGAGATGGCTGAATGCCCCCTGCTTTTTCATGTAGCTTAAGTGGTATATTTAAAGATTCAATTAGTGTATTGCAAATTAAACAGTGAATTTATTTAGTTTAATTATGCTGCATTTAATTAGCAAGAAAAATCAGAGTTGTGTTTTTCCTTTTAAGGAATAGCTAGACAGTTTCCTGTGGGGAAGATACAGTAGGGGAGTGTGAGGAGTATAGTATTCATGTTCAGTAGCCTTTGGTTAGGCAGTATCTTTTTAGCAAAGGCGTTGAAGTTGGTGGCAGTGATTTTGATTTTTTGATCATTCAGATTCATTTTATTCTGGCTTCTGAGCTGTCTTGCATCAGAATGAATTTTCCTGTGATATGGTTCTGGAGCGGCCCCAAGGAATAAGTGAATGTAATTGCCTGCTAGCTATCTTTTAAGTATTGTACATAGGGTTGGAGACATTCCTCAGCACTAAGTTATTGTCTAACTAGTGTGCATTGCATCATAGGACAAGTGTGATTCCAGAAATATCGTATGTTAATCCATGCATAATTTCCCTAGGATTTCTCCCATAGCATCACAGCAAAATGCTACACTCTGGGATCCTGCATATACTTTTAAAGTGTTTATTGATATATCGTCATTCATCCCAGATAAACTAGGTAAGATTTGAAAGTGTTAGCGTGCATAGATGTGGGGTCAACTCCAAAGGAATTGGCACCTGCTTATGCCAGTGGTGAATTTTGATTGTGATCTTCATAAATATAGATATACAACTGCAGTTACTGCCTATGATACTAAGCAAGTGATCCCATTTTGTTTACTTGTGTGCAGTAAATAACACGGTCAGAATAGTTAATATAACCCAACAGCAACAAAAGTAGCAAGAGAAGTACAAAGGAGGAAGATGAATCAGTCTGCAGAGAGGGGCGAGTGCAGTGCTGCTCTATAAACAATAAACAGAGGCCATCCATATTGTTTAAAACGCAGATGCCAGGCAAGCTATGAGCCTGACTTTGCAGTGTGCTGAGAATCCATTGAAGAGCTTGGAGCATCTTGCAGGATCCTGGCCCTGTGCAAATACTGTAAAATGTACAGTCATGAGGATGCAGTGGGTGAAGCCTTTGTGCAGAAACGTTCAGGAGATTGTCTGTAGCAGACACACATTGTTGTGGCAGTTTGCTCTGTAAGGGAAACTATATCTCTGTGAAACTGTCTTTCAATTGTTTGTAGTTCCATTTCTCAAAGAAAAGAATCTTTGATAGAAAATCCACTTCTAAGTCAAGCTAGGAGACTTAGGGGCCAGCCACTTCAATAATATATACTCATGGTACTGAAGGTGAGAAGGGTACGTATTATAATCAGCATAAATTTAATCATTAGTGTCACCTAATAAACATAGTCTGTGACATTGGAGAGAGATTTTATCCCTATCCTATTGCAAAGTGTACAGTAACAGATTAAAGAGGCACTGAAATTCAGAACCATAGAGAAGATACCATGGGGCTAAAGCCTGCACTTTGTATACATCTTTCACTGTAGACATTCTTATGAGAGTGCCAATATACAGTAGATCCATTTATGTTGCAAATTAAGTATGAAGTTGCCAGATAAGGAGCGATACTAAATATCTTCAAAGCTGGCTTAGGCTTTGAATAACTTTCTAACTATCCATACTGAGTGGGAGAGAGAGAACATATATGTCCAGTCTGGCTGAAAAAAAAAAGAGCATATCTTGCCTTTTGCAGTATGTGGGGGTCTTGCTTCTGTCTGATATAAGAGGGTGTTATCTATCCCAGAAACTGTTAAGCTATAGCATTTAATAAAAACTAGTAAGACACAATAATAGGTAATAGCTGCCATCCTGTTGGCCAAGGAAGAGTAGACAAGGCTCCCTTTGGGGTCTGTCAGTACCACTAATGAATGAAACAGGGTCACTATAGAGCAGTGCTTTGGAGACATGGGATTCCATTTGGCAATGTGGCGCATGATGAGACATTCAATTTATTGGCATTAGAATTCCCCCATCCCTTAGGCTCAAGTCAGGTGACTCTTCAATACTTCCTTAAAGCAAATCCTCAATGTTCTCCATTTCAGATAGGAAATACGTATTAGATTATCTTCTCTTCCTTTCTCCAGTTCTGTGTTTGCAGCTTTTAACCTTGACTTTCAGTGAATAGTTACAGTAATTCTCAGGGTTGCCTTAGTTTTTGTTTGTATGAAGTCTGTTGCCAGTGTCTCAGATATAACACCACCGTTCAAGACTCTGTGCCACTTCACCTCATTGATCTAGTCAATGTTGCAATCTTGAGCTAAAATCCAGAATGGGCTTGCTGTGAAAGAGCAGAGAAAGCTGCAGACTTTGCTTGATTTGTTTATTACCAGGGATGAATTCATGAACTTACTTATCTGGTGGATCACAGTCTCCAGGGAGCTAAATTATCCTGCATCCTTCAAATCTATGGGAAAAGAGAGAGCAATAAAATGCAATCAAACCTTGGCCTAGAAATCAAAAATTCCCTTGTGAACAGGGTCCATTTGATGGTCTGTCTATTAGAAAACATGGATTTCAATAGTTTGAATGAAACTTTAGGCCAGGTTACTGTTATCTTCCAGACATACATTCTTAACCTTAACATTGTTTAGGAAGCTCTTTAACACCCTCTGTACTTTTGTCTTTTCAGAAGCAGGTTGTTGGGGTTTAGGTACAAGTTGCTATGTGGCGATTGTGTTATCTGGTGGGCATGAAAATTTTAGCTCAGCTCAGTGGCCGACTGCAGGTATTTTTTTTCACATCAGACGAAGGCATCAAACATCACTGTCTTCAGCTCTTTCTTATATGTTTAAGTAGTTCAGTAAAGCTGTGAAATCTCCTGCTTTTTAAGCTGTCAGCATAAACTTATACAGGAAATCCCAAGATAACTTTTCTTATGGGAAATAGTTAAATAAAAAGACATAACACAATGCAACTGGCAAGAATTTACACGTCCTGATGGGAACTTTATTGTTCAGCCAGAGTCTTTCACGTTGACTTATGTCATGTTGAATTGTGCATATTTGAATGGTGGAGTATTGAGATGAAATTTCTCAGTTCATTAGTTTTTGCCTGTTAGATAATTTGAAAAGTAAATTCATAACTATCAAGGACTCTATCTTTAATCATCTCTTCATTGTTTGGTCAATCTGGAAATTATCCCATGTTGACTCCTTATTTTCATATCAATATAGTCTTCCACAGTCCCTTCCACACTGGACTGAATTGTATTTAGGTGGATTTACTGGACAGATGTCTCTCTGTTTCCACTACTGTACCAAGTTCTTAGATATGAAGGAAGACTTTCAAGTTAATTAGAAGTTCTGCATTTGTCCGACATAATGCCCCTTTTCCAGATTAGTGGCTTTCAAACAAAGTAGTAATCTTCTGGTGAAATGTCTTGATCTGGAAACTGGAGATTAAACTCTCTCCACTGCCTGCATCCTTGTATGGACTCAATTCATCATCAGGAAGGCTGATCAGTTGGTATCTTTCAGTACTCACACTTTCAGCATCTCCTGCAATCTTCATTGAATTCCATTCCCATGTTGTCATCTTACAGACATTTTACTGAAAATTAAGTTTGTGTCTAAAAAGTCTTGCCTAGTTGTGTGTAGGTAGAGTCAGGATGTCGAGATGCAAGGCAAAGATCATGACTTGACACTTCCCAGAGAGCTTAGTACAAAGAGTGTTTCACATTTTTAAAAGATGTTGGGTGTAAGCTTGATGGGTGTTGAAAACAGCCTGGCTTCAAAACCACACTGTTAAAAAATGTAGCCTGCGGGCTCACTGGAGCAAGATTGAGATGCTCATAATGGTTATAAGAAAGGAGAGGGCGGGGGAAAAAGACAGCTGAAGTCCAGTGGAATGCGAGGCAGCTGGATTGTGAGTCAAGTAAAAAATTGAAACTGGAAACAATGGCTAAATTTATTTTCTGGGTGTGGGGAATCATTTTGTGTTCTCTAACAAAGTGAGACTGAATTTCAGTGAATCCAAAAATATCTTTTGGTGTAATCCCACAGGTGCCTGCAGGAGCTCTCACTGGCTCTTGTTCACCCCCTCCTGGCAAGTAGAGAGAATATGGAAAGTTTACTTTCGATCAAGAACACAGCACAAATCTCTCTCATCTAGGCCCTCAGCTTCATTTGCAAAAACATGCCCCATTTATAATAGGCCTGTAATTTTTCAGCACCAGCTTGAGTTGTCACAATCTATTGCATGAGTGAAAGAAGACATTTGCTTCGGTGCTAGGGATTCAAGCTGTGGCTGTGCTATAGGTTTCATTGGGGCTTCAGTTTTGCATTTAAAAGCTTTGAGTTGCAGTTGATACTTCCACCAGTACACTAATGACTACTATGTCTATTGCATTAGTAGGTGCACCTCATGCTATTTCCAGTGTTATTGGATCATCTTTGTATATGGAAGTTAGGAAAGCCCCTGAAGACAGAGAGGGAGAGAGAATTTGCCCTTTGTATTATCTCTTTAATGTGTAACATTTGCTTCTGAGCTGAGAATCTGTATACAAAATGGCAAAATGAATTATTACAGTTGAGTTATAAACTGCTAAAAATGAGGGCTTAGAGAGAATCTCACAGCATCTTAACTGCAGCTGTGCTAATGGTGGTTTTGTAAAGCAGAGGTGAGTGTAAAATCTGATCCATTCTGAAATTTGTTTTAAAGGCACTCTTGACTCTCAGTCAGAGAAATGTGTTTGTGTTTTATTACCTGGTAGTAGGAATGGCATCCAGTGGCTAATCAGACTGAATCCAAAGCTCTCATTGCCTATTCATGTTCTAGCGGATTCATCGATGTTCCCCTCTACTGCTATTGAAAGGTGGCAGACGGAACTAATTAAAACATCCTTGTACAGCGATGAAGGTGAAATAATGGAACACATCACTGTTGTTCTGTGCCAAATAAAACACCAGAAAGCATGCAGTTTCCATGTACATGAGAAGCTAATAAATCACATGTGATAGCCACAGGCAAGGTGACTTAATAGCCTTCCTCCTCTTCCCCCACCGCCCCTTGACTATCTTACATAGTTAGGATAAATTCGGAGGGCCTAATTTGTTCCATTTTTCCCTAGCCAATTACCCATAGGTTTTGTTCAGAAGCTAATGCTCAGGGGTTTCAGCAGCAGTAGTAGAGGCAGTGCCAGTTTGCAAAGAAGTTAAATCCCACTGACCTCTTATGCACTGCTGCCTGGCCCTGAAAGAAATCTTTTCATTTAAATAGCCAGTGTACTTCTATGTTGACTTTGCATTAACTACAAGAAACCTCCACAGACATGCAAACAAAGGGATTTCTCAGCTTGTGAAACATCTGCAGCAATTGGTTTTCCTACTGAAAGTAGTTTAGTTCGTAATTTGATGCTTTTATATTATACTTTACCTTTGGAACAGTGACAGCTTTTGATTGGTTTATATCTGTCCTGTGAAATTCAGACTCTAAGGCCTTGTTTACACACACAAATTGCACCGCTTTCACAGTACTGATATAGTTGGACCAGTACAACCCCCCAAGTGTGGGCGTGGTTATACCAATGTAAAGGTAATTCTATTGGTATAACTTATTCCTAGGCAGGAAGGGGAATAAGCTATAGTGGAATAAAGCACCTTTATACCAGTATAATTGCATCCTTGTTGTTGTTGTATTACTGTAGCCCCAAGAGCTCTAGTCATGGACCAGAACCCCACTGTGCTGGCGCTGTATTGATATAACTGTTTCTGTACAAAATCGCACTACTGACAGAAATAGTTACACCAGGAGTAAAAACTGTGCATAGACCAGTCTTCAGCTTTTCAAGATAGGGACTGTTGTCTCCTACCTTGTGTTTTCACGGTGTCTAGCACAATAGGCTGCAATTCTGATTGGGACTTCTGGGCAACAATGTAATACCACAATAGTATAATACCACCTAGTGCTTTAGGACACCCTCCTCCCTTTTGTCTGTGATTTAGATTTTTCTGAGGACTCTTTCTTAGCTTCTGGTTGGTTAAATCAGGCCAGCTGTTCTAGTATCAGCAGTGAGTTTTCAGGCTCAAATCTGGTTGGTCTGTTCTGCTCAGGTTGCTTTATTTACATCAGTAAACATGTCATAAACAGATAGCTAAGGGTTAATGTCTCTTTCACCTGGAAAGAAGTACTCTAAACCACCTGACCAGAGGACCAATCAGGAAACAAGACTTTTTCAAATCTGGGTGGAGGGTTTGTAGTGTGTGAGTCCTTTGTCTTGAATCTCTCTCGGCTATGGGAGGACTTCTGTTTCCTGCTTTCTAATCTTCTGTTTCCAAGTTGTAAGTACAAAATATAGTAAGGCAGTAAGGTTTCTATTGGTTTTCTTTTGTATTTACATGAATATAGTTGCTGGAGTGCTTTGAATTGTATTCTTTTTGAATAAGGCTGTTTCTTCAATATTCTTTTAAGCAAATGACCCTGTATGTGTCACCTTAATACAGAGAGACCATTTTTATGTATTTTACTTTCTTTTTATATAAAGCTTTCTTTTTAAGACCTGTTGGAGTTTTTCTTTAGTGGGAAATTCCAGGGAATTGAGTCTGTACTCACCAGGGAATTGGTGGGAGGAAGAAGTCAGGGGAAACTCTGTGTGTGTTAGATTTACTAGCTTGATTTTGCATTCCCTCTGGGTGAAGAGGGAGGTAATTCTGTTCTCCAGGACTGGGAACGGGGAGGGTGGAGTCCCTCTGTTTAGATTCACAGAGCTTGTGTCTGTGTATCTCTCCAGGAGCACCTGGAGGGGGGAAGGGAAAAGATTTATTTCCCTTTGTTGTGAGACTCAAGGGTTTGGGTCTTGGGGTCCCCAGGGAAGGGTTTCGGGGGGACCAGAGTGCCCCAAAACACTCTAATTTTTTGGGTGGTGGCAGCAGTACCAGGTCCAAGCTGGTAACTAAGCTTGGAGGTTTTCATGCTAACCCCCATATTTTGGACGCTAAGGTCCAAATCTGGGACTAGGTTATATGACAAAACAATACCATGATTCAGCCACCACAACAGTTGTTGTGTGTGAGACATAGTAACGGTATTTGACTGTCATCCAAAAATGGTGGCATTGACACTCACCACCAGTGTCTGTGTAGCTGAGACTCTAAGTTGGGTAGCCAGCTATGTAGTATTACACAAAGTCTGGTCTTCCAGACCAGTTCCAGCAGAGCCTACTTCTAATAAAAAGTCCTGTGAAGGCACAAGACACACATCATTTATACAGCTTTCCATATTGGATATGATGGTCCTTCATTTTCCTCTCCATTCTGTTTCAAACATTGACTGTAACTATTGATGCTTCACTATTTTTTGAACTTCATCTCAGACAATGAAAATAATAGACTAATCAGCTTCTAGTCACTCTCTCTCACGTTTTAGTTTCTGTGTATTAGCAGGATCCTTCAACATTTGGGTTGGAAATATTGTAGGAGAATGTTACTTCCTTTAAAAAAATAAATGAACAGCTTCCATTGTAGACAAAATAAATGTAAAAAACCCGATGGAAATGTTTCTGTTCATGCTAGTTTGTGTAAAATCTTGATTTTACAGAACCTAATTTTGGGGCATAAATTGTCCTGACTGTTCCATTAATTTGAATTTTCTTTCAGTTTGGTGCCAAGATAGTGGATCTGGTCAGAACTGCTGGGATGAATCAAGTATACGTTCTCTCAGGAGTTCATGTATCTTTATTTACATCTAAATATAAGTTTTTCTGTGTCAGCTGTTATAGGTAAAATGGGATTTTCACAGGTTGGGGCATGCTGCCCCAGGAACATTCTCCAGTACTGCCATACAGACTGCTACTTTACTACTGCCTGGCAACTTTACTCCTGAAATACCAGTGTTGCAGACTGTACTCTTAAAGATATTTTTGAACACTATGTATAGTTTGTGCCTATAGAAAAATGCATCTACACAAGAAAATTTCATTTATTTGAGACAGCAAGACTGTCCTCACACAGCACATGAAGCCTCCTCATAGAGCAGATGAATTCCAATTCCTCTATATTGTATTGTAGTTCACTCATACACCCCTCACTGTTAACATTATCCCTTGATGTTAAATCCATTCATGGTTGTTGCCACTGTTACCACTGTTTGCTGGACCTAGGGAGGTAGTGTTTCCAAGTAGAAGTGGATGAGGACAGGGAAGTGGATGGGGACAGGGAAGTGTAACAGATGTTCAGGAAAGGTAGCATTAATAGTCTGTATTTGAACATTCATTGACTCTAATATCATGGGAACTCTGACATACGATGTGTGTGTAAGAATCAGTTTTACATTGTCACTTCATGTTATGTCAAATCTAGCAAAGTGACTTCAAGTATTATGCTATCTGACCTATAAGAAGCTAAACTGTCAGAATTGTCTCTGTCTTGGGCAGCTTCCTACTTGCATGCTTCTTTCACCTTTTTATTTTCCCTTAACTACCAAGGACATCAGTTCAATGTGGGTGAGCTGGCAGAGGAGAAGGCATGGTGCAGGGGTTTCGACTCATGATATTCTAGCAAGCCAACATTTTCCAGCATCTTGCTTTATTTTCCCAGGAATAGGATCTATGCTCTGAGATAGGGCTTTCCCAATGCTCTGAGACTGTCATACATTATGTGATTCAGATCATGGCTCCAGTAGTGCTGTAGGTGCCACTGATGAAACACTGGTGCATTATTATGTTGAGGGAGAAATCCTAAGGGCCTGTCTTCTCTACATAGTACTCCCATGGAAGGAGACCATGTTACAATATGATTGTACCCCAATATGGGAAAGCACATTCCATTTTGTATTGTAGATAGGACCTTTTTGAAAGACCACAGATGAGATACTCCTCGTGTCTCCAGATAGAAATGGAACTCATGTCCTGTGGTGAGTGGATTTAATACTCCTGGGGAATTCTGTGCCTAAAAATTCTGCAAACTTCTGCGTATTTTATTTGTCAAAATAACAGAATATAATTACTCCTATTTCAATTGTTTTGGTAATTTATTTCAAAATATCTGTCAGCAAGTATGTCAACAATACAGACAACAACAGCAGCAAAAGATTAAAGAGTAAAAGAAAATCCTGCAACAACCCAGTTCCAGTTGGGAGATGCTGGAGGGGGCTGCATGGAGCCCCCAGAACCTAGACTTCTGCACTCCCTTCCCCCCAGAGCCCAGTGTCATGGCACCTCCTGACCCAGACACCTGCACCCCCCAGAACCCAGCCACGAGGCACCCCCTTGACCCAGACATCTGCAGCCCCCTCCCCCTAGAGGACACCCCCAAACCCAGAAACCCGCACCCCTCTCCTCCCAGAGTCCAGCCATGGGCACCCCCAGAGCATGGGCACCCACACCCTCCCTTCCGCCGCCCCCAAGAGCCCAGCTGAGAGGCAGTCCCCAGCCTGGACACTTGCACCGCCAGAGTCAGCTGCTTCCTCCCAGCTTCTTTACTTTCCCTTTGGGGGATGTGGTGCTGTGCGGTCCTGCCCTTCCTCACCCTTTGCCAGAGCTGGATCTCTTGTGCCCTCTCCCATCCCCAGGAGAGTGAGGATCAAGCTGGGCAGCCAGAAAGTGAGGAGCCTCCACTCCGGTGGTTGGGCACTTCGCTCACTGTGAGCTGGGCTTTGCAGAGTCTAGTGGCCCCTAGTGGCAACCAGCAGCTTTGCGACCCCAATTCTGCAGGGGAAACATGGAATTTTGCACAAATTCTGCAATGCATAGTGGCGCAGAATTCCCCCAGGAGTAATTTAAAAATCAAAGGTTAGTTGTAAATATAGGGACTCTTGGGCCTAGTATCAAACAGCATATAAGGGATTCGAATTTCTCTGCAGTGGAGACATTTTAAACTTATTTTGTATGTGTATCCAGGGGGTTAAATTTGTATCTTAAGTTTTTGTCATGTGAATGTATTTCTGAAACATACATAACACACACAGCTTGTAAAGTTAGTGACTGGATGCTGCAGAAGTAGAGTGTATCATTATAGAATTTGACCAACACACTTAATGTGTGGTTTTACGGCTGTTAACCTCTAGTTTGCAGACAATATCATCTTCTTTACTCATCAGCCTGATTCCTAATACTGCCTTTACATTGTGTGGCGTGTGTGGTTTTATCTTCCAATCTTTTGGGACTTTTTTCTGAGGCATCTTCTAATCTACCAAACCACCCAGTCCCTGTTGTCTGAGTGGTGTTAAAATAGCCTGAGGAATGTACTCCTTATTTAGAAAGTTTCCTGAACATAAATGTCATGCAATAAAGGACTTAGGGCAAGATCAATTGTTTAGCTCTGGTTTTATAGTGTATTTCTACCAAGTCCAGATGATGATGTTCTGTGAATCTTTTCAGTGTTCTTAAATGTGGACTTTGGCTAGTAGCACACTACTGTTTGAAACACACAAGTCTGCTGAAGTGATGACTGTGCCTTTTTATTGGAGTTACACCTACATTAGCCAAAGTTTGTCATTTGGGGGACTTTGTGGACTTAACAGAGCTACTGTGCAGATAAATGTAATGGATTATGGAGTATGGTGGGGCATGATGCAGACAGCTTCCTCTACATCTTCATGTAGTTTGCACACTTTGGTTTTGATCTCTAGAAGGGCTGAGTTCTCACAGGTTCCATGGATTTCATTGTGCCAGACTGTTTACAGATAAAGTTTTCCCACCCCGCTCCCCATGTTTTATCAGTCTTAAGTTTTCAGCTTTCTGAAGAAATGCATTGATGATGCCTAGGGAAACTGAAAAACCCTTGTAATGTATTTGAAAGGAATTTAAGAAACATTTCAAGAAGTACTGTTTAAAATGGATTATCTATCAGAATTTTTTTTTAAATTAGTCAATTTCAAAATATTCATAAAGAACCACTGACTCCTTGTGGAAAACTTTCATATCCTGTGTGTTCAGAAAGAAGCCTGCTTATATGTAATATGTTTCAAATATTTTCCTCCTCTGTGTTTGTTTCTGAAGGCCTGGACTACACACACAGCTGCACAAGTTTAACTAAAGGTGTGATTTTTATACTAGTTTAGTTAAAGTGGTGCAGCTTTGTGTGAACACTCTTAAACCTGGTTTTTATTGGTTTATCTTGTGTTGGTAAATTCACAGGTGTGAAATAAACCCAGTCATAACCAGTTTTAAACAAATATGAGAGTGTCCACATGGGGTTGCACTGCTTTAACTTAAATTGTTTTTTAAACTGGTGCAATTTCTGTATATAGACAAGCCCTAGGAAGATTTGGGTGGATATAGGTTCTTTGTTACTTGGAAGCTCATCAGCTCCTCCTTATTCCCAAGATAAAGTCATTCCTGTGTGGGCACACTTACATCAGTTTAAAATTGGTTCTGTTGATTTAGTTTGTGCCTGTAAATTTACTGACACAAGGTGAACTGATGTAAACCAGGTTTAAATTGATTCAACAGGGTCCATGGACAAAATTGCACCAATTTAACTAAATGGATGTAAAAATCCCACCTTTAGACTATGGCTACACAACGGAGCCTATAGCAGTTCTATACAACTGCTAGTGCAGAAGTTTTAATCTAAGCCAATGGGAGAAGCTGTCCTGCTGGCATAGTGCTGTCCAAATTGGTGCTTAGATGGATGTAACTTACATTGCTTGGGAGGTGGCTTATTCACACCCCCGAATGACATAAATTATTGACCTAAGCTGTAATGTGTACATAACTATAGTTAGACTGGTGCAACGTTGTGTGTAGACCAGGTCTGAAATACCCTTTTATATATATATATGTATAAATATGCAGGGTCTTCAGTCTAAAAATGCCCAGAGCCTGTCAGATTCCTAGAGTTGTTGAAATTTTTCCCTGAGGGGACAGGTCATCAAATTCTCCTACAGCAGCAAAATTCCACACTTGACCCAACTGTCCAACAGATGGGCCTCTAGCAGAAACATTTTCCGAGTGATTGGATCACATTTGAGATTCTTTGGAAACTTTCCAGTAACTTTTGTTTAGAAATTTCATGGAATCCAAAATAAATAAAGCTAACAGAAACATAAGTTAAGAAGCAGTAGCTTACTGAAATCATGAGCTTAATAATACTTACAAGGAGTGAGGTGGAAAATATCAATAGTAACAAAGAGCAATTGAGGGCTTCTGTATGACTATTGGTATGAGACTGCCTTTGAGCTATTGGGCCAAATCTTGCAGTTCTTGCTCAGGCAAAACTCCCATTAAGATCAATGGGTGCTTTGCCCTTTAAGAACATAAGAATGGCCTTACCAGGTCAAACCAAAGGTCCATCTAGCCCAGTATCCTGTCTACCGACAGTGGCCAATGCCAGGTGCCCCAGAGGGAGTGAGCCTAACAGGCAATGATCAAGTGATCGCTCTCCTGCCGTCCATCTGACAAACAGAGGCTAGGGACACCTTTCCTTACCCATCCTGGCTAATAGCCATTTATGGACTTAACCACCATGAATTTATCCAGTTCCCTTTTAAAGGCTGTAATAGTCCCAGCCTTCACAACCTCCTCAGGTAAGGAGTTCCACAAGTTGACTGTGCGCTGTGTGAAGAAGAACTTCCTTTTATTTGTTTTAAACCTGCTGCCTATTAATTTCATTTGGAGACCCCTAGTTCTTGTGTTATGGGAATAAGTAAATAACTTTTCCTTATCCACTTTCTCCGCATCACTCATGATTTTATATACCTCTTTCATATTCCCCTTTAGTCTCCTCTTTTCCAAGCTGAAGAGTCCTAGCCTCTTTAATCTTTCCTCACATGGGACCCTCTCCTTTAAGGCTTGTAGGATTTGGCCAATTATGTTTTCTTCTGATTTAAATTGGTTGAATAAGACCTCTGTTTCTCTGGCTATTTAGTTGTACAGCTACAACACTTGTTTCTTATGTTGAAATGTTTTCAGATAGACTGGAAAGGAAGGCAGTCTGAAATGAGGAGTCAATATTGTTTCAATGAAACTGGGTTAAGTGGGGCTCAGATACCATATTGATTGGCCCAGTATTAGAACCTGAATAGAGTAAGTGGAGATAGGAAAGCTTTTGAGCTGTAACTTGAGGGTTTAGTCTTTATTAGTCACCTACTTGTGTCCTTGGTGTCCTGTGGGTTGTAGGTGTAGTTGTAGGTTTTAATGATTCCTTGGGGCTATGGTTTCTTACTAACGTAGTAATAATTAGTTTAGTGTGAACAAGTTGATTTAGCAAGCCACTTGCTATACACACGTCTGGCTAAACCGGAACTGGTCAGGACATTCCTCTATTTTTGCCTCTCACAGTTTGGCTTGCATTATGTTTCTTTTGGCACAAAGAGAAACATGGTGTTGCTTGAGTGTGGCGGCCACTGTAAGTGTTGTTACCTGACTCTCTAGGGGAGAAAAAAGAGGGGAGAAGACCAAAAAGAACCCCAAACAAAACTGTGTTATATGCAAATTGCTAGAGAGAGAGAGCTAAAGAAAACCCTATGGGCAGCAAAGCATTCACTTAATATCAGTGTGGTTAGCATTTACACAAACTGTCATCTCCCTTGTTCTGTTCAGACTAAGGAGAAACAAAATATCCCTCTCCATCAGCAAGGGATGACTCAACACCAGACTGAAAGGTGACTGTGCCACTGGCAAATAGTGCATGTGTGTCATCTGTCTCATCCATGTCCTCTAAGACAGTAGTTCTCAACCAGCAGTCTGAGGCCCCCTAGGGGACCTTGAGGAGGTTTCAGAGGAGCCTCCAAGCAGGGCCAGCATTAGACTCGCTGGGGCCCAGGGCAGAAAGATGAAGTCCCACTATGTGGGGCTGAAGCCCAGGTCCATGAGCATCACCAGCTGGGTCTGAAGTTGAAGACTGAGCAATGTAATGTGTGGGGCCCCAGGCAGTTGCCCTGCTTGCTACCCCCTAATGCCGGCCCTGGCTTTTATATGCAGAAAAACAGTTGACACAGATGGGGCATGGAGTTTCATGTTGGGAGGAAGGGGGGGGGCTAAGAAAGGAAAAGGTGGAGGACCTCTGCTCTAAGAAATTGGGGTATGTGCTGCACTTAAAATATAGAGCTGAAGTATCTTGGAAAAGCCTGCCAGGCCAATGCGCTCTTAACAGTTCTTTAAGAATGGAGCTTGTTTAAAATCTGCAGTAATGTGCCAGCGGAGGGGGCCCGAGCTGAAAACAAAACAAAACAAATATATACAAGGAAAAAAAATAAGCATTTAGGTGAATGGTTTTTTCTTCTAAACTTGGACTCAGGTAAAACCAATTATGCAAATTCTGTATGTGTATATTGGCAGCTCTTTCACTTAGATTTTGTCCTGATCTACATCCTTGTTCACCAGACTTCAACTCTTATGTGAATATTTCATAGTAATACTTACTTCCACCTTCGAGACAGCAGATGTGCAATAAGTGATATGTATGTACAAAATTCTCTTAAGTTTTCATTTGGCTGGAAGCCTGGGAAATGCCAAGATGTTAAGGATTAAAACTCATCATTCTGACCAAAGACTGGTCTGGTATAACTTGCATACTTGGCATAAGCTGTCTAGATCTTAGTGGCTCTTTACTAGATTAGCCACACAGGAAAAATATATTTACCTGACAGTTCTCCAGCGTTACCACCACTTTGCCCATGTTCACAGTAGTGAACTGAATATATATTTTATACTTCTTTCTGTTCTGTTTGAAGGTTCAAGAGAATTGTTTCTGACAGCTGAGCACATTGGCATATCTATGAACCTTGAGGTTCTCTGGGTACAGAGGTGCATGATAGTAATAAAAGCTATGTTGACTGCTGATATGGGTGTTTTAATACTGCTTGAGTTGTCTGAGTATTTATGGCCATTATAAATGACATGATCCAAGATTACTAATGTTTGGTCATCCAGACAGCCAAAATTCCACTATTGAGCTTCAAAAAATTTCCTGCATCAAATGAAACCATATTCTAGGAGAAACTAGCATCTATGCCCAAATCTGGTTAATACACCTCTACCCTGATATAACACAAATTCGGATATAATGCGGTAAAGCAGCGCTCCGAGGAGGTGGGGCTGCGCACTCCGGCGGATCAAAGCAAGTTCGATATAACGCAGTTTCACCTATAATGCGGTAAGATTTTTTTGGCTCCCGAGGACAGCGTTATGTCAAGGTAGAGGTGTATTGCTGCTGAAAAACAGTAATTGCATCAGAATTTCTACAAGGATGTTACAGAGTCTGGTGCCCATGGAGAATAACTGCAAAATGAGATTCACCCCGGGCTACCAGCATTCCAGTGCATAGAGCTAACAAACTTGACCTTTATTTACTTTTATTTGCTTTTTTTCATTGAATACTTCTCAAATTAGGTATATGATGTCTGAAAGCTTTTCACAGTCTAATCTGTGAAGTTTCAGCCACCAATATAATCCTGTGAAGCTGTGATGGGAATGCTAGTGCTCCCTGGTATAAATGTCATGGATTTGTTTTCTGCGTTAAACTGGAAGAGCTGTTTTGTGTTAGTGCTGAACAGGAAGATCTTTGTTTTGGGGTGAGGACAAAGTGTTAAACTCCTGTTTCACCTCTTTCCCCCCAACCCTCTTAGTGATGCCATCTGCTAAATTCCTGGGGATTGCGGTAGCTGCAGTTGCAGTTTGTTAGCCGGTGCTGCTGTAAAGAAGAGCCTTTCACTGCAGCAAGGTTTTCATTACTCATTTGTCAATACTGTCAGACTAAAACAAATTAAACCTGATAGAAAAGTTTCTGCTTTCTTTTTAAATGTACATAGTGCGGTTTCTTGTGCTCCCTCCCCCACAGTCTCACTATTTCATGCCCTCTGGCAGGGTGTTTATGACTGTGCTATTGACTGGGACAAGTTGTTAGAGAAGACAAGGTGCCACTTTGCTGGCTAGGGAAAGAGAAGACAAACCTGCCTGCCTTGTCTCTCTGTCTGTCAAGACTGTTGTAGGCCATGATGCTTAGACTCTATAAAAACCAGAAGGAACTTAAAAGACCTATGCTTCCCAACGGTTTTAACCCGTTAGAGTTTGAATTTCACTGTGATTGGATCTTGCCAGCTGAAGAATCTCCGGAAAATCAACGCATGTGATCAATGAAAGTGATCCAGAGCGTCCAACAGTTTGCTTGGCAGAGAAAATACAGTTGAGGTTTTTAATATTTTTGTCATTTTTACATAGTCCTCAACACTGAAAATAAGACAGATCAGTTTGGAATCTTCACATCTGTTTACTGAAGCAAGTCACAGGCTTGCATTAATTGTCTTAGCTCTTGGACCAAACGGGGGAGGCAGTTTGTCTGCCTGGATATTTTTGTTAAGTGATAATTACAAATGGAGTGCACATCTCATTGTGAAATCCCTTCAGATAGGGGATGTCTACTCTGCGAGATGGGAATGTTAATGATTTACATGTTTGTACACAGCGTGGGTGAGTGAATGAAACTAACACCTTTCATAGCAAATGAGAGGCTTATAGACAACAAAATGCTTTCCTAGATGAGGCAGTGCTGTGGCAGAAGAATGAGATGCAATAGGTAGGAGGGGAAAGACTTGCAATGGTTAGAAATTTAATTCACTTGACCACACATTTCACGCTTGTCCGTGACAGATACATTTGTAGCATTGTTGTCACAACTGTGACCAAGCATTTTTGTTTAAGTGAAATGCCAGCCACCTTCTAGATGTGTATTTTGTGGGAAATATTGGCATCTTAGCCCTTCTTTCTCTCATACTTTCTGGGCTTTGTCCATCTTGTTTGTATGATCATGGTGTGAAAAATTATCTGCATAGTAGTTTGTGAGGCATTCCCCCCACTTTGAATTAACGTCCAGTGGATATTAAGGAAATGTGCACTGCACAAACCCTAGCGTAGACATGCTGCGTTTAGCATAAAGCGGGACTTACATGAGTGATGCTTAATTTGGCAGCATAGCAGTGTCAGGGCTTGTCTACATTACCCACTTGATCAACAGGCAGCGATTGATCCAGCGGGGGTCGATTTATGGCGTCTAGTCTAGATGCCATATATCGACCGCCGAGTGCTCTCCTGTTGACTCTGGTACTCCACCAGGGCAAGAGGCGCAGGCAGAGTCGACAGGAGAGTGTCAGCCGTCAACTTACCGCAGTGAAGACACTGCGGTACGTCGACTTATAGTGGAAGTTGCGTAACTTACATCGATTCCCCCCCCTTCCCCCACCAGTGTAGACCAGGGCTAAGTGTCGCTGGTGTAAACCCTGCCTCATGTGAGTGCAGCTTCTCTATGTTGAGTGTTTGGTGTGCTCACTGTGTGGAAAAAGGCAAGAACACATGTTATGGGTTTTAACCAGGCTGCGTGTCTATTAGTCAAATTATATCCAAGGTGCTCCTTCAGGGAACAGCCAAGTGCAGTCACTCAAGTGATCCTTTGCAAATTCTTGGGGGCTTCCACCGCAGCAGGAACCAGTCATTACACTAGGACTGTCTCTGGGCCCCTCCACTTGTCTGCTAGCATCCCTCTTCTTTTTGAGGACCTTGACCCCCGCCTCAACCAGCCTCAACATCAAGTGTATGGGAGGGGCAGCAGCCCACCCCCCAAAGTAGTGCCACAGCCCCTGGTTTGCATTTATCCCCATGGGGTTACAAACGATGCCCCAGTCTCGCAAGGAGATGCCCTTGGGATGCCACTTTATCTTTTTGGTTTTGGAGCCTAAATCAGCAAGTTCTTGCACTGGGCACCTACCACAAGGTGGTGCCAGTATCAGTTTAGGTGCTTCCACTTTACTGCACATGGGCTACTTTGAAGTTCAGCCAACCCAATACCAAGATCATCCTTGTACAAATCAGCACCTATATCAGACAGGTGCCTCGTGCCAGTACAATTTGTCTACTTTAGGTGTTTGTAGGTACACTGGTGCCAATTCATTACCACAGACAGGGCTCTCCTGAAAGAGCTTCAGTCAAATGAACCTTAGGGCCTAATCCTACAAGGAGCTTCACTGAAAGCTGTGGGCGCTGAAAGTTTTGCAGAATTGAACTCTTACTTAGCTATAACTATGGGGCACCCGTTTTTGAGACTCAAACTGATTAGCAGATAATCTCAGAATGGGTAATTTCATTCTAAAAAGGTTAATTTTGTGTGGTTTTGAATTAAAGGGATAACGGCAGCTTAAAAATACGCTTCCCTGAGAAATGTTTAGTTACTCTTCTTGCATGTAACACTTGAGATTGCTAGAGTTGTTGGAGAATAGAGGGAAATACATTTATGCTTAATGTATTCCACAGCACTTTGTGTATAGACATTCTCATCTTCCCCTTGTTTAGTGACTCACTTTCCTGTGTTGTTTTGTGTGAGTCTTTCACACAGCACCATGAGAGAGAGAACATCCCCAAAATAGGAAATTTAGAGTGTGAAACCACAGCAATTGGCAGAGGGGCACAGGATTAGATGCAATGCCTAAAACTAACTTACTTTTTTTTTCTTTTTAAATGACTAATATGAAGTTGACTGTGCTCCCTTTAACTAGTCTTTCATCTGTACACAAATATCAACACACAAGTATTTGCTTAGATTTGGCTGTGTGGTCAGCAAAGGGTAAGACTGAAATATAGAAAGGAATTGTTAAGGGATGAATGACTAAACGCATGTCCATGAAGGCCATCATTTTGTGCAACAGAGCCGTTTACAAGATAACCCGTGTGACTGTGCCCTTAGAAATGCTTCTGTATTCTATCTGTTGACTCACCCATCATAACACTTCTAATAATACTTCAATACTGTATTATAATGCTTATTACTGAAAAGAGTCTGTTGTTAGAATGAGTGAATCAACAGATGAAAGTAAAACAATAATGTTGGTACTGATAGTCTGTCCTGCTGTGGCTGCGTTGTAAGCTGCACTGCTATACAAGAAGGCCTTTGTGTAGAGGGACTTGCTAGGATGCACAAATTGCAAAACATTTGTGTTCAGTGTAAAATCAGCATTGAGAGTTTCACAACTGTCCACAGCTGGTAGACAGTCTTTATTGCATACTACTAGCAGTTGCAACCAAAGCTTTAAAATTGGTCTGCAGCAATTGTACTTTGTATTTTTTATATATATATTAAAAATGCTAGAATTTTTTTCTCTTTATAAAACATCAGATGGATAAAGGGGGAGCTTAGAGTGGAGGAATTTTTCTCATGTGAATTTGTTGGGGGCAGTGAAGTAAATTTTCTTTTAGAGTCAGATATTAGTCTTATATTTGGAACAATATCAATCCCAGGCCAGCACCTGTAGGATGTTTTTTACCCTGGGAACTTGTATAAAATGTATTCCCTTTCAGCTATTTCTTTTTCAGCTGTATAGAGGGTGTAACCATTGTTTAAGGGAGTGCCACTGGCAAGTGGCCAGTTTATATCTTAAAACCTATCGCAAATTGTTTAAAGAGAGTTTGGTTTCCAAATTCTCTTCTGCACTGAAATATGTAGATTATTTTTAAGCCAGGAAGCTACTCACTGATTCCAACAGTTGCCAAGCAGCTGTTTGTTATGAGTAAGCCGTATGAAAAACCCCAGGAAAGCCTTAATATCAATAGGAAGTGATACCGCCTTAGCTGATCAGCAACAAAATATAATTAAACGGATTCATCTGTAACTGCTTTCACATTTTATTTGCTTGGAAGTTTTTATTGAAAGATACGATGTTATGCTAGTAAAATATAAAATAACAGTTGTAATTGTACACGGTGGGTACAGAATTCTGATATGCCTGTCTCTGCCTTTTAACTTAAACTAATGATAGCATTTTAGGTAGAACTTGGAAAAATATACTCGGCTGAGGTGAGTATAAAGTCATAGATTTCCCCCCAGAAATTTAGCTTTCATTTTTAAATAAAAGTTTCTATCCGCTCCGTGTCAGAGCACCAGATATCCTACAGAAATGATGAGCTGCATGCTATTCTAGGGGGTGCCCCTGCAACAACCCCACCCGTTGCTTCCCTCTCTCACACCCCTCTTGGGCTACTGTGGCAGTTATCCCCCCATTCGTGTGATGAAGTAATAAAGAATGCAGGAATAAGAAACACTGACTTTTTAGTGAGATAAAATGAGGGGGAGGCAGCCTTCAGCTGCCATGATATTCCAGGCAGGACATCTCCATTACTCAATAAAGGGTGAGGGGGGAGAGGAGCATAGCCTCCCACTGCTATGATAGTCCAGAATCTCCATTAGACATGAAAGTGGGGTGGGGAGAGGACCTCAGCCTCCAGCTGCTATGATGAGGATGGTTACCAGCCCTATTGCACCATCTGCCAGGACTGAATCTCCAGAACACAAAGCTTAAAGAAGGGAATGACCAGGAGTCATTCCCATTTTTGCCCAGGCGTCCCTGGCCTACCTCACCGAGGCCAGCCAGGAGCACTCACAGGATGATAAGGATGGCTATCAGTCATATTGTACCGTACCGTCTGCCGCCGGGGAGGGGGGAGGATGCTGCTGTTTAGCGCTGCAGTACCCCGTCTACCAGCAGCGTCCAGTAAACATACGGTGGACATTGAAAAGAGGCGAGAAACGATTTTTTCAGTTTTCTTTGAAGTGAGGGAGGGAGGGTAAATTGACGACATATTCCCTGAACCACTGGCGACAATGTTTTTGGCCCTTCAGGCATTAGGAGCTCAGCCAAGAATGCAAATGCTTTTTGGAGATTTCAGGAACTGTGGGATAGCTTGAGTCCTCTGTCCCCCCTCCTTCCCTCCATGAGCATCCATTTGATTCTTTGGCTTTCCATTACGGTTGTCACACAGCACTGTGTTGAGTCCTTGCTGTGGCCTTTGTCTGTCATAGCCTGGAGATTTTTTCAAATGCTCTGTCATTTCGTCTTCTGGAACGGAGCTCTGATAGAACAGATTTGTCTCCCCATACAGCAATCAGATCCAGTATCTCCCGTACGGTCCATGCTGGAGCTCTGTTTGGATTTGGGACTGCATGGCCACCCGTGCTGATCAGCGCCCCACGCTGGGCAAGCAGGAAATGAAATTCAAAAGTTTGAGGGGCTTTTCCTGTCTACCTGGCCACTGCGTCCCAGTTCAGATCGCTTTCCAGAGTGGTCACAATGGTGCACTGTGGGATACCGCCAGGAGGCCAATACCGTTGAATTGCAGCCACACTGACCCTAATCCAACATGGCAATACTGATTTCAGCGCTACTCCTCTCATCGGGGAGGAATACAGAAATCGGTTTTAAGAGCCCTTTATATCGATATAAAGGGCTTCGTTGTGTGGACGGGTGCAGGGTTAAATCAGTGTAACGCTGCTAAATTCGGTATAAACGCGTAGTGTGGACCAGGCAGAAACAGTTTCACTTGTACTTGGTGTATTCAGGTGCCCAATGTAATACTTTCCTAACTGTGTTTTTGAGTTATTTCCACCCTGCAGTTCTCTACCGTTGTGGGTTGTTTTTACCCTTGTATTGCTCCCTATCTTCTTCTGAATCATGGAGTGATTTTCCAATCTTTGTAAATCACACTTAGCACTTGCCTTTTCTCTTTATTAATTTAAGGCTTTCTCTGATACTGTCTATAAAGGCTGTTGAATAAGAACTTGTCTCATATGGCTATGAATGCAGATATGTTCTGTAGATATACACCTCTACCCCGATATCACACGAATTCGGATATAATGCGGTAAAGCAGCGCTCCAGGGGGGTGGGGCTGCGTACTCCGGCGGATCAAAGCAAGTTCGATATAACGCAGTTTCACCTATAACGCGGTAAGATTTTTGGCTCCAAGGATAGTGTTCTATTGAGGTAGAGGTGTATATGTTTTATAGTTTTAGTGAAATACTTATTTAAAGAAACAGATCCAGTTTCCTTTAATACAGTTCATTTCCTGAAGCAGGATGCAAATAAATAAATAAAATAATTAAAAATCTACTGCTTAGCACTTATGTAGAGCTAGATTTATGATGCAAAGATTTATTCTGCCCCATTCTGCATGGTGGAAAGAGCTGGCTCTTTAAAGTGAGAATTAAAATGGACTGCGGATTAAAGTTCTGCCCTCGTTTTGTTCACTTATATTGTTTTTATGGCATAACTTGTTACTTGGGTGGAATGTTGTCTGCTTGTCACACAAACTGTTCCATGCATTTCAGTTCATAAAATGGAGATATGTATCCCACAAGGGAGTTGTGAGGCTCTTAATTCATGTTTGTATAGCACTTGAGATCAACAGATGGGAACTGTATAAGTGCCAGTTCGACTAAGTGGTAGTAGTATCCATCTGTCCAGTATAAACCTGCCCTTGATATGAGACATTAAGGGTGTTGTTCTGGCCTGTCTCTTTTAAGGGTACAGCACCGGGCTTGCAGCCCACAAGGGATGGGTGGACTAAAATGGCTTTGACACCTTTGTGTCATACTGATTCTGGGCTGCTCCATCGGCCCAAAATGTAAACAGATCAGGTGCCTGTCTAAGTTATGGCAGCCTCCCCTAACTACACTATCGGCTGCAGTGCTGCCTAAAATCTCTGCAGAAGTGCATGCTGCAGCCCTACTCTGAGTATATCCCCTTGGCCAGAGCTTGGGAGGAGGTCACTGGAAGGTAGCTGTACAGCTGTCTTCTGCATTTCCTGTACCAGGTCATCCTTTTATAGGCACATCAGGGGCTTTCAGAGCCCCTTCACACCACTCTAGCCTTTTTACCTGGCATAAAGGGGTTGGAACAGTGGTGAGGATGTCAGTGTAAATGTTCACCTAAAATTAGGGTTCTGAGTCCTGCGTAAGACCTGATTTGGTCTGGTGACTTGATGTGGCAGCAGGCTCCAGCAGGCAACAGGGTTTGTTGGCATTTTGTGTTTAATTCTTTTTGGAGAAGTCTCCAGTGAATTTCTCTAAAGATCTTTCTCATTTCTCAATCTGTGATTTGCAACTAAACACTTTCTTTTGAGAAGACAGTTCGTAAATGAGCTGCCACACCGCCTTCTGTCTGGGGAACAGTTTCCTTTTCCCACCCGTCTCTACTGTACAGTTTTACATTCACACCCATTAGTACAATGCTGATATATATATTTTTCAGGCTCCAGAACTTGAGCTTTCTGAATAACCATCCAAAAGCTCTTTCTAAGTACATGGTAGTTGAGCTTGTATGGAAGGCTACCTCGTTTGTAGTAGCTTGGGTTGTTTTCTAATGCAGTGGTTTTCAAACTGCAGGTCACGACCCAGTACTATAAGTCACTGGGTCGCGGTGGCTCTGGTCAGCACCACCTACTGGGCCGTTAAAAGTGCCATCTATGGTGCTGCCCGGTTAAGGCAGACTAGTCCCTACCTGTTCTGACGCTGCGTTGTGCCCTGTAAGCGGCCAGCAGCAGGTCTGGCTCCTAGGCAAGGGGGCCACAGAGCTCCGCACGCTGCTCCGAGACCCGGCTCTGCACTCCCAGGAACTGGCCAATGGGGGATGTGGGGGTGGTGCCTGTGGGCGAGAGCCACGCGGAGCCGCTTGCGTGCCTCCGCCTAGGAGCCAGACCTGCTGCTGGCCACTTCTGGGGCACAGCATGGTCTGCAGTGCCAGGACAGGTAGGAAACCTGCCTCTGCACAGCTGACCAGGAGCCACCTGAGGTAAGCCCATGTCCCAATCCCCTGCCTCAGCCCTGAGCCCCCCCAAACCCAGAGCCCCTTCCTGCACTCCAAACTCCTCATCTTTGGCCCCACCCCCAGAGCCCGTGCCCCTAGCCCAGAGTCCTGACCCCTTCCCAAACCCCAGCCCAGTGCCCCTCATTCCTAGCTCCACCCTGCAGCCCACACCCTAACCCTCTGCCCTGAGCCCCTCCCAAACCCCTCATCCCCAGCTCCACTGAGTCGTGGGCATCAACAATTTTCTTCAACTGGGTTGCCAAAAAAAAGTTTTTGAAGATGAGATCGTAACCTATCAATTTCTCATTAGTTAGTTAGTGGGCAATGAACAGTTTTAATAATACTTTCCATTGCTTACAATTTGCACTCTGTTCCTGTGTTGCTTCAAATTACAGTAATCAGCATTTCTAGTAGAGAAAGCTGCTATTTTATGTCTCTTAAATAGTCGAGCTGTTTCTCTGTTAGTTTATTATTTACTCTTCTGTGTAACTTGTAAGCAAAGCCAGAAAAGACACCAGATATCACAGAATCCAGGATCTTTAATGTGCAACTCCAGAGCCTTTCTAGTTTTGGTTGGTTTATGGCTCTGAGGCCAGCATTTGTCCACAAAAGGATAAAAAACCTCATTAAAATCCCCAGCAATCATAGTAAGGATATGGGGTTCTTCATATAATTTAGTGAAAGTTATGAAAATTTCAGGATCATAATAAAGGTTAGGCCCATACATATTAGCAGTGATTAGATCAGATCCATTTATGATGGCTTTAAGGATTAAAAATCTGCCCTGATAATCTGAAATTGACTCAGAGACTGTGGCCTGGTCTACACTAGGGGCTGGGGTCGATGTAAGATACGTAACTTCAGCTACGTGAATAGCGTAGCTGAAGTCGAAGTATCTTATTTCGACTTATCTCCCATCCTCACGGCGCGGGATTGATGGCTGCAGCTCCCCCCTGTCGACTCCGCTACCGCTACTCGCTCTGGTGGAGTTGTGGAGTAGACGGGAGCGCATTTGGAGATCGATAAATTGTGTCTAGATGAGACACGATATATCAATCCTTGATAAACTGATCGCTACCCGCCGATCCAGCGGGTAGTGTAGACATAACCTGTTACTACCACAGCTTTATGGACAAGATGGCTAACACTCTGGGTAGGAAAAGCATTGTCTTGTTGCTTCTCAAACTTATCAAGTCAGGTTCCAGTTTAGCAGCTTCATCTGTGATCAAGTGTGTCTCCTGCAAAAGTGTTACATCTGCCTTTGTGATTTTTAATAATGAGTACACTGTTTCCTTTTAATTGGACTGTTGAGACCCTTTATAGTCCAGGGAATAAAATTAAGATTCAGGGCCATTTGGTTATATTGAGAATTGTTTTTGTTTGTGTAGCTTTACAACCAAAGGTCATATAGCATGTTTGTGTCATTTGCTGTATTACATCTTATCCTACGCCCCATGCAGAAACCCAAGAGAGGGGGAGTCTAGAGCTGAAATGTCTCAGACACCTACTCTGCAGATTTTGGGATTGCCTTGTCATGTGCTAGCCAGACTTCCAGGACTTGGGAGAAGAGGGCTCTGGAGAGGGAAGAGCACAAAAAGACAAGTTAAATCACAAACATAAAAACATGTATCGTGTGTGTATATATAATAACATAACTTATTACCAGGCATAGTAGATCTCAGTGACAAGGCAACAGTTATCAAACACTTAAAATTATAAACAAAACTAAACTGATGGTAAGTTCCGGAGTGGGTGGGCCAAGGAGCCCAGGCTGGGAGCTCGGCCAATACCCATAATTTAAATTATTATTATTATTGGGTTTTTAACAGGCATCCTATTTTTCCATACCACAAAGTAGAAACTACATTGTAAAGAGAGCAGGTGGGAGAGCATGTACAGTTTCTTAACTTGGTATGTCAGGGATATACCTGTGTATTGTCTCGTCATTTGTAATTTTTTCAGTTGACCAAACCAAACACTCGAGTATTGGTAATACAGCTTGGTGCACTGACTGAAAGTAAGTTGTGGGGATTACTTTCCCAGGGCCAGATAACCACTTCTTCCCCTTTTAGTTTACTATCAAAAATTCAGTTTCCCTTCCCCATATTAAACAAACACATAGCTAATCTAACTGCTCTCACAAAATGTAAATTATTTTATCAAAGAATGGAACAAACAATCCAATTGAACAAGTGACTTTTCTGTATTAACTTCATATTTCTTGTTCCCATATTTTGGGTTTGAGCTTATAGAAGGTGTTAGGATCGGGGAAGAGGCCGAAGAAGTTGAGGAGTGGTTCAGAGTGAGGGGGATGGGACAACAAGGGGAAAGAGATTGGGGAATAGGGGATGGAGGGAGGGCATGAGGGGGAAAGAAAGGCCACAAGTGGGGAAAGAGTCAAGCAGGGGTAGAGGGAGAGGAACTGGAAAGTGATAGGTGACAGAATCACTGTCCATGTAGTTCAACAACCCTCATTGGTCTTCCATGATGTCTTGCAGGGAGGAGCGCTGTCTTTTTTTTGCAACAGCACTTCCTCACCAACCCTGAAAGTGAGCTGGAAACTTCTTAAAATATTTAAGCTTTTGCTGCTATTTCCTTGCTTTTCTAAAGGCTGATTCACAACATCTTTTGAAAAATTATCATCTTATTTTGTGGCATCTGCCAAAACAATTCTGTTTCCACAAGCTAGCCGCACTATATTTTTTATAGTATATCTGAGAAGTTTGGAAATCAACGTATGAGGTTTGGCATTTGAGGCTGACTTAGGAGCCAGGCTCTCTGTATATCAGCTTGAATGTCCACCAGCAGGCTGTGCACTACTGAAAGTGCAGGGGGATGAATTCTAAGGGGTTACCTTTCTTTGCTCCTTCAGGTACTCCTGTAATTCTCAGATTGTTGCAGTGAAGCCTTCCCTTAAGGTCTGCCTCTTTAGATTGAAGATAAGTCTGAGGCTTCTCTGCCCATGGGCAGAGAGCCCTTGCATCTGATGTTCCACCAATGATATTCTTCCTTCTGTATCATTCACCCCTCCTGTCTGCACGTGCAGAAAGGAGTTAATTGAGGTAATAGCCAGCAGTATTGTGGCCTTTGATATCTACTGTATCTGCAGCAACTTCCTCCAACAGGGCAGTGATGGGCACAGTGCCTCTTGTTCGGGGGATGGGGGGCTAGGGAGACCTCTGTTCTCCTTGTTTTTCAGCTGTTTCTAGAATGCCCAGTAGATAAATCTTTTCCTGATGACATTCCAGGGATTTGGGGGTATCTGTTCCTTTATTTTGGGGATCATTCAATGGCCCTGGACTTTGGGTACAAATGGATGTTAGCAGATGGTGCTGGAGGCTCTAGGAAGCTGTGCTCCATGCTGGAGCACCCTCTGGAGCCCAAAGAGCAATTTTTTAAGTGCATATGGCTTTTCTGCTTTTTATTTTCACCAAAATCAACAGGATTCTGTCTGTGGATGTGTAGAACATTCCTTGAAAGTTTGGAATTGATCCAAGGCAAAGTTCAACACTTATTGTGCTACAGACGGACAAATGAGAAGTACCATCACATTGCTTGGTCAGTAAGGTGTAGCAGAAATCATCTCTTCTTCTCTTTCTTCAGACCTTGTTCTTAGGACAGAGGGAGTCTTGACAGCTCTGGCCTTTTTGTTTTTGCCTTTCCTTTTGTCTTGTGTAACTCATGTCTGACCCACCTTTGACCATAGCTCTCAAGTGTGATGGGCCAAAGGCAGACATGGAGTTAAGCTGCTGTTCATATTCTCACACAGGGATTTAGGGTGGAGTAATGACACGAAGCTGGGAACTGAGGGACCAATCAGGTATTCAGAAGGAATATAGGAAGCTCCATAAAAACTTTATAATAGGAAAGGGTCCAGGTCTTTGAGAAGGCAAATCACATCACGTGCAGGGCCAGTTCCTCAGCCAGTGGAAATTGATGTAGTCCATTTTGTAGCCATCATCTTAAACTCAATGTGGCTAAAACAGAGCTCTTAATCACCCCTTCAATCCCCCGCAAGACTTCCTTGCTACTTCCTTTCTCAATCACACACAGTACCACCATCCTCTCTGTCATGAAGGCCAGTAATCTGGGTGTCGTCTTTGAAGTCCTCATATCCAGTCTATATCTAAATCTTGCGAATTCTTTCTGTTATAACATTTTTAGAGTATGGCCTTTCCAGTCCATCTACACAGCTGTCATTCTCATCTGCTAAATTCTGCTGCAGAGATCATTTTTCTGGCCCCATCACTTTGATCATGTCATCCCTCTCTTTGAATCCCTGCACTAGCTCCCCCTTCTCTTTAGCACGGGGGTCGGCAACCTTTCAGAAGTGCTGTGCCGAGTCTTCATTTATTCACTCTAATTTAAGGCTTCGCATGCCGATCATACATTTCAACGTTTTTGCAAGGTCTCTTTCTATAAGTCTATAATATAGAAAGAAACTATTGTTGTATATAAAGTAAATAAGGTTTTTTAAATGTTTAAGAAGCTTCATTTAAAATTTAATTAAAATGCATCACCCCCTGGACCGGTGGCCAGGACCCGGGCAGTGTGAGTACCACTGAAAATCAGCTTGCGCGCCACCTTCGGCACCTGTGCCATAGGTTGCCTACCCCTGCTTTAGCATCAAACAGAAGCTGCTTGTTCACTTTCAAGGCATATCCTCCCCCTATCTGTCCTCTCCCATTCACTGTCAAGATGTTGACTCCTTCCTCCAATTGGTCCATGATGCCAGCTTCCACTGCCCCTTTGTTACATTTTCAAACAAGTGCCTAAATGTCCACAAAGCTACCTCATTAGCCTCCTCCAAAACTTTCCTTTTCCAGGATGGCTACAAAAAACCGTGACAGGTTGGTCGGGCTGCTTGTGCACTGAGACTACTGCCTATCGTGCTGATATTTCAACGTTTCCTTGTACTCCCCTCTCTGACTGTCTCCATCCATCTGTTGGCTCATACTTAGATTGTAAGCTATTTTGGGGCAGGAACTGTCTCTTCTGGGTTTGTTTGTTCAGTGCCTTGCACAATGGAGTCCTGGTCCAAGTTGCTACTGCAATACAAATAATTGTTGTTAATATCAGGAGATTTATTATTTGACTTTTCTGGCTGTATGCGTATAGTGGTTTGTAAAGTTATGTGACTCGTTAAACACACTTTTCTTTCAAACACGCGCTTCATTGCTATTTAGTCTAATTGAAAAAAATCAACGGCAAAAGCCCCAGATTTATGAACAACCCTACAGTAACAAACTAGTGTGCATGAAACAGCAGTAAAGATTTGGTTTGGAAATGGTTCCTTCCAAGGAGTTGACTCTACACAAGAACAAAGTGATTTGGAAAATCAGGAAGAGTATCCAGTGGCATTTTTAACAGTAAACTGTTTCCAGAATGTTGAGGGACCTTCTCCAGTCTCCTTCACACTTCTGACCCCGGAAAGACTTTGGTAATATGGCAATACCAATAATAAATAATTATTTTAATGGCATTACTCTTATTTACACCAGCTGAGGATCTGGCCATCAGTTGTCACAGAGCCACTTGGCACCTCCGGCTGGGTTTTTCTCTTTGTCTTTGGGTTATATGAAACGTTTTCTCTGTATTATAACCTATGCATATGAAATTGCAGAAATACTGTTGAAGATGAAGAGTTAATTACTAAGTTTGTTTTTTTCCATTATTGAGTGTGCTAATTGACCCCACCAGGATCCACCAAGATGTTGGGATGGCCTTCCTGTTTCCTTCTATTCTTGCTTCCTTAACTTTTTTCCAGTTATGGGAATACTTAAATAATGGAGTTGCAAATTAGTCATATGTAGAAGCCCACAGAATAAGGCCTATATGAAGAGTATCCTCTTGGTATCAGTTTAAAGGGTATGTCTCAGCATGCATTTCAACATTGTGGCCAATCTGTTGCATGTATTGTTCACCCATTGCGTTTGACAAGCATGTCCTGCATGGTTCTCTCCTTACCATGCTTCTTTTTCTGCTGATAACTTTCTGGCCTCTGAGCTATGGACAGCTGTTGTCCACTTGCTGCTAATTAGGAAAGCAGCATGAGAAACAGGTATATGGATTGAAGAGGTTGAACCTCTCTCCCTGGAGTGACCTGATTTGACCTTATTGAAAAGATCATGCAAGCAAGAGGTCAGCTATTTTTTTTCTAAAGCCTGCGTCTGTAGGAAGATGGCTGGCTATAAAAACTTTTGTCTAAGGCATTTTGCATGTTACATTTTCAGTAATAATCTCTGTCGTTTTCAATAATCTCTGTCCTATATCAATTCAGAATGTCAGACCATAGGTCTGCCATTTAAATAGGAGGCTGTAAAACCACTCTCACTGGTCTAATACCATTCAGCATGAAAAGTATCATGCAAATCTACACAGGTGTAAAATTCAAATGTCACATTTTGGTTAGATTTTTTAAAATAAGGTTTTTTCTAAAATGCTAAATTTTAGTTGAAAAATCCAAACAACTGCATATTAATTGATCCATTCAGATGAAATACACATCCAGATGACCTAAAATGAATTTCTTATTTTTTTGGCAGGTCTTTCAATCAGGCCCTAACTGATGTTCTGTTTGTGTAACGTGGCCACATACTTATGTCTGCGACGGTAGAATGATGAAACTTGACATTAAAGTGATACAGACAGTGACCTATTTGTGGGTGTGGCTACATTTGGAATTTCAAAGCGCTGCAGCGCTTTGAAGTGTGAGTGTAGTCAGAGCGGCAGCGCTGGGAGAGAGCTCTCCCAGCGCTGCATGTAAACCACAAACCATACAGGTGTAGCGTGCAGCGCTGGGAGCCGCGCTCCCAGCGCTGCTGCCCAGATTACACTGCCGCTTTACAGCGCTGTATCTTGCAGCGCTCAGGGGGTGTTTTTTCACACCCCAGTTGCAGTGCTGTAAAGTGTGAGTGTAGCCAAGGCCACAGAATAGTTATCTTCAAGTAATCGGTGATGGCTTACAGGGCTAAGCTTCAGTTAGAAACACCGGTACTCAATGGAGACATAGATTTAGTCTTCCTCCCACCCTCCTGACACTATACATCTTACTATGTTGTGTGTATTTTAGCTAAAAGCCTTAAAACTGAATCTGAAGTCTTGTCTTGTATGTGGACATTAAAAATCCCCTAGCATATTTTGTAAGAACTAGAGGTTTGCCCTCGTACCTTGACCATAATTTCCCCTCCATTATGATTTTCACTTGGTTGCTACCTTGCATCCCAGAGGTGCAGCCTGTATAAAGTAGAAGAGCATATTGGATTTTTCCAGATAAAACGCACCAATTAAGTGTAAGAGCAAAATGTAAATAAATCACTTGGAGATTCAGCTACTTACGAGTGTGAAATTCATGTAGCAAATTATGTCAACTACTGTGTAAACTAATGGTACAATATATCTAGAGAGAAGAATGTGTAACTTACACTATGTACACACCAATAAATATAGTTAATCTGTAGTTGATTAAAATTCTGCTTGATGATCACCCTCTGAATTAAGTCTTGAAGCATCTGAAGTTATTTTTAAAATAGTTATTTGTTCAAAATTCAGCAAAAGCTACTGTAGTTGCCAGGATTTTAGTGCATTCAGATGAACGCATTTAGTCCTGCAAATGGTAGGAACCACAGATATTAACATGTTTACAGCTAATGGAACTAGACAAGCTTTTCAGGATATGGGTGGTTCAATGTGTGAAAGTGCTATAATGTCCTTGGGCTGCTTGTCATTTTCATGTGAATAATGGACATGTTTTTATGATGCAAAAGGAAGAGAAATCCTTTTACAGGGTTTATCTAAACTATGATCCCTAGAAGGGATCTGTAGGCCCAGAAGGAACTCATGGGCGTCTTAATAAAACTGATGTTTTTGTTTTCTCCCTGTCCAAAAAAAATTTGTAACTAAATTGTTCATATAATCATTAAAATCTTCTTTTGGTTTGTAATGCTATGAAATGGTCCCTGTAGATTGAATGGTGGTAGAAAATTAATGGTTTACTTTTGTACCAAAGAGAACTTGTGGACAGTCCAGTCTGAGTCTTTCTTACTCTGGTTGTTACTTCATAATCTGAGAATGTGGTTTTATGATTTGAGATTCCGACAGCATCCAAATTGCTGCTCAAACAATGTGCTACAGATGATGAGGCTGATTGGCTGGTTCGTTAGTGTCAGCATAGTTGGCAGCTTGTAACATGGTTATTATTTTCTGACTGTTTCATTAAAATAGTTTACTATATGGTTGCTACTCGTTTGATTGGCAGCTGTGTGTGTCCAACATTCTGTAACAATGCTACATGGTTTTAAGGTGTTGTGATCAATATGTACATCTTGAATATTCCAGTTACCATGAAGTTCATGTGCCAAATACAAGAATTGAGACAGCACCATTCGTAGAAAGGTCCATCGTCAACTCTGAAATGTTTCCAAACCCATTTTTTTTGTCCATTTTCCATCATCGGGTTCACCATAAGTCAGTCCTTTGAATATATACTTCTCATCCATTCATATCCAAAAATTGCATCTGTGTAACGTGACAACCCAGTACGCTTACCAGTTGCTTTGGAAAAGGCAGTAGTTATTCAAGTCATCTTTATTTCTCTGATTACAGCCTCTTTACATGTTTAGTCTGAATAGCAAAACCAAACCTCTCTTCTCTCCTGGGTCTGGAAGTATTTTTGATAAAACTACACTTCATAGCTTTCCCTGAAATCAATCCAAAGCTTGGAAAACATTTCCTCCAACGTGTGGTGTTCCATCCCCCACTCCATCTCCCTGTGCTTCTGAGTCTCGGTGAGTGCTTGCAGAATAAGGGATGAAGTCCAGAGGAGAGCCTGACTTTAACCCTTAAGCAGGGGGAGTCAATAGGTAGACTGCGGACCAAATCTGGACCGCCGGATGCTTTTGAATGGATCCCAAAATCTTTTTATTTACTTATTATCATTGCATTGTTATTTTTTATATTATTTTCTCTGGAGTCTGGTCCTTGACTATACCTAGACCAAGAAATTTGGACCTTGACAAAAAGTAATTGACTACCCCATCTTAAAGGCTGTTGCATCCAAAGGTAAAACTATTTCCAAGCATTTTGTTAAAAGATAAGCTGACCTGAAAAGGATCCACATTGTTCCGACTAGTAGTGTATCCTCTGGGCTGAGATGCTGAAGAACTGGTATTCTATCTACGTGATTAAATCCTCCACTTCTCTGTGCAACTCTAATGCATCAAACTGCAGGCTCACATTTATAGAAGGGGAAAAAAAAATAAGACTCAGGGCTTGTCTACATCAGAAAGTTGCAGCGCTGGTGAGGGAGTTACAGCGCTGCAACTTTGAAGGTGTACACATCTGCAGGGCACCACCAGCGCTGCAACTCCCTGTTTGCAGCGCTGGCCGTACTCCCGTTTTGTCTCGGGTGTAGAGGATCCAGCGCTGGTGATCCAGCGCTGGTAATCCAATGTAGACAGTTACCAGCGCTTTTCTTGACCTCCGTGGAAGGAGGAAGCCTCTGGTAATCAAGCTGGTTTCCTTTCCCGGTTTGCTCTCTCGGTCCCGGAGCCACCCAGCAAAACGCAGGGAAGGAGACCCTGCTTGCTCGGGGTTCCGGGACCGAGAGAGCAAACCGGGAAAGGAGACAGCTTCGCCGCGGTTTGCTCTCTCGGTCCCGGAACCCCGAGCAAGCAGGTCTCCTTCCCTGCGGTTTGCTGGCTGGCTCCGGGACCGAGAGAGCAAACCGCGGCGTTCCCGGTTTGCTCTCTCGGTCCCGGAACCCCGAGCAAGCAGGTCTCCTTCCCTGCGGTTTGCTGGCTGGCTCCGGGACCGAGAGAGCAAACCGCGGCGTTCCCGGTTTGCTCTCTCGGTCCCGGAACCCCGAGCAAGCAGGTCTCCTTCCCTGCGGTTTGCTGGCTGGCTCCGGGACCGAGAGAGCAAACCGCGGCGTTCCCGGTTTGCTCTCTCGGTCCCGGAACCCCGAGCAAGCAGGTCTCCTTCCCTGCGGTTTGCTGGCTGGCTCCGGGACCGAGAGAGCAAACCGCGGCGAAGCTGGTCTCCTTTCCCGGTTTGCTCTCTCGTCCCGGAACCCCCCTTGAAGCCGCCCAACAGCGCTGCAGTGTGGCCACATCTAACACCACTTGCAGCGCTGGTTGCTGTAAGTGTGGCCACTCTGCAGCGCTGGCCCTATACAGCTGTACTAATACAGCTGTAACAACCAGCGCTGCAAAATTTTAGATGTAGACATGGCCTCAGTAACCAGACTTGCATCATCCCCTCAAGTGGCAGTACAATCTGAACACCAGCTTCTTTAATGGCATTCACTTACAGAGGGAAGGCAACAAAGCAAAGTATTGTGGGAGGGTTATGCAAACCACTCTGAAAGCTGGCTTTAAGTACTGCCAAACTGCTTGCCCACTGGACCAGCTATACATTTCTGTGTACACAGACACCAGCACAAGTGTAAAATGATACTGTAATAGAGTAGGTGTGATATTTCTGATATAATCAGTCTAGGAACTGTCTTTAACACCATTATTAACCTTCGCCTAAGCAAAGTAAAAAGCTGAAGGCAGTTTCCACAGTTCTGTGCCCTCCAACATCTGATGGTATCTGCAACCAACCCCACAGTTTTATTGCCTGCCTGTGAACACTAGGAAATCCTATTTCTGTATCAGCACAATTTGACGCATCAATGCCTCCAGCAATGGGAAGCAGAGATGTTAATAGAATAGATCAGACTAGAGTGGAGAGGCAATACTAGCCTGCATCTTTGTTAGCTGTAGGATTGGCAGTGCCTGCCCTAGGCCATCATGGCAGGAGTCATATATCAGGTTTACTCTAGAAACAATATTAACTTTGTGGCTATTTCAGCACATTTCATGGAGTCTAAGTTATGTATCTTTATGCCACTGCACAGAGAATTATGAGTTGAGATTTAACTAGCAGCATTAATCCATTATTTGTGACAAGTTTCTATTTTATCATATCTCCTGACCTCTGAACTGGAATTGCCATCGGTATTTCTGGCTATTGTTGAGTTGCAAGTGTGTGAGTAAATGAAAGAAAATGAAAGAAGGCCCAGATAATCACATGCAGTTTTCCCATTTCCTACCCAAATCAAGCGTTTTCTCAGAAAGATCTCTAGGAATATGATATAGAATTATGTATCCTGGAACTTTGCAGAAACAAAGGAACATACCATTATGGAGACAGACTGATCTCAGCAGAAATACATGGAAAATCTGGGTACATAAATATTGATCATACAAGAGTCAAGAGCCAAACCTGTGAAGACTTCAGAGTGGTTACTAGAGAAGGAGCCCCTAGAATTTCAGTTAAAGATTTAATAAATGGTTATGAGAAGCAACCACTTGCCACCTTTTAAAAATAAGCATTCTTGCTGTCAGATCCTTGATTCTTATTCAAGAGCCAGACTTTGGCAGTCTTCAGAGCATGGCAGAAGATGTGTTTATTTAGTCAGACATTTGCCTGAATCGGTGCTGCAGCCTGGTTGTCCTTTTGGTAGTGAGGGTGGCTGCAAAGTATGCCATCTGCCCATTGAGAAAGTGTGTTAAACGCTGTACCCAGACGCTGTGGCAAAGGGCCCTTAACACAGCTATAAATAAATTAAGAAATCCTTCTGTGCTGTACTGTTCTTTAAACTTGATTTTGCTAAAGCACCAAGCAGTATAGTAACTGTCACTGCATTGTCTATGCTATTTATGCCTAAAAAATGCAAAACACAATTGTGTTGCAATTCTGTGGTCCAGACCTTGGAGGGTGGATCAATACTAATTTTAGCTAGTGGTGCATTGGGTAGTGCTTCCTTTGGGAGCTAAGGAGTTCCATTTAGAAAACAACAAAGAGAATTTAATGGGAGGCCAAGGAGATAAGGTTTCAAGCATGTGGCTAGCAGGATACCACAGCACATGGAGGGTTAAAGGTCAGGGAAGGTCACGTTATCCTCCAGCACATCCAGAGAGCAATTCCATTTATGTCAGATTAAAACTAGTGATTGTTCACAGCTTAATATAATTAACATTTTGCTCTTCCAGCATACAAATGCTCAAAAACCATGAGTATGTTTGTTTAGAAACGTACCCACAACTTCACTCTTACACAGGTAAAATCCTGCATCTCTCAGTTAAAAAATAGAGAGTGATTTTAATATTCTCTGCATGTGATAATTCAGGTTAACCCCTCACAAGTGGCCACCTCATATTGGTAAATGGTAAATTTCATCCATGCTTGTGTGTAAGACGAGAGTCTTCACAGTGACTCTAGTCAGTGAGTCACAAATTTTCCCTTTCAATATTGTAACAAAAAATTGTGTGTTCAGTGTAAGTATAATTGAAAGTAATTAACATGCAGCTGAAATTTCACTACAGTCTGTGCAGCAAGGGGCAGAAGTGATTTTTGGAATATTGTGCAATGGCATAAATCAGGGAGGTCCTGATATAAGCGTTGTCAGAAGTGGGTGGTAGCCCAGTGAAGTTTAAAAGCCACAGCTTTAGGGTAACTGTCTAATCATGTATCAGCTGAAAAATACTCCATGTACAATATAGTCGCCGTGGCAGAATCCCTGCAAGATGGGAGGGGGCAGAATCGGTGGTTCTCAGACCGTCGTCTCATCTATGTTCCTATGTAAAGAGTCATTCATGGTGGAAGAAAATGCAGTTTTAGTAGAAACAGCAATCTGGTAAAGAGAGGGTTTGACTGGAACTGAACACTTCAGCCATTGATGGTGAAATCTCAGCAAATCAGCTACTTGCCACAGGCCAAACCCGACAGTCTCTACGCAAAAGAATAAATGGACACAAATCTGACATCAGGAACCATAACATTCAAAAACCAGTGGGAGAACACGTCAACCTCTCTAACCACTCAGTGACAGACTTGAAGGTGGCAATTTTGCAACAAAAAAACTTCAAAAACAGACTCCAAAGAGAGACTGCTGAACTCGAATTAATATGCAAATTAGATACAATTAACTCAGGCTTAAACGGAGACTGGGAATGATTGGGTCATTACACTAATTGAATCTATTTCCCTATGTTAAGTTCTCCTCACACCTTCTATGGGTCATCTTAATTATCACTTCAAAAGGTTTTTTTTTTAATCTCTTGCTGTTGATAGCTCATCTCAATTGATTAGACTCTTCCTGTTGGTATGCATACTTCCACCTTTTCATGTTCTCTGTATGTATAAATATCTCCTGTCTGTGTGTTCCATTCTGTGCATCCGAAGAAGTGAGCTGTAGCTCACGAAAGCTTATGCTGCAATAAATTTGTTAGTCTCTAAGATGCCACAAGTCCTCCTGTTCTTTTCACCACAGGAGAACATTTCCACTATGTTATGCTCAGTATCGCAAGGAGATTTCACATCAGAGCTCAGATGGTATTTTAAACATTATTTATTTTGGGGGTACTCCCCCTTCCTTTCTGCCTTCTCTACAGATTTATTAAACTAATTTCTTTATTTCACACTTTTTAACAAAGGAAACTGTGTTTTTCCCCTCCTGTTCCGCATGCAGGCTAACTCCAGTTTAAAGCACAGCAGACACTTTCAGGATACAGTCGTAGGCTACATCTTCACTCCCCGCCGTATCGGCAGGTAGCAATCGATTGCTCGGGGATCTATATATCGCGTCTCATCTAGACGCGATATATCGATCCCTGAACGCGCTTATATCGATTCCGGAACTCCACCAACCCGAACGGAGTTGCAGAGTCGACATGGGGAGCCGCGGACATCGATCCCGCGCCGTGAGGACGGTGAGTAATTCGATCTTAGATACTTTGACTTCAGCTACGTTATTGACGTAGCTGAAGTTGCGTATCTGAGATCGATTTTCCCCCGTAGTGTAGACCAGCCCTCAGCTGAGTCAAACCATTATCTACATTTCACACTTAAATATTGTTGGTGTCTGAGAGGGTTGGAAGGTGCTGCAGCCAATTTGATTCTTTTCAACTCCATTTTTGGATGCCCAATTGTCAGGAAGACCTCATTCACACTTAATACACATTCACACCTCACAAGCCTGACAATTAACCACGTGGCTGTTTCAGAACCTGCATCTGTCCTAGAAAGGCATCAGTTTAAAATACCCTACATCCAGTTGCACGAACTGCTTGCTGTGGGAAAACTCTGGTACAATAATAGGGACCTGGAGCCCTGCAGGAACTGGAGAGAGAATAGGTACTTGCAGACTAGGTGACTTTTCAAATAAGGGCTTGTCTACACCATGCAGCTTTCAGCAACAAGGCTGTATTGACACAGCCTTGTCGTTAAAAGTCAGCGTATGTAAATGCTCTTTGTTGGCACTTTTGTCGACAAAATACTTCCAGGCCGGCGAACAACATTAGCTTTGTCGGCAGAAGAGTGCTCCTGCCAACAAAGCCTTGTTCACACTACCACTTGTGTGGGCAAAACTTTTGTCTTTCGCAGGAGGAGTGCTTTTTAAAGTACCTGTGAAAGACAAAAGTTTTATCGACAACTTTGCAGTGTAGATATATCCTAAGAGAGCATTTCCTTAATCTCTTATCAGCCTCACTAGTTCTTGCTTGAAGCATCCACTAATGGTTCATAAGAGAAGATTTTGCATACAGAGTCCACAGTATTAAATGATCAAATTGAGCCCACTCAAGTGTAGAGACTTTCAAGGACCCCTTAATAGGAAGCATTTTCATTAAGAACCCAATTACCTATGAAAGGCAATAAAAAAAGAGACTTCCCTGGTTCCATGCCTCTTCGGAAGCATCCTTAGACTCACTTGCCTCGCTTGGCAGAGGCAGGACAAAGTGAGGAGCTGATCTGACATTTTGGCTATTATAGGCATCTACAGTTTTTTGAGAGGTCACTTGGAGCTAGAATAGGCTTTACGTTTATCACTCAGTCACCACTACCACTTTGAAAAGTACAGAGCCACACTGTCATGTAGGTCTTATATCAGAATTCACTTTTTTTCTTTTTTAGTAATGAAAGTAGCTGTAAGATTTAATCATGGATGAGACTTTCCTCAGGTTCCCCATCCTCTCACCCACTCATATTCCCTGGCGTTTCTTGGTGCATAGTTCTTTTCCTCAAGAACATAAGGGGTTTGGTTGTTTGACTTTTCTAAAGGATATACCTGGGAAAAAGAATAAAGCACAACACCAAAGATGAACTATACTAGTCTCCTACTGAACAGACGCATCATGTCCCATTATAAAAAAGATGCTTCTGTTTTGTTCACTTGTCCACAATCTATGGCTGCTTGATCCATGAACCATGACAACAGCAAAAGAGGAGTTAATTTTCCTGATATATCTTTGGTTACTTGTATGTATCAAGTGACAAGGTAATACCAGTTGGAGATTTAGCAGACCTAAATGGTCTGACCTTAAATGCCAGTCTAGACAAGGCCCTAAACGAGTGGTTCTCAACCAGGGGTATGTGTGCCCCTGTGGGTAGACTTAGGTCTTCCGGAGGGTACATCAGCTCATCTAGATATTTGCCTAGTTTACAACAGGCTATGCAAAAAGCAGTAGCGAAGTCAGTACAAACTAAAATTTCGTACAAACAAATGAGAAAGTAAGCAATTTATCAGTAACAGTGTGCTGTGATGCTTTTTTGTATTTTTATGTCTGATTTTGTAAGCAAGTAGTTTTTAAGTGAGGTAAAACTTTAGGGCTTACACAAGATAAATCTGATTGCTGAAAGGGGCACAGTAGTCTGGAAAGGTTGAGAACCACTGGCCTAAACCATCACCACTCTGTCTTGAAAATAGACATTTAATTTGCATATGGGCATTATTAGAAGGACTTTTCTTGTGTTATTTTTACTATTAAAAGATCATGTTGGTGCCACATACGTAACTAAAATATGCTTCATCTCTCCACTTTCTTATCGTCTAGTGAATGAGATCTGAAGTTACCCACCAGGCTGAGTTGAATGTATACAGTTGATGCTTCAGGGCATCTGTGAGCTGAAAGATTCACCTTTTGCTACCTTGCATCTGAGCTGCTGAACCTCTGGGCAGGTTGTTAGCAATTATGCTATTCCTAAAGCATCTGAATAATGCAGCTCTGCTTGCTGGTCTAGAGAAACACCAATGACATCATTCCATAACCTTGGAGACAGATAAACATCTCCAGCAACATCAGGTTATATAATCTCTCAGCTCTGAGCTTCCATCCGGACAGCCACCTGGCTGAAACCAAAATCTAACAAAGATGTAAAGGTTACAAATATGTATGAGAAGAAAGGAGGAAGAGAAATTTTAACTTGAACGCTGTGGTGTGGCCCTTTCTTTTTTCCTGGCATTAATCTGAATGAGATGTTTTAGCTGTGGCTCACACCTTCCCCTTTTGGACAAGTGCGACTGATAGTGTACGTGCAAATCTGAACCTGCCCAGCTGTATTTTTAAATGTTTGAATTGTCATGTCATTTTGAAAATATTCTCTTAAAGCTTCTAGAGTGCAAGGGGGAGTGTTAACGGGTCGATTTTAAGCTCTGTTTGCACACAGCAAAGCAATGGGCTCCTCAGCCATTGTAATGTTTGAAACCACCTTCTCAGTATACAATTGGCATTATCTCTGCATTAATGTTGGATTTTCTAAATGTAGAATTGGCTGTCGTGCTTAGTTAATAGGCAGCACTAGAAGTTTTTATCTTGACAAGGACGGCTTGAACAACAGCAATGGTGCTGGTATTGTGGGGCACTTGACTCATGTTTGTGTTGTATTTCAGTGTTGCTGGCACGGGGATGTTACAGACCACATTACCGATGTTGTGATCCCATTTGTGTACTCAGGCTTGGCGGGGTTGTGCAGATTCAGTAAGTGTCTGGGAAGTGGCCAGGGAATGATCAGGTATTGCAGAAAGATTTGCTACTGATTCAGCAGATGACATCTTTCCTTATGAGTCAGTATCAAACCAATCTGCTGGAGGTGCTGTTTTTCTGAAGAAGTGTAAAGCTAATGTCCTAACCACTTCTTATCAATAAAAAGCCCGTATACCTTTTCTGAAAGAGAAGTCTGGGGCTAGTCCTGGTGTGCTAGATAAGTTCAAACTTGAGTAGTTATGTTCTGCCTATCGGAATTACCTCTGCGTTTTCAGATGGATATAGCTTTCTTCAGCAAAGAATCCTGTGGCACCTTATAGACTACACAGGATTCTTTGCTGCTTTTACAGATCCAGACTAACATGGCTACCCCTCTGATACTTAATAGCTTCTTCGTCATTTCCTGACTTAACCTGTTGTGTAGTGTTGCTATGATGTCCCACCCCATGTGTCTGCATTTCAGAGGTGGGTAAGTGGTCTCTGTTGTGATCCTTCAGGCTAAAAGAGACTGTCAGTAAACATGAGATAGTCAATCAGACTCCTAACCTGCTATTTGGTTTGGATCATCTCTCCTACCGACCTGCTGAGTTGCTACTGAGTGAGGGAAGTAGAAATCTGAATGGAAGAAGGGTTGTGCTGTAAAATGAATGTGTTGATTATGATCCAGTGTCTTTCACAGCAGTCAAGATGTGGCTGAGCTGATGGGTTGCTCTGTCTGCCTTGCCAGTCCCCTTGCATGACCTGTGAGCTCTTTTCCCCAGGAGGTGCACGCAGCTGGAGATGTCTCATTCATGGTTGCTTAGAAAAAAAATCAAAATCAAAATGTGTTCCCTGACCAATAAAAATGTTTCACTTCCTCTGGAGGCCCTAGAGGGCGGCATAAAAAATAATGAAGCCTGTGAGTCACTGAACACTGCCTGGCCAGCTGAGGAACGGAGCCTCCCTTTTCCATAGAAGTTTGTGTGCTGTCATTGCACATCATTAATGCTCACTAGTTTATGGCCGCTCGCTGTAACATTGCCAAGAAAGAAAAAGGGCAATTGGTCTTTCTGCTTTGAAATGCTGGCTGCTTAGAAGGTGACGTGATGTTCAAGGAAAAGTTCCTTTAACACTCCATCAGTGGTGTTTGAATTCTAAATCAGCTTCTCCTCCACCTTTTCCTCTGAGCCTTGGCAGCTCTCCTAACACAGAATTTCCCTGGAGAGAGACTTATGGCAGCTTACAAACAGCTCCACCTAAGGTACAAAGGTTAGGGTGGGCAAACTTCCTGATTTATGTAGGACCCTCCCTGCTTTTTTCAAATCTGCTGGGCCTCCCTTTCATTTAAGAGTACTCTTTGCCTCAGTCCCTCGCCTGGCTGCAAACACCAGGGGAAGGAGAGACTAGCTTATAGCTGCTATGAGACCAGGCTGCTGTGATGAGTCAGTGAGAGAGTGGTGAAATGTTCTCAGGTTAAAAATGAACGTCCTAGTCCCAGTTCCACAGCAATCGACATCCCATCTGATGGCCTTTGAAAATGTAAGGCACCATACAGGCATGACGTGATAATAATTATTACATTCCTCAACATCCCTGGGAGACTGACAGGGATGGGGGACATGATCCATAACTGTAAAAACAGTCTCCCCCACAATATCAGAATGAAGTAGTGAATGGCCCTATTGAAAGAATGGAGAACAGATGTTAGTCCGGCCCATGTTTATGTTCATCATCTTCAACTGGTTTTTTTTTCTTCTTTTTCTTCCTTGCAAGTCATCCACATCCTGCAGATCTTCAGTTCTTCCTCTCTATCATCAAGCCTGTGAAAATATGTAGTCCTGTGGTCAAGGACCAAAGAGGCCTTATTTCAGAGCCCATCCCATTACACTATATACTTTACTAATATATATGGACACAGTTCCCCCTGGCAAAGAGTTTATAATCTAAAACAATAAGTGACTCATTAAGGGTTGTAGGCAATGATACAAGTTTTTCCATATTATGAATGGGTAAAGTTCCAAATATCTTTACCTGCCTCTGAGTCTAGCCATCATAAATTAGCTGATATCTTGTAGTGATGACAGCAGAGGTGGATCTAGAGAAGAGAGGGTCAAGTGGCTTTACTCTTCTAGGAAAGTCTAATCCAAAGAGGGCTCCCAGCCACCATTGTCTCTCCTATGACTCGGGAGTAGGTGTTGTTTTTCTTTTTTTTTAAAACCAACCATATTATCTGCTTGCATGACATGATTCAGATGCTAAATAAGCTGAACATTTTAATTGCAAGTCCCTACTAGTCCAACTTAGCTGTCTTGATGATTGATCTATGCCACAGTAACCAGTGCCTTTTAAAAATATCCCACACCTTCTTTTTGAGATATCTGTAACTGTTCTCTGAAATGCTCTCGCAAATCAGACTCCTAACAGCGCCTTACTCATACTGCGTGTGAGTGAAGGATAGAAGGGAGGCTGGAAGGTCTGTAGTGACTGATCTATAGAGTGCTAGAACTTTCATTTTGACTTTAGGGTAAGTCACACGCATCTGGGTTAAGTTGGTGGAATTCACCAGCACCTTAAATGTTTGGCTTTATTTCTACCTAGGACTGTTGATTAATCACAGTTAACTTGTGATTAACTCCAAAAAATTAATCGCGATTAAAAAAATTAATCGTGATTAATCACACTGTTAAACAATAGAATACCAACTGAAATTTACTAAATATTTTGGATATATTTCTACATTTTCAACTATCCATTTCAGTTGCAACACAGAATACAAAGTGTATAGTGCTCACTTTGTATTATTTTTTATTACAAATATTTGCACTGTAAAAATGATAAACAAAAGAAATAGTATTTTTCAGTTCACCTATTACAAGTACTGTAGTGCAGTCTCTTTATCATGAAAGTTGAACTTACAAATGTAGAATTATGTACAACCCCCCACCCCACATTCAAAACAAAACAATGTAAAACTTTAGAGCCTTCAAGTCCACTCAGTCCTCCTATTTGTTCAGCCAATCGCCAAGAGAAATAAGTTTGTTTACATTTACAGGAGACAATGCTGCCCACTTTTTAATTACAGTGTCATCTGAAAGTGAGAATAGGCATTTCCATGGCACCATTGCAGCTGGCGTTGCAACATATTTATGTGCTAAATGCGCTAAAGATTCATATGCCTCTTCATGCCTCGTCCATTGTTCTAGAGGACATGCTTCCATACTGATGACGCTTGTTTAAAAAAATAAGTGTTAATTAAATTTGTGACTGAACTCCTTGGGGTAGAATTGTATGTCTCCTACTGTTTTACCCACTACTGCTGTATATTTCATGTTATAGCAGTCTCTGATGATGACACAGCACGTTGTTCATTTTAAGAACACTTTCTCAGCAAATCTGAAAAAAGGTAAAGAACATACCAATGTGAAAATTCTAAAGATAGCTACAGCACTCAGCCCAAGATTTAAGAATCTGAAGTGCCTTCCAAATCTGAGAGGGATGAAGTATGGATCATGCTTTCAGAAGTCTTAAAAGAGCAACACCCTAATGTGGAAACTACAGAACCCAAACCACCAAAAAAGAAAATCTACACTGCTTTGGATGGTTATCAAGCAGAACCCATGATCAGCATGGACGCATGTCCCCTGGAATAGTGGTTGAAGCATGAAGAGACTTGTGAATCTTTAGTGCATCTGGCATGTAAATATTTTGCAACACTACCTACGACAGTGCCATGCAAACTCCTGTTCTCACTTTCAGGTGACATTGTAAGCAAGAAGCAGGCAGCATTATCTTCTGCAAATGTTTGTCTGAGCAATTGGCTGAACAAGAAGTAGGACTGATTGGACTTGTAGGCGCTAAAGTTTTACATTGTTTTGTTTTGAATGCAGGGGTTTTTTTTGTACATAATTCTACATTTGTAAGTTCCACTTTCATGATAAAGAGATTGCACTACAGTACTTGCATTAGGTGAATTGAAAAATACTATTCTTTTGTTTTTTTACGGTGTAAGTATTTGTAATCAAAAATCACTTGAGCATTGTACACTTGGTATTCTGTGTTGTAATTGAAATCAATATATTTGAAACTAGAAAATGTCCAAAATATTTAAATAAATGGTATTCTATTATTGTTTAACAGTGCGGTTATTTTTTAAAATAATTTGATAGCTCTAATTTCTGCCATTCATTTGAGCCCAAGTGGAATGTCATCAGCTTTCCATTCTAGTGATGTTACAGAACTAGGGCTTTGACTAATAATCTCCCCTTAAGCAGAGTCTAGTTTGGTCACAGCTACATTCAGCACAAAGACTGATTTATCTCTGTCCTTCCCTGCACCTCTTAATCCTCTGTAGTTTAAAATCAGCACTTTTTTCCTCATGAGATGTAACATTCTGTCAGCAGACTGGCAAGCATCACAAGTTTTTTCAAGCTGATGGTGTGGCTTTTCTCAGCCCATACAACAACACTGTCACCTAGACAGACCAGCCTTCCTACCTAGCAGCCCTGTGTTATGGCATCAGATGAACATTTAAAGGGTGGGGTTTTGTGAGATGTTCCATTTGCACCTGGTTCCAAAGACACTTAGAGCACACTCATATCGCATGAGCTTTCTAAGATTTTGTGTGTGGTCAGAACCCAGACACGTGCCGATGTGGGGGAGACTGGCTTTAAAGCTGCAGCAAGGCCATGACTCAACAGCTGGAGCGTGTTCAAACACAACAGAGCAAGGTTTCTCTTTAATAGGAGGATGGAATTAGCGATGAAAGGACTGATGTTTTAAAACTGCCAGTTAGAAGTCGAGACACATGAATCCACAGCAAAATAATTTTGAGGGTTTATTTTTCCTTTGGTTTAAGACCTGAGCAGCAGCAGACTCTCCAGACAGATGAAATAGGAGAGGATGGAAAGCCAATAGTTCCTCTGATTTGATTGTATTTTTCCCCTCCAGTTGTAATAGTTCCATTAAGCTTTCTTACCCTGACTTTTTCCCATTAGCTTTGAATCCGTTTGAATGCACCATATCAGGAAGTACAGGATACCCCACTCCTATGCATCAAAAGGGGAAGAGAGATATTCTCATTAAGTGCTGCCTACAGGTGCTTAATAGGGGTGAGTGTAATATCCTAGAGTCATTTTAAATGGATGAAGCATCTAGCAAATCCAATGGCACTTCAGCAAATAGTTCAAAGACATGGCACCAGAGCTCATGTACTCATGTATTAAGTAATTTAATATTGTAGCTAGGCGAACAAAATGCAGGAGGACAGTCTTTCATCCACTCACTGCCATGATCATTTCCTGTTCTCCCATGTGCATTTTCAAGCCACGTAATAGCTGCTCTTCTCTTTCAGCTATTTGGTAGAGAGCCATAGAACATTAGACATTTTAGTACTGAAATGAGTAAAAGTACAAGGATTTTTCAAAGCAGATCAGTTCCTCAATAGCAGATCTAGTAAATCCTACACATCTTTTTTCCTTTGGCATTTTTGCCTGTATTTGTAAAAGCCTTGTTAACTTATATCCTTCTGAGCCAATGCATTCCTACTTGTTGCTACTTAAGCATGATTTCTCTTTTGACACTCCACACATATGCAACTCATTGAGAAAATGTAGATTGTACAAATAATACTTGACCAATATGTCTATTTGAACAGTGACAGCACCTGAGAGACAGAAAACATTAATCGCTGTTCAGTGTATGAATAACCTCCATTGGATTTATGAGAGTGTGGTGAGAGGTATAATCCAAGTGTTTTAGCATAGAATTGGAAATCAAGACGTTTTGCATCCTAATTGCAGCTCCAGCACTGACTCCCCTCTATGGTTTGATTGGGCAAGTCACTTTACCATCTCATGCCCAAGTTTCCCATCTATGAAATGGGGAGAAAATAAGTATTGGAAGATAAATTAGATCTTTTTGTAAAGTGCTTTGAACATAAAAAGTGATATTGTAAGTGGTAAGTAAAATTTTGTTGTATGTAAGAGAATATTGGAGGTTGGTATGTGAGCCATTCACTTAAACATAAATGCAGCAAAATCTTGCAACCAGGTGAATTAGGAAACATGCTCATTGTAGACAAAAAGACCAAGTAGGAAATAAAAGTTGCATTGTTTACGATCTTCAAAGTAGGGCAGCTTAAGGGCCTGTAGATGTGGAATATCATCTGCTTTAAGCTAACAAAACCACTGATTTAGGTCATTTTAAATAGTGACAAAGAGTCCTGTGGCATCTTATAGACTAACAGACGTATTGGAGCAATATGTCTGTTAATCTGTAAGGTGCCACAGGACTCTTAGTCTGGATCTGTAAAAAGCGACAAACATGACTACTCCTCTGGTACTGGTTTAAATAGGATCCTTGCCTCTCAATGGTGGAGGAGTCAGAGATGCATTCTATTGCTACTACCCTTCTTTTCCCTCTAGATTAATTATTCTAATTGCAGTGTTTGCCTGAATATTTAGAGGACTTTGATCCATTCCTTCTCCGGCCACATGTGAATGTGTGTAAAACCCTGACATGCTGTGCAAATTAGATACTGCTGGCGTCTTTGCAAAAGCAAAGAACAGAAGCATTCTCAAAGTGGTTGGGAATGCTGACCACAGTGACCTTGAGGACTCGCGGGGTGGGAGGCTGGGAGTGTTTAAGAGTTGGGAGACCCCCATGGATGTAAAGCAATGACGTAAATTGTTGCTAAGTCAGGATGCCAGCTGCTCGGAGCGATATTTCAGGTCGATTGATGTATGTCTGAGTTTGCCTGCAACAGCCAGGGATCATTATATGTTCCTCGGTGAGAAATTAAACAGCAGCTGGTGGCACGAGATACACTTTGAAAAACACCTAATTGGAGAACAGTTCTGCCAACCTACCATACACTTAGGAATTTTTCTTTCTCTTCAAAACGTTCCCCTCTCCCCACATAGGACCACGTTCAGTTGTCATGTGTCTTTGTTTTCAAGAGGAGTTCCTCTTATTCCGATGCCAGCTGCCAGTCTGAAGTTCTGACTTGTAGGTAACATCCTAATTGTTTCCACAGCAACCAGTTGTGATGGCATAAAATACTGCAGCAAAAGCAAATAAATTATTTTTTAAAATATGCAGTTTTTATGCAACTAACAGTATTAACAAAATATTTTCCCACAAGCACCAAGTCTTTAAATACTTAAATGTTTATAGGTGTCTTTAAGATACCACGAGCCTTAACTTAGAAGTTATAACAAGAAAACGTCCAGCCCTTTCTGTTAATGACATGTATCTAACCCAGCCACATCTAGCCTGTTTGACATCACTGGGCTGAGTAATAAATAGATTGTTCCATGCACTGTCTCATGTGCAGAAATGTACTGGTGGATGGAACCACCAGAAACACTGAAAACCTGTTTTCCAACTTTTCTGGCCTCTGTAAAAAACCTTAAAAGGCATACTTTTATGTTACATGAGCCTTTGTCTACATTCGATCAAACTGATCTCTGACTTCACTGGTGTCACTCCTGGGGTACACGTGCTTGTTGCATTGAACCAGACTTGGGTTATGAGGTTCTCATATGGTGTCTTTTATTGACTGAGGGCTGGGGAAGTGGGATTTTCCTTTTCATTTGCTGATTTACTTAAGTGATTGGTATGGATGAAGGAATATAACAGGTGGTGACTCTCATGTTATGAATATGAATAGCTGAATATTCTGCCTGTATTGTAAAGCTGTATATTATAGTTATAGCTTGAATGGTTTTACTCCCCCACAAACCCCCCCCCCATGTTACTAGAAGGGAGAGAAATGTAATTTGACCTGTCAAAATCAGTTTTTCAAAATTTACGTTTAGTTTAAACACCCCTCTCCTATGGGAACAATAGATAGTTATTTTTAGTTTCTAAAAAAACTTAACTCTGACCTCCTAGCTTTCTGAAGTTATGAGTGACTGACTGACTAAACCTTTCCTGGAAAGTTGAATCTGCTGTCTAATCGATTGATTGGATTTCTTTAGCTCACACCACTTTATCTAGTAGGTTTCTTTCATTCCTTCCTTCCTTCCTTCCTCTGTTACATAAGAACGACCATACTTGATCAGACCAAAGGTCCATCTAGCCCAGTATCCTGTCTTCTGACAGTGGCCATTGCCAGGTGTCCCAGAGGTAATGAACAGAACAGGTTATCATCAAGTGATCCATTCCCTGTCTCTCATTCCCAACTTCTGGCAAACAGAGGCTAGGGACACCATCCCTGCCCATCCTGGCTAATAGTCATTGATGGACCTATCCTCCGTGAACCTTAGTTATTTTTTTAACCCTGTTATAGGCTTGGCCTTCACACATCCTCTGGCAAGGAGTTCCATAGGTTGACTGTGCGTTGTGTGAAGAAATACTTCTTATTTGTTTTAAACCTGCTGCCTATTAATTTCATTTGGTGACCCCTAGTTCTTGTGTTGTAAGGAGGAGTAAATAACACTTCCTTATTTACTTTCTCCACACCAGTCATGATTTTATAAACCTACAATCATACTCTCCCTCAGTCATCTCTTTTCCAAGCTAAAAAGTCCAATTTTATTATCTCTCCTCATACGGAAGCCATTCCATATCCTGATTATTTTTGTTGCCCTTTTCAGAACTTTTTCCAATTCCAGTATATCTTTCTGAGATGGGACGACCACATCTATATGCAGTATTCAAGATGTGGGCATACCCATGGATTTATATAGAGGGAATATGATATTTTCTGTCTTCTTATCTATCCCTTTCTTAATGATCCCCTTAATGTTCACTTCTGTCACTGCCACTGCGCATTGAGTGGATGTTTTCACAGAACTATCCACATTGACTCCAACATCTCTTTCTTTAGTGGTAACAGATAATTTAGACCCCATCATTTTTTATGTATAGTTGGGATTATGTTTTCCAACATGCATTTCTTTGCATTTATTGATTAAGTTAATTGGTATATGAAAATGAGGATGGAAAGTTGAAAGATGTTTTTATGGACCATTCAAAGGCACACTGGACACTTTAAAATCCTAATAACTTAGGTCTAAATTTTCAAATTTAATTAGTTAAGATTAGGCACCTAAATAAGTGACTTGATTGTCAGAGGTGCTGATCGCTCACTGAAATTAATGAGAGCTGAATGGACTCAGCAACTTTGATAATTAGTCCACTTTTATTTAAACTGCTAAATCTGGATTTGGATGCCTGTACTAAGTACCTAAACTTGAAAAATAAGAAAGCCTTAAGTTTAACAAATTCCTGCAGTGTTCCGGTGCTAAATTTTACTTTTCACCATATATGCTGCTTTATATTTTTCACACTTTATGAACTTGGACAAGGAGGTAGACTGGTCAGTTTCTCGCTTTTCTCCCCTACTTTGTCTAGTCAATTTCAGTTTCTCCTGCAGTAGCAAGCAGGCTGTAATGTTTAGGTTGCACACAGTACAGAGAGTGTGTGTCTGTATGTTGGGGGCGACCCAATTTCTACTGAGGTTTTTAAGATAAATTTGTTTGAAATATTTCTCATAGACTCATAGACTCTAGGACTGGAAGGGACCTCGAGAGGTCATCGAGTCCAGTCCCCTGCCCTCATGACAGGACCAAATACTGTCTAGACCATCCCAGAGAGACATTTATCTAACCTACTCTTAAATATCTCTAGAGATGGAGATTCCACAACTTCCCTAGGCAATCTATTCCAGTGTTTAACTACCCTGACAGTTAGGAACTTTTTCCTAACGTCCAACCTAAATCTCCCTTGCTGCAGTTTAAGCCCATTGCTTCTTGTTCTATCATTGGAGACTAAGCTGAACAAGTTTTCTCCCTCCTCCTGATGACACCCTTTTAGATACCTGAAAACTGCTATCATGTCCCCTCTCAGTCTTCTCTTTTCCAAACTAAACAAACCCAATTCCTTCAGCCTTCCTTCATAGGTCATGTTCTCAAGACCTTTAATCATTCTTGTTGCTCTTCTCTGGACCCTCTCCAATTTCTCCACATCTTTCTTGAAATGCGGTGCCCAGAACTGGACACAATACTCCAGCTGAGGCCTGACCAGCACAGAGTAAAGCAGAAGAATGACTTCTCGTGTCTTGTTTACAACACACCTGTTAATGCATCCCAGAATCACGTTTGCTTTTTTTGCAACAGTATCACACTGTTGACTCTTATTAAGCTTGTGGTCTACTATGACCACTAGATCTCTTTCTGCCATACTCCTTCCTAGACAGTCTCTTCCCATTCTGTATGTGTGAAACTGATTGTTCCTTCCTAAGTGGAGCACTTTGCATTTATCTTTATTGAACTTCATCTTGTTCACCTCAGACCATTTCTCTAATTTGTCCAGATCATTTTGAATTTTGACCCTGTTCTCCAAAGCAGTTGCAATTCCTCCTAGTTCAGTATCGTCCGCAAACTTAATGAGCGTACTTTCTATGCCAACATCTAAATCGTTGATGAAGATATTGAACAGAACCGGTCCCAGAACAGACCCCTGCAGAACCCCACTTGTTATACCTTTCCAGCAGGATTGGGAGCCATTAACAACTACTCTCTGAGTATGGTTATCCAGCCAGTTATGCACCCACCTTATAGTAGCCCCATCTAAATTGTACTTTCCTACTTTATCTATAAGAATATCATGCGAGACCGTATCAAATGCCTTACTAAAGTCTAGGTATATCACATCCACCGCTTCTCCCTTATCCACAAGGCTCGTTATCCTATCAAAGAACGCTATCAGATTAGTTTGACACGATTTGTTCTTTACAAATCCATGCTGACTATTCCCTATCACCTTACCACCTTCCAAGTGTTTGCAGATGATTTCTTTAATTACCTGTTCCATTATCTTCCCTGGCACAGAAGTTAAACTAACTGGTCTGTAGTTTCCCGGGTTGTTTTTATTTCCCTTTTTATAGATGGGCACTATATTTGCCCCCTTCCAGTCTTCTGGAATCTCCCCCGTCTCCCATGATTTCCCAAAGATAATAGCTAGAGGCTCAGATACCTCTTCTATTAACTCCTTGAGTATTCTAGGATGCATTTCATCAGTTCCTGGTGACTTGCAGGCATCTAACTTTTCTAAGTGATTTTTTACTTGCTCTTTTTTTATTTTATCTTCTAAACCTACCCTCTTCCGGTAAGCATTCACTATATTAGACATTTCTTCAGACTTCTCAGTGAAGACCGAAACAAAGAAGTCATTAAGCATCTCTGCCATTTCCAAGTCTCCCGTTAGTGTTTCCCCCTCCTCACTGAGCAGTGGGCCTACCCTGTCCTTGGTCTTCCTCTTGCTTCTAATGTATTGATAAAAAGTCTTCTTGTTTCCCTTTATTCCCATAGCTAGTTTGAGTTCATTTTGTGCCTTTGCCCTTCTAATCTTGCCTCTGCATTCCTGTGTTATTTGCCTATATTCATCCTTTGTAATCTGACCTAGTTTCCATTTTTTATATGACGCCTTTTTATTTTGTAGGATACGCAAGATCTCGTGGTTAAGCCAAGGTGGTCTTTTGCCACATTTTCTATCTTTCCTAACCATCAGAATAACTTGCTTTTGGGCCCTTAATAGTGTCCCTTTGAAAAACTGCCAACCCTCCTCAGTTGTTTTTCCCCTCAGTCTTAATTCCCATGGGACCTTACCTATCAGCTCTCTGAGCTTACCGAAATCCGCCTTCCTGAAATCCATTGTCTCTATTCTGCTGTACTCCCTTCTACCCTTCCTTAGAATTGCAAATTCTATGATTTCATAATCACTTTCACCCAAGCTTCCTTCTACTTTCAAATTCTCAACAAGTTCCTCCCTATTTGTTAAAATCAAGTCTAGAACAGCTTCCCCCCTAGTAGCTTTTTCAACTTTCTGAAATAAAAAGTTGTCTGCAATGCAGTCCAGGAACTTATTGGATAGTCTGTGCCCCGCGGTGTTATTTTCCCAACATATATCTGGATAGTTGAAGTCCCCCATCACCACCAAATCTTGGGCTTTGGATGATTTTGTTAGTTGTTTGAAAAAAGCCTCATCCACCTCTTCCACCTGATTAGATGGCCTGTAGTAGACTCCCAGCATGACATCACCCATGTTTTTTACCCCTTTTAGCCTAACCCAGAGACTCTCAACACTTCTGTCTCCTATGTCCATCTCCACCTCAGTCCAAGGGTGTACATTTTTAATATATAAGGCAACACCTCCTCCCTTTTTCCCCTGTCTATCCTTCCTGAGCAAACTATACCCATCCACACCAACATTCCAGTCGTGTGTATTATCCCACCAAGTTTCAGTAATGCCAACAATGTCATACTTGTATTTATTTATTAGCACTTCCAGTTCTTCCTGCTTATTACCCATATTTCTTGCATTTGTATATAGGCATCTAAGATACTGGTTTGATCTTGCCTCCCAGCTTTGCCTTGACCCTCCTTCCTCTCTGCCATTATAGCCCGTGCTTCCTCCTGTTTCCAACCCATTTCCCAGGTCTTGTTCCCCACTTACCTGTGGGTTTTGCTCACCTGTCCCCGTCGAACCTAGTTTAAAGCCTTCCTTACTAGGTTAGCCAGTCTGTGCGCAAATAAGGCCTTTCCCCTCTTCGAAAGGTGAACGCCATCTGTTCCTAGCAGTCCTTCCTCGAATAGCATCCCGTGGTCGAGGAAGCCAAAGCCCTCCTGGCGACACCATCTTTGCAGCCAGGCATTCACCTCCATGATGCATCTGTCTCTGCCCGGACCCCTACCTTCAACAGGAAGAATCGAAGAGAATACCACCTGCGCTCCAAACTCCTTAACCCGTACTCCCAGAGCCCTGTAGTCACTCTTGATCTGCTCAGTGTCACATCTCGCAGTATCATTTGTGCCCACATGGATGAGTAGCATGGGGTAGTAGTCAGAAGGCCGGATAATCCTCGACAATGCCTCTGTAACATCTCGGATACGGGCCCCTGGCAGGGAGCATACCTCCCGGGATGAACGGTCAGGGCGACAGATGGGTATCTCCGTCCCCCTCAGCAGAGAGTCTCCAACCACCACTACCCTACGTTTCTTATGAGTGGTGGCAGCAGACCTCCCAGCCTTAGGGGTACGAGGCTTCACCTCCTTAACTGTTGGGGGTGATTCCTTCTCTCCTGTATCAAGAAGAGCATAATCTTTTACCACAGCAGGAGGGTTCGCAGCAGCGGTGGAGCACTGCCTGCTGCTAGAAGTAACCAGCTGGCTGTGTCCACCCTGAGCCTCCTCCTCCACTGGTGTGTCAGACACACTCTTGATCTCAGGTTTTGTAAAAGCTTATTTCTACAGAGAGTGTATTTTTGGCCTGATAGTGTCCCTAGAATGTTGTGTGAGGTGGCATATTTGTGTTCAGACTTAAGTACTGACAGGAGGGCAGCTACTAGAGATCCGGTTACTCTACTAGAATAGATGGTAACTAGTGACCACTGAGCATCAGCTAACAGGGTGCCTGTAAAATTGTGACACATGACTTCATTAGTTGGAGTTTTTGCTCTGGTGAAGGTGGGAACAGAGGAGACTAAAATCTGCCTTCCTGATGATAGTTAGTAATGCTTAATTATCTTTAAAGGGCGGCAGTAAGCCCAGGTTCTTTCCCCTGAGTTGTGGTTAGTGCTTTCTGAATGCAGAAGCAGTGCTAATGCAGCTATGTGGTATTTAGCTGCTGAATGCTAGATTTGACTCAGCAGCCTACTCTATTTGTAGTCTCTACGCTAACGAGAAGGTGCAGCACTGCACACATGGGAGATGTCGCTGTTGTTCATTACGACCAAGGCAGTCAATTCTCAGATAAGCCAAAAGGGCAAGGGAACGTTCAAGGGAAAGTGTTTACCTTTGCAGATAATGTACGGGAAGGCAAGTTTACTGTTTGCTGTCAGAGTTTTCTGGCTCACTACAAGAGCAGTTCGTACCTTTCCTATTAAAATGCTGTTTGCCCAAAATACAATCCAAGTTGCTCACTGCCAGGAAGGCAGCTTATAAACTCTCTTCTATTTAGCAGCATAGCTAAACAGTTAAAAAAATCTCATCAGAAAATCCGTGTGACAGCGTCATAGATCTTTGAGCCTTCCATTTTTCAGACAGTCACAAACCTGAAAAAAAGTTGATTTCCACAATCAAAAATGTGTCCTCCAATGAAGAAACTGCTTTACTCAGTCCTCTAATTAAACTGCTTTAGGGTGTACATGTCTGGAGGCAATCTACTCTTTGTGTTCTAATGGTCCACCCTGACATGTAGGCCACTGTTTGAACTGAAACCCTTTGGAGATATGAAGATCCAAGTTTTTGGGCAAACTGTTCATACAAAACCTTTCAAAGGCCATGTGTCCTAGGGGATAGACGAATGGACTGGAACTCGAGACTTTGCTTCTGTTCCCAGCATTTCCACGGGCCTGTGGGTGACATTGGACAAGTCACTTCATGTGCCTCAGTTTCCCTATCTGTAAAATTGGGGTAATGATATTGCCATTCTTTGTAAAGCACTTTAAGATCTATTGGTAAAAATGCGATGTATAAGAAGTAGCTATCATTATTACTCTGATCCTGATGTAGTACAGGAAAAGCAACCTCATTGTCTTTTTCTCTGAATTTTAGAATAGCTGTATCTGGGGAGAATGGTGTTGGTTATTACATTTAGAAATATAGTTAAATTTATAGAGTGATGTGAATTCTATCAGTGCTGTTTTGTATTCACAATCTGCTCTTCTAGATAATTTTGTAGCACAACCTGCCTGTTCTCCAAAAAATCTACTCCAGCCTAATAATGTATCTGCCTGTGCTTCTTTCCAGATTCTCAGCGCTCTCATCTCTCCTCTTTCACCATGAAGTTGATGGACAAGTTTCATTCACCAAAAATAAAGCGAACGCCATCAAAGAAAGGAAAACAGGCTGACCTGACAGTGAAAACCCCAGAGAAACCAGTGAACAAAGTAAGCTGCTGAATGGTACTGTCTTGATTACAGTCTTGCCAATTCCCTGCCTGTTGAATAGTCTACTGTAACTATACTATTTCCTAGAACTGGAAGGAACCTTGAAAGGTCATTGAATCCAGCCCCCTGCCTTCACTAGCAGAACCAAGTACTGATTTTTGCCCCAGATCCCTAAGTGGCCTCCTCAAGGATTGAACTCACAACTCTGGGTTTAGCAGGCCAATGCTCAAACCACTGAGCTATCCCTCCCCCAGTACTATGCTGAAATCTGCTGCTCTGGCAGTGTTGCTCTCAGTGCATGGGGCTGGTTTTCCTCCAAAGAATTTTACAGTTTCCTGAGGTACTCTTCAGAGTTCCTTTCCAGAATAACCATATAGATGGTCCTTTGTATGTAGTGTAATTGACTAGAGACACACATAACTTTCCTTTTGAGATCTTGATGAATATTTCTTCCATGAGCATTGAAATGAGTCGTTGTGGAATGCAGTTTATGGCCTGACATTCCCTCCACACACACGCACACCGTATAGTTACACTTACAACTTCCAAATCACTGCCTGACTTCAGGGCGTGTTCCATTAAAATGCAAGCAGATCCTTGAAGCCTGTCCAAAGATGTCCTCAATCTCTGGTAACCCCAACAGAATGAGTCAAACATATGTATTCAAACAGCTGCTGACTTTCAGCCCACCCTTCCTCAAACCTAAGCTAGCTATTTCAAGCCTTTTAAGAACTGAGATTGCCTTTCTTTCAGGAGGCTATAGCCAGTTGGCTACCAAAGTATTGCCTCCACTCTTATTCTGACCTGGTTGAGCAGACAGAAGAATTTAGCTCTAGTGTTGCTGAGATTTCCATGTTTCAGGTGTAGAATTCAGTCCCAGGTTATTAAGAACAACTGGGATTACTTGTGGTAACTTGCAAGCCCAACAGTTGCTGTTGAGAGACCAATTCAGTGTCTCATACCACCTTTACTAACTTGTTTGGTTTATTCCTTGTGAGGTACAGTAGGATTTATACAGTGGGGTTGAGTGGTGTCTAAAAATGAGACAAGGTAATTGTATCCTAGTACTCTTCATCGCCATGTGGAAGACTTGGGTTTACATTCTCTGGGCTGGATTTTGCAGTGGAGGAAGGATGTCTGCATCTTGGAAAGATGTGCTAGATTAGAGGTGGACAAACTGTGTAGCCCATAGGACCGTCCTGCCTGGCCCTTGAGTTCCTGGCAGGGAGGCTAGCCACCTTCCCCTCCCCTGGTGTGCCCCCACCCCTACAGCCTCAGCTCGCCGTGCCGCCAGCACTCTGGGCGACAGGGCTGCGAGCTCCTGCCGGGCAGTGCAGCAGCGTAGCTGGCTTCGTCCGGGCTGTGCGGCTGCCAGTCCTGGTGCTCTGAGCAGCATGGTAAGGGGGCTGGGAGCAGGGGGGTTGGATTGGGGCAGGGGTTCCCAGGGGGCAGTCATGGGACAGGGAGCAGGGGGCAGTTGGATACGTGTGGGAGTCCCAGTGGGCCTGTCAGGGGGCGGGTTGTGAATAGGGGTTGGGGCGGTTGGGACAGGGAACAGGGGGGCATTGTATGGTGGGGTGGGTCCCACGTGGGCAGTTAGGTTGGATCGGTTGGCAGTTCTGAGGGGGGCAGTCGGGGCAGAAAGTGGGAGGGGGCAGATAGGGGGCGGGGGCCAGGCTGTTTGGGGATGCACAGCCTTCCCTACCCAGCCCTCCATACAGTTTCGGAACCCCTCAGGCCAAAAAGTTTGCCCACTGCTGTGCTAGAGCATTCACACCAGACTGTTAAGGAGAGAGGGTCACTGGCTTAAAAGGGAGTTACGTCCGCTGTTGAGGAGAGGAGTTGTAAAGCAGGGGAAATTATGAGGTCTTCAGGGTTCTCACTCATCCTCAGAGTGAGAGAAGGAAAGAATTGGCCTGTAGCAGCCCTCTTGCTGAGAAAAGAGTACAACCTATTACTTGAGAGAGAGATGGAGGCTGCTTGTTTACAATCATCCTTGAGAGCTGCCTTGCTAAGATGAAAATTTATTGATACTTATGTGGTGCCCTGCAGCCAAGAAAGTGCAAATTTTCACGCAGATCCCAAATTGTACAGAAACCAAAGAAATCTTTGTGACACCAGCACAAAAAAATCCAAACCAGTCCTAATAGTTGTCTTCAAAAAGCAACCATCTGCCAAGTTTCTGCTTTGAATGAATTTACATTTACACATCCATGGCAAAATAGAGGTTTATTATGGGGACTCATCTGGATCCCCACTGTGGTGTTGCTACCAGGTCCTACTCATATTGGAGCTCTGACATTGAATTCTATGATATAACTTTTTATGTTAGGTGTCCATTAGAGCAGTAACCATTTTGTAAATGGGGGATAAAAATTGTTTTCCAAAAATCTCTGCAATTTTTTTCTCAACGGAGCCTTTCCATTGGTGGACTGGACAGAGGGGGAATGGGAGATAAGAGAGAGAACACTGGTGAGCAGAATAAGTTGTACTGAAAGTAAATCTGATATCTAGAGAGCAGAATATGACTAGTGAGAGAATATGGTCTATTCTGCAATAGTCGTTTTTTTTAATTATCGAATCCTCTTTAGAGAGATTATTTATTCCAAGGAGATTATAAGAAAGTTAACACATAGTGACTAGTTCAAAGGGTTTTTATGTAGAGCATTTTTGAGCTGTGTGTGCAATCCAGTGGGCTATTTTCTGGGGAGAATTTGCGCTATTTTATTTGTATTGATTGATTCACTGACATGCATGTAAAACAATGTCATAGCCTTTCCTTTTAATTGATATCTGACCACAAACAGATTAAAACATATTCAAAATAGAAAAAATATATATATATTTTCTATGAATGAAAGGCAAGTTTCTTTTGCATTATTTCCCCCAAAGAGCTTAGAGAGCAATATTGGGGAATGATTGACCAGGAATCTGCTGAAAATGTAAAAATATTTGTTACAAATCTAGGTGCTGGAATTGCATTATGGGGAAAGTGAATCTCACTTGAGGTAATTGTTCAATAGAAAAGACAGCTGAGTTGCTGTTCATGTTGGGTAAATTGGCTATTGTTGGTCTGCATTTAAACTGTAAACCTTGTGTCTTGTGAAATGTTGATCTCTGGCTCAGTCCTAATCCATTTTAATGACTGTCTCCAGCTAATTGATTAGTTTGATGGTAGCCAACTGATTAGCTTTGTGGGGGGAGGAAAGGGTGCCCCGGGTCATTATTACAGAGTCTAGATGGAATATAAGGAGAAGTTGACAAATGGGAGATTTTCCTAAGATACATGATGTCAAAAGACAGACCTGACTGAGTAGATTTCATGTCTATGCATGTACTCTGTCTCTTTAAATCCTGTGGCTAAATCTCCTGCACACTTACAGTAGATAATCTAGCTAGACTAGAAGCAACAGTACCAAAAGATTAAGTGTAAATTCAAGAATATAGCAAAAACCTATCCAAGTATTAAAAGGATGGTTTATTCCAGATCTAATAGTCAAATGTATGCTGTCACTGTAGCCTATTCAGTTCTATATAGGTGCTTAAGCCACGCTCATCACCAAAGTATCTGAGTGCCTAACCCTTTCTAGGTCAGCTGTATCTCATACATAATGCATTTGTAATGATTATTTAAGGGAACCTTTCCAAAATCATGCAATGATATATCCGCATGTGTCAGTCAAGTGCGGGGGTGAAGGGACTTATTGGTTTGGCTGAGTAGTAAATCTATCCAATTTAATGTCCCAAATGGAGCGAGTGGAACTGCTGTTTTAGTAACTGCAGCCGTTGTAGATCTGCTCTCTTGCCAGTATAAGTTCGCTTATGGGGCAGGTCCACCACAAGTGGAATTTCAAGTCCCCTGCAGCAGTAAGGATGGGAACCCCTACTCACCCATCTTGGCTGTAGGGATATTTGGTGGATGAGCCTAAGCTATAGCTCATAATGCCTTGGAGCATTTAGACATTTTAGGAGCATTAATCAATATCCATCCCACCAGCTCTCTCTGTACACATCATTGACCATTATTCCTTGTCTCTAGATTTATAATTAACCTCAGGGGAGACAGAGTTTCCACCATTTGTTTTGGGCTTGTGCTGGTCTGTTCAGGCTTCTGAGTGTCATGTTGATGGATTTGGCTTCGTATTCTTCACATGAAGTTGCTCTCTTGTTCAAGCCTGCTGCATACCAATATGACACCTGGTGTTTGTTTCTGTAGTAAGTTTGTTTTATGTGATAGGGTTATCAGGCCCATGCACAACCTTCTGTCAATGGTTCCTTATTCATTATTCCACACTGCCCAAATGTGGACACTTCCCCCTCTGCCAACTGGGAGGGATGTGCTTGGTAGCTCTGGAAACTGGTGGACACCCTATGCACCTGGTGGTGCAAGAGGATCAAGAAGAAGAAAAGGAGGCAGAGTGGCTAAGGGGGATAGAGGACTGGACTGGGCCTAAGGGAACATAAGTTCTATTCCCAGTTTTGCCACTGGCCTACTGATAGACATTGGGCAAGTCATTTGACCTCTGTGCCTCAGGTTCCCCGTCTGTAAAATGGGGATAATGGTACTGACCTCCTTTGCAAAGCCCTTTAAGAGCAACTGATTAAAAGTTGCTATATAAGTGATATTAAATAATAAAAGTTTGTGTTAGAACTTGCCTAATGATGTTATAACATGTATGGAAATTTAAGCTTGCTTTCTGTAAGGTCAGGTCAGTTGGAACAGCAGCTGAAATTCAGCTAAGGGACCAAGTTCATGTTAGTAGCCAGTGTTCCTTACAAATGTCTCATCCGAAGTAGTTTGGTCTGCTGGCCCCGTTTTTCAGGAAAGCTGCAGTTTAACAGCTGAAGGGACATGGGGAGGACACAATGCCCATAGGTCATTAATTCTTGAAGCTGAATTTGCTGAAGGGATAATGGATGAAACCTGACTCTGTTAGGCTCTCTGCTCCTTTACTAGCAATGTTTAGTAGTTAATTTAGATCTCCCCCTCAGGAATTTACTGCCAGCATTAATTAGACCCTTAGGCACGCTCTGGCAAACTTTAAAAAATATCCTTTACCAGAACTCCATTAAACTGTCATATGCCACCTCTGAATTTCCTTTTCCAAAATTGCTGAGTGCCAGGATGTTGGAGGCATTCTCAAAGCTTTTTCCAGTTGATCCCTTCATTCCTGCCCAATTCATTCACCGATGCCAAAATCTCTCATTTTTGGTGTGACAGTTCATCCCCTTCATGATTTCCTTCATTCCAGCAGCATTGCTGAGTGAATAGGGCTTTTTATTTATGAATGGAAGGTCTGATACTGGAGCCCTTAATCACATGAGTAGCCCTATTGAAGTTGGTAGGATTACTTGGGATAAGACTGGACACATAATAATATAATATATGGAGATATACCTATCTCATAAAACTGGAAGGGATCCCGAAAGGTCATCGGGTCCAGCCACCTGCCTTCACTAGCAGGACCAAGTACTGCTTGCCCCAAGATCCCTAAGTGGCCTCCTCAGGGATTGAACTCACAGCCCTGGGTTTAGCAGGCCAATGCTCAAACCACCAAGCTATCCCGTATCATCGTAAACATCAGTGATGGAAGTGAAAATATAGGAGTTTGGTTTTGATATTTGTTTGGGGAGTTTGCCTGATTGTGGAATTAATTCTCTCACTTTTTTCGTTGGATGACCGCTTGCACTAAAATGACTCAAAGTAACATTTTTCAAAAGCACCTAAGTTCCATTGTCAAAAGCAACTAAATCATTCTGTCCCCTGACTTCCAATGGGGCTTAGGCTCCTAAATCACTTAGGTTTGAAAATTTTACCCTGAAATGTGTTTACACTGTATTGCATCTTTTTCTATTATTAAACTGCCACAAAAGGAAAGATCAGCAAGGTTCGAAGAGCAGAGTTGTTACCTAACCATTGGCCACTTGAAAATAATTTTTGTTTTATGATTTAAAAATGGGGCACACATTGTGTTTCCATTCCCTTACTTAATTCAAGTAAATAGAATTGTGATCAGATTGGAAAAATCCCTACTGTACTGAAACCAGCTGTTGCCATCCCCTTCCTTGAATCATTCTTGCCATCTGCTCTTAATACGTGTGCATGTCTCACCTGGAAAGCACAGGCTCTCTTTGTCTCTGCTGACTCCAGAGCAATGTGATAATTCATCAATAATGAGAGCTTTGCTTAAAAATGACTGAGCTGAATTTCAGTTTGTACGCAAAATCTTTCTCAGAACTTGCCCATTAAAATAAAATGTCAAAATCTTTGCTATGAATAAATGAGATACTGATTATTTTCCTAGGAGAGTTGGGATTAAACTTGGAAAAGTTTGTGGAGAGGTAAAGCCCATGTGTGCCTCTAATGCAGAAGTTACATCATTGTGCATTGTTGGGTTCAGTGCATACCAGGTGAATTAAAATAACGTTCATTTAAAAAAAAAAAAAAGACATTTTGTAATCTCTTCTTCCCCTCTATCCCCAACCTTTTTCCTTTAGAATTTAACTTGGCTTGAGGAGAAGGAAAAGGAGGTTGTAAGTGCATTGCGCTATTTTAAAACCATTGTGGACAAAATGGCAATTGACAAGAAAGTACTGGAGATGCTGCCAGGTTCAGCAAGTAAAGTGCTGGAGGCCATCTTACCGCTGGTCCAAGTAGACCCTCGGATTCAGCAAAGGTGAGTTTCCCTCTGGGGGAATTGTGATGGGGGAATGCCTGGCAATTTGTATTGTTTTGAAAAATCTTGGCACACAAGTGGCATGAAATGCTGCTGTTGCTAATTATTAGGAAAAAACAGTGGCTGATTTACAAGGCACCTTTCAAACATAAGTCTAAAGGCAAGTTCCCTGCTGCAAAGAGACTACAACATACAGTAGATAAGACAAACCAGATGTTGGATGGCAGATTAGGAAAGAGAGAGCAAAAAGAGTTGGTTTGTGAGAAGAAGGAATGATTGATTCCTAGAAGTGAGTTTGAAATGAGAGAGGACAGGGATGTGGGGCATAGTTCGAAACAGCAAAGACTTTTAGTGAAAGAAAGTTCATTGCTTGATAGCAGGCAGCTGACATTCACAGAGATTCTGCCTCAGATGCTGTGCCCTCACTGCAGCTAGTGTCATTAGCAAGCCAAAAGCAATGAAGGCAGACAGCTTTTGGCTGCAAGTGAGCACATCCACAAGGTATTTATGGGTGAAATTCTTCCACTTCTGCATTAGAAAAGTCTTCAACACGTATTGTAAATTGCCTATTTGGACTTTGTTGAGTCAAATTCAGACCTGGTGTAAGCAGATACAGCTCCATTGACTTCAGAACAATACATGATCTGGATTCGTTCCAGGATGCGCACTCCTCTGTAGTAGATTATCTGTGACTCAGTTCCGCATTAAATCTTACACAGTTGTACAGTGAGTTCGAGGCCAGAAGGAATCTAGTGAGTTGCCAAGGCCACTAGCTCAGCTTGGATTATAAGAACTGTGGACTCTTCAAGCCACAGGCCAGAGCTATAGCTGCTAGATCACACAATCTTCCAGACTTCTGGAGCAGCTGCTTAAAAAACAAACTGCAACAGAACCCACCATTAAATAATGTTGTATAAACAAAACAGCACAAAAATATATTGGAAAATGCAGATGTGAGTCCTGAAATCCTGAGAGATTTCATGCTGTTCTTGTATATTTTCCCACTGAATATCTCCAAATGCAGCTACGTTTTCAAATAGAATGCCTCTTTTTGGTTTTATTTTCAAGAGCATTTTTTAAAAGCTATCCAGTTGAACTGTTGCTGCTTACCACCTGTGAAGCCTCAGTTACTGATGAGTCTCAGAGGCTGGCAGGAAAAAGAACTAGTGTGATCTTCAGAGATGAAGAAATGACCGTATCCCTTACAGCACCACACTCTAAAGCTAGCCACGGTAGGGGTGGTGTTACCTACTCTGCTGAGAGCCTTCAGAGTCTAGGGTTTAACTGCATTTAGTGAGGGAACATCTGGGGAAGAATTAACTCAATTGGAGTTAGAGCAGAATTGAATTTGGCACTTGGTTATTAACTTCCACTAGTTTAGGAGAGGTATCACTCCTGTATGAAAGAATATGGGCTAACCCTATCCTTATTTGCATAAATCAGGCACAGTAAGGCCTTGTGAAAGGAAAAGGACAGCTGGTAAGAGTGGAGCCAGCCTGTAGACAAAGGTGTTCCTACTGTACCTGGCCATTATGACGGGTCGGGAGAAAATGGATAAAGATCAGAGTGGCAGCTGAGGTAAAGGAGTACCATTTTAGGTTTAGTTTGTAGAGCTACAGAGAGCAATAGCTGTTGAAATTAGAATATTATTCAGGTTTTTTGAGACCCAGTGTTCCTTTAGCTGCTATCAAGTTTCCCACAGCCATTAAATTCCTGACAAGCACCTGCTTTCACTTAATCAAATAAAAAGTCCCTTAACTTGTGTCAAGAGATCATGTAAAATGTCAGAGAGTATCTTTAGGATAGAAAATGTCATCTTTGTGTAGTCAATCATTTTCTGATTCATGTCTCCACAGGGCATGTGTTGAATTAGTTTACCTTACTGGGGAGACTGAAATACAGTATATGTCTTGGAACACAAATACTCTCTGAGCTGCCCTCTCAATCCCAGGCAGTTAGATGAGGAGAGCTGGCAGCTGGATGTCAGAATCTAGCCTTTCAGCAGGGAGCTTCCATGATCAGTATGGGCTACAGTCAGGTGGTCTTTTTCACTGAGTAATGACCTCCTCCAGTAGACAGTGTTAGGGCAGGAATCCTGTATGCATGTTCTAGCGAGTTTAGCCCCATGCAGTTAGTGAGGATTTGGCAGTCTCATTAAGCAGCGCCCTTTCATGCTGTACCTAGGTATCTTACGCCTTTCAAGTAGTGGCAAGGCACAAAGGGAGATTTTAATGTTGAATTCCCCTCAAGAAAAATGTGCGAGGATGGGTTGTTATGCAAGAAAGCCACCCAATTGTTGTTGAATTCCTTTTTGGCTTTCAAGGAAGCATTTGCATCAAGGAAAAAAAAAATTACATCTAGTACAAAGTGGGTTTTTCAATTACTGCCTTCTTAGAAGGAAGTGTATTGAAGATTAATGGTAAAGAAATCAAAGCTTTGGAAAGAGTCAGGGGAGAGACCTATTTAGAAAACATTTACTTCCTAGCTAACTTCTCTTGAAACGAGACAGAATACTGACAAGCACCATCGTTGTGAAAAATGTACTCTCCATTCTTTGCAGTCCTCCCTTTGAAGTTTTAGAATAGTTCATTACCCACCTACGGCTTGATTCTGCAAACTTCATTTACCCAAGGAATCTCATTGAAGTTTATGGGCTTGATTCTCCTCTCAATAACACCAGTCATTAAATCACTGGAGAGACACCAGCAGAATCATGCAATTGGGAATACTTATGTGAGTCAGGGTTGCAGGACCACATCCCTCTGTTGTCCTGATGTATCTTGAAAACATCTTTCCTGTTTGTGATGAAGCTTCAGATTAACATGTTTGTTAAAAATGACTATTAGGTCTTTATTGAAACATCATAAAGTGTCAGCACACCTTGTTTATTAGTGACATTTTCAGACCTGGTAGAGCAAAACCTTATAAGTAGTTTTGTTACAATTTTATTTAGTTCTTCCTTTTTTTCCCAATAATTGTTTTTCTTCTTCTTCTTCTTCTTCTTCTTCTTCTTCACAAAAATGGCTTTAGTGCTATTCTACCTTTAAAAAAACTGAAATTCATTCACTCAGAGCATTCAGAACCAAACTGTTGTGCACAGACAGTGTCGGAAGAAAACTTTTCATAAGGAACGCAAGTTTAGTTCTACATTTCCAAGGAGTAAGAACAGTGAGAAACTTATTCTCAAAACTGTGAAAACATACCTTAATTCCATTGTTTCAACAGCTACTTGAGAACTAGTAGTGTGACTGGAAAAGACATGAAATCCATGTGTCATCTTGGTCCTACGTAAACACAAATTCCTGAAGAGGGAGTTAACAGAAGAAAAATTAAAATAGGGCACAGTGGAATTTTTACCTTTTGCTAACACACAATATTTGTTTAAAAATAAATTGTGGGATCAGCAGTAATTTCTCTATTAAGATAATTGTGCCATATTTTCTTTTTATTATCTCTTGAACTCATTTTTTCCGCTCCAGTTCTGCCATCTCTTCCTGCTATAGCCGGGTGTACCAAAGTCTGGGAAACCTGATTCGTTGGTCTGATCAGGTGATGCTGGAGGGGGTGAACTCAGAAGACAAGGAGATGGTGACCACAGTGAAGGGTGTCATTAAAGCTGTTCTGGACGGAGTCAAGGTATGATATGCTAGATACTGCATGCTATAGATAGTATAAGGTATTCATCTTTTCTAAAAGTTTTTTTTAGAGGATAAAGACAACATGTAAAACATAAAAATACTGTTCTTAAGATGAATAAATTCTTATCTCAGAAATCTACTACAGCGTAAATGAGAGTGCCTTATCTGGTGCATTCCTTAAGGATCAGCACAAATGGTTAGCGCAACAATGCATGCTGATGTTGGTTGCTACTGGCAGTCCCTTTATTGTATTAAATTTTTAGTGAGCCTTCCCCATTCCGAATGCAGCTTACAGGTTGGAGTTCACATATTTTCTGTCTAGACAAAGGGTAATGGAAATGTTTCCCGTTAATGCTCAGAGAGAATCAAGGATGCCATCCTCCACCTTTAATATTAATGAAAAGGTATGAATCAGTAGTATGATGCTGCAATTCCTTGTCACTGGGGGCTGGTTACTGAAGCTAGGCTACGGTCGATTGTTTTGGAGGTTTGGTTTGCACAGGCAGTAGAAAGTTCTGTATCCTGTGTGTGACCTTCTTGGGACACCCCTTCTCCCATCTCTGTTTGAAAAAGCTACCAGCATGCCTCCCACCTCCCAGTAGATTTTTGTCATCCATGTTTCTCCTTACCATGTCCCAGGCCTTTCCCCACCTTTGCTGATGTTGTGCAGCCCAGTCACTCTAACAGCCTCTCTGCTGGGTCCTACCACCCTTGAATTAGATGTTTGAACACCCTGGAGCTTTATGTTCAGGGTCTCTTGTCAAAGGCCCCCGGGCACTAGCAAAGAGGTTGTCATATGTGTTGAAACTGTATTTTGAAAGGCAGGGACATCTTAAGTGCAGAAAGAGGGAATTAAGCCTCTTATGCCAAACTGAATCAGGCCTCTAAAGATCTGTTTAAAGGCTCAAGGACTGAGGTACAGTTGGGGTAGGCTCTTATTCCAGCTGATCCACTTAACTCATTCTTATTTCCTTAGAAAATCATATAGTAATAATTAATTAATATGTAGCTCTTATTAGCACTTCTCATCAGTAGATCTCAAAGCACTTTACAAAAGAGATCAGTATCATCATCCCCAGTTTACAGATGGGGCAACTGAGGAACAGAGAGTGGCAGTAACTTGCCCATGTCACCTAGCAGGCCAGTGGCAGAGCCAAGAATAGAACCCAGGTCTCTGAGTCCCCATCCAGTGCTCTATCTGTTGGGTCATGCTGCCATCTTTTTATTGTGTTCAAACTTGGTTTAGTTTCTATTGCGATTTACTTTCACACAGAGTTCCAAGCATCTAGTGGGCTTTGGTCATCGCCAGAAGTGTTGGTGAGCATCCATCTTTCATGTCATGCACTTTAGTTAGTAAAAATAATCCTATTAGTTCTGAAGGCTTTTAAAGTTATTTATTTGAAACAAAATGTTCCCATCATCCAGAGAAATCACATTTCCAGCATTGTTCTGCATGTTATGCCCCTTAAACTTAGGCACCAAATATCACCTAAAATGAGTGTTTAACTCTCTGAGTGAGATAGGAGGGGAAAAGCTTGGGTGCAGAACTGTAGGGACAGAGCCTCAGCTGGTGTAAATTATCAGAGCTCCCTGGACTTCAATGGCACTGGGGCAATTTTCACCTCCTGAGGATTTGCCCCATAGTATCCAAACAGCCCCACAAATAGGGGAGGCAGCGAAACACTGGCTTTGACCTTGTTCAGATCTAAATAGTCCTGTGCAGTGTGTGTGTGTGTAGACTCGTCCTGTGCAGACCTGTGTCACTACACAGGTATAGATAAAAGTTGTGTGTGCAGACCCACTGCATAGAAATACCAACTTGGTTTTAATTTAAACCAGTACCTTAAATATCTGGTATCTGTACTCTTGGCTAGAAAGAAGACAGACTTTCAGTGTAAGTGTGTGTAAGAGACATGAAAGCATCTCTTACTGTGTGGGAAGTGGGGAATTATTTTAGAAGAGCCAAATTGACCATGGTATCTGGAAGCAGGAAGTGAGAAATTGGACACTTCTCTACTGCCTGGAGCGATTTCTGTAACATTAGTAAAATCTCCATCAAATCCCAGTTCTACATTTTAGTGCTTACTTCCCTCTTCATTCTCAGTATTGTGCTTGGGACAGCCTGCCCCTTTGTATTATTTGCTGTGTTCATCTCAGGTTTGGTTATTTATAGCAAGCAAAATTCCCTTTTATGATTACACCATTTTAAAAAAAAATCCATCTCATTTTGGAATTTCCAGTTTGCTGAAGTAGCACGGAGTGCAGAGATAGCAGTAATTACACATGATTAAAACTGACAGGAGCCTTTTTACAGTTCTGATAAGGAGTAGCTTGATGTGCATCTGGCCCAGTTGCTTAACCCTCTGTGTGATGAACTAAAGACCTGTGACTGACTCTTGGGCCTCTGACTCCTGGGTTAACGGATGCGAGGGAGGGAGAAAGTAGAGGTATGGAAAACCTGGTGGTGGTTGGTAATGTTTTCAAAATTTAAAGCACCATTGACTGGTTTCAAAGGGACAGCTTTTAATGCTTGCCTGGAGTTTTGCGGTAAGGATATGGGAGCTAGTGGGATCCTCAGACTTAGAGCTGGGTGAATAACTGATTTTTTGCTTTGGTCACAATTCCAAAAAATTGGGGAAACGTATCAGTTTGGGTTGAACTGAATCTGAATTTTTTGATGACTTGAAAAAGTTTGCCCAAAGTGGGGATTTGATCAAAGGTCTACATCTCAGGTGCGTGCCCTTATAACTTAGCTAAAGTTTATGAGGCGTGACAGTAGTGTCAATGCCATCACCATGTCACTGTCCTCCTTCTCTTCTGACCATTTTGTGAATGTCTGAAAGTATTTGTGTCAAATGTGTGACTAGTTTTGGGTCAACCAAAACTGCGTTTTTCTTTGAATGATCCATCTGCAAAACTGCACACAGCTCTATTCAGATATGCGTTCATTTGAGACTTGGAGGGACTGGGAAATAACAGAGCAACGGAATTATGGGCTACTCCAGAATGTTGTCACTCCTATGCCATGTCCGTGCATGTGATGAGAGGTATTTAATTTCCACAGTAATGGTCTGAAATATTCTTAGCAGTACTTTAAAGCCTCAATTGAGATTGTTTTCCCCGATATGATCTCTAAATTCCCATATGCAAAAGAGGCTTGTCTCTTGTTATAAAGCAGTGAAAGGGAAAATTGGCTAAGCACATTAATCTCTGGAGGCTGAAAGTTGTCAGCATTGTGGCAGCGGTTGCCAGTGACACAAACCTCCTCATCGTTCAACTCGAGTTGGTTAGATTTATTAAACACAGTGGAGGAGGTGAAAAGAGGAAATTCATCAGCAGATTTACCTTCGCTGTTCCAAGAGCCTCTCAGGCATATTTCAGCTTTTGGTTTAACTACCATTCATTTCATTTAGTTTTCTTTTATGCATTATGTGGTCATTGATCTTGCTCATAAATGCCTGATAAAGGGTCTGATCCAAAGTATTTTGAATTCTGTTGGAGTCTTTCCAGTGACTTCATCAACAGTTGATGTGGTCCAGAATGCACAGAGGCAGCAATCAAGTGAGTCACTTCTCAATCTTGATCATAACTTGGTACTTGAAATGCCAGCTGCAGCACAACCCCTTTTACAGCTCTATGTTAGTAGGAGTAATGGATGTGATGATGTCACTGCACGGTTGCCAAAAAACCTAGCATTTGGGAACTGAAAATCCTTATGGGATCCCAGTTTCCAAAGTCCCACTGATGCTTTTCCTTGTGCTTCTGTACAAATGGTAAAGGGAACTGCAAAGCTAAAATGGAGTTCAGTCTATATTTCTCTAATAATCCCCAGTACCCTGGTTGTAGGCAGGCACTCAACACAGAAATACGTTTTAACTAATGTGTTTGTAATTCTTTTCCTCCTTTGTAAGATTCCCTCTTATACTTTAGATTTGTAGTACTTGTCTGGGATGTCCCAGAGTGACACTTTCTTAAGAGAATTGCCAGCAAGATTTCAGAGCCTGAGGGGAATCAGATTTTTAGAAAGTTAGTTAAAACTTGTGTTGTGTGCCCCTTTAGCAGAGGGAACATTCAGCAGAGAAATCTGAGATTAACTCAATGTTCGCAACCTTGCAGTTCCTCTTTAACTGAGGGTCTTTGGGTATTACAGTTTTTGTGCAATGTTTCCACTGTATATCAGCACAGTGTAATTTATAGATACAGTCATAAGCCCTGAAGCTCTGTTGCTACCCAGTTCAAATTATTAACACTTAGACAGACATGGCCTGCCCTGGGTGAGGGCAGGGCCTGTTAGAGAAGGGGTTAACTATGGTTTCCTTAATCCTGGACTTTCTTTCATCCTTGGCAGACATGAGCCTTGCACTTTCCACTGAACTCTGCTCACTGCATTGGTGGTTCTTCCATCTGTCCTAGATAGGAGCCGCTTTGTAGCACCAGCCATATCAAACACGCATGCTCTATCTGCTCCTGCATCCTGTTTTATTCAGCATATGTTGTCTCTCTAGGGCTGACATCTCTAAAGCTGAGTGTTTTGCTCTGCTCTTGATAGGTGTCCAGCCTTACGCAAGGCAGATTGATTTTGAGCACAAACCAGTTATGTAAACATAACTCCCAGTACCAAAACAGTCTGTAATGGGCTCATCGTCTTGTTGATGCATGTTCATAGCATGTATAGTACATTGCTGTTTGTTCCTCTCGTTGAGCACATGTTGTCCCTTAGAAGTTTAGATTTTGTAGAGTCACTTGAATTGACCCTTTTCCTCAGTAGGATGATGGCGATGACGTTGTAATCATGTTTGCTCATGTTTTATGAAGCACTGACAGTTGTTTTCTAACTCATCAGTTTGGGATGTGCAGATGTTAGCTGAATTTCAGGTTGCTGTAAAAAAATTAGTTCTTTGCATCTTCCTTTGAATAACGTGCAGGGGAGCCAATGTGATCTGACAGCACTCATAGTTATCCAGTCTGATTGGACCAGGGCATGTTTATAGCTTTGAGCAACAGATCTATTTGTCTGCCTCTAACCGCCATAAAATGTGCTCTCCACTATAATGGCATTGTTGGAGCATGAGTTATTGTTTTGACTGCTAGCAGACTTGTAGTTCAGGATTATCATGCCCTTATCTCTTTATCCACAGTCTTATCTGTTATAGCCAGATAGACAGTACAGAAGTTCTCTATATGATCATGAAACTTCCATAACTGCAGTATTAAAGGACACAGGGCTTTTAACAAATTTAACTGTACATTTAACTCAGAAAGCTGAAGGGAATCCTATGGAAAACTAAATCATACTTTCTGATATTTACATATCTATACTTTATTTATAAAACTTAAAACAATTTCATTCTTTTATTGGTTGGCCAAAGTGAGGTCCTACACTCAACTTTATTCATATTCTGTTGTTTGACAGCTTACTTGCATTTCAGGTAAAATTGATAACGTGGCTTAGTGAACACCTGTATTTGGAGGCTGGATTAGTCACCAGTGTAAGTGAGGTTGCCTTATAGTCTTATCTCAACAGAGTTATTGGCTCATCTCCTTTGAGGTGCTGTTAGCCAGTCTCTGAAGTGTGATTCAGAGAGCTTAGGAAGGAGGTTAGCTTATTTCTCACTAAATGGAGTTCTTTGAAGTTTCCTTCACTATATGTGAACAGATAGCTCCTTCTGGGTTAATCTTTTTTTTTTTTAGTAGATTAATAGATCCCAAGGCCAGAAGGAACCATTGTGATCATCTTGTCTGACCTTCTGTATAACACAGCCCAGAGAACTTCCCCAAAATAATTGCTAGCACATGTCATTTAGAAAAACATCCAGTCTTGATTTTAAAATCCTCTATGATGGAGGGGATTGTGCGTAGTGCACGGCTGCTGGTTGCCTCAGTGCCACTTTAAGCTTCACTAGCTAAAGGCTCTGACGCCCATACACAGGTGGGCATAGGAAGGCCCAATCTGGGTGTGTCTACAGGAGATGTTGCCCATGACCTCCAGTTACTAGTGAACCCATTTGACATGTCTGGTTTTTTTGGAGACAGTAGAGTGGCTTATTTTCCTCTGGCCTGGGACAAAATGGACATCTGGTCTTTTGGGCTCAACTTTCTTATTTTGAATGTGTTTTCATTTGCAACTGGAAATTTAAATCCATGCAGAAATACATGGTAAGAAGATGTGTGCCACTTTCTCGTTCCTCCATGTCTTGGTCTCCAGTGTTGATGGGGTGAATGATGTTGCTAGTAAAGCCCATTTCAAGTGAAAAGAGAAGTGGTAAAAATAGGAGGCAGGGAAGATGGCATATCCAAGCCAGGAATCCCACTAGCAGCTCTGGTTGTGAAGGGTCGCAGTGATTAGGAGAAAGCTCTCTGTTTAGAAACTAGTTCCAGAAGGTCCTTGCTAAGTGCTGCTGCTGACTGGTGAGATCCATTGTGAATTCCAACATTTTGCAAATTAGCAAGGTAAGTCAACAGAAAAGCAGGCTTTGCATTACAGAATATAATGTGTTCTTTTCTTTGGAGAACTGCCATTTCTTTTAGCTAATTATAATATTTCATAGTATGCTAGCGTTGCAATATGAAGAAGATTTGACACCTTGCTACATGATATGACACCTTGCTACAGGTTGCTTCCTGAGAGGAGCAGAAAGATTACTATTACTGTGCTTCATTTTAGCAAAGGTCCATGGTAGTTATCCCTGCTGTTTTTTGCCTTTATATAGGAGCTGGTCAGACTCACAATAGAGAAGCAGGAACATCCGTCTCCCACAAGCCCAGTTAAACCCAGTTTACCAGCATGTAAATCTGACAGGTGGGTCACCAACAAATGTTTTATTGGGGTGTTTATATATAAATAGACACTCACGTATCTTGATGTCTGCATGTGGGTTGATTTCTTGCCCCTGGTAGCTGAACACTTTTGGGCCAGGATCTGGCGAACTTCCTCACTCAGGGAAGTACCATACTCCTCAGGGAGTCGTATTGTTTGCAGTGGGGCTACTTGAGAAGTAAGGTGCTCCTCAGTGTGAGGAAGGATGCTGAAATCCGGCAACAAGAAATCATTTGCATTTTACATACGGAGTTTTGCTTGAAGATAGTTTTTTTTGTATTTCACTGTTGTTTCTTTTAAATATGTATTTTAAAGTATACGTATAAATCACATGCAGACAGCATTCTACAAATTGTGCTTTGTGCTTTGCAGCCCCTCAGAGCTTCCCCTGACAGACAGAGAGATGGAGATTCTCAACAAGACAACTAGTATGACTCAGTCTTCTGAGATACTGACTGACTCCATGGACGAAGAGGTTGCCCCTCCCAAACCCCCTCTACCTTGCATTCGCGTGGCAGAAAACAGGTAACCCTGACATGCAGTCTGCCTCTCTTGTATGCTGGTTGCTATAGTATACAACCATATTACATTAGCCTTTCCCAATGTAACTTACACAAATCCTTCTGTTGGTTATAGATGTCCCCTTGTTGTAAATACAACCCTTGCCATTGTAAACCCTTTCTCTGCTATGTTGCATTTCCTGCCCTCCAGGGTGAATTCTTTGAATAACATTGAGTCCCTGGAAAAATGTCTCTCCTTGCAGGACAGGAAGGATTTTAAAAATCCAGGACTATAGCAGTCCTTACTCAACACAGGAAGTGAAGTGATCCTGCTTCATTTCTTTGGGCTTGGGTTTTTTAAAGGTTTATTTGAGTATAAATTGACATTTAAAGAAACTTTGCAAGACCAATGCTGTATTGTGTTTGAGACAAGCCTTACTGCCCCTCTAGGCTGGCTTTAGCAGCTCCTGTGGGGGATCGGACTTCTCTAGCACAGTGCATAATGGGGCATGACTTGGATCTAGGGGAGGACTAAATGTCAGGAGTCCTATCACAGGAAACAAACCATAAATGAAGTAATGTATGCCCCTCTTCACTTGTTTGCCTGGGCCATTCAACACATTTTTAAAGTTAATGGAGTTTTAAAATCCACATGCAAATCACCTTCAAGTCTGAAGGGTATGTGTGGTGACAGGTCCTTGTACTAGGAAGCCATAGTTCTATCTTTATTATCATTATTAGTATTTATAGTGCCCCCATCTCCGTGGTACCTTGGTGTACTTCATATGGCTTGCATTTTCCGAAGGGAAATCTGGTGGCAGCTGTGGATAAAGAAAGCTTAATAGGTCTTCATCTAATAAGCGAGTCCAGAATTGCCTATTGGAAGAACCAGAGCCTGAGAGTCAGGATTCCTGAGATCTATTTCCAACTCTGCCACTGGCTTGATTCTTGTTTTGAGCAAGTCCCTTTGTTTGTCTGTGCCTTTCTTTTTCCATGTGTAATTTTAGGCCAACACTTCCTTTTGAAAAACACTTTGAGATCCTTTGATGAAAGTGTACACTATGTAAGTGCAAAGCATTCTTATTTAAAAGTACTTGAATGCCTTGGAGGATGACATTTTTCTGTGCTGTTTTAGTTATATCCATATGGAGCTTGGTCAATTCTCATTGAAACCAAAGGGAGTCTTTCTGTTCATTTCAGTGGGCATTTTAGCAGCCCATAATCTGTATAAATGTGTTATAGAAGTATTCTGAAAATATCATGAGTGTAACCATTACAAAAGTATTGGAGATGATTGGAACTCAGCACAAGCTAGTCTGAGATCTCATGAAAAGAAAGATTTGATTTGCAGGATATCTTTTAAGGGGTTTAGTAGGTAATGCATGTTTATGGGCACTGGAGGGAATGTAGGTGGCAGGAGATCACAAGGCAGACAAAGATGATCTTGGGTGGATGATGTGTAATCCTGGTTGGACCAAAAGGAATGAGGGGACTGTTCATCCAGAAATATTAGCAGAGGATCATACAGCATGGGCTACCTTCATTGCAAACCTACAGTAATGGAGATACCACATAAGAAGAAGAATCTACATGCAGTTAGTTGTGTGTTGTTTGGCACATTAAGAAACTGGTGAAAGGGATTCAAACTGTGAAAAAATCATTTTTAACTGTGGTATCCTTACCCTTTCTAAAAAGTAACCACAAGGAAGTTTCTGCACTCTATTCTGAGAAGCAGGAAAACCCACTCGGCTTCAGCATGTGCATATGCTGTGTACATGTTACAGACTTTACCCCTATAGCCCCAATGCTAGTTGGTGGTGTGAAAATGTACCTCATGTGGTTTTTTAGAAACATGCAGGGTCCTCTGCTATTGAGGTCTGCGGTTGGCAGTGACCATCACATTTCTGTGTAGTTTCTGAATTTGAATGTTCTGTATGAAAAGTCCTGGCATATTCCAGAAAGAGAATGTGTACATGCTCATTGGCACCAGAAAGCTTGAGCTTGTCTGTGGTATTAGAAGCAACATCTGAACATACAGAGAGATCTGTCCCATGTACTGTGATAAAACCACCTTAGTGTAATAAGAGGTAGGCATTTCCCAGCTATATCGTAGTGCCAAAGTATAGACCTTTCTAGTACAGACCATGAAAGAGTGTGGATGACCATCTCCTCTATTGAGAGAGGGTGCATAAATTGGTCAAGAATCCCTAACGTCGTGAGGCAGATAGAATCCTGGCTCCTAGACCCTCAAAGCAACATTTTGATGATCAAGTATTTGAAGTTGCTGAACTTTTTTTTTTTTTTTTTTTTTTTTGTCTTCCAGCCCTCCTCCAGCTTTGCCCCCTAAAAAAAGGCAGTCGGCGCCTTCTCCTACCAGAGTGGCAGTAGTCGCACCTATGAGTCGAGCCACCAGTGGATCTAGTTTACCTATTGGAATCAACAGACAGGTAATAGCATAACCCTTTAAAAACATTGGAATCATGTTCTGGAAAGAAATAAGCTGCTGTCTTCATTTCTGCAGCACCCAGCCCATCTCCTCTGTTGCCAAAGAACTCTTGTTTTAAAGAACTGTACTGGAATGGGCACATTTTCCTTGGAGAGGAGATTCAGCTGCCTAAAACTTCATACAATAATATGCATACACCTGTACCCCGATATAACGTGACCCGATATAACACGAATTCAGATATAACGTGGTAAAGCAGCGCTCCGCAAGGGGAGGGTCTGCGAGCTCCAGCGGAGCAAAACAATTTCGATATAATACGGTTTCGCCTATAACGCGGTAAGATTTTTTGGCTCCTGAGGACAGCGTTATATCGGGGTAGAGGTGTAGTTTTATTTCTTTAAGGCTTCTATTCCATTTAAATAGTAAATTGCTACAAACTCTGTTGCTCTGAGCTGTGATAGACTTCAGTGATCTGAAAAAACAAGCGTGCGTGTCTGTAATAGAACATAGTATGCAGAATGATTGGCTGAACTTACCAAGACCCAAGTTTCTGTGTGTGTCATGATTCATGTAGTGCATTGGGGAGCTCAAAACTTCATATGCAGGCACTTGCATCGTAAAATAGCTGTTAACCTAAAGAGACTGGTTTGAGCAGCTGTTTTCTGTCCACTAATGGGCTTGTAATGGGTAAAATGGCTGAGTAATAGAGGAATTAAGGAAATGATGGCGCTACGGGGGTTGTTTGCCTTCCCTCAGCCATTATTTGTCATTGGTACAGTGCTCTGAATATATGTGCTGATTTACAGAACTAAGGACTTGTCCTCATTGCAGAGTTAACTTGGTTTATAACTCGAGTCCCATCCACGCACCAGAACACTTAACTCAAGTGTGGTGGTGCTTTTGGCTGGTCCATCGGGGATACAGGCTGCAGCTCAGGTTAGCTCAACTTGTCAGCCGCTAACACAACCGCTCTGTGCTGCTAATCCAATCAGGCTATGCCGCTCTAGTGTTGTTTCTCAGTGGGGCTGCTCTCACTTGAGCTAGACTAGCTCAAGAGGGTTAACTCGATGGTGAAGCTATAACCATAGACTGTGAAGATATAACCATAGACACAGCTGATAGTCTAAAAAAAAAGCTATCATTTAACACTAGCTGTGCCCCTCCCACCCCCATGTACATGCCTTAGCTAAGTCTGGTTGCCTTCAAGATGCTCCGGTACCAAGTAGTGAATGGGTTTGTGTTTTAGTGAAGAGCTCAGCCTTCTCTTTGACAGCATGTGACATGCGTTCCTGGATCTCAGTACGTGCTGTCTGGAATGCCAGCTGCACGTTTGAGTCAGTTGCTTCCTTTGCGGGTAGGGATAGCACAGTGGTTAGCACATTGGCCTGCTAAACCCAGATTTGTGAGCTCAATCATTGAGGGAGCCACTTAGGGATCTGGGGCAAAAATCTGTCTGGGGATTGGTCTTGTTTTGGGCAGGGAGTTGGACTAGATGACCTTCTGAGGTCCCTTCCAACCCTGATATTCTATGATCTTTCTCTTCCACCCTTCTGTGAATAAACAAAGCTTGGGAGCCTGGGCAGACCCGTTCTCAGTGGAGTGTACTGTGTAGCACGGGCACTCCCCATTCCCCTCTCCGCATACTGCCAGTGGGTGCCTTTTTCTCTTAGGATTTCTCCTGTTCACTAGCAAGCTGATGAGAATTTTTCTTTGTTTCTGCCTCAGGATTTTGATGCTGACTGTTACGCACAGAGGAGGCTGTCAGGCGGGAGCCACTCCTATGGAGGGGAATCCCCTCGCCTCTCGCCATGCAGTAGCATGGGCAAGCTCAGCAAGTCTGATGAGCAGCTCTCCTCACTGGACCGGGACAGTGGGCAGTGCTCCCGCAACACAAGCTGTGAAACATTAGGTAAGGAGAAGATCTCTTCAGAATCATTGGGGGGTTCCAAGTCACTCTAGTGTTGCATCTTTTCTGAGCCATGAGGCAGAATTATAATGGGGCCCTGCCAGTATAACGGCTGCTGGTGGATCTGTGGTAAATTATATTCTGTAGGGGTGAGGAAAGGCATGAAATGAGTTGGTTCAGAAATCTTTCAGCTATAGAAGTCGGAATTCAGACTCAACGTGGGTCACAAGCTAAAATGCTTGTTGGGATCAACCCCTTTTCTGCCCATCAGTCAAAAAGGGCAGCTTTGCTAGGTTAAAGCTATTTTATTTACAATTTTTTGAAGGAGATGTAACAATGAAGAGGAACAATAGCTCTCTAATGATTCATAGGTTGAACTACTGTTACTAATCACTTATTATTACTAACCGTATGCTGGGCACTTTCCACAAGATGTAGAGGAACAGTCTCTGGTGCAAAGAGCTTGCTCTCTAAATTGAAGAGATGTTATCACAAAGGTGACTGACAGTGCTGGGTGGGATACAGAAGAACAAGAATCACATAGACAGTAATGCAGTAACTCAGTTTAGGCATGACTAACACATGGTGTTCTTATCCTCTTTGTTGCACACAGATCACTATGATCCAGACTATGAATTCCTGCAACAGGACCTCTCTAACGCTGACCAGATACCTCAGCAGGTGCCAAGTATCCTCAGCCCATTGCCAGAGTCTTTGGGCGAGTGTGGCTCCCCATTTCATGGACATGTTTTCCAGCTCCCCCAGGGCAGCTCCCCCCAGCCGCAATACTGCAGCCCGTTGACAGGAGCACAGTCTACAGAGACTCCTCCAGCTTTGCCAGAGAAGAAGAGGAGGAGTGCAGCCTCTCAGACTTCAGATAATGCAGGCTGCAGGGTCTCCTATGAGAGGCACCCCTCACAATATGATAACATCTCAGAGGATGATATGCAGAACCCAGGAGCTCTCTCGTCAGTACCCTTCACGTCATTTGCTGCTGTCTTGCCCTTCCAGCAGGGCAATTCTTCAGTGCCGGTTGAATTCATTACTGAGTTTGCTGCTCCTGACTCTAAGGGTGACCCAGAGAACCCCCCTCCTCTGCCAGAGAAGAAAAACAAACACAGTAAGCAAGGGCCTGCCTTGGTATTTCTCTTTCTTTCCCTTCCTCAAATTCTTCACCTCCCCAGTGTCCTACAGGTGCTAATGTCCCTATTCCCTTAGGCCCAGGTGTCACAGTGGTCAGTCTAAAACGTATGGGTGGGCAGCACCAATCCTTTGCAAGTAAGAGCCAGATTTTTAAAGGTACTTTGGAAGCCATTCTGCATCTTTAAGCAGCTGTGGGATTTTTCAAACGTGCCTACAAACCTAACTCCCACTGAAATCTAGGGCTATGACTATGTCTGACCTTAAAATACAACGGTAGCACAGTTGTGCCACTGCAGCATTTTAAGTGTTACACTCACTTCAGTGATGGGAGGGGTTCTTTCATCGCGGTAGTTAATCCACCTCCCCAAAAGGTGCTAGCTAGATCGACAGATGAATTCTCCTGTCAACTGACCACTATCCACACCAGGGTTTAGATCGTCTTAACGACATCTCTTAGGGATGTGGATTTTTCACACCGCTGAGAGAGACAGCTGTGCTGATGTAACTTTTCAGTGTAGACCAGCCTTAGGAGTGAAAGGCTCTAACTCTGTCCTAGGCTATCTACACTACAGTGCATATTCTTGCATAGCCCCCTAGTGTAGACCTTGCCTATACCAACAGGAGGAGTTGTTCTGCCACTCTGGGAACACTACCTCCTGAACAACGTTAGCTGTGTCGACTGCAGTGCTCTTCTGTCAGCATCAATGTGTCTCCACTCAGGGCTTTGTCAGCACAGCTGTGTCGGGAGGTGGGTTTTTTCACACCCCTGACCAGGAGAGCTATGCCAATGTAAGTTTTAGTTGCAGACTCATCACAGGGGAACCAGAGAGCAGCAGTTAGATTTGACAGCTTGGCACTGCCTTTAAGGATGGTTTCTTTCTCTCTCCATACCAGTCTCAAGCCAGAGTGGCCCTGGCTTTTGGATCACCTCAAAGTTGTTATGGCCGCTTTCTCACCACACAGGAGAGCTGGACTATCTCCAAGAGCCCAGAGAGAGAGGTTCATTCCTGGTCCTTCTCCCCACTTAAGGCTGAGCGCTGCCAGCCCAGCAGTTTAGCATCCAGATTGTGATCACCAGCATGGCAGCACAGGAGTAGCCTGTCGTGATGGTGTCCAGTGCTGCCATTTTGTCTGGGTTATCGTCTTCATTTTAAGCATAAGATGATACATTGCTAAAATGAGCACTGCGTGAATGCCAGGTCTTTCCATCGTTAAGCAAACTCAGCTCCTCAAGAAGTGGCTCTGAGAACTAGAGGTCATGACCATATTCTGATTACCTTAATTTTCACAAAACAGTAGATCCCTTGCTTAAAACATGGGGGTCCCGTTGAAAGGGAGCAGCTATACTGATTCATCAGGGAATGAACTGAGCACTGAAATATGTGATAAAATCCAGCAAGTGATCAGCCACGGGCTAGCTTTCCAGTTCTTCATTTAAATAGATTGTGTGCACGGTCTCATCATTCAGCATCAGCCGTATTTTATAGTGTGACTCACAGCCCAGCCAAGAGGAGATTTGAAAAATGCCAAGCTGGCTGTGACCTAGGTTTGTCGTTTGCAGTCTTCTCATGGTAAGAGGCTGGGTTTGAAACTTGCCTGGCTTGCTTAGCTGGTCACTATTATATCAAACCTCAACCAATTCCTTTCTTACATGACCACATTAAAAAAACAAAAGTTGATCATCAAAAAGCAGCGTCTCCACTGGTAAGGACAGTGCCCAAATTGTCCAGGCCACACTTGCAACCTGTACTGCTTGCACTCTGAGTGTAGAACCTGACCTGGGCGCAATCCTTAGAGACCAGTTTATTGCGGTAGTTCGGTACACTATCCACATATAATATGTGATATAGACAATAACATATACACCTCTACCCCGATAGAACGTTGTCCTTGGGAGCCAAAAAATCTTACCACTTTATAGGTGAAACCGCATTATATCAAACTAGCTTTGGCCTTCGATTGACAGACACCAATCCCCAGCTATCTGGTCCCCAGCTAGTTTTCAGAGCTCTTACAACCCCTACTGTAGGCTGAGGGGCCAGCATGGTGGCAGCTGTGACCATAGCGGGTCTAAGTTACACAGCAGCTACCCTCGGGCTGTTTGCTGCAATCTCGCTCTAAGCAGGAAACAGGGAAGTCCTGTTTTCCTGCGTCTGGCGATCCCCCCACGCAAGCACTCGGTCTCTGTCCTCTCTCCCCTCCAAGCTGGGTGAGGTGGCTCGTTGGTTCTGCCTCTCTCCTGAGGGCTGCGCCGGCTGGCCGTGGCCTTTGCTATGTGGGCAGCGGGGACCATGCAGCCTAACTCCTCGACGGGGAACTGGGCCCTGTGGGGTGGGGCGAGGCTCGGGCTGGGCGCTGCGCCGGCAGCTCCCACGTCTCTCCCACTGTGCCCTGCTGCCCCGGATCACCGGGAGATGCGGGAGCCGGGTGAGGCTGGCCCTGCGGGTGGCTGCTCCGGAAGCTTCTTCAATGTGGTGGCAAAATAACGAGCTCTGTGCAGGTAGAGACGGGTCCGCTTGTGTGTGACGGCGCCTTGCCACGGGGGGCTGATGGGCTGTTACCTAGAAGACTCCATTCCCGGCCATCTCGGGCTGGCTGATGGATCCTGTACCTGCCCGCGCCTCTGTTCGCTCACTGGGGGCGGATGGTTGTTGGCTTGCGCACTGGGAGTTGTTAGCTGAACTGTGCTGCCAAGCAGCGCCGTTGTCTTTCTCTTAGCCAACCGTGGTGCAGCCCTGCCCCCCAGAGTGCTGCTTTATTGTGTTATATCCGAATTCATGTTATATCGGGTCGCTTTATATCGGGGTAGAGATGTATCTGTCTCTTGTGAGCAAGGTAAGGCAAAATGTTTAAAGGTACCTACAGTGAGTAGCAGGGAGCTACAGTGCTGGCTTGTAGACATCACAAAGGGAATACAGGCTAGTACGTTACTTAGAGTCAGAGTCAATAACTGAAGCTATCCCAAATGATTTAGTGGTAACAGCCATATGGCTTGTGTGCAGCACTAACTGAACTGGTGCAAATCCTCATTGCTGGTCACAAGATCTGGCACACCGCTCATCTCTACATATTGACTCTTCTTTTTAGTAAGGGCTTCATCCAAGCCCAGATTCATTCCTTGTACGCTGGTGCATGGGGGCGAAGACTCAACTTTCTATGGGCACCTACGTGACTGTACTTGGGAGGTGCGTGACTGGAGATGTTTGGGCTAAAGGCAATTTGGTGACTCCATTCATAATGAAAAGAGTGGCTTGGGCTATTTGCCTGACTCTCTAAGCCTATCTTCATTCTTTTCTTTTATCCTATGAAGTCAAGGAGAGTTACTTAAAAACAATTTAAACAGCTATCTTTTCTTTACTGCTTGTGTGCACTGTTAACCCCAGTAACAAGGCCTGCAAGTGAGTCGTCTTTGTTTAACTGGGCTTTTAGAATTAGCTGCCTTCTGTAATTTGAAGCTATCAGAAGGCTCTGAAGCATTGATTAGATTGTATTGTTAGGAGGGGAGATGTTGTTATCCAGCATGTAGTCTGTTGTTAAGACATCCTTGGTGCAAAGCTGGCTGAAGTATTTGGGGTGTAACCTGACTTCATACATTGCAACAGACACCTTAATTGTATTCATTTGACACTGAGAGATTGCTATATATAGTCCATACCCTGCATGTAAGCATGCTACAGTTCTGTGGTTGTTAGCTTTTCCTTATTGTTGTTCATAACACATTTCTGTAAAGCATTGCCAGAAATAAGATTTTATGGTAGCACCACCACTCCCTCTTGGCCTACCTGCTCTATCTTACAATGAACTGATGCATGCAGATATCCTGGTATAATTACATACATTGAGAGTGCATGACACACTCCTGGGGTACTGACAATACCTGCATTTGGTAAAAAGATCTAGAGCTGTCACAGCTGCAACTTCATTGTGGTCTCACTGTTCTTCTGGGTCATCTTCAGGCAACTTATTTATTGGCAGGAAATGTTACAATAAAGACAAAGGTGGACTTTTAATTAATAATGTACAGCAAATCCTGTCTAAATTAACCATATGTATTGCTGTGAGCTGTGCCCAGAGAGACTTCAAACAGCAGCCTTCTGTCTAACACCGACAGGGTAAGAGATCTGCCTTTTCAGACTGACCTGAATTATTATTCATTTCGTGCTGTAAGAGTACATGTTACTGTGCTAGTGGTGAACTGTTCTAGACTATTATTAAGAGCTCGCAATGTTCTCATTCTGTACAAGGCACAAATATAGAACAATTTTAACCACAAAGAGCTCATAGTCTAAAACAGGATCCTGCCCCCAAACAGCTTAGAATCTGGAGATGAGTCATTTGTTCATTTTTCTTTTTATCTTCACCCCTTTTTCTCCCCGTCAGTGGGAAGTAAGTGCAGAATGGTGCCATCTGAGCAGCTGGTTTCTAATTGCTGTAGATATGCTGAGGACAGTTGCTGGTCATATCCAGGATGATATAAACTATTTGAAAAGCAGGTGTCATCCCCAGAGGTAGTGGCAAAGATTCTTTGAGCTTGTCTTTACTAGTGGGTCAATATGAGGTGTAGCTTGAGTGTTTCCATTAACTCAACCCCGTCCACACACACAAACCATCATTTGTGTCCAGTAGTGGCAGTAACCTGAGTTGGCTGACATGACTACAAATACAGGGCAGAGCCTTCAGCAAATTTATCTCATCAACTGCTAATACAACCCATCCAAAGTGTTAGGTGCAGGTTAGCGCCATGACACAACATCAGGGGCTGCTAGTCCTCCAGTTCCTTCACACATTCCATCAGGCACCTGCATCCTGGCTTTTTCTTGCCTTTTTCCTGTTCCTTGACTAGAAGTCAGCTGCCACTGCATCTAAGCCTGATTGGCCTCCTGTCTCCCCAGCCTCATGCTGTTTCCTGTGCCAGCAACTGCAAGCCTCCATCTCTAGTACACAATTGTGTTTTTGAGAATGGAGCCCAAGAAGAGATCATGTCAGCCTGGTAGCAGCAGGCCAGAGGCCAACACCAAAATACTGATGGCTCTCTGGTGCGAAAAGCTAGCAGGGTCTGTCAATTTGTCTAGGAGGCAGTTACCATGTGGAGTGCAACAACCTACTAGGTTGCCCAAAGAGATTTCATTCCTTTGACAGTGAGAGCATTCTACACTGTGTAGATGGGGGATTTCTACTCAGAGCAGAAAGTAAGAGGACCACTGCACATTCTTGGTCCCAATAAGATGATACCAGCCACAGTCTGACTTTTCAAGTGTTCTCTCTCTAGATTTTGGGTTGACATAAGCTGGGTGAAGGGAGATGCTTCAAATTATGTCTCTCACTCCTGCCTTTTCTCCAAATGTACTTCCTCAGACTTTGTCTTTACATGTCTGCGGTTCATTGAGGAGGCTGCAGCCCCTGTTCCACCTTTTGGTGTATGGAATAAACTGCAGGATGTGCAGCTTGCTTTGAGCCAGTGACCTAATTTCCCCATCTGCTTTTTGAATGTCTGCCTCATTAAAACCTGCAGCACAGAGGGGAGGGCAGGAGATGGGTGGGAGCCTATGCAAAGAGCAATCTCAGGAATGTTTCCATTTTCTCAACCTTCTGCTAAAGATCAGAGGCCTTTAAAGAGCCAATGTGCCCCTTTAATTTGTGTTCTGTCCCCCTGTCCCTCCCTGCAACGTTGAATTCAGGGATTGTATTTCACTATTTCATATGGTTTTTCCTTAACCTAAAATTGTAGATGAAGTCAGAGTAGAAGCAGAGACGCTCTCACCTTCCCTGCACTGGTTCTAACAAGGGGAGCAGTAGCTGCCATGACAATGGGGAACATTAGTGCCATAAACAGCCGAGATAAAAGAGCTCTTCATTATTCCCTTACAGATTAAGTTAAGGCTGCCAGCTGCATTCAGATGCTCTGCCTTGAGTTAATGCATGGACTGTAATTTAATTTTCCACAAGAAACTAATGTGTCACCTTTTTCACCAGCACTTCTCATTACTGCTGTAATGGAGCCTTTAAACCCGGTAGATCCTTTGGTATTGGCTGGTACTTCAGCTCTGTATGCTAAATGTAGCACGTTAAATGGTTTTGTAGCTGAATCCTTATTAAGGCTTAGTGTGAACATGCCAATGTTGGCTATGTAATGTTGAGATCACCAAGTCCAGGCTCTGACTCATTGGCTTCTCTCCCATCCCAGAATATGCCATTCGGTCTCAGCCTGTTGGCTTCTATTCCTCCACCCAGGAGTGGCATAGTGAGGGATAGGTGTTCTATACGGACGCATCATAAACTGTAATTTTTGTATGTCCTATGGCTTCATGGTGTACATTTCGCTGTATATACACAATGAAGGGAATAGCTGGGTCTGCTGAGACTTGCTGGTATTTGGAAACACACATGGCAGTGATGTAAAATAAGAGGACCTTGGTGGATCAGTGCCTTAATCCTCTTACTTTTCACCTTTAGAGAGTTATGTTCAAATACAAATGACATCGCCAGTGGAATAAATTTGGTGGTCTCAGCCCTAACCCTAATGGTCATTTATCCACACCAGTAAAAATACAAACATATCCCCCCAGAGAGAGACACACTTCAGTACACTGATCGCTCCTAGCCTTGGGAAGGACAAAGTCTGAAACAGCAGAGGTGGTGAGGCTCTTTGGTAGAGCTATGTTAGACGACCAGGAAAGGTACTGAGGGGCCCAGGCAGAGCTGCATGGGATCTGAAGGGATGCTGCAGGAGAGCAGTGTGATGAACATTGACAGAACTGCGTGGGGTCTTACGACTGGAATAGTATCAGGTGTTACTGCTCAAGATTGAGGTGTAGCAACAGAGTTGTGCTGCGTAGTGTTTTTCTACACTTTGGCTGCCATAGCTCCTTTTTATTTAGTTAGTTAGAGCTGTACCTTTTGGACAGCTGTTAGTCCCCTCTTCTAAGCAAAGTTTAAAAATATCAGAGGAAGTCTCAAAAAAAGGTGTAGGCGCCAAGTGCCGAGCGGTCTTTCCTGCTGACACTTATATGAGGCTGCATCCTCTTTGAAATTGGACAGCTTGTAGATTGCCATTGGCTGGAGCAGCACATAGTGCTGCACTTTTGGGTTGCAGACCTCATGTGGTGGGATCTGGCCTCTGCGTTTTGCATAAAGGGTTCATGTTGCATTCTGATGACTGCTCATAAAGCTTTTATTACTGACATTGGTTTGTTGCAGCTGGAACACCAGCAAAGGCTGAATGTTTACCACTTAATGATTAGACTTAAAAACTTACATGAGGGAAAAATAATATGTCACTAATAATAAGTAGAACACTTTTGTGAATAACAAGGTGGTTCTGAAAAAGATGCTGATCAGCCTTTTTAAAGTGCTTGAATGGTGCTGTGCTCTCTACTCTGCCCTCCGCTCCTCTCCTCAGATTTTGCAAAGTTATTTTCCATCCTTAATCATCCTAGTTTTTTGTAGCAGTTGGAAAAGTGGGTGTCTTGCCTGTACAGTAAAATACAACTAAGGCCCTAGTCCTGCAATCAGAAGTGCACAGATAGACCTTGTGCCTGTACTGAGTCCCACTGACTTCAGTGGGGCACTCCGCAGGTACAAAGGTCCACTCATGAGGATCCTGTTGTGGGATTGGGGCCTTATTATGTCTAGCACCTTCCCTACAAGCTGCAATCCAAAAATGCTTTACAGCATTTGGATTCTGTTGCAGAATTAGAGACACACTGAGATGTTTAGGAAAGGGGTGGGGGAGAGAGGTTTACAGCAGAAATTTGAGATGACTCAGTGAAGTGGAAAGACCCTGTTCCAGATGGCTGGAGTTCTAAATGAGAAGGCTTTCCCGCTAGCGCTGGCAGTAGCCTGGGAGAAGACATGCTGGATGAGTTTGAAGAGACAAGTCCATGAGGAAGGCCATCATGTCTATTCAAAATAGGGTGACCAGATGTCCTGATTTTATAGGCACAGTCCCAATTTTTGGGTCTTTTTCTTATATGGGATCCTATTATCCGCCACCTCCTGTCCTGATTTTTTACACTTGCTGTCTGGTCACCCTAATTCAAAGTGAAGCAATTTTAAATTCCATCCGGCAAAGGGAGGAGAGTCAGTTGAGAGGTTTGAGGATGGGTGCTGTGGACATGCTGCTTTGTCTGGTGGAAAGCACGGGAGCCATGTGCTGTGTGTGAGTGACTGTGGACAGCTATGATTTGTAGAGGCAATGGTAGTATTGAGGGTGGCAGGATGAAAGGGACAGTGATCAGGGACACTGAAAAATTAAAAAGATTTGTTTTAAACAAAATGTCACTTCCTGCTTCTAAAAGTACCTCGGATTATTCAACCTGAAGGAATTTTTTAAAATCGAATTTACTTTTCACTGTTTACCCAGGTTTTTTTTAACTGCCTGCACTTCACTCAACTGGGAAGGCAAAAACTGCCTTGTTAGCTGGTTTGATTTCTACTTGGTTTCGCTGTCTGTTTGTCATTCAGCAGCACAGTGCTGCAATGTTGGAATCATCTGAGCCCAAATAAAATATTTTTACTGAATTGAAAAACCAATTTGTGAAAATATTTCTTATTTGATGCTGCAAGTGGACGTTGTCCTTTGAAGATGTACTTCACTTTGGAGGAAATTCCAGGGAAGAAAGTGATAGTGGATAATCATCTCACTTGAAATCATACCCATAATAAATATCCAAAATACTTTACTTGATACCTGCCAGTGGCATTGAAAAGGCCCAAAATAAAAAAATGAATGTGAGTAAAACACCAGTCTCTCACCAGCTAGCTTTGCTTGGCAAGTTCATGTAGTAGTCCAGACCCTGTTATCTAAATCCTCTTTTCCAGTTATCAGGCTGTCTGGTTCCCCTTTCCTCTGTATAATTCTGAATCTCAAGGTAGCTTATTTTGTGGTGATAGCACCTGATAACCGTATAGACAAAGACCTAAGTCTCCATGTTCTAGAAATATTTATAGCCATTGGCCCAAGATTTGGTGCCAGTTGGCATAGGTTAGCGTTAGACTAGTGCAACTTTTTGGAGCATGGTTGCTTAGAAGCAAACTCAAAACTGGGCCTTGGGCAGCTTTAAGGGAGACAGCTGATAAGACAATTGGATTGGCTGGCCCTCCAGTGAATCCTAATGAAGTGCGAACTGATGCCCTCTCATGAGGTATGATGATGTTTGCAGCTGCTTTCAGCCAATGTGAACAGATCACTGTACTCGGCCTGGTCTGTGCTTAAAAATTCACATTCCCGAGCCCCAGAATGCTTCTGTCAACCTAGCTACCATTGCCTGAGGAGATGAAGTTACTACAGGGATAGAAAACCCCCTTCATTGCTTGTAATCCACATCTACACTACAGGCTTGCAACCTCAGAGCTAAGGCACTGTAGCCATGTTGCTATTGCCCCCATAGTGTGGATGTGGCCTAGTATGGGGAAACCTGACAAACTGGCTCTGTTCACCCTCCTGAAGCAAAGTCCAATAACGGGTTCAGTGTGTCCATTTGTATTTTGGTTTTGCTTTTTTTTATGGGGGAAGGATCCTGCCCACTTGTTACCTCTGTTACTGAAAAGGCTGTAGTGGACTGGTCAACAGCAATGAGTATGGTCCTGATTTGTATTACAGTGCTGGCATATTTGCAGTTTATGGAAGACTACTCAGAGCCGCAGCCATCCATGTTCTACCAGACACCTCAGAACGAACACATCTACCAGCAGAAAAACAAGCACCTCATGGAAGTCTATGGGTTCAACGACTCGTTCAGCAGCACAGACTCGTCGCAAGAGCTGGCACCACCCCCTGCCCTTCCGCCAAAACAGCGACAGCTGGTGAGTGACATCCTCCGTATTCTGCCAAACAAAGACAATTTGACTTCTAGGAACAGCTTTGGGGAAGTGACCTTCTTTTCATTCTCTGCTGCTTGTGTTCCTGGAAGACTGCAGGTCTGGATCAATGTCTTTATGTTTACATTACCTGGGTTACACTCCCTGAAACCTAAAGTTAACGTGTTTTTCAGACATCTTGCATGACCTAGTTTAACCACCTTTCTCCATTCCAACCCTCAAATTGAGAGCACTCCTTATGAGCCTTGAAAAACCAAAATTGAGAATCAAAGCCCTTGCCTACACTGTAGTTGAAACTGTGTTGGCTACTGTCCTCTTTAATCACATTTGCTACTAACACAGTGGCCAGTCCAGACAATAACTTTTCCTGACGTCTGTGATAGCTAAACCATGCTACAGACCACACATTCTTAGATAAAACTTCTCAGCCTGTGGTCAGAAAACTGGCTAGGAGCAACCATTTACACTTAGTTGCTCCTTGTATAGTCTGTCGTAACAAAGATTGTGCCAAAGAGCCCTGGTGTGGCCAATACCTCTAACAAACATGTGTGCTCCCCATAGTCTCCTGCTGTTCCATATTCACAAGGAGCTGGGGAGCCATTCCGGTGCCAGCTTTGCCATTTTGGCTTCTTTTAAACAGGACTTGTCCTTTTTCTGGTCGAATCTGACTTGAGGTTTTTGCTGCTTCAGAACAGGAATTCCACTTGCCCATCTAGAAAGAAAAACCCACCACATTCATCTTGCCCTTTCAGTCCCCAGCACATAGCCAGGGCACTTTGAGCATGTTGGTGTGGGTGCTGTAGGGGCTTGAATGCTAGTTTTGGGCACTGTGGATGAAATCATGGCCTCATTTAAGTCAGTGGGACTTTTGCCATTGACTTCAGTGGAGCCAGGATTTTACCCAGGGTTTTTTTGGTTGGTTGGTTGGTTGGTTTTTTTGGGAGGGGTTCCTCAAAATGTTTTTCATAGTGCCCTCTTTTTACTTCAGCCTCCTCACTTCAGGGATTTAAAAAAAAATAAAATTAACAAACGAGTATGGAGGTAAAAACAGCTCCTGGGCCCTAGCAGCTAATTCCTGTTGCTACAGCTTTAGTAGCAGGCCTGGAGGAATTGTAAAGAATGGGCCATAGTGCTATTGCTTAATTTGACAAATTTGACAACTTTTCTTCAGGCCTTCAAGAGGTGCTGCTTGCTTCCCATGTTGCATGAAAGAATCATTCATGTTAGTCCCTGTTGGCATATTTCCTCTTATCTGTGCTGACTTCTGACTATCCCAGTGCATTTTTCTCCATCAAAGGGAGAGCTGAGAGTTCCACTCTGCAGGTTCAAAGCATCTAGGTTCCCTGGAATCATACGCTTAAATCCTATCAGGGTGAATTTGTCCTTCCAAGATAGACAAATTGAATGCAATGCAGTTTTACTGTGTGTGGGGTTCCTTGACTGGGACCTTAAAACCAAAGTCCTGTCTGTTTTGGAAGGACACTAAGCTGAGGGATGCCCCTTTATACGTGGTCAGAATTTCTCCTCAGTCGCTGTCATGTCCCATTTACTCATCATCCCACCAGCTCCCTATTTCAGTGACGGATTATGAAGGTACACTCCGATTCTTTGGTATGGGAGGTGCTATGCAAAATATTGATCTCTAGCAAGGGTGTATAAGCTATTTAACACTCTAGTAGTTAGAGTAGGGAATTCTCCCCCTTTTCCTAATTTAAGTCAGTAGAAAGAAGGCATTTCCTTTAGGCTCTACCACACCTGTACTGCCCTTTAATAATAATCTGGCTGGCAAAGAGATCATGGTTCTGCCTTCTGGGCATTTTTTTTACTCCTTGCAAGATGATACCATCAAGGTGTTGCTTGAGGTTTGCCTGAAGCAGAGGTTTCCTGAAGCAGCCGCACATAAATCCATTTGGGAAATGGTGATGCTGAACTCTCCAAGCAGATGATGACTCATTCAACAAGGACTGCAGTGGATGTGCTCTGGCTGCCCAGAGAGATTCAGCCAAAGCGAATTGTGTGGCTGCAGGGTACTTTCTAGCCACAGGCAAGTTTTGCTGGATGAACTCTTCTGTATAAAATTGAAAAAATCTTTTCTTTGTGAGCTTCAAATCTGATCACTGATGCATTTGTACTTAAATCAGAGAGTCTGAGCTGAGGAGTGCAGAAGGGCCAGAAATAGCCATTGTGCTTAGCGTCCTCCAGATCTTTAATGACTGACTCTCCCTCATACAAGTACCCTAGAATAGTCAGTGTGGTATGTTTTGATACTTAAAATTACAGTATTTCCCTCTTGTGAAACTAGGATATAATTTTGGTTTTGAATGAAAATCTTAAAACAGTGAAAGTTATGCCTGACCCAGGATCCCCCACGGTGCTTGAGAAGACTCATCTGGCCACGTCCAGACTAGGAATTAAAATCGATTTTAGATACGCAACTTCAGCTACGAGAATAACGTAGCTGAAGTCGAATTTCTAAAATCGAGGTACTCACCAGTCTGGACGGGGCTCCATCGATGTCCGCGGCTCTCCGTGTCGATTCCGGAACTCCGTTCGGATTGATGGAGTTCCGGAATCGATGTAAGCGCGCTCGGGGATCGATACACCGCGTCCAGACTAGACGCGATATATCGATCCCCGAGCAATCGATTTTAACCCGCCGATGCCGCGGGTTAGTCTGGACGAGGGCTCAGTCAGGCTTCAGAGACCCAAGTTCCCAGGCTGCTGGCTGGCAAAGTAAACAATCCACAGAAACAGCCTGCCTAACATCTGGAAGTAAGGGCCAATTCCACTGCTAGGCCGTGGCTGCTACTGGATGTCCACTTCTTTGAGCTTCTCTGGCCTGTGCTGTGCAGGGAGAGGTAGTAGAGAAGAGCTCGCTTGTGCACTAAGCAGCAGATTAGCATGAGTGAGCTGAGAGGGGGATTGTTCTTAAGATACCTGTGAAATGAGGAGGATTTTAATTGTTTTTGTAGTGCCTCTCGGAGCTCAGAAGCACGCATCAGTGTGACTGGCTCAGAATGAGGGTTTGGAATCCTATGAACTGCCCAAGTAGTTATTTGTGTAGTAAGCAACTTTAAATGCATTGTTTTAAAAATGGCATTTCTCACCCTTTATTCATAGCCTGTTCTGTGCTTGCTTTCTTTGTTTCCTCTCTTGCTTTCTCTCTCCTGTTCAGCAGGCCTCCTATGCTGCCTCTTCCTTCTCTTCTGTCTCCTACTGTGTCCAGCAAACTAAAGTGCCCTTCGCCCCCGAGGACACCAGTGCCACTCAGGGCCTCAGTATGTCCGTCTCTAACTCCTTTCTCAACCGGCACAGCTCCTTTCCTGTGCATTCGGTGAGTCACTAACTGCACTTCTTTACCGTGTGTGTGTTTGTGCTGGTAAAATGCTCCTGCACACATTCTGTGCTTACTGACCCAGGACCAGGTAAATTGGGAGGCTCTCATTTGGGCTTTTGAATGCATTCAGTAATAGTCAGAAAAATCCCAGTTGAATCTAATTAAATGGCCTTGAGGGGAGGTTGTCCTTTTGAGTATCTTGTGTGTATTTATGGCTGGGGTGAGGGAAGAAGATCAGGCTTCTGTAATAATGGCACACTCCTTCAGCTGTGCATCCCCCATAGCAATGCACAGTGGCACTATGAAGTACTCTGACCTCTCTGGATAAATGCAGTGATGAGGACTAGTTAATTAAATACTGCTTTGTGCATCTGGCCTTTGGAGAGATAATGAGAGGCTGAACTTGATCCATTCAAGTGCATGGAACAGCATCTACAGCTCCTGGCTCTTTGCTCTTTTCCAGGAAGTAGCCTCTAGTCAGTCTCCCTTCCCATTTCTCCTTGTCTAATTCCCATCAAATATCCATAGTCACAGACAAGATCGATATTTATTTGCTTCAGTACATATACCCGGTACCCTGAAGAGTGAAGGGGGTGTGAATATACTTTACAGCACCTCACGAGCAATTTGGGTGGAGGACCTCAAAGCAAGCAGGGAATGATTTAAATCAAAATAAGGGCCATCTGTAGTGCACTGTTTAAATTTGTGATAAACTGCTTAAATTAGGTAGCAGCAATAATAAATATTAATTTTAATGAAGTTAATGTTTCCTTTCAGTCTGACTGTGCTGTTCCAACAAATGGTTCATCAGTCTGAGGTTCCATGTATACAAAATTGTGTGATTGTGATCTATTGTCTGCACAACTATGAGAATTATAACTAACAACTGAAAATAGGCTATTGTTAAAGGTGATCTAGATGTATTATAAGTTACAGACTACTCTTGGGGGTTCAAAATGCGTAGACAATATGTGGGCTAACTTAAAATTGTTAAAACAAATTTTTTGAAAATTGTATCTTCTTGGCTACTAGGACCCAACTTTAGTGCTCTGCACTTCTGCAAAAGTTGTTGATGACACTGTGCCCTATGCTTATGGGTATCAAAGCACTTCACAGTGTATTAAAACTCCCAATATCTACACTCATGAGATAGGGAAGTATTAGAATCCTCTTATAATAGAGAAAGAAATTCAATGAGAGACAACAGAGTCCTGTGGCACCTTTAAGACTAACAGATGTATTGGCTAACATGGCTACCCCCCTGATACTTAATGAGAGAGTGGTGAAGTGACTTGCCTCTATATAAATCCATGGTACTCCCACACCTTGAATACTGTGTGCAGATGTGGTTGCCCATCTAAAAAAAGATGTATTGGAATTGGAAAAGGTTCCAAAAAGGGCAACAAAAATGATTAGGGGTATGGAATGACTTCTGTGTAAGAAGAGATTAATAAGACTGGGACTTTTCAGCTTGGAAAAGAGGCAGCTAAGGGGAGATATGATTGAGGTCTATAAAATCATGACATGGAGTAGAGAAAGTAGATAAGGAAGTGTTGTTTACTACTTCTCATAACACAAAAACTAGGGGTCACCAAATGAAATTAATAGGCAGCAGATTTAAAACAAATAAAAGGAAGTATTTCTTCACGCAACTCACAGCCATCCTGTGGAACTCCTTGCTAGAGGATGTTGTGAAGGCCAAGACTATAACAGGGTTCAAAAAAGAACTAGATAAATTCATGGAGGATAGGTCCATCAATGGCTATTAGCCAGGATGGGCAGGGATGGTGTCCCTAGCCTCTGTTTGCCAGGAGCTGGGAATGAGCGATGGGATGGATCACTTGATGATTCCTTGTTCTGTTCATTCCCCCTGGTGCACCGGCCACTGTCGGAAGACCGGACACTGGGCTAAATGGCCCCTTGGTCTGACCCAATAGGGTCGTTCTTACGTTCTTAAGTCACACATGGAGCAAGTGGCAGAACCAGGAACAGAACCTACAAGTTCTGACTTGTAGTCCTGCGTTTTAACTCCTGAACTGCTTTCTGTTTGAATTCACTCTTGTAGGCAAAACACAGCACTGTAAGACCTGATCTTGGCAGGTAAAAATCCTTGAAGTTTACTTTTAAAATAAACTTCTTTTTAGAAATTTTAAGGCTATACATATGATCAGTTAATGATTGTAAAATATAAACAGTTTGTTTTATTTTTAAAACCATCTTAGTTGGCCTTAAATGGACACTGTTAACTTGATGTTAATTTTAAAGGTTTTTCTGCTCCCCTGTTGGTGATTTTAAGGGTTTTTTTTTCCAGTAAGGAAGAAACTAGCTATCTGGAGCAGGGGAAACAGTGAAACTGACTACACAAAGTGCTGTCAAAGGCAGAATGTAGCCTTTTTTCTCACTGGTGCCTGTGAATTGTAGTAATCTTAGTTGTTGCTTGTGGCTATAGCAGGTACAAAGTTTTCAGGGAGAAATGAGATTTTAATTTTGAGTGCCCCTTTGTCTCTGAGCTACAAATCAATGTCTTTACATGCTTCGCAGCAGACCCACGTCAATATTGTAAGGGTGGTTTTAACCAATGCACAGATTTTCACATTCATGGTTTTTCCTGCCCCTAATAAAAGAGAAGAGGTGAAACAGCATAGAGAATTGGATCATTACCAGGATAACACCCTTTGCTGGGGACACAGAAGTGCTAGAAACCTTCTGTTAATCTATTTATGGACATTAACTAAGGGGACTTCTACAGTCATTCCTTTCCATGCATTTTCCTGTGAGGAATGTAGCGAACTGTGGTAGTAATATTTTCAAGTGAGTTGCCATGTTCTGCTCACTCTGCCATCCTTTTGCCCTCCTCCTTCCTCTTTTTAGCCACAGCAAGTCCACTTAAATGAACACTTGGAAGAACAATAAACCTGTTAAAGGATTAAGCAGGGATTTAATGCTTGGGACAGCAAACCTTTCACACACAGGACAACTAAAGAATCAGCTTCCTATGTGCCAAATAGTCAATGCTGATTATCAAGTCTCTTAAAATGACCCATCCCCTACATTAATCTTTATCTGTTCTATACATGAAGCAGAGCCTTCTTAAATCAATACCAGGATGTCAAACCTAATAAAGAAATGAAACGGTTGCCCATTAGCAGTGCGTGAGCAATTCATCACAGTCTCCCTGCCCAGGCCATCCTCTAAGAGTTGCCTTGGTTAGCAGTTTTTCTCTTCATGTGTCTGTGTCTGGGAAAGGAAGGGAGGATGCAAATCCAAAGGGAATACACATCCCTCTACAAATCTGTGGGGTTTAGCTGCAAGGCCACACGAAAGCTGCAGATCTCATCATCTGCTGTCCCAGGAGTTAGCTACACCTTGAGTTCATGGGCCTCGGAGCGCCACATGAAGGAATTGCTTTGAATAGCTTGGTCTCTTGCTAAATAAAGGCTTGGCATCACTGTACCAACTCCTTTGAGCACAGCAATCCTGTCCATTAGTCCTTTTCCCAGTCTAAAAATACCTCTTTCAGCCATTTTCTTTATGAAAATCCTCTTTTATTAGTTAATAGCGGACTTTTCCTCTTAACGTAGTTCCCAATTTGAAATCCATGTCTGCTCTGTAACCACTCACGTGTGCATTCACCACTTCTCTTCAACCAGCCATTCTTTGTTCTAACCCTGCTACCCTGCTGTACAAACACCTCTAATGGTGCTTCTTTTCCATTCTGGATGGCAGAATCTCTTGCACTGCTTCGGTCTGGGCCTAATCCTCCCCACTTAATCTCATAAGAGGAGCATTTTTTACTGTGAGCTTTTCTACGAGTGTGCTTTTCAGAGAGTTTGGATAATACGTTTTGGATTTTTTATTCCATCGTGGAGAGACAAACTAATGCCCATCTGTGCAAGTGGAAGCCTGCTCTTAGGACTTGCAGCCCTGGTAGCATTGCAGTGTGGGTTCTGTTTGTGTTGTCCTTATGAACTACGGGCATACAAGGCTGTTTGCCTTCAACATGATTGTGCAAGTGCCCTGAAGAAGAGTGGACACTATGTCGAAAATGTCATTCCAGAATAGGAGGCTAGACAAGAATCGCAAGAGCCCATGAACTGACCTAACACCCAGATTGAATCTTTTCTTTAGGAAAGTGAGGACAGTGGTGATGTAAGCCAAGAGATAGGGTATGCCTGAGGGCCATTGCTGCCCCTGTTTCTCTTTCACTCAGTTCCTTTGGATGAGCAGCCTGATTTCCCCATGAGGGCTTGTCTACATCACAAAGTTGCAGCGCTGGTGAGGGGGTTACAGCGCTGCAACTTAGGAGGTGTACACATCTGCAGGGCATCACCAGCGCTGCAACTCCCTGTTTGCAGCGCTGGCCGTACTCCCGTTTTGTCTCGGGTGTAGAGGATCCAGCGCTGGTGATCCAGCGCTGGTAATCAAGTGTAGACACTTACCAGCGCTTTTCTTGACCTCTGTGGAATAAGCAGGTATCCTAGCATACCTGAGGAAGCCTCTGGTAATCAAGCTGGTCTCCTTCCCCGGTTTGCTCTCGCGTTCCCCAAACCCCGAGCAAGCAGGTCTTCTTCCCTGCGGTTTGCAGGGTGGTTCGGGGAACGCGAGAGCAAACCGCGGCAAAGCTGGTCTCCTTCCCCAGTTTGCTCTTGCGTTCCCCGAACCCCCCTTGAAGCCGCCCAACAGCGCTGCAATATGGCCACATCTAACACCACTTGCAGCGCTGGTTGCTGTAAGTGTGGCCACTCTGCAGCGCTGGCCCTATACAGCTGTACTAATACAGCTGTAACAACTAGCGCTGCAAAATTTTAGATGTAGACATACCCTGAGTTCAGAAGAACAGATGTCAGACACTTCAAGCCTTCAGGCAAGTGAAGGTTTGACTTCACACAATGTTCCTGTGCAATGCTTCAGTCTCTTCGCTGACAGTGCTGTCTCACTGCTAACCCTGTCTAAATTCATCCTCTGTTACTAAAGAAAAGTGGATCCCTGTAGAGTCTCCTTTAGGAATTTGTGGAATTTGCCTGCATAATTCTCCCTTGTGGGACCTCACTTCATCCTGAAACCTACAGAGACAATGTCTTGACAGAACAGAATCCTTATTCATGGCCAGTATAAAGGCATCAGCACCTATCCACTTCCTCCTGTGTCTGAAGCGCCTTAACCTGGAAGCAAGGAGTGCACTTGGACTCCCTAGCTCTAATCACCCTGCTCTTTGTTCATGGCTGTTTCTCATCTGATAAACAGAAAAGGAGACGAAAGCAACAGACACCCAAGCAGGTGTCTGAGCCACATATAAAGAGTGTATCTAGCCAGCTGTCTTCCCTGCTCCTGGACCTGGTTCTATATTAGCATTTGATTGCAGATGGAGCAGATGCTGAAATGCATTAGGGGAAAAGGACAAAGCTTCTGAAACACTTTCTCAACTGTACAGGAGGGGTCACATCTGAGCCACAGGCTTCCACTGATGTGTCTGTATCTGAGCTTCTATTCTGACCCTAGTCAGGATAAGCCCTAGCTGCTGACGGAGAGAGTGGTACTCTACCTGTCCGGCAGACCATGGAACCTTTTTCTTCTTCTTTCCTCTGTGAAAGCTGTCTTACCTGCTCCCCCCACCCTTTCCTGTTCTCATCCCACTTTCACCAGGGCTGCATGATTTGCGGTCCCACCATGGTAAGGAAAGTTGGCTTGCAAACACAGACCTTTCAGATAAGCACTTTAGGCAGGGTTGGGATGCCCTGCTGTTTCAGGGTCAGGTTGGTTGGTTGTAGTTGTGAGGAATGCTATGCTGTAGTCTCCCTTTTCCCTTCCTCACTGCAGAGCCATGGGGTTTCATTAGCCCTTCCCCTTAATAAGTTTCACAGCAGATTGCCTTCTGGATCTCTTCTCCTGCTTCATCTCAGCTGTATGATATGCCTGTTCATTGTACCAATGCTCGCTTGCCTGCAGCCTCCCAAAACAGTACCATTTAGAGCTGGGGCTATGTTCACAAGAAAGGGAAGCCATCTCTTCAATGCCTGGGGATTTTTTTCTGTCCCAACACCTTTGTGCCTGCCCCAACACTTTTGCAGGGGGCGTCCTGGAACACTGATGAGCACCTCTCCAGTAGAGCCCTGGGTGTTTGGTGGAGAGAGAGAACTTCCTTGAGGAGCATACTGTGACTGACTGACTGACGCTGGCATTTTTTATATTGCTTTTTCACCTAGAGGCTAAGGCCCAGCCTTTACTCTGGTCTATTTCTCAGTCTTCAGAGGAGGGCCAAGACCGTAAGTCAGTGAGAATGCTGACCTTTCTCTTGCAGGAAGTGGTGGTCTGTGTATTTGTAGAAAGAGCTGCCTTTTCTTTGGTGGTTTTATAGTGTTTTAAGGAACCTGCTGGACCTCTCCTAACTTCTATTAGAGTTTGGATTTTGTTTTTCATTGGAGGAATGCAGATCAGCCTGTGAGCCCTTTGGTAACCAGTATTCTGGCTGTCTGGGAACCATGGGGAGGCTACAGCTTGTAGGGGCTTTTTCTTTCACAGACAGACTAATGAAGGTTTTGTGGTGACCAGGGTGAGAGTTAGTTCCCTTTTACCTGAGCAGCACCGAAGCTGTATGTTTGAACTGGCCAAGGGTTCCCCATTTTGAAGCATTGCTGGGGAGAGAAGAATTCCCTTCAGTTCCAGCCCTCACGTTAGTTGGGGCTTCAGTGAATTTGAGGGTTTTTCTCCCTTTCTGTTACACTTCGTAATGTATTCCATAGGGAAACAATTTTCCAGAGGCCTGATTTTTCCATGATTGGGTTAAAATCTGCCTTTGTCGACCACTAACGTTGCTTTTGCCCCTCTTTGCAGGAACTTGTGGCAGAAGTAATGGCTCTTATTGGATAGAGGCAGATCTGGAGTGGCACAAGTCTGTTTTCCACCAATTCTGGTTCAGGTCTGACCTTCCACCCACAGAGGTGGTGTTTGTAATATGGGTTGAAATCGTAAGGATTCCTGTACTGTCTTACCCACACTGTGGAGAGTCACGTTTACAAGTCGCATTGTTGGGACTAGTCTCAACTAGATAGTGTGGTTAATGTCTTATTAAGGAATCCCGTCTCTTGTTTTTGGGCTGCCTTCTGTTGTGAGATGGTAGAAAAGGAGGTGTACAATAGGAAATTGGTAATTGCTGTAGTCTTCCTTCCTCCTGCAGTTCACCCTCCTTCACTCTTGTGGAGATGGGTATTGTCCTTTATTTCAGCATCTCTTTGGTTGATTCTGGAAGTGGGTGGGTTGGTGTCTTGAATAACAGACTTCAAGCCTCATTACTTCCTGGCAGCTGGAGAATGATGCATAGGAGCAGTAATGGTGAGCATATCTGAAATCCACAGAGACACAAGTTACACCACTGTGTCTCAATACGTTTTCCATTGAACAGTGCAGGAAGACTTAAAACAAATCCAATTACCACTTGGTAGTTTTTCCTTACTCAAATGTCTGTTTGCAATTGCAACAGGTTCAGCAGACTTGTACTTGTAGGTACATCTAATGGAAAACTGTCTTCATCCTTGACTATGGAGCAATGACATGCCTCTCTCTAATTGTTTTTAAAAGTGTGAAAAGTTGCAAGTATCTTTCTAGAAACTGAACTGGCTTCTCAACTCTTGCGGACGGTGCAAATAGTTTCCCTAGGGAAAGACTGCTGTTCAGTACTCAGCTGTGACTACTTCTAGAAGTTCTTTGGTAAATTGAGCAAGATCATGGAAAATTCTCAACAGCTGATTTTCTTTTTTTTTAATTTAGTGTTACTGTATGCTCAGCTATCAGTGTTTAGAGTCTGGCATATGCAGTGTACATTTCCCCCCTGCTCCTTCCATTGCTTCTGCTCCCTCTGACCTACAACACTCCCTGCTACTCAAGTCCTGAGCAGAGACTGCAAGTTGTGTAGAGTGATATGGTGGTTCAGTGATGCAAAAAATTATCTGTTGGGGACTAGAATTAGATCATGTTCAATTCACTTGTGACTTAAACGGGATTTGACTCATTACTTTGAAAAAAGCTTTGCATGCATATAATCAGCTGTCAATCTCTCAGCTTGTTTTGCTTTTCCTGTTTTGTTTTCCTTCTGCTTTTATTTCTATTTCCACTACCCACAGCAGGATTGCATGGTGGTATTAATAGTGCTGTGACATGCTGGCATCACTGTGTCTTGCCTGTGAAAACCACTTCCTCCAGTGTCTTAGTTTTGTGTATAAAATTGGAACCATACCTCTTGCTCAGCAGATCTAGCTAAGTGCAGCTCTCTTTTGCTAGATAAACTCCATTCCACTCTAGAAGTTTTATTTCTTCTTCTCCTGTGCAGAGGCCTCAAGCTCTGCCTTCTAAAGAGCTATGTGCTGTGTCTGGTGGTGGTATTTACAGTGCAGTCATTAATGCTGTGTCTGTGCATGAGATTGTGTTCTCATAGCTTCCAACGAAAGTGAAATCAGCAGCATAGCACTGCTGATGGAGTTTGCAAAGAGAAACCAACACCATAGCACTGCTGCTGTGGCTTACAAAGAGAAGCCAGGATTGTAGCACTGTCAGTGGGGCCTATAAACATTTTTATTTATCCAGTATTTTCCTTGCAGAGATATTAGAGACCCAGCTAGATAGGTAGAGCTTTGCTTGTGTGTGTTCTCTCTCAACTTAGCCTGGAAGCCACCCACACAGGGGAACAGAAAACTTGAGCCATTCATCTGCTACAGTCCCCAGCATTTAAAAAGAGTGAGGTGAGTCGTATGGCCAGGACAGAGGCTGTTCAAGCAGAAGGGGCCTCTGCCTTTCTTGTGGCAGAGTCTGGAGCCATTCACTGTCGGACATTTCCTTCCTCATTAGCAAGAGTAACTAGAGGTCCGGTATTGCAGCATGAGCTAAGAAGTTCTCTCCAGTATTTCTCAGCGTTTACTATCTAGGGTACAGCAGCCTTGTATAACGCCCAGTATTCTTTAAACATGGGACGCTGCTGTTGGAAGCTGGGTGTCCAGTTCTAGCTAGTAGTCCGTGCAGTCTGGAATTAGCAGTAGCAGAGAGGATCAGCAGATCAGTAACAGCTTCTCATTTTAAATATACCGTGCTCTGGCTGAGCTGGTGGGTGTAGAGTGGAGTCGGAATAAACTCGACAAGGGAACTCAACCTGGTTATTAACAAGGCTGTTGCTGGGCACGCGAACAGTGTGTGTGACTACTGATGCTATAAATACTCTGTCAGCCGCTTAATTGAGTCCAGCTTTGTATTTATGATGTAGACGACTACGTCTCAGAATCAATTAACATCGACCTGTAAACGCCGTGTCCTGGCTGCTGTATGTAGTCACACTTCCCCAATACGAGTGGCACAACATGACATCTGCACTAAGTGCACAGCGGGTTCATCTGCTGCCAGCTAATCCAAGGTAATGTTTATAGCAACACTGACCGCTGGGACATCCTGAGACACTGAGGAGATTAGTTGTGTAAAGCTATGGTCCTTGATGCAAACAGTTGGAAATATTCAGTGATGCAGTTCCTGAAGTCCTGTCACAGAGAACAAGACACTGAGTGGACATGATTTGAGTGTCAGGTAAACTTTCAGGTGTGGGCAAGCTTGCTCACTACTGCCCTTGGGAGATAAGACCACTCCTGCCTCAAGCCCAGTGCTCTTTGTAGTGCCTTCCGAATGGCAAATGACAAGTGGGGGAGAAGGGATTCCTTATACCTGTGTTATGCACAGCACACATCATAGTCTCCTCTGGTCTAATTTAATTGAGGACCACAGAAATATTTAACTGCCTCCCCAAAACAATTTCTGAATATACATGTGAATGTATGTAGAACTTCACTTACGTTGGCTTTCTAGAGCCACCCTTCCATGCCTAGTGAGGAGAGAAGCAGATAAATCTGCGGCCAGAACTTCATTTCAGGGAATAACAGCAGTGGCACACTGGTGCTAACTTTCCTAGTGCTGGTAGTTGGCAGCACCTCTTGGAAAGCTGTGCTGGAGCCGTACTAATCTCAGGCAGCCTGGCATTTGCATGGCATGAGTTTGTGGAGAGTTAAGTGCTCTTCCCCAAAGGCTCAGGTTGCACACTGCATGCTTTCTGGCTTCCCTGAAGTTAATTTGGAAGTATTCAGCTTACAAACAAACAAAGCTGTGGAGTTTGAGTATGTCCCAGTGCAGCCAGGGCCAAAGTCTTGCTAACCCTGCAGAAACCTCTCTGAAATGGGAAGAAGAACAACAAGCCCTAACCAGTTTCCAAGATAAACTCTCAGCTGTGATTTTTGTTGTTGTTGCAATTCCATTGAGTGAATGACTCTCCTCTCCCCCCACTCCGAGTCAGTATGGTTTTAAATGAGCAGCAGTGTTTCTCGGAGAAATCTCCTCTGCTCAGACCCTGTTGAAGTCATTGTAGCAGCCCATGCTGCAGCTGTGTGCTAGGCTGGAGATTAGCAGAAATGGGAACCATATGGGACAGTATTTCAAACACTGGGTGTTTTCCCCCTTTAAAAGTATGCTTCATGCTTGGCTCTTGTCCCAGCATGACTGCATAGTTTGAATTCCAGAGCTGCTCACAGGCAGGCTGAAATGTAGCAGAAAGGAGGGGCTTTGCTGGCTTGTTTTGTAAAAGACCCAATATCCCAAAATTGTTAGGCAAGAGTAGCAGGGTTAATTAATTGCAGCCTAGAGAGCATCCCCTTCACTGCTTCCTCCATAATAGCAAGCTGAGTTCTTGTTTGTATCCTGTAAACATCATGTAATAGATTTTGTGTGTTTCTTTGATACCATGTTTTACAGTAACCTCTTCTACAAACCCCATTTTGAGATTACATTTTGAGGGACTATTGAGAACAGAGAAGAGAGACCCGTTAAGTACAGAACTTTGGATTAATTAACACACATCCCTCCCAACTTTTTGAATTTAATGTTTTGGTATGTTTGGGCACTAAAGTGCTTTTGAATTGAGACTAATATCTGTCTTAAACTGGTTGAGACGGACACTGGTGCAAGCTTCCTTGACAAGCCCTTGAGGTATGCCTCAGTCTCAACCTGAAACATCTACCAGTTCATCCTGCCTCAGGGCAAGGCATTGTATCATCACTTACTGATCCTCTAGAGCAGTGGTTCTCAACGACCAGTCTGTGGACCGGCGCTGGTCCCTGAGAGCTCCCTGACACTGTTTAAGAAGGCAGCAAGCCGATAACTCATATCAAAAAGGTTGAGAAACACTGTGGCAGACTTAGGCCATGTCTACATCTAAAATTTTGCAGCGCTGGTTGTTACAGCTGTATTAGTACAGCTGTATAGGGCCAGCGCTGCAGAGTGGCCACACTTACAGCAACCAGCGCTGCAAGTGGTGTTAGATGTGGCCACACTGCAGCGCTGTTGGGCGGCTTCAAGGGGGGTTCCGGGAACGAGAGAGCAAACCGGGAAAGGAGACCAGCTTCGCCGCGGTTTGCTCTCGCGTTCCCGGAGCCGCCCAGCAAACCGCAGGGAAGGAGACCTGCTTGCTCGGGGTTCCGGGAACGCGAGAGCAAACCGGGAAAGGAGACCCGCTTCGCCGCGGTTTGCTCTCGCGTTCCCGGAGCCACCCAGCAAACCGCAGGGAAGGAGACCTGCTTGCTCGGGGTTCCGGGAACGAGAGAGCAAACCGGGAAAGGAGACCCGCTTCGCCGCGGTTTGCTCTCGCGTTCCCGGAGCCACCCAGCAAACCGCAGGGAAGGAGACCTGCTTGCTCGGGGTTCCGGGAACGAGACAGCAAACCGGGAAAGGAGACCCGCTTCGCCGCGGTTTGCTCTCGCGTTCCCGGAGCCACCCAGCAAACCGCAGGGAAGGAGACCTGCTTGCTCGGGGTTCCGGGAACGAGACAGCAAACCGGGAAAGGAGACCAGCTTGATTACCAGAGGCTTCCTCCTTCCACGGAGGTCAAGAAAAGTGCTGGTAAGTGTCTACATTGGATTACCAGCGCTGGATCACCAGCGCTGGATCCTCTACACCCGAGACAAAACGGGAGTACGGCCAGTGCTGCAAACAGGGAGTTGCAGCGCTGGTGATGCCCTGCAGATGTGTACACCTTCAAAGTTGCAGCGCTGTAACTCCCTCACCAGCGCTGCAACTTTCTGATGTAGACAAGCCCTTAGATCAGGTCTGAGCTAAACCTACCAGTTTTGTCAAGTACAGTAAAAGCTGTTTTATCGGCACTTCACCAACCGGAAAGCTCTATAGACCAGCATTTCTGATCTTTGTTGAAATTCTGGTTTATAGTCCGGTTAAGGCCGGCAGGGGTTTGGGGCACAGGAGGGGGTGTGAAGCGTGGGCTCTGGGAGAGAGTTTGGGTGCAGGGGAAGGGACTTGGGGTGCTGGATCTGGAGGCTGCTCGCCTCGGGCAGCTCCGCACAAGTGGCAATCTGTCCCGGCTGTTCCTAGGCAGAGGTGCCGCAGGCGGCTCTGCATGCTTCCCCCGCCCCACCCTGAGTGCTAGCTCCGCAGCTCCTATTGGCTGGGGGAAACAGCCAGTGGGAGCTGTGGGGGCGGCACCTGCGGGTGGAGGCAGCACACAGGGCCACCTGACGCACCTCCACCTAGGAGCAGCCGGGAGAGGTCACCGCTTGCAGGAAGTCGCCCGAGGTGAGCAGCCCCCAGATCCAGCACCCCACACTCCCTCCTGTGCCCCAACCTGGTGCTCCAAGCCCCCTCTCACACCCAAATTCCCTCCCTCTTAGTTAACCGGCATTTTTCACTTACCAGCACACCCCATACCCCCAAAGCTGGATAAAACAGCTTTTACTGTACTATGAAAGTTTTGCTCTGGCCAAAATGGATTAGATTTATGCTACCAATTTCCTTACACTTGCGACCTAAATCAACTCTGAAGCTCATCTCCAAAGATGAAATGCTAGTTCATAAACCCCCTCTGCTGTAGAAACAAATGAGTCTGATTTTGAGTTCAGCGTTGTCTAGTAATTAGAGCAGAGCGATCGAAGGTCAGGAGGCCTGGCTTCTATTCCCAGCCCTACCGCTAACTTTCTCTGTGAGCCTGGTCAAGCCATTTAGGTCCTCTTTGTGCTCAGTCTCCCAGTCTGTTTAATGAGAGAGAACAGCTGCCTTTTGCAAAACTCTTTGAAATCCTCAGATGAAATGTACTATGTAAGTGCAAAGTTATATATATTGTATAGTGTATAAATCTCTTGTCCCCTGTAGCAGCAGGAAGTCCATCCTGCAGAACGCTCCCTAGGAGGATAAAGATAGGTTAGTAGGGACACAGGTCATGTTTGAGATGAAGATTTGGTTTAATTGGAGCAGATAAATTCCATTGTTGTGACCACAATGTTAAAAGTGCAGCTGAGCTGCCTTTTATTGTAGGTATTTGGTAGCTAGTCCACGTTCCCCATTCACATTGCTGAGGACTAGCCTGGACCATGTGGCATTATCCGAATACTAACACTAGTGAGATCATGAAATATCAGGGAGACAGGGCAGGCAGAATCAGTCTGCTGAGCCAGAATGATGTCATGAGCCTGGAGTCATCCTAGGGATTTAGCGTTTTGTGCCAGGTAAGTGAAAACGAATAGAAGTGGAGCCTTTATGCAAACAGTTGAAAGTAAATATAGAGATTAGACCTGTCAGCATTACTAAGGCCACACCAAAAGTTGACAGTCTCCCCAGAGCCAGCCCTGCTCATCTGTAAAGAAATGGACAGGAAGGGAGAATAGCAGGCCCTGGATCTGGACTACTCTTAGCTACACGCATGTGGGAAAGATTTGCTTTTTTATTTTTTTTGGTCTAGTCTTTTTAGCTCTGTTTCCAAAGCACCCCCCTGTATTCCTGTCTGTGGTGTCCTGTCTTGCGATTCAGTCTAGGCTCTGGAAACAGAGAGAGAGAGACTAGCTCAGGCTCCACACACAACACAAGAAGGGGAAACTACTCCAGGAGTAAGGTAAAATCTAGCTACTGACCTTTTCATTTTGTTTCATTATCACTTTGTAGTGGTAACGCTTTAATACTCAGACCCTGGCCTGAGCCATGTCTTGATTTCTCCTTGATTTAGATTTTACTGCCATTGTACTTTTAAATATTTCCAAGATGAAAAATAAAGCTAAGGACTGAAACATACGCATCCAAATGCTGTCACTCTGCTTCAGGTGACGGACTTCGTTTTTATGATCTGTTCATGCCTCATCTATTATTTTGAGAGATCGCTCCCCCCCGCCCCTTTCTCGTAATGTAGCAGCATTTCTATCCAGCATGGTTTCAGCAAGTCATAGCAAAGTACTCTGCTTATGCAGTGCATTCAAGTCCATCATCAGCAAGATGTACAACAGCTTCTCCCAAGCTTATTGGATGACTTGATTCTTCCTTCAGGCTTCTTGGCTACATTCCTGTGCATATTTTAAAATACACCAGTAACCATCAGATTTAGCCTCATTTGCCTCATTTAAATTCCTGCTTTTGAGTCATCCTGACTGCACTCCTCCCCAGTAACAAAGGTAGTGATATGTGAGGGTTTTCTTGTAGCTCTCTTGGCATGGTGTACTCCCTCCACCTTACTCCCATTCAGTACTGTCTGGGTAGGAGTCTGAAAGCAATAGGGTGACCAGATAGCAAGTGTGAAAAATCAGGACGGGGGGTGGGGCATGTAATAGGAGCCTATATAGGAAAAAGCCTCAAATATCGGGACTGCTCCTATAAAATTGGGACATCTGGTCACCCTAGAAACAAGGACGTGTGGAACAACAGTGTTTCATATAGACTGTGTATTTCCTTTCATCTCATCTGCAGTAGACTCTGAGAGCCAATGAATGAGAGTTGGTTTTAATGTAGAGTTCATTGCTCCTCAGGGCAATTAGCACTTCTCAAGTGGAAAGGAATAATGGCATCTGTGATTGTAATTTAACCTATCTTTCAGCATAACTTTGAAGACAATGTTTAGACATTCTCCTCTGTGTTCTGCGTGGTTCTAGATCTACGGAGCAGAATTTTCACAATAGCTGTTAAATTATATAGTTGAGGCAAACAGCCTCTTAAGTATATGTCCAATGGAAACCCATTGAAAAAGTAATATACACACAGAATACTTCTCTCTGTCTAGGTACTTATAACTCTCTCATCATCATGGTATCTGTATGTCTGTGTGTGTCTTCACCGGCTCACGTGATTAGCAGGGCGCAGCTTTTGTCATTATTTGTACAAAAATAGCCAGAATCTCCCTTTCCACCAATGACCAAAGGCCTCCATTTGTCTCCTGTCCCTGTCTTCAGTAAGATGAGCAGCCTGCTAATCTAAAAGGAACATGCCTTACCTAGAGAAAATCTGGCAGATGTCTCAGTTAGTGATTCCAGCTCTTGTATGTAGATGATAAAATAATGCTGTTTCCGTTTAGTTTTGCCTCTCAACGAAGAGGTGCCTTTGTTAGAAATACCTTGTGCTGTCACTGCTAAACTACTGTTAATCTAATTACTTTTTCTTTTGTCTGTCTCTTTATTTTCCCCATCCTCCTTGTTTTTGCGTTGTTCATTTTGCATCCTGTAGTACAAATCTGTGTTTAGGTCCTACTCACAGGACTTTGTGCCTCACAACCAAGCTTGCATTCCTCCTTTTCTTTCTTCTACCTCCTCTTCTTCCTCCACCCTGCCTTTTCCACCTGTCCATCAATCTCAGAGCTCTCACCTAGCGGTGCCAACCACAGCCAGCCAGTCACCAAGCACTGTGGATGTGCCAAACTCCTCTTCTCAGGAGAGCAGCTTTAACGAGAGTGCTCCTGTCTGCCTTCCTTCTGAAACCTCTGTCACTGATTCTCTGCAGACATCTTCGGTGAGAATATCCAAAGAGATAATGCACCTTAGCCCACGGACGTGTTTTTAAAGAACTATCACTTGTTTTAATACACATATTCACTTACCCCAGGTGTGTGATAAAGCAATTTCTGTGTGTGAGTAGACAGAGAGATCGTTTAATATAAAAGTGAAGCTCACAAGTAGTGAGAGAAACAGGCAGGTTGGAAACTCTCCCTAAATATTAAACTGATGGTGACAGAGAGGGGTAAAGAAATAGTTGTAGCTGCCTAGGAGTGTTGTGGTGTGACTTTGAAGAAAGGAGGGAGAGACAGATCATTTTAAAAAAAATCTATTTAAGACAGTAGTTCTTGACCTCTGGTTCATACGCACTCTGGTTACTAGAACTTCGGGCTTTTGTGACTGCTACTCTAGGCTTCCCACCCCTGCCTTAATGATGAGCCTCTGGACTGGGCCTCAGTGCGTTATAACTGCTTACTGTCCTCTCTGATCTGCAACAGATTTGGGGGCCTCTCTAAACCCCTTTCTGACTGCAGACGCCTGAGCTCCATTGCTGATTAGCGTGCACACTGTTGAATGGGCAGCATCAGGCAGTGGTTGGCTCAGCCAGAGGTATTGGTCTGATCTGTTTGGACAATGGTTTCAGTTTGGGCAACACTAGTTTAAGGTTCCAGTTCTGTTAAGAAAACAGATGTGGAGGCTTGTGCGCAGCAGCTACATTTTTAAACTAAGCAGTTCTTTCACTTGCCCGTAAACACTAGAATTCAAGAGTTTCTGTTCCCCACAAGAAAGCTGAGATCAGGCACTTTAGTGGTTTGACAAAACAATGAGGACTTGTGGCATCTTAGAGACTAACAAATTTATTTGGGCATAAACATTCGTGAGCTTAGTCTTTAAGGTGCCACAAGTACTCCTTGTTGTTTTTGATGATACAGACTAACACGGCTACCACTCTGAAACCTGTTTGGTGGTTCTGACTGTAGGGGGAGCACCTTCCTAAATGCAGGGTTTGTCAAGTAAGCAAAGGAGAAATTGCTTTTCGGATTCTTCAGTCCTAACTACACTGTTGCATTTTCCTTGTGGGACCTTCCTACAACACAGTCCATCCTCCCCGCCCCACCCCCAATGTGGTTTTGTCTTGCATTCGTAGGTATGGTCTGAGCTGTGTTTCCAATGCCATTTCCAAGCTATGCTAAAATCCTATGCTATATGGAATGCTTTGGGAACGCAGTCTTGTCTTATCTATGCTGCAAGATCAAACCATGATTACTGTGGCAGGTCCCATTGTGGTGTTTTTGTTTTAAACTATAACTTTGAAGTCTGCATTTGCATTTGGCTGCACACTATGATCTCCAGCAGTTGGCTTCCGTGGTAGCTCTCACATACCATTCCATGCTGCTCTCCTGCTGCTGATTGCCATACCTCTTGGCCTTCTGGATAGTCCTTGTGAAGTGGGAAATAGCGATTATCTCAGTGAAAAACAGAGCCAGAAGACAGTTGTGGCAGTCTTCCATTGGTGCCAAAGGAAAGGTTCCCAGCCCAAGTGCCAGTGGGTGGGGAGAGATCGTTTCTTGCCAGAGCATGGGCCAGGCATATTCACTTGCACATGTTGTTAGGGTTAAGTGCTGGGCGCGGGGGCACCATGACACATTTCCTTTCATCCTGTCTCCCATAGAGTGAAAATGGCAGTGAGGAGGCTGGTGAGGGTGAATACGTCAATCTGTATTCCTCTAGCCAAAGCAACGGGGAACTCCCTCACTCTGAAGGAGTAAGTAAACTGGAAGGGGCTGCTTGGTGCATTCTGAGTTCATGCAGCGCATAACATGCTTTTTATAAGTCTCTCCTGCATATTGTGGTGCTTCTGTGTTTTGCTGAACGCAGTGCTTTGGTGGTGGGCCATTCTGCTTGTCTGGTTTGTTTTTCTCTCTAGAGGGGAATCTCAGTTTGGATGGAGAGCAGATGATGCTTGCTTGGCTTCAGAGATTTTGGGTGAACGTTTTTAAGAACATAGTGGTTGCTTTTCCTTTAAAGCTGCTTCATTGTGCTCTGCAGTTTGTTTAGGGCTGTGTGCATGAGGGCTGGGTTTTTTGGTTTTGTTTTGTTTTTTCCTGAAAGGTACAAGTCTTGACTTGTGCAGCATCTTTGGCACTGCCAGTTCTTTGCTAATACTCTTAACTGCTTTGGCTTTTTAAAATCAATTTTGTGTTTATAAAATGCCATCCTTTTTCATCACCGTTGGGACACAAAGTAAGTGATTAATATAGTCTATTAACCCTTTCCTCCTCCTCTGCCCAGGGCTCATCTTAGTTGTTTCCTACAAGAGACAGGGTAAATCATATCACAGAGGGTATCATCTTCATAGGCGTGGGAACTAGGGGTGTGTGGGATGCTGCAGAATCCTCAGGTTTTACGCGGGGATCCATTTCTGGCCCTGTGCCTGGGGTCCCAGTTGCTGGCCCCATGTCCAGGGTCCTGGCTGCCAGCCTCAGCCCCCTTACCCTTGTCCATGTCCCCCCATTCCCGGAGTCAGCTCTAGGAGGCATAGATGGGTAAGGGGGGGATGCAGCACCCCCACTATAAAAAATATTCCAGTGCCACTGATCATCTTCCTGTTACATTGTAGAAAATAGCGAAGGAAAAGATCTGTGAAGTTCTGTCTTGTCCACTCCTTTGCCCAAGTGGGATTGTTCCCTGGAATATACGATCTAGCACTTATTCCTATCTACTTTTAAACATCTCAAGTAACGAGGCTCCTAACACTTCCCTTCTGTCTGCACCTCTGACAATCAGGCAATTCCCCCTCCTCATTCATCTCATCCAGCTAGTTCTTAGCAGTGAAATAAGACTTTAGAACACTTCTCTCTATACGTAACTTAGCACAACTTTGCAGATACATAAAAATCCCAGGCTTGACATTAACATTTCTAGGGTGATTCTGATTTTTAGAAAGGTGGTTTGAATCCTCTCAGGTTGATATGTTGAACCTCCAAGGATCACTCAGCATAGTGCTAAATAGCTCTCAACTACACCACTGTAAACTTAATAATCCCGTTTACCTTTCATAGCTATTTTCCTCCTTAATAAATGGCTAATTTAAGGTGTATCCTTATTTGCTTTGAACTGTATACCTGCTATTATATGCCTTATGTTCAGATTGCTTTTTTTTAAATTAAAAAAAAAACACATTAGCATCATTTCCACAGCAGTTGATCATCATTGCATAACCTCATCTGATGGGAGAGATGAGGAAGGAAGGGTAGTTTACATCCACACATTATGACAGGTGGGATTTGGGGGGACTGTAACTAGGAAGGAATTAGAAGGGGAAGAGGAGTTGCAGTGAAAAGTTTAGAGCTATCTTGCAGAGTGCATTTAATTCAGCAGAAGTGAAGTACATGTCAACTGCAAGCGTTGATTAAGATCCAGGTCAACAGCTGACTTGTGTTTTGTAACTATCAGCATAATTTCACAACCTTAAAAGCAAACAAAAATAATTACTTTAAAGTCTCCAGAGATGCTCCCAAATTTCCTGGCTAATTAACATCTGTTTTTTCCTGGCATTTGGCATTAATTTGCATCAATATTTAATCCCTCCATAGGAATTTACAGTAAAGGGCCTTTAGAGGCAGCAAGGTTGTGAATGTGGGATGACCAGTGATTGCAGGATCCCATGTAATGATCAAAAGCTTCTTTCTCTTCTAGGAATCTCCTGCCATCAAAGACGGCCACCCCAAAGACTCCACTTCGCACAGCAGCACCACTGGGAAGGAAAGCAGAGATGGTGGTGAGAGGTGGGCCTGACCTGAATTTGCAGCTCTCCCTGCCCCACAAAACAGCAATGCCTGAGCAGTGCTATTCTAGTCCTACCCACTGCCAAACAAGCCACATGTTCGTGGTCTGCCTTCAGCAAACTTGGTAGTGTCAAGATTTTTAGCCCATTACATTAGACAGTCTCATGAGAAACAAAATCCCACCTAACAAGGAAAATCCAGGCTGCGCAGGGTGATTTAACAAACCCACAGTGCTTGATGCAGCCTCTGCGTAGGAGCAGCTGTGTTGGATCAGACAATCAGCCCAATCCTGTCTCCTGTCTGACGGTGTCCAGTCCCAGCTACTTCTGAGGAAAGGTGCAAGAAATCCTGTATTAGGCAGTAACAGAATTACCTACCCAAAGGAAGTTTCTTCCTGACCTTGTTAGTTAGAGATTAGCCCATGCCCAGAAGAAGGTTTATATCCCTTCCAGGCTCTGTATTATTTTGAAATCCTCATTCTAAATAAACAAAGAGGCAACACATACACACACAGTAACTTTTGTCTCTGTCTCAAGGAAGTTGACAGTTGCTTTTAAGGGTTTTAATCATTGCAATGAAGGAAGCAACACAACAACTCTCATACTAAGCTTAGTGTCTGATGAAAATACAGACTACGGCATGGTGGTCAGACACTGGAGTAGAGGTGTCCCTGAAGGATTCGCACGTAGTATTATAGGAAGCCAAGCAGGGGGAATCTGTACAAGAGATAACAAGAGTACCTCCCCTTGGAGCTAGGGGAGTAGCTGTATAACTCAGGAAGAGAAACAGTTAGAACGTCTGTCGTGTCTTCCAACAGAGAGAGATCTTGTTGTCTCAACCCTCTGCCAGCAGAACAGATTATGAACTAACTTAAAGAGAGACTCCAGCCATGGATAGTCTATTTTCCGACATCAATAAGTTTGCAGAATCATTTGGCTCCCTGGTTCTCATGTTGTAATAACATGAGGGATGATGTTGCAGACAATGCATGGAGACGCTGAAGTGTGCAGTCATGCATGCTGTAGTTCTATTTAATTCTATTTAATAGCCAGAAATCTGGCTGGACAAGCGCTCTGTTCCTGAAGATTTCATTTATCAGCCTCAGTCTTTCTTCTTTCCCAGGGATGCAAGAAGCCGTAGTATTAGTACCAGACACGCAGATTTGTTTGCAAGGAGTTTCTCTGCCTTTGAGAGTTTCAGACTTCCTGTATTATCTGGGCCATTTAATGAAGGCCTGGACACTGTGCGCTCACTGTGACCTGGGTCTCTGCTTCTCCATCTGTATGATTAATGATCGTGGTGGTCTTTTGCTCTCTCCCAGGCAGCAGAAGTCACCAGATGCTTTGGAATCATCACTAGAGGAGGAGGTAGATGAGCTGACCCTGATTGATCACAATGAAATTATGGCTCGGCTGACACTGAAGCAAGAGGTAGGTGCCTGCAAAAGTCACTTTCATGCTTCTTGGTTTGTGCTTTAATGAAATCTGGTTGACCACGAGTGCAGAGAAAGAGAATCAAACAGCCCCGTCTGTGCAAGCTAAAAGGAAAAACTGGTTTGCAGAAGCAACAAGGTGCAGCTTTTTGTGTGTAAATTGTGCGGAAAGCAGATGAGACACCAGTCTGGAAAGGAAGCATCGGCATCAGACCGTGAGTTCATTAACAAAGCACAAGCCATCTCGTTGAACCCCAGCACGTTCTTGCATCTTCCACCTCTTCAGCCTGTACCAGCATCTGAAATGCAACAGCAGAGATTCCAAGGGCTTGTCTGTGCTGGACCCCAGTGCAGACTATAAGGTATGAATTGCAGAGCGCACCAAAATGTTGCATTCTAACTGCCCCATGTGGATGCTGCTGGCATGAATGAAAAGGTACCTAGTTCGCATTAACATAGTTCTGTTTGACAGAAGACTACGTTTACATGAACCTAGGTACCATATTAATGCAAACTAAGTACGTTTTCATTCATGCCATCAGCATCCACCTGGGGCAGTTAGAATGCACCATTTTTGTGCTCTCTGCAGTTCGTAACTGGATAGCCTGCAGTGCAGGTCAGTGTAGACGCAGCCTGTGATAAATTTAGTGATTGAACATGGGTGTGTAGTCAGGTTGATTAGTTGCTATATTTCTAAGGGCTGGTCTACACCGGAGGGGGGATCGATCTAAGATACGCAACTTCAGCAAGTCGAAGTATCTTAGTGCGACTTACCTGGCCCTCCTCACAGCGGCAAGTCGACTGCCGCGGCTCCCCCATTGACTCTGCTTACTCCTGCCACGGTGGAGTACGGGCATTGATTCGGGGATCGATTACTACCCCCCGATCCAGTGGGTAGTGTAGACATGGCCTCTGTGTGAATGGAGGTTTAGCATATGGATGAGTCTCCAGCAGGAAGTTGCACTAAGTGTATTTAGTTTCTGAATTGCTAAATGGCTTCAGAAGTGCAAACCAACTACTCAGCAAAATAGCTGTTCCTGCACTTGAGAAACAGCTTGGTTCTGGGTGCATTGACAGACATCTACACTTGGTTGCTGATATTCCAAACAAAGCTGTTTCTGATGTAGGGCTCGAGGGAACATACAAGGCCTTTGAAGCTTTCAGACTGTCAAGGGAAAACAGAAACAATATATCATTTACTGGCACTTACAGGAGTGTTCTTTGGACAGCCAAGATCTGCAGGAGAGCCGGAAGCTATTATTCATTCTTTAAGTGGTATTTCATAAGCCTTGCCAGAAGTTCACCTGAAAAATCACATCTTAGGCACAGTTGCTCCATGTCTGTAAATCAGGAGTATTTCCAGGACTTTTTATACTGGAGTAGCAAAGATATAGCGCAGGGGAGCCAGGTAGTATTCCAGTCTCCTCCCTGCAGAAATATTCCATGTAAAGCCCTTAAGAATGATGAAGTTTTATATAATGTTAGTAGTGTGCTACTCCTGGACGTACAACAGAGGGAGAGGCTGTTTGGTATGGTGGTGAGGCGCGGGGCTGGAAGCTGGGACATCGGAGTTCTGTTCCCAGCACATGGACTTTGCTGCTATCCTCAACCATCAGGTGACACCTAGCCAAGCAGTTCCAGATTACAGGATTCGCATGCTCTATTTGCAGTTTTTCAAACTAGATGAGCTTTGACATTCTAGAGACTGAAGCACCTTCTTTTAAGTTTGGAGATGTGTTTTCCCTCTCTTTTTCTCTCTCCTTTATCATCCCATTCCTCACCACACACACCTGGGAAATTAAACACACCCAATTATTAACTGTGCAAACAGATGCTGTATTAAATATTCAAAAGAGAGGACATGTCAAAGTTAAGACTGAATATGCAGCTTTCACTCTATGCCTTTTCATCATAAAGCATACAGACTGGCTCTGATGTATGATCACATGCTATTGCTTCTCCTTAATAGCCGTTGGAATGATCACCAGTGAGCAGCACAAAATATTTCTCTTCCGTATGCTCACAGGCAAAGCGTTTAGCTTTCGCTGCACTTCCCAGCCTGGCCAAAGGAGTGAGTGACCCAGACTGCAAGTCAAAACTGAGTCTCTCGATATGGCAGGCGGAACATTTCCACTAGATCACAGGATTGGCCTGGCACTCGACACCTTGTCCCAGCTCATGCTTTGCTGTGTGAGTTGCAAGAAATGTACGAGTTAGCGCTGCATTTTAGGCTCTAAGGAATTAGGCCATGCTGAAAGGGGGCTTGGTCTCCTGTGCATAACATGTTTCGCTTCTCATTGCAGGGCGATGATGGGCCAGATGTTCGTGGTGGATCCGGGGATATCTTGCTAGTCCATGCGACTGAGACTGACAGGAAAGGTACAGTGAATGGAATGGAGCAAGCTGGGGGTCTGCAGCTTCGTGTGGCTTTTTTCTGGTTATGCCTCGAACCTCTGTAGTGTTGCCTATCAACTGTTACCGTATGCAGACATGGACAAAATGGGGAGGACTGCATTAATGTTGCAGAGGGGATTGTGTTGATCTTTGGTGAAACAGAGCTAAGCTGGATAAGCTCTTGTACTGTTCAATTCAGCAGCAATGATTTTTTTAACTCTCCCGTGTCCAGAGTCTAGCTCTGCAGAGCAAGGCATACCAATGCAAATGAATGCCACCATTGCCTTGGCATCACTCTACCTGCAAACAAATGTCCTTGGGTTAGGGAAGAATAATTGTGAATGGCACCTTGTGCCATTGATTCAATTTTCAAAGTGACACTTGTGCTCTGTAACCTATTGACTTCAGTTTAATGTTGGGGTGGGAATGGCTTGAGTGAACTTAGCATTGAAGTGAGTAATATCACTGGATTGAGCCAAACACATGGGGTGAGCCGTCCCAGTAGTGTTCTGCCAGTGCATCTCAAATTCAACTGGAGCATCCTTCCTGGTCCAGCCCTGATCCTCTTATGCATGGGTAACCAATCATGCCAACTCGAGTGGTGATTTGTCATCATGTCTAAAAGTGAGAGGTGGATGGAGAGGTTCTTTCATTTATTTGGATTTGTCAGCACAGAATCTCATAATGTTAACACAGCATATTTTTAAGCACTGAGTGCTCAAATTTTAACCATTCTATTCGCTACTCTAATTATAACGATAATATTAATTGAACTATCCAGTTAAACCCCCAAATCCAGCTCCCCAAACATCAACCCTCCCTCCCCAAGCCCTGTGAATAAAGATGGGCTTTGCAGCATTTCCAAAGAGTGAACGTGAGACATTTACGCTGGTGTAAACCGCGGAAGTTCTCCTGGATTGCCAGCCAGATACGCTCACCCACTGAGCCACTCAGCCCTCATATTTGATCATTTTAAAGAGGAATATATTTCATTTTCAAATTCACTCTGTTTCGTTCTGCAGCATTAGGCTTTTGAGACTGCTAGCCAGCCCCCTGCAGCCAGCCAGGACATACTTACCGCTACAGAAATATTCCTGACCTTTCCTGAAGCGTAGGAGAAAACGGTGAAGGTGGAATGGGTTGTTTATCAGCTGCAGTTTAGCACTGCTCTTTCTTGGTGCAGCAGCCTCTTAGAAGTAGCCTCTTCCACCGTGTTTCTGTTTTTGGAGAGCTAATTTCTAGAGGGATGTATGTTGAACAACTTGTGTGAAAATGATGATTACTGTATGCATCGAGGAAAGGCCATGAAGAGCCTGGTACACTTCTCAGGGATGCAGATCACTGTGTGTTTTAGACATGCAGTAGCCTCTCCTGTTAACAGTTATCCCTGCATCAATAGGGAGAAGTGGGAGGGGGAGAGAGATGTGTAGTATGTTTCTTACAATAGTTGGCAAACTCACCCCTGCATGCTGTGCCAAGTTGTTGATGCAAGTTAAAACAGAGGAATTTATGCTATGCTAACCCAGTGTTTAGGAGACTGAGAGGGTTAATGAATTAAATTTACAATAAGAAGAATTCAGGGCTTGTAAATCTATCAGCTGAACTGCAGAAAGAGGTATGGTTAAGTGGCTTTCCTTTAAAGATGAATTTCCTGGCAGGTCTGGGTGCCAGAGCACACCAGCCATATTACCTCACAATGCCTTTTGAATGGATGGGAAACCCGAATAAATCTAACTCCACTCCCTGTTGCTGCTCCTTGTCCATTTAGGTTTGAGTAGCAAAGCTAAGTGGAAGAAGGGATAAAAGAAGACTTGTGGTCTTTAGGAATAAAACCTGGGCCAGCTAAGTGTCCATGGCTGTGCACGCCCGCTGCAAATGCAGGATTACAGCTGAACAAGGCACACAGCTCACCTCTGACATGACCACCCATCCACCCTGCTTTAGAGATTATATCAGATCATCTTTAACTAAAAGACAGCAGCTCTCCGCTGATGTAGGAGCAGCAGTAAGGAGCTTTCTGTGTCAGGTTACTGCCAAATGAAATGCTGCAGACCGATCGGAGTGATTGTCATGCTTCCACTCCCCCCAACCCTTGTACAAAGCAATGGATTGACATTAGTGTTGAGGAACTTTGGGGGTGATGTTCCTGGTTTGAGGGAAACTTGGCATGTGCAGGTGCTGTGGAAGTTTTCTCGTACATCTCTGCTAATACACCTCCACCCTGGCCTAAACCCCCTAATGAACCTCCACTTGTAATGACCAGTCCTTCTCCCCAAGATCTGCCAATGTATTTCAGTCCTAACGTGCAACCTCTTTTTCCTGTCACAGCTTCTCTGAATCAGAAGTGATCAGTCAGGCCAGAATGCAAGGGTTTGGCCTGAGACTGCCAAACTCATTTCACCTGTGTTCATAGAAGGACTAGCCTCCACTGTTACCACTTTCTCCCAGATGAAGTGATGCCATCATTCCATGCTTAACTTTATAGATGCGCATCTCACTCTCATGTTCAAATTCCATCTCCTGCTCCCATGACTGTAGACAAAGCCAGTGGTATCCTGTTGTGGAGATGGCTTGGCATAGCACAGGGGTCAGCAACCTTTCAGAATTGGTGTGCTGAGTTCTCATTTATTCACTCTGATTAAAGGTTTTGTGTGCCAGTAATACATTTTAACATTTTTAGAAGGTCTCTTTCTCTAAGTCTATAATATATAACTAAACTATTGTTGTATGTAAAGTAAATAAGGTTTTTAAAATGTTTAAGATTAAATTAAAATGCAGAGCCCCTCAGACCAGTGGCCAGGACCCATGCAGTATTAGTGCCACTGAAAATCAGCTTGCGTGCCGCCTTCGGCACCCATGCCATAGGTTGCCTACCCTTGGCATAGCGGCATATTATATGCTCTCTAGCACCCCTTACTGGCCAATATTTGCAGTGGTATTAACTCTTTCCCTTGTTGGAAATAGTCTTACTTTTTGCACACTCTGCAAAATCAGCAGTAATGCTGTGAAAGTGGCCCTAAGGACCCATTGGTCTTATTGTACTTTTGTTTGACCTACTATTAAAGACTCTCTTCTCCGAGATAGATGATTTTTGCTGATCCTCTAGGTGATTGCTCTAAGCAAATCTCAGTGTGTTACAGACAAGAGTCAGACCAACAGGGTAGAGCGGGAGTGGACAAACTATGGCCTGCAGGCCTGATCCAGCCTGTCAGGGCTTTGGATCTGGCCTGCGGGATTGCCACCCCCATGGTGCTGCGGGGCTAAGGCAGGCTCCCTGCCTGCTCTGTCTCTGCACCACTCCCAGAAGCGGCTGGCACCACATCCCTGCAGCCCCTGGGGAAGAGGGGGACAGAGGGCTCCCCTGTCCTTGCTGGCAGACACCACGCCCCGCAACTCCCACTGTCCAGGAACAGGGAACTGTGGCCAGTGGGAGCTTCGGGGAAGATACCCACAGCCCTCCCCCAGTGGCTGCAGGAACGTGGTGCTGGCCACTTCCCGGAGCAGCGGGGGGCTAGGACAGGGAGGGAGCTTCCCTTAGCCCCTCTGTGCGCCGCTACCACCCTGGAGCCACTCAAGATAAGCGGCGCTGGGCCAGACCCAAGACCCCAAACACTTCCTGCACCCTAACCCCAACCCCCTGCCCTGAGCCCCCTCGTACGCCTCGCACCCCTCCTGTGCCCCAACCCCTTGCCCTGAGCACCTTCCTGAACACCGCACCCCCTCCCACACTCCCTCCTGCACCCCAACCCGCTGCCCCAGTCCTACATTCATGACCCTGCATGCAATTCTCCCAACCAGATGTGGCCCTCGGGCCAAAAAGTTTGCCCACCCCTGGGGTAGAGGGAACTTTGCTATTGCTCTTGTGCATTAGTTCCACCTGCTGGCAAGAAATAATACTGCAGCGTTTCTGCAAAGCTGGATATTAATTTCTTCTTACAGAAGTTTGCCTCCATATTACCTTTTTTTTCCTTTTGTAAAGACACAATAAAGGTAGTATTCAGTATAGAGCATGCTTCCTTCTGAAGACACAATTGACAGAGGTTTTATTGCCTTCCTCTTTAGATCTGGTGCTGTACTGTGAAGCCTTTTTGACAACGTACAGAACATTCATTACCCCTGAAGAGCTCATCAAGAAGCTGCAGTACAGATATCCTTCCAAAAGTGTGACACTCTTGACCCCGCCAAGGCTCAGAGCACTGTACTCAACACTCCATAGACAGGATGGGAAATGGCCTAATCTAAAGCATGCTGGCAAAGCAGTCCACAATATAGTCAAGCCCACATGGGTGGCACACGCCCTATTAGCTTCGAGGCGGGAATTCATAGTTTACAGCACAATTTCTTCACTTCAGTGCAAATCAAATAGCATACTCCATGGGACAGATCAAGGCAAACATGGTTTATTGGTCTTGAGCGCAAGAGAGAGGGCCAGGAATGCCCGGGTTCTAATCCCAGCTCTGAATCACTGCTTGGCTTTGCGCAAGTCCATCACCTGTCTGTGCTACAGCTTCGCCATCTATACAATGGGGATAAATTTACCAACCTCTTAACGTATGTCTGGACAATGCTGAGAGGTGCAGTTCCCAGCATGGGTAAACATACACAAGCTAGTGTGTTAAATGTAGCAGTGTGGCTGTGGTCACAGAGGCAGGGGTTTGGGCTAGCCACCTGACTGCAATCTCGCCTGACTCCCTGGGTACTTAGTTACTGCTGCAGCCATACAGCTGTGTTTAGCATGCTAGCTTGAGCAGAGGTAGCATATTTATGTTGACCTGAGCTGGGAATCACCCCTCAGAGCTGCTCCTCAGCTGTACCCAGAGAGGTGATGTGTGGATTGATGATCGTGCAGTTACTGGTGAGAGTTAAACTGTGTCAGGATTTAGACCTCCCTTCTGCCACACAAGAATGCAGCGCATCAGAGAAGGTCGTCTTCACACTATGGTTCTGAGCTGTGCTGTTGGTACCAGTCTCATGGGTATAACCCTTTACCTGCTGACAGAAGCATCGGTGATGATGTACAGAGGTTGTTCCTTGAATATTACATCTAGAATTCCCTTCCCTTGGATTCCGTCCCATAACTCCCTCTGTTGCTACTGGGACTGAGGTTCTGCACTTTAAAGAGACACAATGTAAATGTCTCACGGGTTTTAGTCTTGCGGCTGCACATCAGGGCCTGGTGTCGTGCTGTCCAGCGTTGCAGCTCATCACTGCCATCTTCAGCAGAGATGATGGTCCCAATGCTACTGCTTTGGCTAATGGACACTGGACACAGAACCTCTTGTGTAGAGATCAGCAGTGAAATGCTCACTTTTAGGAGGTGCTGGAAATTCAGAGCCATAATCTGGAGATCTGCGCTCCAGACCTTTTTATTGTTGTTGTTTTAAGTTCATCTTAGTTGGTGGTTGTCTTCTCCTCTCACCCCTCCCTTCCCAGCCCAACTGTTTGGTTGAAGTAGTCTTTTCAATCCATGTTGGTCCTCCATACATTCCTCCCCCCCCCCCCCCCAGTAACCACTGCAGCCATCACCCTGCTGGCTTTGAACTGGGCAGGACTCTTTAGGTCAATCAACTCTCCTCAATAACCAGTGTTGTCTGCAAGTGACCAGAAACACCTCTGACATCTACCTGCTGACAGAATGAGAGACTGGGTTGAGCCTTCAGCTCTGTGCTGTTACAAGAGAGACCTGATGCCACAGTGAGACCAAGGGGAATGACAGTAACTTGTTGGACTGGCAGTTGACTCAGTTGTCACCTTAGAGATGATGGTTTCAGGGTGCACCACCTCTCCCCTTTGTTAATGCACCCACCGAGTGGTCTGAACCCCTCCCTGCTACATGCAGCCTATACTGCTCAGTCCACCACCTTTAGTATTTCATGTCCCTCCTAGAAATTGAGTGCTGGTCTCAGTCATGGCAAAAACTGGGGGAGAGGCAGATAGCACAGTGGTTTGAGCATTGGCCTGCTAAACCCAGGGTTGTGAGTTCAATCCTTGAGGGGGCCATTTGGGGAACTGGGGTAAAAATCTGGGGATTGGTCCTGCTTTGAGCAGGGGGTTGGACTAGATGATCTCCTGAGGTCCCTTCCAACCCTGATATTCTATGATTCTATGAAAAAGTGATTCTGGTGGGAAACCTATTGGGGCACTCCTCAGACAAGCAAACATTGGCCTGGCTGAATTGAGTTAATTCTTTAACTGTGGCCAACATATGAGAAGTTCTGTCACTTCCCAGACACGTTTAAGAAGCGAGTCAGCAAGAACACATTCTTCGTGCTGGTGAGAGTGGTGGACGAGCTGTGGTGAGCTTGCCTCCTGCTTTGTTTGGGGGCCTGGGTGGGAGGTAATAAAAATGTAAATCATATGTGTGGGGGAGACCTGAAACTTCCTTCCCCAGATCAGAGAGACTGCTGCAGGGCTGGATACTTGGGGTCTTGGCTGGGAAATGCAAGTTTTCAGGGTGCCTTCTCTGGGTCTTCCTTATGACTTAAAAAATAAACAATCTGAAGGGGAATCTTTGAAAGAAAGGAAAAATTTGGCCAGAGGGTGAACTGGAATGACCTGGATTCAGTTATGCTTGTGGGGAAAGGAATTGGCTTGTGTGCTAAGCTGACTGTCCTAGATCCAAGTCTGAGGCAGAACACTCAATGCATTGATTTCTAGGGACATCCCTAATGACAAGTCACTGCAGTTATCTCGGCTGTGTTAGTGTCTGAGCTGGGGCCTTGTTGTGCTTCCAGGCAAGAGTCCCTGATTTGAGAGTAACTCGGGACTTTGGTCCCTTAGGGAGATGAGGGAGGCAGGAAAGATTACTGAGGTGACCCACAGTGTACTCCAGGGAGGAGTACAGCATGAGGTGCTATTGAGCAGTCCCCAGTAGCCAGCTATAGGTGCTTCAGTCTCCTCAGAGAAGCTGGTTGTCATAGCAGCAGCTGCAACAGAGTGAGTGTGTAGATGAGAAGGCTAGCCCATTGTGTCAAGAGCTGTTGAGATAGCACATCAGGAATAGCTACCCAGAACTGCCAGATTGGGGAAGTTTAGGATGCTGTGTTGAGAGACCAGGCCATTCTAATTGAGGGATGATGTCCTTTTGTGGACACGGGAGTGAAGATAACCTTACTCAGGTGCCTGGAAGTCAGAGCTGCAAAATAAAGTTTTTCAGTGCTCAGTTCCATGGGGGAAGCTCACCCTAATTTTGATTTCTGAATTTTGTCCTAATTTCTCATGATAAAAGAGGAGAAGTCCTTAATACAGGCTCTAGGTAAATAGGGAATGTCATCTTTAATGTCTCGTCTCTGACATGTGCTCTGGGTTTTCCGTCTATGTCTCAGCTTAGTGGAGTTGACGGAAGAGATTCTAAAGCTGTTGATGGACTTGGTGTTCCGGTTAGTCTGCAATGGAGAGCTCAGCCTCGCTAGAGTGCTACGCAAAAATATTCTGGATAAAGTGGATCAGAAGAAAATGCTGAGATACGCCAACTCAATCAAACCTCTAGCAGCCCGAGGGGTGGCAGCCAGGTGAGGCAGCCTGCACCTAATCAAACTTTGGTCCTGTTTGTGGGACATGCATCTGCCTGTTAATGCACGCTGAGCAGGGCAGTGTCAGAGAGTTTGCTTTGTGCTCTGGTTTTGCAGTGAAATGCTTTTCCTGACCTTTCTTTATTTATCTGTCCCTACCCATCTCTGTCAAGTCTTGCTTTCTAAGGCACGTGTTTCAGACAGCTCCACGAGTTACCCTTGAATGCTGGTGAGGCATATACACAGTGTTTATGCCCCATGGGCAAAGCAGTAACCTCTGCAGAGCTCCTCATCTCCAGGAGAGCCCTGTGAATGCTGACATACACTGAGACTTCAGCCAACGACATCCATCCCTTAGTTATGCAAAGGACGAGACACAAGGGGAAGTCACTGGCAAACTCGTGGAATGAAGCATGAGAAACAGATTTTAAAAATCCTTGTAGCAAAGGCTTTGAGGCAAAACATAGAATTTGTCTGTCTCAGGCATAGGACACTCCAAGCACCCATCCTGAGCCTGATGATGCTCTTTTAAGCTTCTCAGGGCAGAGATCTGTCATTCTGACTTTGATCCCCTGTTGTCTTGTATAAATGATGAGCAGCACTCATCACCTCTAGATCTGGAGAGGAGAAGTGGCATGTTGTTTAGACTTAGAGAGTTGGTGTGCAGAGCTCCCCCAATTGATATTTTTATCAAGATCATTACATATGCATGATAAAGAAAAATCGAGAGGAAAAGGTCAAGCAGTTGACATGGGAGCCTGATATCGAAATGGTGCTAATGCCACAAGTGATTTGGGCATAGAGTGTTTTCTTTTCCTCTGCCGGCAAAGTCTAATTTTAAAAAATTCTGGTGCTGATTCTCCTCTCTATTACACCCATTTGATGGTAGTGTGACTCCAGTGGCCTTAGTGGAGTTATGGTGCAGCACAGCTGATGTAGAGAGGTGAAGAATTGGGCCTCTAGTTCTCTCTTCCATTGATGTTCATGAGATAAAATTAGATTACCTATTTTAATCCCTCATTCCTCTTTCCAGAGTCAGTGTTCTAAAGGAAAGAAAGTCAGTCATGGTTTCATTAGCTTTTTCCTTTCCTTCCTTGTCTCTCACAGGCCGGGGACCTTGCATGATTTCCATAGTCATGAAATAGCTGAGCAGCTGACCCTCTTAGATGCCGAGCTCTTCTACAAGATAGAGGTACAGACACAAGATTAGGGGCTGGGGCGGGTGGGAGAGGTTTTAACAAATGCTCTGATGCTGTTCTCTAACAGCTCTTAGGCATACACCTGTTGTCGTTGTAGAAGAAAGCCAGGTTTTTGTCAGGGGAGGGCTGTAAATCATGGGGATGACAGGGAGTCCAAAGACAGATGTTTTATTTTAACTCATGATTTATTCTTCTCTTTCCCGCCAGATCCCAGAAGTTTTGCTTTGGGCAAAAGAGCAAAATGAGGAGAAGAGTCCCAACCTGACACAGTTCACTGAGCACTTTAATAACATGTCCTACTGGTAAGGAGATTAGAGCAACAGCCACTGTACAGAACTTAACCTCTAATGCAGTGGCCACTCCCCCACTGAACACAAGTGGCACCTTTTTAATTTTACTCACCTGGGAGCAGGAAAAAAAAAGGCGCCACCTGCTGCGGCACTTTTATTGAGGGGCGGCACTTTGGCAGTGGGACCTTGACTTGCTTTGGGTGTCTTCGGTGGCACTGAAGCTTCATGGCCAAAATGCTGCTGAAGACCTGCGGAGCGAGTGAAGGTCCCGCCGCCGAGGTGCTGCCGAAGACCTGGAGCACTGCCCAGTCAGTAAAAGCGCCGCAGCAGGCGGTGCCTTTTTTTTTCCAATTCCCTTCTTCCCTCCACCTGGTTACGCCACTGCTCTTATGTCCCTGGAGCCCAGGAAAGCTCTCTTTGAGCTGTGCTACCAGGCTGGGGCTGCTTGTTTCCATGGTTTTGTCTTGTGGTATATTCCTGGGCAGTTTCACTTCCTCCTGGGACTAGACCCAGGACATTCTGCAAAGAATCCTGCGTGACAGAAAAATGAAACCTTATGGTCTTCTGGAGGCAGCTGCATCTCCAGAGTTTATCGCAAATAACACCAAGACCCTTCAGACACACACCTTGATACATCTGTGCACATGTGCATCTTCCCTGCCTCAAGCCAAAGTCAGTACAAAAATGAGGAGGCCCTTTCAAATAAACAGTCTGGTAAGGGATGAAAACTGCAGCTGAAAACTGGCCTCTTGAGTAAATTGATCCCTTAGTTGTTCACATGTCCTGTGTAACAAATCAAAAGAGAATGGCGCCTCCTTTAAGTGCAGTTAGATCCATTAGGATGTTAAGCAGATCCATTTTGCATGCATGAATAATAGAATTCTTCCACACCGGTCCATTTCAACAGCAACAGGAGGGGAAATAACTCAGTGGTTTAAGCATTGGCCTGCTATTCCCAGGGTTGTGAGTTCAATCCTTGAGGGGGCCATTTAGGGATCTGGGGCAAAAATCTGTCTGGGGATTGGTCCTCCTTTGAGCAGGGAGTTGGACTAAATGACCTCCTAAGGTCCCTTCCAACCCTGACATTCTATGATTTCTATAATAAGATGCTAGCCCAATAACATTCACTATGGGAAATAACTTCTCTCTCTCTGCATGAGAGCTTCCTTCTAATTTGGGTAACTTCAAACTCTGGCATTTTTGTGAATTTAAATATTTGCTTGTGTTCTGTAGAGAAGAAACAGGACAGGAAAGCGTGAACTTTTCAGCCTCATTGATAGGTCCCTGATAGATAGTAGCCACTCAAGTGAAGCAGCAGGTATTGCCAGATCAGAATCCAACTCGAGGGCTAAGTCATTCTTCCTGGTTTTTTTGTCCATTCTCACAGGGTCCGTTCGATAATTATGCTACAAGAGAAACCACAAGACAGGGAGAGGCTGCTCCTTAAATTTATAAAGATTATGAAGGTAACAGCTCCTTGCTTACAATTCTCACACATGATGTTCAGTGAGCTTGTGTGCTGGAATGTGGGACATTCCATTAGGGTTAGCACTGTTGGTTTCCAGAGTGTCTTCCACGTCTCTAGAGTCACTGGTTTTCTCCCTCTTTACAGCACTTACGAAAGCTGAATAATTTTAACTCCTATCTGGCCATTCTTTCTGCACTGGATTCAGCACCCATCCGAAGGCTGGAGTGGCAGAAACAGACATCGGAGGTGAGGAAAGCAGGAGATTGAGCCCTTGCTCTGCTCTGTTATGGTCTTTGGGAATGTGATTTCTTTAAGTCCATGCACCCTTGTTTGCACCAGGAATTCGATGTGTGTGTGTTATGTCCCACTAGGGCCTGGCAGAGTACTGCACACTCATCGACAGCTCCTCGTCCTTCCGTGCCTACCGAGCAGCTCTGGCAGAGGTGGAGCCTCCCTGCATACCTTACTTGTGAGTAGCTGTCCTCCTGGGGGTCACTGGTTTGTCTCCTCTCGCTTGGAGTGTCTCTTCACTCAGATCCCCGGCAGCCTACACTCAGCTGTGCATTCACTTTTCACTTCAGAATATGGGACAACCCGACATGAAGGGTGCAGGATACAACTCTTGTTGCAAGCCTTCCATGTTCTAAAACTTGAGGAGGAAAATGCTTCCCATTCCTAGGCATCCAATAACTTGGGTTCGAGCCAGAGTGATTATGTACCAGTTCCCTGTGACGTTCCCTGCTTTGCAGTCCCACAGCTTTCTCAAATGTGCGCCACTTTGTACCTGGGCACTTCAGGCTCTGGATTTCTGTTGGGACTGCAGTACCAGTACTGGAGCAGTTCATCACTTGGTTGGAAATGGCAATGATGCCTGGTCCTAATACTGTTTTCCCGCCGGCCCTGTGCCTGTGCACTCCCAATGTAACATGGCTTTGGATTTCCTGAGCCACTGTTATCTGAAGATCCCAAAGTACTTTACAAACGTTAATTAACAAAATCTCTCGGCTCCCTGTGCCTTCGGCAAATGAGGAAAGTGAGGCACAAATGCAAATCAGTGAAGGTGAGTGGACATCAAGGAGTTTGAACTCTCAGAACAGACCGCTAGACTAGACTTCCTTTCAAGGTTGTGTGTAGAAAAAGAGGAGTTTCTCCATGAGATGTTAGAAGTTCGTGCATTTCCCATCTCATGAGGCTAAGCTGATTCAGAGCTGCCCATGTGCCAGGCCTGTCACTGCATACTGGAAGTGTTGGTAAATTAGAAATCCTCTTTGCAAACAAGCATCCTGCTTTGTCTTTTTTCAAAGGTGGGATTAAAGTTCTCACCTTTCACTGCAGGGATCCTGCAGTCTGGATGCCAGATTTATCAAGGGTTTATATAGGCTTTACCAGCATAAGCTCAGCCTGCCCTAGGTCCCCAGTGGTGGAAAGCTTGTTGGCGAAGAGAGTGCGGAGGCACAAAGTAGCCAATCTGTTCAGAATCATTGGAGAATGAGACAGCCCCAAAAGGTGGATGGAAAACGTGATTCCCCTGGGTGACTCTAGCCCACAGGGAACCCAGCAAAATGGAAAGCTCTCGTCCTTTGCAGAAAACTTGAGGGAGTCTGAAACCGCTACTCTCTGTCACCTCTTCCAGGGATGATGCCAGTCAGCACTTCTTGTGCCAACTTTATTTAGTCTGCTCCCAGCTTTCAGATGCATTGAAGTAATTAATTTTTCTCGGGTGCAGAAACTGGTCCCCAGTATCACTGGTTTAAGCATTAACGCTTCATCTGTAGGATCCCACCTCTGCACCCATGATGCCAGGAGCTTTGAACCAATGCACCTTTGAAAGGACTGACTTCCTCTGATTTCAAACGCAGGAGCTAACCGTGGCAGCAGCACTGAGCATTTGGGTTGATTTTTACGTGCCTTTTAGCTGGCTCTGAAGTGCTTGTGACTAACCTGGAGCTCTGTGCTTGTCTTCCCTCCTCCCTGCATGCTCCACCCTTCTCTCTTCCAGAGGGCTGATTCTGCAGGACTTGACTTTTGTTCACCTGGGAAACCCAGATTACATTGATAGCAAAGTGAACTTTTCCAAACGCTGGCAACAGTTTAACATCCTGGACAGCATGAGGTGCTTCCAACAAATGTAAGTATAGTCATCTGCCTGGCCTACGGCAGTGAGCAGGGACTCCGAGCTGCCTTTGAGGTGTTCTAACACCGCGTTGGGACTTGGCATGGGGAATGCAAATGGTGCAGTGCTGCTGCAGCAAAGAGGAAACCTGGCTAGGAGAATGTAGGTATTATAAAGGCAGGGGTTTATAGGACAGACTTTGAGAATCCTAGAGATGACAGAAGAACTGTTGGGTTGCTTTTAGTCTCTCATTCTTTTGAATTCAACTATGATCCCTACAGTACGTTTGCCTAGTACATTATCTAGCCTTGTTTTAAACGTCCCATGCAGGGAGCCTTCCATCTCTTCTTTTGTCTGCTGTGATTTATTCTTTATTGGGTGGATGGTAATTGCCAGGATTGTTGTTCTTTCCATTTGTAAAGATCAGTACCACATTTGCCTCTTTTTTCCACCAATATACTGGTATCTTCAAGTAGATGGTTCAGTTGTATAAATTTCAAGAATTGGAATGTTGAATGTATTTCAGACCATATAGTCTGGGATTGCCCTAATTAAGGGGTGGTTCTCAGGGTAAACTAGCTGCAGTGTTAATTGTAGTGTTCTCTCTGGTTTTATAGACATTACGACATCAAAAGAAATGATGATATAGTCTCATTCTTCAATGACTTCAGCGACCATTTGGCTGAGGAGGCCTTGTGGGAACTGTCTCTCAAAATCAAACCTCGAAACATAACGAGGCGAAAAACAGACAGGGAAGAGAAAACCTAGGAGGAGTGGGGTGTGAGCGAGGCAAATCGCTCTGCGGATGCACTGAGGGCAGCTATGAGACTGGAGTAGATACTTGTACCTGTTACTGGATGACACACTCTTCCTGCCCAGTTGGCAGCAGTCACTTGCTTCCTGGGTCTGTGAATATTGGATTCTCTCAGCAGAAGAACTGTGAATGTGTGTTTGTCATAAGACAGCAACAGCCAAGGAAAGAGATCAGCCAATGCTCATTCCACTCTTCTTCCTCCACCTCCTGTCTCTCCATGCCATGAACCAGCTTTAAACCTGGGAAGAGAGTGCAGTGGAAGGAGGATCTCCTGTAGGCGTGTAACTGGTTTGCCAATTGATGTTTTACATGTATTCTGAAATACTCTTGCTTTTGTCTTCAAGCCACAGGGGGCAGCAGCAATAGCTTAGCAGCCTTGAGCTGCATGTCTGTGGATTGCAGGGCACCTCTGCAGCAGACAAGAACCATGGAAGCCCTGGATTGTTCCCTCTTACCTTCTTGCCTCCCATGCAATGTGGTCATGAATCACTTTTTCCCCAGGGAAGATGGAGTGGCAGGCACTCTCTCTGCCTGAGAAGCTTTATTTTGGAAGCGTTTGTGTGTGTTTACAGGGTTATTGAATCTAATTGCCCCAGATCTCTCTGACCTTAATCCACAGATATGGAAGAGGCACTGAAAACATAGGCAAGGACTGTGATCTCCAGTCATCACATCCCCCTTCCACCACCAAATCTCATTATTTAAAAAGATGGTCAGTCTCCCAGCTCTGGGAAGGTTGACTGGCCAAGGTACTGTGGCTGAAGTGTCCTGTGAGCCCATATCCCTTAGTGATGGTACTAGCTACTGCACAGTAAATACTGTAGTATATGAGACTGTTTGTAAATACTAGTATTTAGATTCCACAGAGGGCGGGGACTGGTGCATGTCAAAATGCCAGTGGCTTTAAAGGAAAACAAGTGCAAAAGGACGTGTATAAATCCACAACTAGTGAAAATGTCTTTCCGAGTGCTGGAATAAAGGAGACTTGGGGCAGCGGTGTCTGGAGAGGAGTACAGAGGGGACATTTGGAGCCAGGAGGAATATTTCCAGGATTTTAAATGCTAAGGTGCAAAGAAAAGGGCATGTGTTCAGTGCTAAGACTGGTCATCCTCTCCTCCTCACCCACCTCACTTGGGGTTGTTGCCTGAACTGGTTATGGAACCCCCTCTGCATAATCTTTGGTGCTGCATTTTGTGATCTTAGCGTTGAAAGAGCCAGAAGGCAGCTTTGGAGCTGGCAAAGCTCTGTCCCCAGTATAGGCAAGTCAAGATTCAGGGGACACAGGCAGCTCAGCACATCATGGGGAGTTAGCACGTCACGTACCATGTTAACCCTGATCTGGTCCATGTGCCTTATTCAGTTTCTCTACTCTTTTTCCCCCATGGTCGTGTCCTCAGATGAGCAGTCCTTTCCACCAGCGCAGCTAGGACTGGCCAATTCACACCTGCGACCTATCTGTCCTTCATCAGCTGTTTACAGTGCTGGCCATGTTTTCAGGAATGTGTTGTAGATTTTAATCAGCCTTGCAAGGCCTATTTTGGAACTACTTTGTGTAGTTTGCTTGACAGTGAATCACTGTGTTTTATTGCGAACTCTAACAAAACGCTTGCAGCTTTTAGAGGTGTAAGTCTTAGGGAGTGTACATAGGAGCTTCTCCCAGCAGCACCCTTAACTTCCTTATTAAGAGCCGTTCAGTGTTTGGTAAGCCTACCTTGTTCTGAGTGAATCAGAGTTAGAAAACCCTTCCTCCTTCACACTCATTGCAGAGTCTTTCCTCCTCCCTGTTGTTAAACAGCAGCTTTGACTGACAATCTGTGTGACACCAGCTGGAGTGACAACCCATATTGTTTGGTTTATAGTATTATTTAAAGCTATACATCTTTTTTAAAGGAAGCTCTAAGCAGAAGATAATGGGCTTGTCTCCACACAAGCCTTGCAGCTGTTTAACTGAAGGTTTGTTTTAAACCAGTTTGGGTAGACACTTCTATTTCAGTTTGAGTGGCTCATGTCAATTTAGCTTAAGTAAATTCTTTCCTGACTTAAGCTGACCTGAAATAAGGGGCTCTACACAAACTATTGCTCCAGTTTAACTAAATCCATTTTTAAAGTGGTGTAACTTTCTCAGGTGGACAAGCCCACAATCTCCCAGACGCAGGATTAATGTTCTGTGCATATGCAGCATTCTTGCTTGCTCCTGACATACCTCTGCTTGTCTTTGCCATGTTACAGACCAAACCATTCCGAACACGAATGGCTAGCTAGGGAAAATGCATGAAATGATTATTCTGTCAGGGCAGCTGTATTTCATATAAAGGGAATATAGGGGGGACCCGGAGGCCAACAGACTGTTCCTGGCTGGATCCATGCAGTCCCTAGAAAGGGTTGTCTGAACAGTCCAAGAGTAGAAGCCTCTCAATACTAAAGACCCTGAATCTGAAAGAGAGAGAAAATTGACAAGTTCATAAAGCCAGATTTGTTGTCTGTGTAGCTAATGTGTGTGTGTTATCGAGCTGGCAACCTTGCACAGTAAAGTCTTTGCGATCCGTGAAGCAGCAAATGCAATCCACCTCTTGTGCAGGATCCTCTGCTGTTTGGTTCTGAACGTGTCACTTTATTATTTAAGGTGTGTGTTGCAGCCCAGGTGATTTATAGCAGTATTGTGTGTGGTCGTGTTGCTAAAATTGTCCTTTCATTTCAGTGTGTTCCAGCTTGGTTCCTCGTGTGTGTGTGTGTTGTGCCCCTTGTGGGTTAAAGTCTGAGACTGGCACTGGCCACCTGTTGGAAAGGGGCAGGGGGAGTGAGAGACCTCAGCAGGCAGATGCACCTCAGTGGTAATGCACCTTGTCCTAAAAGATGCCCCACAGATGCTCACATCTTTTCTGGCCTTTCCGTATAACCGTTTTGAGTCCCTGCCTCGCAACTAAACTGGAGACAAGACCCCTCTGAAAGGAGCACAGACGGAGATAAGGCTGCCCGTCCACACACAGCCAGCTGCTCGTGAAAAGCAAGCCACTGGCGTGTGTGCTGCTTGCCACATAGCTGCTGTGAGATTATTGCTGAGTGCTGGCTGTGCAAATAACCACCTGGAAGAAGGCAGTTGATTGACAGCTGCTGCTGTGGCCCAAATCCCATCAACACAGTGCCCCGAGCGAAGACGACTCTGGAGAAGAAAAAACTGGGACCTGGCAATGGGATGGATCCCTTGATAATTGCACTGTTCTGTTCATTCCCTCTGAAACACCTGGCACTGGCCACTGTCGGAAAACAGGATACTGATCTAGAGGGGCCATTGGTCTAACCCAGTTGGGCCATTCTGATGGTTCTTTGGGGACATCCCTGGGTGATACGCAGAGTGCTGGCTTTCCTCTCAATTATAGGTTTGTGCATGTAGTTTTGATGAGTAGTGGGGCTGCTTTGGCAGAACTGGGGTGACTCACTTTATGGACAGGCACTGGAGCAGCAGAATGAGCAGTGCTGTTGGGGAGGGGCCCCAGAACGTTCTCACCACAAGTACAAATGAGCTTCAGTAGCATTTTACCATGTATTGGTTCCCTGTCAGTGGCAGGCCTAGCAGCTCCGTGGGTGTGAAGGGTTCACTCCTCTGCACTAATGCTTCCCTGTGATCAGAAGCCAGACACTTCAGCTATCTGCAGGACTGCAAATGTAATAGTCAGTCATGCCTCTTGCAGATAGAGTCCATAAACCATTTCCCCTCTGGGAGGAGTGGGGGATTTTAAAGCATTGACTGAATATTCAGACGGAGGCCAAGTAAGAGATGACGCCAGTTTGTACGTTACCGCTGTGATGACAGCAGCTCTGTCTGGAGTTGTGGAGGGAAGTAGAAGTGGAAGGAAGCCCTGTGTTACCTGAACTCTGCTGAGCCACCTGCCAGCCGTGCTGACCCCAAGTCTCTCCTGCCACCCCGGAATGTTACATTGTATTATCTATTTACCACTAAGCCAATCCTGATAGTGACATCTTTCTGCAAACATTTCAAACCTGTAACTTTTATATTAAAGCAAAATAAATACCGATAAAGAATCCAGCCTAATGATTGTGTTTACAGTGCATGCAGCAGTCTGCGGATTAAAGTGACAATCGAATCCACTTCAACTGCTGGTGTGGCCTTGTATTTTCTGTGTTTTTCCTCTGTCTGGGTCTCATTTTTCAGTTGGCCTTTTGTTTTCTCCTGGTAAAACACACACACATCTCAGAGCCAGAACATGTTTCTTCCCCCTCCCTCCCCAGCACAAACTTATTCATTGGCACAGAATTAGGGGTGCTTTCCAAGGAGCCCTCCATGAGGAGCCACTTACCCCTTGAACATCCATATTCACATAGCCAATAGGAGGAGGGGATCCAGGATATAACGTGTGAAGAAGGATGTGTGTATGTTGCAATGTAGCTATGAAAGTGGCATTGTGACACTCCACACAAGCCTATAAATAATTGCCCCTGAGGCATGGATTGCTGATAATGTGGTGTTCCTGGTCTATTTCAGTCCTGGATAAGTTTCAAAATTCCACTGGAAATAATCTGCATCTGCCAGATTGGAGTGTAGGATGCTCAGACACTGACCGAGTTGCATACCAAAAGCAATGCTAAAGACAGATGGTCTTACAGGGCGTGACACATGGTATGCCACATCAGAGCTAGCTGGAAAAAACCACTCCCTCTGGCAGTCAAGAGTTGCAGCTTTGGGTGAAGAGAGAGAGAGACCCTGCACAGACAAACTGTGTCTCTGTTTGCACCATAGTCAGTATAGTGTGTGTGTTCATTTTACCCCCACTGTACGGCAAAGAAAGGATGGCCTAATGTTTTGGAGTACAGGCCTGGGAGTCAGCTCTCCTGAGTTCTGTTTCCAGTTGTCACTATTTCATTCTGACCTTCTGCAAGTCATTTCACGTGGCTGTGTCTTATTGCCCCCATCTAAAATGTCTACTCTAGAGGGAGGGTGTTAGGCTTAATTCATGAATCATTTGGAGACCCTCTGATGGAAAGTGCTATAGGAGGGCCAAGCATTATCTGTCCTAATCTGAGTCACAGCACGTTTCTATACATGCCTCGTTTTTCTGTTTAGAAGTTACGTGTTTTTCAAGCATGTAATAATTTTTGCTTCTCAGAGTTCGCTTAGCCCATGTATTTCATGCCCAAATGACTGTGTAACATGAGCTCAGCATTTTTAAGCAGTTGTCATGTTCCACTGCAGAAGTGGCCACATTTCAGTGGTGGGCAAAGGAGATCTCTGTCTTATCCCTTAACTGCATCACAGAAATATTGATACTCACACCTTCTTGTCAACTGTTGGGATTGGACCACATCCACCCTAATTGAATTGGCCACGGTAGTACTGACTCTCCACTTGGTAAGGCAACTCCCATCTTTTCATGTGTTGTATATTTATACCTGCCTACTTTTTTTCACTCCATGCATCTGATGAAGTGGGTTCTAGCCCATGAAAGCTTGTGCCCAAATAAATGTGTTAGTCTCTAAGGTGCCACAAGGACTCCTCATTGTTTTTGCTGATACGGATTAACATGGCTACCCCTGTTGAGAGATCATTGACCTTTTAAGGGCACAATCCTGCAAGGGGCCAAGTATTCTCACCCCTCACTGACACTTCATGGGAGCTGGGGGTAACACCTGGCAGCATTGAGAGGTGATGCAAAATCTTGTGATGAACCATGCTGTACAAGTGCAAAGCAGTAGTGCTTACCTAGGGGCTGAAACGTGCTCTTATTTCTCTTTCAGGTGTTTCCCTCTTTGCTTTCAGTTGTTATCAGTTAGGTTCACTCTGACATAAAGCTGCTGCCTGGACCAGGATCCCATTCTGCTAGGTGCTGTACAAACAGAGCAAAGCCAGTCCCCCCACCTCCCAAAGCACTTAACGTGTAAGTATAAGACAAGAGACAACAGGTCAATATAGACAGATGCGGCGTACAAGGAAACAATGAGATGATATTGGTTGGTCTAACAACGAGTGGTGTCAGCACAGCGGCAAACCCCGTGGGTGGTGATGGCTGAGCGATTACCCAGTGCAGCCATGTCATTGTTGCCAGTTTCTCTGAGTCCTCTTACACCTTAACTCCCAAAGTGGAATTGAAGGGGGATACAGGAGATATTAACAAACGCCAAGGGCGGGACTGGCAAGGAATTTACTGGTCTCTATTTCTAGGCCTAGGGCCACATAACGACTGCATCACCTTTTGAACTTTTTTTAGTCTCTGCTAAGGATCTCAAGGTGCTCTCCGGACAATTAAGCCTTAGAGCACCTCTTCCACAGATGGGGAAACTGGACCCCTGAGAGTTGTAGTGAATTGCCCAGTGTCGCAGCAAGCATGGGACAGAGCTGAAAAGATAACCAGGAGTCCTGCCGGCCAATGCAGGTGTGGGGCAGGATGATTATGGCAGTGTGGGAGCTTTAAAGGATGTATTGTGACATTAGAGTTGTGTGTGTATTTTTTATTTTATTGTAATAATCTGGAGGCTCCCAGAGTTTGGTCGAGACACTTGTAATAAATGTAGTTTAAAATAAGTGCTGCGAAAAGCAGATGGGGGCAGCCTGAGCCCTCTATCAGATATTGGAGTCATTTCTGTTTCCCACCTGCGTTAAACTCAAGGAAATAACCTCCTTCCAAGCACATCTCTGAAAACTGCTGCTTTAAACTCGCTGGGAGAGGAACACACGCACCTAAGGGGACTGCTGTTTCCATGGTGATTTATAGCCGTTGTCTCCCACCTTCCTACACACAGGTGGTTTAAATAAGGAGCTTAGCCAGAGAGGAAAGGTGCTTTATTCCTGCTGGCAGAGAGAAGCTACTGGAGATGGTTCAGGGGGTAGCTCTGCTGCATACAGGCTGGCCCTGGTGGTTTGCAGATTCTGAGTAATGAAGAGGAGAAGTTCCTGTTCTGTTTCTATGTAAAGCCTGGACCGCAGGAGTGTAGGGTGGTGACTTGGGTGGCTGCCTAATATGCAGCTGTGCGCGGCCTGGGATGCAAAGACTCCTAGCAATGGCCTGGAGAGTTTTGCCTTCTGGATGGTACAGGTCAGCGGAGTTAGAATTACCTTGATTTACAGGGAAATGTTTGTTGCGAGTGATGCGGACAGTCCTGCTTTACCTGCGTTAAGCTCTCTGGAGAAATTGCCGAAAAGATGTTTGTGACCTGCCACTGAACACCGTCTTCCCCTTTTTTCCTGGAAGTACTTTGTAACAGGCTAGCTCTGAAAAACAAAACTGGCCTAGTCTTGGGAAATCCTGCCCTCTGCTGGCCAGAAAACTGCATTTCAATTGCAAACCACTTGGTTTTGCAAGTGGACCCACCCTGGCCAGCTTGGCTAGGTCACTGTTACAGTAACCAGCAATGTCATTTATTTGTCTAGTTTCAAGGCTTCTCTGTATTTAAAGGAAGGTGTCTTGCTATGATCACTGACTTCCAGGTATAGTGACCCCATTGCATTCTCACTGAAAGTCAAGTGTGCTTCTTACTGGCATGCTCCCTGTTCCAATAAGCTAGCTGGGGAGGTATTCGGGGGACACCTCTCTTGTGTGGAGGCCTGTATCCTAACTTGTCCAAGGTAATAAAAGTCCAACTCAGCCAGTTACATAGAATTGCTTGCAATTTTACGAAAATTAGTCCAAACACTGAGGTCTGCTGAGACCATCCCAGGACTGTGTTAAGACATGACTGGTAAACCAAGGACAATGGGCTCGGAAATTAATGAACCAACATATTGATGTTGGGAATTTGGCTTAGCTGGTGAACAAAATAATGAGGGGATGGGTGATGCTGCCCGTCACTCTCTTTTTGGGACTCTTAGTTTCAGAGGGTCATGTCAAAACATCAGGTGTAGATTGAAAGGAATGAGCTCTTCCCCTAGGATCTACCATTACACTGTTGGGCCTTCACTGTCCTGATCAGACCAGGCCAGAGAGGGGGTCCCAGATGACATTCCCACTCCACTGGCTTTAGCTAAATCCTGAACAGCATCTGGCATGAGACTTGAGTTCTTGCTGCCACCCCTCCCTCGTGTCCTTTTCCTTCTCCACTTTTATTTCTTCTCTTTCCTGTCTCTCTTTGCCTCTATCTAGCAAGTGTCGGGCTTAGCTGGCCAAGACAGCTCTGCTCTTTGCAAAACTGCCATGAGCCCACGATCAGAAACAACAGCTAAAAGAAATGCCTCAAACAATCTGAAAAAATTGGCCCGTTTTTGAGTGAGGCTAAGAAGACTAGCAGCCTACTCACAAGTGGAAATCCGCATCAGAGACGGAAGCTGCTTGTTCTATCTCTGTTGTTCTTTTCTGTCCCCTTTTATGTGTTTGTCGTGTTTTGTGTCAAAGCAAGGAGTTGACTGGACTTTAACAACCAGTGCTCCAGCCCATCTCAACTATTTGTCTTTTCCCCAAAAAAGACAGTTATCGTCTTTAATACCTTCTAATAGACCATCAGACAGGGGTGTCCCTATGAAAACTCTTCACCAGCTAAAAGGAAAGGATTTAAAGCATACTGACAGCCTTACTGAATACTTCACATTTCAAATGCTTTAAATGTTTTTTTTTTCCTTCTTGTTCTGTCTCTTTAATGAAAGTTTACAGATATTTTTAGTTGTGGTTGTTGCCATCGGGTTAAGCAGGCCAAGGTCTCTGTACTCAAACCCCCAAACCATGTTTAACTGTTTAATGCCGTACGGTGTCAGGGTCATGTTAACACCATTGACTCTCGGACTCACTTATTCCATCAGAATTCACACCCCTGTCACGCTGTACAAGTGCAAATGTAGCAGCAGAAATCCTGAGACTACAGCGTTTGGGATGGGGCTCTGTGAAGGGGGCCTGTCATCCTGCAGGAAAGAAGGAAGGTTCTGTAGAAGTTTGCAGAAGAGCTAAGGTCTATAAAGTCCAGTGAGTGGCTGATGCTCTTTCTTTTCATCATGCTCAGTTGTGGTCACCAAACCAGAGAGCCCAACATGCATCCCTGTGGTTCATTCCAATCTCTTGACATCTGTGATGACACAGTGGCAAATCACTGGGAGGCACGTGTGGGAACAGACCTCACTGCCAGTCCATCTGCCTCTGCAAGCACAGGCCGTGTGCAGACGCTTCAGTAAACAGCCAGGCGACCCTAGGGGAGGGAGCGAACTTGGCCCCTGCATTAGGGAGCTGAGCATGTGGTCATTGGTGTAACCTTTAGAATAACAAACATGCTTTTCCCCTTAAGGCTGACAGGGCAGCAGGCAGCATAGGTGAGTCAGAGTTTAGGCCCTGGCTTACTGCCAGCTGTTTATCCTGAGCCTGCACTTGGGCCTACCCACACCCTAGGAGCCATCCGTCCTCCTCCAAGTCACATGCAATGATTTTATTTAAACAATGTTTCATGTGAACACGGCGAGAGGATTGACAGCTCTGGGGACCAGCAGCATATCCCCAGTACTGGGAGGGCCCCCATCCATGTGTTCCCGCCTTAGCCTAAAGGGCCCCCTTCTTGGGCTGAAGAGCATAGGAAATGCTAGGCTGGATCAGACCCAAGGTCCATCTAGTCAAGATCTTGTCTCTGGCAGTGGCCAGAGCCAATTGCTTCAGGAGAAGACACAGGAAATGCCATAGTGAACAATTATGAAATGACCTGCTCATAAGAGAGTGGTTGATTTTAAAATGGGTCGGCGGGGGTCTGTTATGTGAGTATAGTTACATATGGAAACATGAGATTTTGACAAACCTATCTTTTTTATTGAAATCTAGAAACAGCAATGGGGCACATATGGGTTTCTAAAAAAAAATAAAAAGTGTTTTCATATTGAGCTTTCTTGGGCCACAATCCCCAGAACGGGTTAAATTGCTCCTATGAAATCCTGAAATAACACAGCCTTTGCATTCCTTGCTGGCCGTTTCGAACATAGATTCTGGATGTTAAACACTTGTGATATTCAGGCCATCAGGAAGGTGTGTTTCCTCTTATTCAAGTCCCATGAATTGGAGTGATACCTCCAGATTTTCTGTGCCTAAAACGCAATCACAAAATGTGTTGCCATCGGGGAACATATGACAGCTCCTGCAGGTGTCTGGGTTGTTTTCTCCACTGATTAACATGATTCCACCTTTTCTAGATAGATCATTGTTCAGCACAAGCCACAAAGGAATTCCAGCTGAACTGGGATATCCTAGCGGAGGGAAGAGGGTTCTTGTGCTGGCAGCTTCCTTGCGTTCAGCCAGCCAACATTGCAAGTTTTCTTCCCACCAAGATGCTGTGCTGGGAATGGAGGCCACAAGCTGTGAACGAGGCAGTGGGTGTTGATAAACCATGGGAGATGCCCTGGGACACGCAATGTTTTGTGGAGCTGATGCTCAGCTTTTGGATTTCCCATAGTTATTGAAGCAACGTGGTGGTCAGCCCAGTAGAGCTTGCACACTTGTCTTGCAGTCCCCTGGGGCTGGGTGAGGCAGGTGGGTTACTTCCGTGCTGGCTTGGGGCAGCATCGAAGTTGTTGCAGTGGTGCTGCTGGTTTGGCTGGGCCTGGCACAATACCCCGCCATCACTGCACTTGAGGAAGAGAATGAAATACAATCCCAGAGGCTGGACAAGCATAAACCTGTGCTGCACAGTATCTGCTGGCAGAAAACATGGCAGCTCAGATACCCTCTGATTTCCATGCCATGTTGCTGTATCACGGCACTTCTCTTAGCCCATGACTAGGTGCTTGCCCTGCTGCCCCAGGTGCTGTGGACAGTGGTGGTGAGCTGTTAATGTGATGCAGGCTGTTGTCTGTGGGGTTAACATAATGCAGCCTGTCTCTGTCATAGATAAAGAACCACCACTACATAGATGACCCAGCTGATGCAGACGAACACTCCAAAGAGCAGGCTGAAGAGAACCAGGGATCGGGCTTTTTTGGATGCTAGCTTGGCTTGGATCAGGTCTCCTCTGTTCAGGGCTGCTCGTGTCTAGGGTTGGGGGAGAGAATGTGGACAATGAGAAGAGAGGTGCAAGTTCCTTGCACTTCAAAAACATTTCTGAGGCCTCCCAGACAGAGGGCCCTGTTTCCCTGTAAAGAGCTTTAAGCATATCTGATAAAAACCAAAGGCACTAACTGTGACTAATGAAGAGAGAAGAAATTTGAGACCATCTAAGGCTCTGACTATGGATCCCATGCAGAAAACCAGCAAGCACGGTCAGCACCCTTCCCAAAAGCCTCTTTGTTGATAAGAAACAGCACTGGTCATCTATCCAGACAGTGCAGCAATATGCCCCAGGCTGTCTTTCAACCACTGGCTTATTCACCCTGACAGACACACAGGAGTACATTGTCTGGCAATAGTGACCCATGTACAGATGTGTATGAACTAAGCAGCCATAGGATGACCAGGGCATTATTTTATTTCCAGAGCTCTGGGCTAAGTCCAGAGCTTTACTTCACAGACCGCAATCAGCATTGGGAATTCTCTGCCCCATAATGTACTTGCAGAATCCATGTTACTGGGATTCAAGGAGGAAACAGACAGTTAGTTGGGACTCCTGGTATAAATGGGAATTGGAAGTTTAACCATGGAGCTGGATGGTCACGTGCACCATGCTGAACTGATCAAGAGCTCTGGAGAGGAAGGGAATTCTTCCTGCCTGCCCACATCCCAAGCATGTGTTGACAGGGGCCTCGTTGACCCGTCCTTTAGGGCATTAAGCAGAGCTTTCTTAGGGTCCTATGAGCTTATCCTTACAGCTGAGAATGTCCCTTATATAAAGTGGGGACATGGGGAAGAATCCCACTGAAATGAACATGTAACTGATGCCTAGCAACTGGAGTGCTTCTATCAATGCTGCCAATTGTTCAGTGTAACCAACCACATCCCTATAGGTGAATAAACTATATTAAGCACAGCGACCCCTCATTCCTCCTCCAACCAAATTGAAAGCACCCAGGCACCGGGAAGGAAAGGGCACGTCCTACCTCATGGGAGTAGACAAGGGCGATCACCCCTGTCAATAAGCAGCAGAAAACCGTCACCAGCACCGACTCCACCATATAATCTTTAGGCGGGCGCCTCCTGTCTGCTGCTCCTGGAAGCCTGCTGGCAGGAAGCCCATTGTACTGCAACACAGAGCAAAGGGTTCTGGTCATTTTTGGACACCTGTGACATGGAGAGAGGGATCCCAGGACAAAGGGCCACTGCCTTAGGTATCCCTTTGCTGTGGAATTGCTGGAGTTTCAGATAGGAGAGGACCTGTGTAGTAGGTGAACCCACTTCCTCTGAGGGATTGCTCCTTATGCTATTTATTTCTCTGTCTACTCTGGATTTCCAGGTCTCACACCTTGAGGCTTCCACCATTTCCTCTGGGAGGCAATTCTGCACCATCCTTTTCTAGGACTTGTGGGAACTCTCTCTGCAGTGTACAGACCTGCCTGTTTACGCACCCTTGCCATCTGCTGGCTTCCCCTTCTGACCCAGCTGCTGGAGGCTGAGCTGAGACTAGCCTACAAGTTGCTGAGTCCATGTAGTCGCTTTGCACTGCATGTGCTCAAAGCTGGCCCAGGTGTCTGCCTTGGGCAGTATGTGAAGTCTCTGCCTTCTCCTTCCCCCAAAGTTGGTGAAAGATTGGCCCCAGGCAGGAAGCTCATGCATGGATGCGACAGGCTAGGTAACTAATCTATAGTGTCGCTGCATGCTGGTAATGGGGGAGACTGCAGGATAGGGACGAACATTACACTCAACAGTTATGAGATGTGCTACCGTGATTACATACAATAGTGTATGGGAAGGAGCCAGGAGGTAAATTCTGCTGCGAAGGTTCTGGCTGGTACATGATGGGCACTTGTCCTGAGATGGCCTGGAAAGGTGGGTACATCAAGTGAGCAGTCTTAGGGTCTGGAGGAGAATAGGGTGGAGGATCCCCAACAAAGCTTGTGTTGGTGACTCCTGATGTGCACTTGGGTTCTTGCCCATCACGTGTAGGGAGGTTGGGCTCAACCATGGTGTTTGTGAGTCCAGAAGAAGATGTACTTCCAGTGCAGTCCTGCTGCTCCAGGCCTGTAATCCCTCCTCCGCTGTGGTCTGGAGTGGCACCCCAGGCTGGCCCCATCGCTCCTTCCATGCTGGCATTGCCCCCCTCCGGGGGCTCGCAGCTCCTCAGTCCCTCGGTCAAGGTGCAGGAGAGGTCACCTTCCATCTCTGGCCCTTTGAAGAAATTGCAGCAAAGGTTAAAATGAGTGACAGGCACTTGCTGATATTGTTGCTTTGAGGACATGAAGATTCCTCATTCCAAAGTGCTCAGACAAACTGGAAATGCCTCTGCAAACTAATGTGACTCACACGAAGAAGAACGGCTCTACATGGAGCTGAGCAGCCAAAACAGCTCATCCTCACATCCACACTGGGGGCCTCCTGGATCCCTTCTGCAGACAAGCTCAGCCAAATAAGAGCCACCCTTGAACTGACCCAAGACTGTTTGCAGCAGGACAAAGGGCAGCCAGCTCTTTTCCCCATTAGCTTTGTTTTTCTCCTGTGCCACAAGCGGCTATGCTGAGATATTGTGGGGGTGCTGGGAGACCAGAAGCAGCAAGCCCCAGAAATCTCATGACACATTGTTCTCTGGAGGTTTCCAGCTGAATCCTATTGGCCCAGGAGAGGGACTTATTCAAATCTCAGAACCTCTAGAGACCTGGCTGGGCACAATGACTTCTGCTTTTACCCAATACTTACGAATCGGCCAAAAGCATAGAATTGCAGTCAAAATGGTGTTTGTGTACCTGTCTCACAGGCCAAGTGAATAGCTAAGACAGAGGTGGCTGTTAAAAGGCTGTAAATCTCTGTGTACACCTCTCCCCTGATACAACGCTGTCCGCGGGAGACAAAAAGTCTTACTGTGTTATAGGTGAAACGGCGTTATATTGAACTTTCTTTGATCCGCTGGAGCACGCAGCCCCGCCTCCCCTGAGTGCTGCTTTACTGTGTTCAATCCAAGTACATGTTGTTTTGGATCACGTTATATCGGGGTAGAGGTGTACTTTAGTCCAGATCTGATTGACAAGAACAGAAGAATTTCGGTGTAATTGCACCTCATTTGCTCCTTGAACTGAGCATCGGCCTGTTGTTTACAAGGGCTCTGCTGATGAAGAGTTTATTTCATATCAGATCTGATGTTTAATCACTGCTTGGTGGCCTTACTGCCTTTTCCTCTGCCCTGTTTTTTTTGTTGATGGCTTGGCTCTGCATACTAGGGGATGTTTGCTTTTTAATAGGAAATAAGCTCAGGCTCGTCTTGGAGAGGAGAGGAGAGAAGAAGGGAGTTCACGAAACAAAAAAATTCTGTGACTTTTTGGAAACTCTTATCATAGCATGTTGATATGTGAAATTAAAAGTGCTGTTGAAAACATGATCGGGTTATTTACATGTGTCTCAGCACAGAAACTTGCATGACTTCATGTATATGATCTACATGGGGACAACATGTTATGGTGGTTTCTAATATTACTGGGGGGGGGGGAAGCCAGTGTGTCCTTACCATCCTGGACAACTCTGTCAGCTGCTGTTGTGCACCAAATCTCAGCTCATGGTGATTTTTCAAGCCGGCAGAAGCACAGTAGTGCTCTGTAGCTATGCAACTGTCACAGCCACTTTCTCTGTGTAGTGCACCTTTTAGATTTTGAAGGACTCTGCCTACGTACACAGATGGCTGTCCTTTGATTCTGAGGGGCTGCAGCTTGTTGCACAGGAGATTCACACACTGTGCTCTCTCCTGCAGTGTTTGCCTTTGTACCTGTTGTTTTCTTTTAAATGGACATAAATTATTGTGCTTAGCATATACATTAATTGCTAACGCTTACCACATATAAGCGCTTTTATAAATGGAATGCACTGCACAGTTAAATAATTCCCATAATGCCCCTATGCTGTGGGTAGATAAGTATTCTTTATCTTCATTTTATAGGTGGGGAAGCTGCTACAGCAAGGTGAGGTAGCTTGTGCAAGGCCACAGGGTGAGTCAGTCACATATCCGGTAAGATCACTACAATTTGGGGCTTGCTGATTAGAATCTGTAAATCTCCTTTCCCCCATTCTAGCAGAAGGGTGTCTGCAATAATAATGCTCCTCCCCATAAGCAAATGCCTGAAAAAGGAAGTGACCTGACAGAGCAAGAACCTTCTCACTGGCTGCTCTGGAGTGCAATGGCACTTTGGTCCAAGGTACAATGCATTGGGCTATTGAAATGTTGCTATGGGCCCAGCTGCAGCTGGTGGTTTCTGAGAGCATAGCTGGGCATCTGACACTTTAAAATGAGGCTGTGTTGTTGAAGGGAATCTGGGACTCCTGGATTCTATTCCCTGCTCTGCGACTGACTTTTCTGCGACTCTGTGTGTTTCTAGTCTTCATGGACTTTGGTGTCAAGACAAGAATTAAGTTTGAGTATCGCTGTGGGCGTGCTGAGTCTTAGGTGGGCAGGGTTGTATGCCACTGATCTTCCAGGGGTCTGGGAAAGGGATCTAGAGGAGGAAGAAAATTTGCTGGCCAGTATGTCACTGCTGATGTTAAGGGGAGGTCTATGCTAAGGGCATGTTTGGCATTGTGTTCTCAAAGAGAGAAGACATGAACTCATCCCATGTGACACTGGGCAAGTTGCATCCTCTCCGTGCCTTGGTTTCTCCATTCTTAAAATGGGGAGAATGATCTCTTTCCAGGAAGGTGATTGGTTGGTGACACACTTTCAGATCTCTGGAAGAAGAGTGCTATATGTTTATAAAATGCCATCACTGTCTGAATAATCCCCTGCAGGAAATTCTCCATCAGCTGGAAGCCCCTAGAGTCCCATCTTGGATGCTTGGGATTCCAGACAACATAATGAGAATTAAACCAAACCAAGGCAGACACATATCCTAAGGCTGCTGCCTGCCTCCCTCCCTCCGTAGTGGCTGCCAGCACAATACAGCAGCCTCAGGATAGGTTGTAATGCAGGGCGTCCATCTCAGCCCGGCTTCCACACTCAACAGGACACACCTCCACTGGGGCATGTCTAACGGGGGTTCTCTCACCTGAAGCTGGGACCTGCCAAAGGGAGTGAGAGGCCCAGCACCTGTCCAAACTGGGCTCCCTCCCTACTGTGAAATCCTGGTTGGGTCTTGGCTCAGGTTCCAGACTTTAGAGTTGGTTGCTGGTTTGTGCTGAGAGTGAGAGCCTGCTCAGGCTGCACTTCAGCAGGAGGGACCTGGGCAGAACCACCCAGCTAACTGCTTTGGATCAAGACAGAAATGACCCTTCCTGCCCGAGGGGCCTGTGAGTGAAGTGAAATGTCTTAAAAATGGCCCTGACCCTGTAAGAAATTCTACATTGAATATTAACCCCCTAGAGGGCCTAGAACCGCCCTCCATAGCACACAGAATTTTTTTTAGGCCTTGCCCAATTTCTGTGGCCTGGTCAATCAGGATAAACCCTCGTCCCAGCTGACTGGACCTCCCCACGCACGCTCGGCTCTCCATCGGGGTATTTCCTGCTCGGTATCTACCATAACATAAACCACAGCCTTCCTGCTGTTCAGCCACTGTAAACACCACGTGCTGGGCCGATAAGGGGAAATAAATAAAAGCTGAGGTAGGCTAACATCTGGCCTGATGGGGGGAGGTTTGTCAGAGCAGAGCAGGCCCCATGGAGTAGCTGTTACTAGGCCAAAGTGTAGGCGCTCACCAAATTTGGTGTCAGTATCAGAGGCCAACAAACATCCATGGCTCCTCCTGAAGGGGGAAATATCCCAGGGCTGGGTGTGTTCTGCAGAGTGACAGGTCAGCAGAGTGAGCACAGCAGAGTAGGGAGCACCCCTGGATGGCTGCTGGCCATCCAGCTGTAGCTTCTATCTTAAATTCCTTTGCCAAGAGAGAACCTACTCCAGGGCTTTTGACTCTCCCCTCTGGAGGAGAAGAGCAACTGCAAAGAAATCCAAGTAACAGTCACCCCTTCATTATTATATTGCTAGGTTTGTGTGTGAATATTCCACCTTCTCCAGACCTCTGCGACCCAAGATAGCAATGGCTTTCCTTCCTACATGGGGATACCGAAATAAGGAGGCTGCATGACTTTCCCAAGGTCAGTGCTTGAGTCAGTGTCAAAGTTAGGACTAGCCCTCAGGAGGCAGACTATTAATTGAAAACAAACAATGCTAAAATGAGAGACAGGGATACACACGCCTGCCTGCCAGCCAGCCAGCCAGCCACCCCCCACTAGAGCGCTTCTCTGGAACTAGAACTGTGGGGAAAATGGATTTTTTGGTTCACTGATAGTTTTGAAAAATCAGAGAAAAAAATCATTTTGGGTGAACCCAAAAGTGAAATTTTCCAGTTCAGCAAGTTGAAAAGTTAAATAAATTTAGCTCAGTTGGAGTCAAGCTAAATGTTTTATTTCAGTTTTGAGCCCCCCTCCCCTTTTTAAATTAAAGAAATAAAGGTAATTTTAAAAAGAAGGCATTTCCAATCAGAAAGTCAAAATGTTTTGTTTCAAATTTGACAAAAAATGTTTTGACTTTTGCAGATTTTTTCTGTCAGCTAAAATAATTTGCCAACATCAGCATGAATTTGTGAAATATGTCAATTGACCTGAATCTGCCCCCGCCTCCCAGAGGAAAAAAGGTTATATTTGCTCAATCTATATGTGTCTTCTGGTCTTTGAATGAGCTCCTTGGGACCCTCCCTTAATGAGACCCAGCAGTAGAGCACTCCCAACACCCAGCTGTGCCAGGGAAGGAATTGATCACTTATGCTGACTTCTCCATTCGGGCCGTCTGTGGGAAGCGGCTATGTGCATTCCCCTGGCAAGTGGGCTGGTCCAAGCCGCAGAACAGCTGTATATTGGGCAATCCTCAGATGGTACTGCAGGGAGACACAGCATCTTTATCCTGTGCACACCTTACAGCAGTCTGGATACTGCAGAGGCTGCACCTGTGATCCTGGCATTGGGATGTCACTGGGCCTGCTCCTCGGCAGCTGGCCTTAATATTGATGTTCAGCATCACACAGGATGGATTCAGTGAAATCCAATGAAATTCGAGGGTTTTCCAGGAGAGCAGCTGGAACCCAGCTGTCTCAGCTGAGTTTTGCTCTGAGGTTGTGACATTTGTTCAAACCCAGAACTCAAAGCATGTGCTTCATATGCTCCAAGCCAGCTAGACGTCTGCCTGATTCCACTCAGCTTACTGGCTGCCTCATGGATACACCTGCTCACATGTGTCCCCACGCCCACGACCCACCAGGTGGCTGAAGAGCCACCTACAAACAGCCTATGCTTGAAGCTGCCGCGCCTGGAGGCTCCATATAGGCATGGAGGAGAAAGAACCTGTTTGAGTTGCTCTCCTATCAAGCATCAATTCTTGGGGCAGACTTTCCTCTTGGAAACTAGGGCTTGGGTTTTGGCTGCAATTCCTGAACGAGGGGATTGCCTGCATGCTGTTTGTGACCACCTTTGTCCAAGGACTGGTGTATGTAGTGTAAATACCCTGATTCCATGCCACTGGTTTCTCCTGTTAGGCAACTGACTGGCAGCGCCCTGAAATCTGCTGCAGCTCAACAGTGTGAGAATTCACTCCCCCTCTTTGGTGACTGGGAGCTCCCAGCCACATGGAAAATCTCCCAGGTGACTGGGAGCTCCCAGCCACATGGAAACTCTCCCAAACACGGACAGACCAATTTCCTCCTTCCCTAAAAAACACCATGCATCTGTGAATCATCAAAGAGCTCTGGCAACTGGCACCAGTCTCTAAGGTGCTAATCTCCAGAGGGGGTTTCTCTTTACATGAATTAATAACGGTAAGAGGTAACATGCTCTGAGCCTCGTCTGGGAATGTGGAATTCCTGAGTTTTAATCCTGGCTCTGATGCTGACTTGCTGTATGACCTTGAGTCAGTCACCAAACTCCTCCTGTGCCTCAGTTTCACCACCTGTGGCAGGAAGATTATGGTATTTTCTTGGCTCACGGAGGTGATTGTATAACTCTTGGTAGACCCTAGTTGGCTACAAACTGCACAGACTACAGGGGTCTCCCGCCTCCAGACACAACCAAATGCAGTTGAACGAGACCTTATAGAGCTGAGCACTCGCCTTAGAGCCAACCCAGTGTACGAAGAGCAATGTCCAGGCATCGTTAACTTCGCCCAAAAGAAAGGAAAGTTCACATTACCTGAATCAGAGGTCATGTCTCTCTCTTCTTAGTCGATTTCACTCCAGACCATGCTGGTGAGCAACCCAAAGCAGAACGAATATTCCCTTTCAATGGGATCAGCTGTTCTTAGGAAACTCTATTGAGCTATCTACGCTCCTGATCTAGAGAGAGAGAGAGTCTCTTCTTCCTGCATTTCCCTGGGGAGTGACTGTCCCGTGAACTAAGCCGTGCCTCCTTCCCTGCTTGGATTCAGTTTCCTGGGGCTGAGCTGAGCTTTATTAATAATTGACAAGCTTGTTTGCAGATGACTGTGTACACAAGGGCAGCGGCAGCTCCCGTGCCATGGTGTTCCCAGCCAGGCCAGGCTGTACCAGTATCTCCCTGCTCCTGAGGGCGGGGTGGAGGGGGGGGGGGATGAAGGCCAGATGTAGTGAGACCGGCCTTCCCTATCTACCCTGGCAGAGTGAGCATAAGCCTGTCAGAGCCTGCTCCAGATAAGGGGATACAATAGAGGAGGAGGGACACCCCCCAAACAGGCCACGAAGCCCTTTGAACTGTAAATACCTGTTGGAGCCAAATCATACTAAATAACTGTGATTGGGAGCCAGGGCTGGTGTTTCCTTGGCTTTTAGACCTGGAATAGGGTGGTGGTGCTGCCTTGAGGAGAGGAAGAGGGGCTTCTGCCTGAGAGCAGTTCAAGGGAGGGACTATCATTTAAAAAACCCAATTTCACCCATATGGACAAAAGAATCACCTTAAATCAGCCCCTTGCATCAGTGTGAAATGTGTCTGGGAAGAGGGGCTTTTTACACAATGCAGGTTGGTATGTTCCCTGTTCAGTCAGGGAGCAGGCCACTCTCTTCGTCTTTACTAAGCAGTGAATTGGTGGTGAGAATGTTGAGTAGTGTTGCTGTGAGCTGTTAAACTGCCACTGTGTTCCACCCCAGAGATGGCTGTATTTCCATGGTGAGTGAAGTGAGCCCTTTTATATACAGTTTATAAAATTCTCTTAGAACTGTCTGGGTGAAAGTTATTGGAGCAGTAGAGCCTGTTGTCATTAATTTTGTTTCTCTCATTAGCCGTTTAATGAAAAATAATAAATTGGAGAAATAGGTGATGATTAAAAAAATCAGCCATAAGAGAATATTAGCAAATGAATAGATTCAGCAAGACAAGGGTTAAAATAGAGCCAAAGAAAAAAGACAGATGTAATATCTTCTGTTGTAGCCTCTCCCTGCTCTCAGGGGAGGGGACTATTGTCTGTCATGGGCTCGATCCTGCCAAACCCTTGTGCACGTGACATCAGTAACTTTACTGACTCGTCAGTCCCAGTGATTCCAATGGGACTGCTCACCAAAGTAAAGTTACTCACGTGTGCATTTGCAGGACTGTAATCTCTTTGGGACAGGAGCCTGTCTTTTACATTTGTAAAGTGCTCGCCTGGCGTGGAGCCTTGTATAACATCGCGATACAGGTCCCCACAACTAGTAAATATTTGGGGCGTGCACTGGGGAGAATCTGTTAGTTTCCAAGTGGCAGCTGTCAATGAACAAATGTGAGATGAACTTGTCTTCTCTCTTCACTGAGCACAGTAGAGTACTTGGGGATCACGTGGCCTCTAGGAGCCACCATCTTTAATTTCCAGGCAGCCCTCGCTGAACTGCAGCCACCCCTGGGGTGGAACACAGCCGCTTTTTTTTTTTTTTAACAGAGCACAGCAATGCTACCTGGATGGCAGTTGTGACCGAGCTGGCATGGGTGGACACTGATTTGGGGCCTGCGAAGAGTTGGAGGAGCTCCTTTTCCAACCCCAGACAAGCAGAGATGCTTGAAATTTTTCAAATGAAGTTCATTTTGTCACAAATGGCTTTTTTGTTGCAAAAATAATTTTTTTTGTGAAAAGTTGCCTGTTTTTTTCCCCACAAAAAAAATCTCGCCTTCTCCACAGCATTTCATCCATTAAAACATTTTACCAAAACCTGGCGTTCTCTAAAGATTCGATGACGTCTTCAGTAAAAGGGCTGCAGAGAGCAAAACTTGGGAAATTGTAAAGGGGGAGGGAGACCCAAACTGGATCTGTTTCAAGCCCTTTGAAGTTAAAGCAACTTTGTAACTTCTCGTGAAAATGTCTTGTCCGGCGCTAAGCAGCAGCGGTCATTATATTGCCTCCCTCAGGGGGACAGGAGGCTCGGGTCCTGGTCTCCACACAGCTTTTGTGCTGGTATAACTGTGATTTGTTATGGATATAGTTATATTGGTACAGGCTCTGGTGTGGAAAGCGGTACAGCTTGGGCGAGTAGCTGAGCTCTCAGGAATCTACGGGTGTTGTATTACACCAGCAAAGCTCTTCTAGCTGGACACACCTATGCCAGCACTTTGCACTAGTATAGTAACGTGAGGGAGCAGTTTTGTCAGTGTAACTATGTCTGCACTCCAGATTTCTGTCACTTCGGCTATGTTGATCAGGAATCGCACCTCCTCATGCCGCCGGCCAACACAGCCGTGCCAGCAGAAGTCTGTCCTTTCCCTCCCCCAGTCTGCTTTGTTGGGCAGTTATTTCTGCTGCTATACCTGGGCTGTGAGGGTAGCCCAGGTACCAGTGTCTAAAAACAAATTCCTTTCCATGTTCCTGATGCCTCTTACCCTCCTGTACTTGCTGCTGGCTCTGTCTTTGGTGCAGCAGGGGCACCAATCAGCCTTAAATCCCTACTCCTTGCCCCATTTGCCTTTCAAACACTTTCCCTTGCTAAGCTTGTCTGTGCTGCCACCCTGCTAACTGCTGGGTCAAGATGAAGATGTGTTTACAGAGAGACCTAGGACTGGATTTGCAAGAGCTGCTGAAGTAGGGGCAGGACCAGGATATCAGGAAGTGCTGAAGATCAGGAACAAGACAAGAGGATGTGGGGGTGCGAGGCAGGACTGGGATGGCCAAAGATGTAGTAGCTACTGGCAGCTCCACAACTTCCATGGAAAGTTGAATGTATGTTAATTTTTCCAGTAGCAGTCTCAGTGCAGCTGATTCACTTGCTCTGATGATTATTTCCTAATCTGCTCTTTAGGAATTGAGTTCTGTGGTTTATTAATTTTCACTTTAAAGTCAAGGCTGAGTCAGAGTCACTGGTAATTCCATGTAAGGGTCAGGTGTGTCTGGGACAGGCCAGCAGCCACGCTGTGGTTTTGTTTGAGTTTGAATTGTGTTTTGCACTCTCATCTGGGTTCTCTTTAAAATGTTCTCCAAGGATTGTCGTAGTGTGTCTGTTTGTTACAGACACCCTTGTCTTGCTGACAGCTAACCTGGATGATCACGGGCTATTGGCAGCTGCTAGATGGTAATGTGCTGTGTCACGGGCATATCCAGGGACAGAGCCACCATGTTACATGACCACGTCTCTTACTGTGTAATGTGAGTGGGTCAAGCTGAAGGTGATGTGCAGTGCAGTATTAAACCTCCCTCTCTTCCCTCACTTCTGGCTGTTCCTTTATTTCTGTGGCTGCAAAGGGTGCCGTTGTCAGATTCAAAGGGGTTGTAGCCTTTTTTCCTGAGATTTCATCAGACTGCAAAGAATTAATGAGGACCCAGGAAATGCAGCTCCCTTTTGTGATGGTCAAACAATCAGATAGCTCCACAATTATCAGTTAAATGGTCTGTGTTAATTTAAGAGCATTTAAAACAATTTCCCATAAGCGAAATCTTCAGCAGAATTTACCTTATGTCAGATTTGAAAATCTCTGATTTCCTATTAATTCCAATGGCGACTGCGTTTCCCATATCCAGGGTCGGCTCCAGGCACCAGCATTCCAAGCTGGTGCTTGGGGCGGCAGTCCCTGTTGTTTTGCCCCCAGGCAGCGTGCCGAATTGCTGCCGCGGAGGGCGGGGGCAGTCCGTGTGCCCTTAGGGTGGCAGGCGTGTTTGTGCGGTGAGAGCAATTCAGCGGCTGCTTCTATGTTTAGTTGTCCGGGGCGGCTTCAGCTAAACATAGAACCTGCTGCCCAATTGCCGCCGCTGCAGAAACGCGCCTGCTGCCTGAAGGGCACATGGGCTGCCCCCGCCGCGGCGGCAATTCGGCGCGCTGCTTGGGGCGGTGGAAACTGTAGAGCCGGCCCTGCCCATATCACCCTGTTACTGGATTGTTAACATTTTTCTCTGGGTGTAAATAGTTGAATGATTACATCCGACACATTTTTAAGTTTGACTGATTTATTTTTCTTCGCAGTGCTTAGAGTATGTGCCCTGCCTCCAGTTTCTGTGGGAAGGGTTTTAGAGAGTAAGATAGACCTTGATTCCAACTTTCTTACTGGGTTTATGGTTGACCATGAACACTAGCCCCGCTGAGGGGCAGAACTGGCTTATTACCCTGCAATTTCTTTTACATTTCTCATGGTTCCTAATCCACTTCTTGCCTTGTCCACCCCAATTTGTTCATATAATTGGGGGTTTTGCTACGCTGTCCCTTGGTTGCACTTCTCATATATAAATGTGGCCCATATTTGAACCTGGCCTTTCTGGGTCTCGGGGATGCATTTGTTCCATTATGTTGTTAATAAAATCTTTGGGTTTTGAGTCTATTTTTAGAGACAGGTTCCTGTGAAATTGCCTGGATGATGTTCTGAGGGGAATGGGGCACTGACCCAGCTGCCTTCCAAGATATTCCCTTCCAGTTTTTTTGCTTTGAGACAAATCCGTACTACTTCAGGGAAATGGTCAGAATGGAAAGTAATATTTGGCTAGCCTAAAAAAGTCCTTTGGAGTTTTCAGGACTTTGATTTTACATGGCAAACAGACTTTTCTTTCTTCTTATCCTTACAGTGAACGCCAAGTCCTCGCCTTTCTCTCACCTGAATCTTGTCTAAAAATTCCTCTCACAACTGCCCTGTTCCTGTTTGCCATCTATTTTCTAGTTCTCTGATAGTGTTTATCTTCTGATACTGGCTTCCGTACAATCTGTTGTCTGTTTCTGCTATGTAGAGAACACTCGTGCATTGTAGATAGCCTGGTAATAGTGTAGATTGATAGTCAGATTTCAGAGGGGACCATTAGTATGACCTCCTGCATAACACAGGCCAGAGAATTTTGCCAGTTGATGCTTGCCTCAAGACTGTAACTTCTGGTTGAGCTGCAGCATTGTGATGTAAAGACTTCAAGTAACAAAGAATCCACCACAACCCATGGTTGTTCCAGTGCTTAATGACCTTCACTGTTAAAAACTTGTACCTTATTTCTAGTCTGAGTTTTTCTTGCTTTCAGCCACTGAATCTTGCTATGCCTTTGTCTGCTAAATTACTGAGGTCTCTACTATCAGAAATTATTATAAAGCTTACTCAAGAGTTTAACAATCCTCATATATCTACGTGAGTTGGGAGAGGGCAGAGACCCTCTGACAGATGTCTGGCCAGTAAGTTTTGAAGGGTCTTGGCCTTGTTTCTGGTAGGCAAGTATTAAAAAAAAAAAAGCAATACTTACTATTGGCATGTTGACCCCTTTGTTGGGAGCCTCAGCAGAGAGGACAGCGACTGAAGGCACTATGGAGAGTGACTGTCCCTCTAAATTCCACCCATGCTATACCTGCTCTAGGGGAAAGAGGCTTTTACTCTCCAGTAGTGTCAAGCTGGCATCTTTTAGCAGCTCTGTTCTCACGCAGGGCCTGGTCCAAAGCCCACTGAAATCAACGGGAGCCTTTCAGTTGACGTCAGTGGGCTTTGGGTAAGGCCTTTGAGAAAAAACAATAAAAAAGGGAGAAAACTGAACAGCAAGCTCCCAAAACATGTCCCTTTCCCAGGCTTTGGGAGCTAAAAGCCAGAGCAGCTGCTGCTAAGAACCATTAAAAGCAGCAGTGAGCTGGCAAACTGGGGCAGGGGGTGCATAAAAGAGGAGGAGAGAGTCTGGAAACCTTTACAAAGAAAATTACCTCAGTTAAGAAATTAGAAAGCCTGCTTCCCCTGCTACAGGCTGCCCTGAACCTGCCCCTGAGGTGTGTCTTCTAGAGCCCCACTCTGCCACCACTTACTATGGGAATTCGTTTTTTAAAAAAACAAAAGAAAAGAAAATGTGAATTAACATTAATTCTCACTAGTTACACTTTTTGGAGACAAACAGGAGACTGGAAACTCTGTTTGGCCTTTGCTAAGTGCTTCTGAAAGGTGCGGCCGGACAGATTGGAAAAGGAATCTGCCAGCTTCTTTCAGAAGTGAAATCCTCAACATAAAGGAGAGGCCGTGCAGACTTTTTTAGGCTGAAAGTAAAACTGACCTGCTGCCAGGGAAATTGCTGTAGGCTTCTGACTTTTGTAACCTCCTTCCCCCCAAAACAGGAAGAAAATAAGGGCTCTTGTCTACATCTGGAGAATTGCTGAAAATGTTTACAAGTGTAACTACAGCCCTCTTTATATTATTGTCATTCAGAACAGCATCACTGCATTGATGCTCCCCCTTTGTATGCATCTGTTGTCTCTTGTCTTAGATGGTAAGCTCTCTGGGGCAGGGACCCAGCACCTAGCACAGTGGGGTCCTGGTCCATAATGGGGGTTTCTAGGCACTATAGTAAATATAGACCTGCTGCATTTGTATTAAGTGGGGCTTACACCAGTTATTTACTGGAAAATTAGTGGAGTTAAAGCCTGCTTTGCATCAGAGCAGCCTGTGTGTCTTCAGCCGAACTTTGTATCCGTGTACTACCTGGATTACCCATCTGATAGAGCCCCTTAACGTACATCACTGTATTTTATTGCTGCCAAATTTTCTACTGTTGACCAGCCCATGAAAGGGAAAGTCAGCCAAAGAAAGAAAGTCAGGAAAAAATTCTACATTAGCATTTCTTTGTCAAAGTCAAAGTCTCATGCATTTTTTGGATGACAGATCCAAGGTGGCTGCCTTTTTTACACCACGTTGCGTTTGTTCTGCGATCTTTCATCCAAAGTGCAAAGCATTACGTGTGCTGAATAGCATTTTGGATGAAATATGCAATACACCTCTACCCCGATATAACACGAATTCGGATATAACGCGGTAAAGCGGCGCTCCAGGGGGGCAGGGCTGCACATTCCGGCGGATCAAAGCAAGTTCGATAGAACACGGTTTCACCTATAATGCAGTAAGATTTTTTGGCTCCTGAGGACAGCGTTCTGTCGGGGTAGAGGTGTATATAAAAGTAGCTTGTTGTAATGAAAGAAAACAGTTCTGCTTTGCACTTAACACTTTTTGCTCTTACACATTGCCTTTTTCCAAGAGCTGACTTTAGTTATACTTAGCCCATTGTGAAATGTAGGCTATGCAAGTAGGACGTGGTGTATAACAGTAGTGCATTGCACTTTTGTTATAGTGCATTGTGCTTGGATCTCATTGTGCTTTTGCTGAAAGTACAGAAGGGTGTTGTCATAATTATTTGTGAGGAGGGCGAGTGGCAGTGTTAAAGGTACAGTCGTTTACGTAGGGAGTGAGTGGCATGATATATATGTGCAACCCTTCAAGACCACTCCAGGGGGAGCTCCCAGCTGCTTCCATCTTTTAATATAATATACATGATGGAATCTCTTTCCTTGGTAAATCCAATGGGGATCCTTTGGTCTCTAAATGCTGGTGTACTGATTAGAGCTGGCCTGGGAAGCCCCTTCCCGTGAAAAATTTCACCTTTTTAAAAATGTTTCTTCTTGAATTGGAGTGAAAAGTCAAAAATGCATCATTTTCTTGCAGGAAGAGATATATAGAAAAAATCCTTTTCAGGAGGATCGAAAGGGAATTTTCCAGCTTTCTAGCTGCCCCTGCTCCTTCTCAGTGAGAAACTGCAGTTGACAAGAGGCTTCCAGCCTACGTCCCCTAAGCTTTGCCTGTCTAGCTGCTGGAGCTGAGGGAGTAGGGTGACCACATGTCCGAATATTAGGGGCTTTGTCTTATAGAAGAGCCTGTTACCCCTTGTTCTGATTGTTCACACTTGCTATCTGGTCACCCTAGGGCGGGAGGGGAGACTGAGCACTGGGGAGCTGTCATTGTGATTTTCCTGACAGAAAATTAGGGTTGGGTTTTTTTGGCAAAATTGCAAATTTCCCACGGAAAATGATTTTAGGAAAGGGGCGGTTTTCATCTGCAAAACCATTGCCCTGGCCTGCTCCCAGCCAGTTGCAGTGACCATCTACCCCCTCCCTCCCGGTTTGTAACTCTCCCCCTGTTAACATGTCACCCCCACAGCCCAAGTCTGTCACTCCTCACACCCCTGTCCAGCTGGTCTCTTATCACAAAAAGAACAGGAGGACTTGTGGCACCTTAGAGACTAACACATTTATTTCAGCCGGAGCTTTCGTGAGCTACAGCCCACTTCTGGGGAGGCACAGAACGGAAGAGCCGAAGAAGGGAGCTGTGGCTCAGGCTGATATAAATGTGTTTGTCTCTAAGGTGCCCCAAGTCCTCCTCTTCTTTATGCGGACACAGACTAACAGGGCTGCTGCTCTGGACCCTCTTATCACAGGGGCTCCAGAGCCGAGTGCGCAGGCTCTAAACGCTGCAGATGCAGGAACTACAGCTCCCAGGCTGCCTCAGGGATGTCCGGCGGCTCTCCTAGCGGGCAGCGCTTCGCAGTGGCTGCTGGGAGTTGTAGTCCTGCTGGGGCAGTGGCGACTGGCGAGTAATGGCTTCGGCGGGCAGCAGCCTCGGCGGGGGAGAGGCCGAGCGACCGCACCCCAGGCCCTTCCTGATCGGGGTGAGCGGGGGCACCGCCAGCGGCAAGGTAGGAGCCGCGCTCGGGGCTGCGCCGGGCCCAAGGAGCCCGGGGTGAGATGAGTTTGGCCGGTCTCAGCTCAGCCCCGGTCCGTGCGGCGCACCCGGGGGTGCCGGGCCTCGGCCCCGCGGGGCTCCTCGCGCTCCTCCCCCGGTCCGTACAGCGCAGCCGGGGGGTGCCGGGCCTCCGCCCCACGGGCCTCCTCGCGCCCCCTCCCCCGGTCCGTGCAGCGCAGCCCGGGGTGCCGGGCCTCGGCCCCGCGGGGCTCCTCGCGCGCCCTCCCCCGGTCCGTACAGCGCAGCCGGGGGTGCCGGGCCTCCGCCCCACGGGGCTCCTCGCGCCCCCTCCCCCGGTCCGTGCAGCGCAGCCCGGGGTGCCGGGCCTCCGCCCCGCGGGGCTCCTCGCGCGCCCTCCCCCGGTCCGTGCGGCGCTGCCGGGGGGCGCCCTTAGGGGTGCTGGCCTCCCCACCCACCGGGGGTGCATGTCTAGGTGCTGGGGAGACCTGTGGAGGGGATGGCCCCTGAGTGGGTGGGTGTTTTGGGCGGTGTCTATAGGGAGCCCCACATCAGTTTGCAGCACAGTGGGTCCCTGCCTATGGAGCGGGTAGCCCTGCAGTGATGATTTTGTGGTAGGAGGGTTTGGGTGCTGTTTGTGTGTCTCATTCCGGTTCCCAGACTCCCAAGTGAAAGGAGTTTGTTCGGTCTTGTCTCTGGTTGTGGATAGATCAGCCTCTCGAGGCAGCAGTGGAGAACCAGGCCTCCTGGGGTCTATCCCCAGCGCCGTAACCAACTTGTGTGACTTTGGGCAAGTCACTTCACCCATCTCTGTTCCCCATCTGCCAGGTTAGCAGGATACTGACCTACCTCACTGGGAGACTGACCTGATATTTGTAAAGTACATTTGCTCCAAAGTAGCATCAGTATTATTATTATTAGGGACCAGACCATCACACCTACTTCCCTTCACCATCTGAGTGATCCTGGCTAGCACAAACGGCTCTGGCTCCTGGGGCTCAAACGCGTGGCAAGACCGGGGACAAAGACTCAAAAATGAGACATGAGAAAAGGGCAGGCGCTTTAAAGGACACAGGCTTCCATACCTCAGCCTCTGTTTTCTTCTCCCTTGCTGCAGTTGCATGAGGCAACATTTCTGACGTCAGTGATTTACCATGATAAAAGTGAGCACACACCAAACCTGGAGGTAAACAGGGATCTAAAATGAAGTGCAGTTTTCATAGCAAGACCAGCAAACTCCCAAGTGGGTTGGAACCAAAAGCCTTAGAGAAAGAGCCTCCCACACGCCCACCAATCTCTCACTCTGATTGCTTGTCCATGCGTAATCTTTATTTTGCAGTAACCTTGTCCTGGGAAAAGAGATGCTTGTTAGGGAGCCTGGGGGATGGTTTGTGTAAAAGATAGAGGTTTGCCTAACAGGAGATGTGGAAGGAACCTGCACTTTGCTCTCAACACAAATATTGACCCAGCCCAACGCCAGAGATGACCTCACTTTAGGGAGATGGATGGAGCTGAGGAAAAGCCAGTGCTTTGTTTGGCCTCTGTGGGTATGACTACACTGCAGCTGGGAGCAGCCTCCCAGCCTGGCTGGACAGATGCATGGTGGCTCATGCTAGCCGCCTGAGTCCAAGCCCCACCAATCAGACCCCCCAGTGCTGGGGTCTGAGCTCAGGTCACTAGCTTGAGCTGCCATGTCCACACCGCTCGTGTTAGCACACTAGCATGAGTGTGTGGCCCCAGGCTGGGAGACTTGCTCTCAGCTGCAGTTCAGCCCTATTCTGTGTGGTGTGCCCACTCTCTGAGAAATGGTGTTTTAGTTAGGGCACGATCCACTAACAAATGTTATGTCTGAGAACCCTTTTCCCTGCTCTTTTCAATGTACGCAACCTATTCTAGGTACTTTTTTGTTGGGCTGTCAGCACATGCTTTCTGCAGAGAAACTAAGTTGCCAAGGAGGGAATGTCAACTTCACTGGGGAGGCAAAATGATCTAGTGGTTGGAGTAGGCCTTGGAAGCTAGAAACAACCACCTCACAGATCGTTCTCTGAAAACATTGGCCAAAGGTGCAGCGGTAGTCAAAAAAGCTAGCAGAATGTTAGGGACCATGAGAAATGGGATAGAAAATATCCTATTACCTCTGTATAAATCCATTGTATGCCCACACCTTGAATACTGTGTGCAGTTCTGTCTGCCCCATCTCAAAAAAGATATATAATTGGAAAACGCACAGAGAAGGGCAACAAAAATGATTAAGGGTGTGGCATAGCTTCCATACCAGGTGAGATTAAAAGACTTGGCCTGTTCAGCTTGGAAAAGAGATGGTTAAGAGGGGATATGATACAGGTGTAATAAATCATGAATGGTGGAGAGAAAAGTGTTATTTACCACTTCACATAACAGAGGAATCAGGGGGTATCCAATTAAACTAATAGCTAGCAGGTTTAAAACAAATGTAAGGAAGTACTTCTTTACACAGTGCAATCAGTCTGTGGAACCTGTTGCCAGGGGATGTTGTACAAGCCAAAAGTATAACTGGGTTCAGAAAAGAATTAGATAAGTTCATGGCAGGTAGATTCATTAACAGCTATTAGCCCAAATGGTGAAGGACACAACCTCGTGCTCTGCGTGTCCCTAAACCTCTGATTGCTAGAATCTGGGAGTGGACCAACGGGCTGGATCATTGCTCTGTGCATACTTCGGAAGCACCTGGCACTGGCTACTGTCAGAAGCTGGGCTACTAGGCTAGATGGACCACTGGTCTGTGGCCATTCCTATGTTCTTAAACTGAACCTTGGTTCTAGTCCATGTTCTGTTGTTGGTTACTTAATCTCTCTGTGCCTCAGGTTTGCCATTTGTAAAATGGGAATATCTCATAAACCTTCCCCCAGCCTTCAGGTAGGCAGATGTGATGAACAAATGTTTGTACAGCATTTCTGGAGAGAAGGTGCTCTAGCATTACAAAGTAGCCTTGTGTATCAGATCATAGAATCATAGATTATTAGGGTTGGAAGGGACCTCAGGAGGTCATCTAGTCCAACCCCCTGCTCAAAGCAGGACCAATCCCTAAATGGCCTCCTCAAGGATTGAGCTCACAACCCTGGGTTTAGCAGGCCAATGCTCAGACCACAGAGCTATCCCTCCCCCCTATACCTAGGAAACCTGGAATACTGGTGATAAGGCAATTTAGCCTCCAGGGGAGGGATAGCTCCATGGTTTGAGCATTGGCCTCCTAAACCCAGGGATGTGAGTTCACTCTTTGAGGGGGCCACTTGGGGCAAAATCAGTACTTGGTCCTGCTAGTGAAGGCAGGGAGCTGGACTTGATGACCTTTCAGGGGCCCTTCCAGCTCTATGAGATAGTATATATTTTTATCTCTCTCTCTGTAGCAAAATTGAGCATTCCCAGCACAGTGAGTAATAGGGTTGGAATTAGATTTGTGAACAGAACCTTCCTTGAGATGGTTGCCATGGCTCTGCTCACGTAAAACTGTATCTTAGGTCAGTTCCACTCCATAATCTCTGTGCCCCCATGAATGCATTCTTCTGTCCCATTCCCCAACTGCTTCTTGGAGCAGGTTGTATCCATACCTCTCCTCTTTAAAGCTCACTACAGCCTGGTGGAGGGGTTTTGAATTAGGCAGGAGAGCAGGTATAATGAAGTGCTTAAAGCACAGAAGTGGGTTCTGGCCCTGGCTCTGACATGTTGCGGGGGCTACTTAACCTCTGCCTTGTTTTGTCCACTATAAAATAAGGATGGTCATTACCCACCACCTCCCAGGACTGCTGTGAAGTTGAATGCTGGTGAAGCCCTGATAGAAAGTGCTGCAGAGGGTGGTTGTTTGTGACTGACTGCTTGTTGTTCCTCAGTCCACAGTATGTGAGAAAATCATGGAGCTCCTGGGACAAAATGAGGTGGATCATCACCAACGAAAGCTCATCATTCTGAGCCAGGACAGGTTCTACAAGGTCCTCACTGCAGACCAGAAAGCCAAGGCATTGAAGGGACAGTACAACTTTGATCACCCAGGTAAAGTTTTAAAGAGCTCCCCGCCCCACTTCATGTTTGCCTTTGGGGAAGGGCGGGAAGGAGGAAGTGTGTATGGGGAAGGACATTGATGGAAGACTGTCATGGAAGGACAAAATAGCTACTGCTCTTAGCTTCAAGTAAATACCTCAAAGCTCCTCACTTTGAACACCATAGTGGGTGTGCATGGTGCTTTCCATGCAAATAAAAAGATCAGTCCCTGCCTCTGCGCCCTTACAGTCTCATCAATCATCGCCTTTTGTTCTGCCACAGCTCTGTAAGTGCTGTTTGATCTTTCCAGTGTGGTAGCGCCAGGAATCAGAGCTTCCCGCAACCTATTGCAAGACATTTGCTGTGCTGGGAGGGAGCCAATTCTAAAGGAAAGTGTTTGCTCTGGGCACATTAGTTGTAAGAGCCAGCAGAAACTGATGCTTCATTTAAGCATAGAGTCCAGTGGGAAATCGCAGTGTTCCTAAGGGGTGGCCTTCCTGCAGCTCCAATGAGAGGGGGGGTTCAGTGCATAGAGCACAGCACTAGGACGCAAAAGATCCAGGGCCTGTCCCTACCTCTATCACTGCCTTTCTGGGTGACTTTGGGCAAGTTACTACTCTCTTATTATTACTGTAGCACCTTTCAGCCCATCATGGACCATGACCCCATTGTGCTAGGTGCTGTACAAGCGTGGAATAGACAGTCCCTGTCCTGAAGGGTTTACATGCTTCAGTCATCTGAAATGAGACATAAGTAAGTCTGACTTGGTGCACGGTTTAATTATTGTTTGTAAAGGGCTTTGAACAGGCAGAATGGAAAGTATTGAACACCCCCAAATTTGGGTTCCTGTACGTCAGCCCCATCCAAGTGAAAGGCAGGGAGAACTGCAGTGGCAGTTAATAGGGAAGAAAGAACAAAATTAATTAATTTCTAACTGCGTTCTTAGAAAACCTGTACAGTATCCTCATGTTGTGGTTGGTGCATGTTGTTGCTGGAGCGAGATGCCATCATACTGTTGCTTTGCAGTAGGAGTTAGTCTAATGCTGTAGGTCTGCGGAACATTAACACTCACATGATGCTCGATCACCTCCTGGTTTGCAGCTGCTAAAATGCATTAAAAGAAGCTAAACACACATCAGATACTTTCCTAATATACATCTTTTCTATGTAAGCAACAGCTGTCCTTGCCCTAGCGATGTTACATGATTGCAAATGGGAGACATTCCCTGCAGTCCATCCTGGACAAAAGTGGGAAGGACACCTGCTGTAGGTTAAGCAGCACACTCACTCTTTTCAAAGGCAGGACAAATGTATACGGCTTTCCACACTGACAATCTGTTTTGGTTTATGTTAACTTAACATTTTTTGAATTAGCTAGAAATAAAATGCAAAAAATGTAAGATTTGGCTTTTCTTGGTCCTTTCCCTTGCTGATCTGGGGTTGCCATGTCCATCTGTAAACTACCAGGCAGTCTAGATGGCAGCTTTCATGTCTGTTTGGATCAGTCCTCATGTCTGTGTTTAAGACACTTTGTACCTGGATGCAGTGATTACATTGGGGTTATGCTACAGTTTTCCTTTAATATTACTTAGGGGTTGGAGTGCTGTAGCTAGAAAAGAATAAGCCAAGAATACCCCCCCTTCTTGGGTCTGGTAATGTCAGACAGAGGAATGTTAGTAGACTTAAATCCTTCAGTACCAGAAAAGACTGGCAATATTTTGGTCATAACAGCATCTGGGTCTTGTCTCTTTATTCCTTCATTTTGCAGGTGCTTTTGATAATGATTTGATGCACACAACCCTGAAAAATATTGTGGAGGGAAAAACTGTAGAGGTGCCAACCTATGATTTTGTAACCCATTCCAGGTAAGTCTCAGTTCGTAACATCTTCCACACTGTGCTTGGCAGAGTCAGTGTGAGCTGCCCTGTCTCCCTGGCCCACCCTAGCTGAATGTGTGTGGTCTTGTTACAGAGGGCTGGAGGGCGCAAGAAGAGGTGGGACTGGGTTAGCCGTGGTTAATGGAATGGAACTGCATGTTAGCATTCAGTGTTGAAAGCCACTTTATCTGAGACTTTGTGCATATACCCTTGGCAGGTTAGCAGAAACAACGGTGGTCTATCCTGCAGACGTGGTGCTTTTTGAGGGGATCCTGGTATTCTATAACCAAGATATTCGGGACATGTTCCACCTCCGACTCTTCGTTGACACAGACTCTGATGTCCGGCTGTCCCGCAGAGGTAATACTCTGGGCTTCTGCTCCATTATCGGCCACCTGCTTGCCTTGTGGCAATCGTCTCTATGCATACAATAAAACTCACTACCCCTTATTTTCCCCCCTGCCCTAGTTCTTCGAGATATGAAGCGTGGGAGGGACCTAGAGCAGATCCTGACTCAGTACACAACCTTCGTCAAACCTGCCTTTGAGGAGTTCTGCTTGCCGGTACCAAGCTTTTCTTGTTTAAAATCAGCCACGTTTTAAGGGACTAGAGAGGCAGTGGAGGCTGAGTGATGGTTATTTATACTGTAGCTGAAGAAGGGGGACTGAGGCCCTCTGATTGATAGAAACCACCCAAATCATAGCTGTTTGGAGCAAAAAGTAATGTTTAGTGAAGATCCTATTGTTCAGATTTAATCTTTGCATTGAATAAAATTCCCAGTAGTTTAACCCTTGGCAGTTAGCTACTGTTAGTCCTAGATATTAAAGAAACTATTGAGCCATCCAGCCTGTCTCTCTTTCATTGCAGACAACACAACAATTTGGCTTAGCTAAGTTCGGCTCAGACGTGAGGTCTTACCGAGCATGCCACGAATTGGAGTGTTGGAACCTTCCCAAAGCTGGCCACTGTTGTGCTGTTTATACATCTTTGTAACGCAGGGGCTATGCTGAGCGACGCAGTGGGAATGGTTTAGGAGATAAAAACATGTCTGGTGCACCTGGGATGTCCTCTTTGGCTGTGTGCCATCTCTCGTCCCTGCTTCTCACCAGCGCTGCCCTGTCATGGTTGTTTTCCAGGATGCAGTGGGCATTTACAGTGCTATCTGAATGGTTTCTTTTCTCACTGATTACTGCCATGGATATTCTGGCTGACATGCCCAGCCTTTCACCTATGTAACAGAGTGGCAGTTGACTTGGAACACTGCACTATGACCTAGGGGCAATGCTTCCCTTCCCTCCTGCATGTAATTGTACAGGAGAGGAGGAGGCTGCCAGTTTGGTGACCATGTAAATAAATTAATTTGTTAGTGCTTGCAGAATGCAAAACAATTTTTACTTTGCTCTAGCAGGAGGTCTGTGCTCATCTTTAACTTAAATCCTATAAGTGCAGTAGCAAGATCAGCATCCCTACTAGGAACTGCCTTTTTATAAAAAGCAGAGGGCTTGGAAGGATCAATTCAGCACACAAACAGATTTACAAGGAGCGTGTGGTGTTCTGACTGGAGCCAATTCTAACTGGATTGACCTGCTCTTGTTGCAGTGATTCAGGCTATGCTGAAAAAAAGAGTAACCACAGCTTCAGGTCACTGTAGTAGTACGAGAGGCGAGGAATATCTTGAGTGCTTTTAGTATAGAGGCAACTGTCCTGTCACAGCTACAGAATTCAGGAACATTCAGTTGACCAAACAGACTTTTAGATATTACAATAGTGAAAACCAAGCCTTACTGTTGTTTCTGATTTGCAGACAAAGAAGTATGCTGATGTGATTATTCCTCGTGGAGTCGACAATATGGGTAAGGGCTGTTTACTGTTTTAATTGAACTCTGCACATGAGGTCAGATCCCCAAATTCTCCTACTGAACACTGCTGTACAGTGGAGGGGGCAGTGCTTAGAAACTGACATGGATTATCCCTGACTTTGTTTGAATCAGGACTATAGGTTTTAGCATTATGTTGTTGGGATCCGACCCCATTATACTGGCTCCAAATGCAAGCCACATCATTGCGATGAAGAGTAGCTGGTTCACACATTGACTCAGACTGAGCTGTTTGTTAGAGACACCTGCTCAAAAAAAGAATGGAACAAAGAGCTCAGCCAACAACTTGCATGTGTCAGATACTTACTCTTCTTTTTTGCAGTTGCTATAAACCTCATTGTGCAGCACATCCAGGACATTTTGAATGGTGACATCTGCAAGTGGCAGAGAGGGGCGATGAATGGGCATGGTCGGACTTACAAGCGATCATTCCCTGAGCAAGCAGAGGGCAGCACCATGCTGGCAGCTGGCAAACGATCTCATCTGGAGTCCAGCAGCCGTCCCCACTAACCAGGTGGGGGGCTGAAGAAGTGGCCTCTGTTCCAGACCAATCTTTTTAACAAACTGGTTTGTGATGTGCCCATAGCAATTTAAGGACAGATTCAAGAGGGTTGGGTGTGTGTCTTCTCACAGAGGAGAGGAAGGAGCTGGATTATTGACCCAGGATCTGGTGTTAGACGGCATTGTTTGCTGAAATCCCCCTAGGAATTAAATCTAGTGGGGCACAAGATTAACGATCTCCCTTCATGGTGCTTTTCCTCAGCAGCATGCTTGGCTGCCAGGAAAAAACGTCTCTTTGTTCCAAGTGAGACGCAGCAAAGAGCCTTGTTTTGAAACAAGCAGGTACAGGGCCCAACTGCCCTGAGATTTCCCTTCTCCACAGATCCAGCATTGCCATGGACAGAAGGGCCACAGTTCACCCTTCGGTGTGGGGAAAAGGACTGACCTCTGCAGTTGTGCTAATAATGAGAAGTCTATTTTACTCAGGGCTGAGGAAAATTAAGCTTCTCTTGGGCAACAGGCAATTTACAAAGGAGCAGTGGGGCTCCACCTTCCAGTTGAGGTGTTTTGTCACTAACTACACTCTCTGTAGCATAGACTTCAGTTTTTGTGCCCAAAGCACAACTAGGTGGAGTGCCTCATCACAGGAAGGCTGCACCCAATTAGTACTGAAGTGTTCTCCCAGGTCAGAGTCTGCTGGGCCAAATTGATTTGCAGACATGGTTTATAGCTCTCATTCCTTCCCCAAAGCCAGGGTAAAGCTCAGGCATTCAGCTCAGAGTGTTGTAGCACATCCTAACATGAGCAGAAGGAAGGCTGAAAACTTAATGTGAAATCCCAGGCTCTAGCTTACTGCTCCTTCTCTTATTCCAAACACCAATTGGTACCTCCTGTCTATCATGTAGAGTCTGTAAATGCAGGCTTAAGCCTAGCAGGAAGAATTGGTTATTGTTGAAGATGAACTTTTTTCATCTCTTATCAAAGCAAAGCCTGGCTCCAGTGGTTGTGCTGCTTTAGATTAATAAACCATGAAAAAACAACAGTCACATGGCTGTAACCATTTTATAGAAAGTATTTTCACACATACACCCCTACCAGCACAGACATAACCAAAGGGAGCAGGAATGAGCAAACAAATGCCTGTGTAGGGCTTTTAATCTCCTCTCAGCCATAGGGCCTTGGGCACTAGCAAGCTCTGCTGTGTTGAGGGTAAGTTAGTTAAAGCTTCAGTGAAGTGTCACTAGGGTCTCCTCTAAATGCATCTAGTCAAGTATGAGTCTCTTCCCTCCAAAGGTGGCAGCCTTGAGCAATAGGCTGGTGGTTAGAACATGAGGAACCCCTATAGTAAACAATCTAGGCACCTGTTCTACACGAAATATCAAGGGTAGTTTGAGACATTGCAGCTAACCTCTAATACTGTAGACTTGCAATGAGACTGTCAGGCTACAGAGTCTTACATCATCTGCCCCATGGGGATGCATTTCTTACCAACATAAATTACAAGGCTTTTTACCCTGAGCCCCTATCAAGGAATGAAAGCAGAGTTACTTGTAAGCATGATCAGTTCTATCTTGATGGGCTCCACTAGTGTTTGCGGATCAAGATGTCCCAGCTGTCCTTCCAGCGCAGGGACCTTAGCTCAGCTGCTGAGAGGGTAGGTTCCCCATATGTCAGTGGGCTGAATGTGCGATAGACCAGGTAAATGGAAGAGAACCAGGCTACCATCAAGGCACTGAACATGTTCTTAGGGAGTTGGGATCTGAGAGAGAGAAAGAAATGAAGTTAAAGCAAAGCTACATAGTCTAATAGCAAGAGACTAGTGTAGCAATTTGGAACTTTGCACTCTGCTGTTAGACATGGAGACCTCAGGAAACAGGGTGTGTCTTTTCACCTCCAAAGAAATGAACTGCTAAACAGGGCTGCAATTTACCTTGCCTAGCCCTGTACAAGCATTAACTGAGTAATTCTCCTCTGCGAGGCAGGGCAGTGTTATTACAGATGGGACATAATGCAATGTGCCCAAAATCAGTGCTGGAGCTGGGACTAAGAACCCCATCATTTCACTACTTTTGTCCCCACTAATTAGAACAGCAGGACACCCTGTAGAGTACCCTGGGTACCTGCAGAGATGATCGGTCAGATGCTGAAGTACAACAGGAATCAGGAGAATTTGGAAAGTGAGAGCAGGCAGGTAGTGGTACAGGAAAAGTGTCTTCTCCATCATGAAAAAGGGAAGGTAATTCACAGCCCAGCCTCCCACACAGAGTCCTCCAGCTGATACCCAGAGCCTCCATGCATCTACAAGACAGAAAGGAAGGGCAACACACTGCTGAGCACTAATCAGGACTCCTGAGAGAGTCTGCTACCAAACACCCTGGAAACTAGCAACTGCAAGGACAGGCAAATTTTTGAAAGTTCTTATGTTGCACACGTGGGTATGGCTAGATAACATTTCCCTAGCCACTTTGGCCAAAGGTTATGCTGGGTAAAACTGCATAGGATCTTTAGTAGTCATGCAGAGCAGACAGGACCTATATGTATAAGGGCACCTCTAAAAAACCCAGGGCAGGTGAGCTCTGATGGATTCCAAATCTGATCCTTTAAAGCATCCAGGAAATGCACTGATACTATATTCAGTGTAATCTCCCAAAGAAAGGATGGTGCCCTGCAATAAAAATTTCTGTCAGGAGAGCGCACAGCTCGTCAAGCTAACCAGGGGAGGGTGTCTAGTTCTTTGTCATAGACAGCCTGTTCCATCAAGAGTATCTGAACTCCAGTTAGAATTCTCACAGCTCTGTGCAGCAAGGTGTCAAACTGCTCTGTACAAGGCTACTTCTGTGGCTAAGGGCTCAGACCTTCAGGGATGTCACAAATCTTTCTCCGTCGTCGAAGCAAATACCACAGGAACAGACACACATATACAAGAGTTGCAACATTAGCTGAAGCCCAGGTGAGAATGTTCCCAATCAGGTGGATCTGAGCCTGTAGGATAAGAGGTGGAAAACAGCAGTGATTTTTTACTACAGAGAGAAGCCAAAAAACTAAGTATTACATAGCTGTATAAACCCAAATCCAAAACCTCGGAATTTACCTGACAAGCTGTGGCAATCCCCTGTCCATCTGGCTATTGACAGTGGGGTGCCTGTATTATTTCATAATTCATTTTTATATATGGCATTGGAAAGAAGCTGTCAGTGGTGGACTGATGTTCTACACTGGATCAAGTGAATATTAAATTGCAATTTTCCTCAAAGTGTTAGCAGAAGAGAATTGTTTACTTAAGGAACAAAGCTGTCAAAAACTGTATTGAGTGCCTGCAGAACTCTCTAGTTTACTTTCCTAGTGCTGGGCAGCGAGTTATATCAACTGTCCTATCTGGCATTGTAAGGAACATTTCAAGAGAATGTGGGAGGGGGGAAGGAAAGCTTCTATTAAATTAAAATGTGAAAAAAATTATTTGCTTTGAAACTCACAGCACTATCTGTCAGAGACAGCCTAGAAGAGACACCAGGAGAATTCAGCCTGATCTCTTTCAAACATTCTCACCCCGTTCATATCTTCCATTTCAGACTTCACATAATCCAAATGAGCAAGCCAGATTTAATACGATACACATACTTACACCTGAGATAGGGTGGAACCAGTAAGCGATGTTTGTATCCATAGTGATCCAGTCTAGGGGGGAAGAGCTGTACTTATGTTCTGTGTCTTCATTTTTCAGTGTTAGTATCTTCCACTAGAACAAAGCAATCAGAGGACTTTCAGATTTGGAACTACACTGAAGATACCTGGCATGGTTGAACAGTCCCACACCTACAATGGCCGGACAAGTTTCTGAGCCAGATGGGGTTGTCATTACTGTATTTGATTATAATTTTTAATGAATACTGGTTCCTTATTGAATTTTTGAAGGTTAGTAAGGGACATCAAGCGCAGTGATAATACCCATTAAAAATCCATGTTAAGGCTGAGTCTTGGAGTGCCCTATTACTGAACAGTTGAGTTATAAAGCTGGAGGTACTTTAAGCACATGCCATAGATCAGCAGGCTGAGTCTTGGAGTGCCCTATTACTGAACAGTTGAGTTATAAAGCTGGAGGTACTTTAAGCACATGCCATAGATCAGCATGCTGGATAAACTAAAAACAACATTTTGCAACATACATTTTCAGAACTTCACAATCGGTCTGGTCAGCTATGGACCCTAAAATCTCTGTCTTTCACAGCAACACATGTCCTACCTTCAGAAACAGCCCATAGAAAACACTGCAGTGGCCCCTACAGCTGTTTCAACAGCTAGTTTTGTTCACATGTGTCTTTTCTGGTACGGAAGTTGAGAAAACAACTCTCCCCCTAATGACTAAGCAATGGCTGTTATCAATCCGAAGCACCCGTCACAAATATGCTGCATAGAATCCACTGCCTAGCATGCAGTGAGGAATCACATCCCACCCCTTCAGGACCAGACTTCAAAGAGAAACTGCTGAGCTTCAGTTCATCTGCAAATTTGACACCATCAGCTCAGGATTGAACAAAGACTGTGAATGGCTTGCCAATTACAGAACCAGTTTCTCCTCTCTTGGTTTTCACACCTCAACTGCTAGAACAGGGCCTCATCCTCCCTGATTGAACTGACCTCGTTATCTCTAGCTTGTTTGCTAGCATATATATACCTGCCCCTGGAAATTTCCACTACATGCATCTGAGGAAGTGGGTATTCACCCACGAAAGCTCATGCTCCAAAACGTCTGTTAGTCTATAAGGTGCCACAGGATTCTTTGCTGCTTTTACTGATCCCACCCCTGTTCCTGGTCCCTTGGCCCAGTCACCTGCAGTTCTGTGAATCTGGCCATGAAACTGAGGTTTTTGCTGATGTCAGCCTGCGTGGGTGAGTGCAGCTCCACTTCCCGCTCCTTCTGCTCTTGGCCTGAAAGTGCATCACATGGCTCAGAAACATCCAACATTCCATAAATCCGCCCTCTCCTTTGCTCAGAGGGGCCCTTCTGCAATGAAACGGGTGTGATTCCAATGTGCAAGGAAGGAGGGGGACAGTCTGCTCAAAGGGTATGTGTTCCTAAACAATCCAAGTCACGTGGGGACAAATCCCTCATCTCCATGTCCAGCCTAAGTAACTCAACCCTCCAGGCTGTGGGAGTGATGGCAGAGCTATCCTACAGCTGTTACTCCAACCTACAGGCTGGCATAGGTTCTATGGCCCTCGTACCACCTATAAATGCCTTTCTGTACTATATCTAGCCCCTTTCCCCTGAAGAGGAAACCCACACATTATAATCTATAGAACTCTACTGAGACTTACTTTTCCCGTATCTGTGTTCCTCCACATTCCACAGCATGCTCTGGTGATGCCCTTTGGACAACTTCTCCCCAATGATCTCCAGCTGCCGGTAGCCCCACTCAGGTAGAGATGCACCACTGAGCTGAAAAATAAAAATGAAGGCTTAAAGAAAAGGCACAATCCTGCCAAGTTGTTCCTGAATTTCAGACCTATTGCTAGAGCTAAACAGACTCTGCCTTAATAGGATGGCAGTGGAGTGAGTGCTCAGTAGTGGCAGAGACAAATGTGGTAAAAGAGCTTAGATCAACTAGTAAAGTGGATACTGTCTCAGACACCTGCCTTAAATGTTACCTGTCAAGAGGAATTCTTAAGCAGGCCTGTCCACTACCTGCTGTTAATGATGCAGCCTCTACTTCTGATCCTCAAATGAGCTGAGCACTTGCAACATCCAATGGAATTATGCAGTGTTCATTCTGTAACAGATCATGCCATTACAGTCCTTTCACCAGACTGATGTCAGACCAAGCTGACAAAAATACAGGGCTTTTTCACTTTAAGGAGGATTCGTTTTGGACACAAATTGTATGGACCTCGGGATGACAACAAGGGAAGAAGAGAAGCCTGATGTACATAAACCCACTTACCTTCAGCACTGCTGAGGTATTCACATGGACAAACCTTACTTCAGATAAAATGGTCTTCCACACATCTGTATCTGATTCCCGGTTTACAATTTCCTGCAAGAGAGGGATGTCTTTTGATCTTTACTTTGTCTTAGATGTTTCCCAGTAGGAGAAAAACCTCCCTGCCCCTCACCCAAGTTTTCACTCACCACTCTCCAGAGGTTCTGTGCTGGCATGGAGATGTTATAATCAATGTAACAGGAGATTTCCTGGGAGTGTGGGCTCAGAGGTGCAGCAACATCATGTCTGCAATATCCATAAAGTAAGTGTCCTGGGCTATATTCTATGTTCATTTTGCAGGGTTATTTAATAATCAAACCCCACAAAGCTACTCAGGGGGGTACAGAAATTCTGCAAGTAAAAAGCCAAACAACCTATTGGCACAAATCAAGCAGCATATGGGAGGGGGGGGTCAAAAAAAGGGAGGGGGGTCGTTATAAAGGGCCATAAAACAGCTTTGTAGGAAGCTGATTTTGCCAGCTACCATCCTTGGTAAAGCACAAACACCTCAATTGGGGCAAACAAAAGGGTAGCTGGAATAGTAACAGTTTTCAGTGGGGTTTCTGAGAACAGAACAACTGGCATTCCTATGACCCGCTTGGACCTGGAATCAGCACAAAGAGAACCAACATTCAGGGTTCAAATGCCCCGCCTCCTAATCTAGGTGATTGAAGTCCATGTGGACTCTTAAGAGACCATTTTTATAATAATGCAGCCTTACAAAACTGTCACAAACACACTGCAGCCAGGCACATGAGGTGCAATTTTCAAGTGTCTACATGACTTGGGAGCACCAAGTCAGCTGAAAACCACATGCTATGAAATTCAGTGGGATGTGCTGCTAAGTCAATTAGGCACTTCTGAAAATCCCACCCAAAGTCTACTCACCCACCCTTACCATAATGGTGTGGGGGGTGCTGATGCAAACTAAAAAGACCTGCCTGTTGGGGGGGAAAAATTACCCAGACGAGTGGGCATGTAGAAATGTGCAACGCAGTCACAACATATATTAGACTAGCTGGGACTTCAGAGGTCTCTAACACTTCTAAATACTCCATAAATGGTCTGGCATTTGCCTTTTGCAGCTGGTCTGGCAGTAGAAGAGCAATTTGTGATACTAACCAGAAATTGTTTAGTGACAGACCTGCTGTATCCAGGCCTATGGCTGAGTATACTGCAAGAGCCTAGGAGTGTCTTAGGGAGAGCACCAGCACTCCCCAGTGTCCCCCCATCCCTAGACACTTAGAGAAGCAACAACACAGAATGAGCCAGCAGGCTGGGAGAAGCACATACGTGTTGAGATAACGAGTTGTGATGCCGTGGACCAGTTGCACAATATGCCCATGTCGGACGGGACGTGGTGGGTTACTCACCACCAGCTGTTGCCTGCCAGGGTGACAAAACAAAAGAAATGTTTCAATTCCCCATCACAGCTAGTGCCAACTAGTGACTATTAGCTTGAAAAGCCTGGAGACCAGGACAAAAGGAAGGAGGAGAAACATCTGGACAATCAGATGAGAAATCTGAGCTCCTTATGGGTTACAGCTGGATGCAGAGAAAGTTATTGGACACTAAACAGAGAGGGGGACAGGCTGACTCAGGGAATCAGTAATGGGAAATAGAGCTTTTAGCCCTCTTGGTGGCTGGCCTGAATCCAGGTCAGCCAGTGGTCACCAAAATTTATTTCCATCTAACAGCTGACTGATGGCTTATATGAAATGAGTCAGTGGCTTTAGTCAGGTCTGACACATCTCCTTATCACAACGGACGCCGTCACTGGACACTCTCCAAAGAACGATGAAAGCCTGCGTGGGTCATGGAGACACAATGCCCCTCTCACTCTAGACAGGTACAATGCACACTGGCAGGGGTGGTGCACTGAAGCTTCCCCAGCTTTCCCTGTACTTAGCAGCTCTGTGGATAAAGAGAAAATTTCACTCCCCAGGGCTGTCGACCCAGCAGTTTTCTGTACAGGTCTACACTTCAGCCCCATTCCAGCACTGCAATATTGGCAAACACTCCTAGTTTGGATGCAGTTTATATCATCAAAGTATCCTTTAGTTGGTACAGCTTATATCAGTTCCCCCAGCAAAATAAGCTATACAAACAAAAGCAATGTTTTGCCAGTTAACCTGTCTACAGTAGGGCGTTGGCTGGCATAACCCCTAATTGACAAAATTTAAGAGCAGACCAGGCTTCTGACTCTCAGGATACACACACACAGGATTCTCTCTAATTTGGGTGGATTTATATCTCATTCCTAACTTCAAACACAAACAGATACTCAAGTACAGCCAGTGTCAGCCCTACTCACTGAGACCTGCACACAGATTTTAGAAGCAGTACTTTGTTTTGTTTCACATGCTAAATGGAATTCAAAGCATCTCCCATCAGTTTCATTTCTCTTTACAGTTCCCTTTGTAGCCCCAGGTCCCATGCCTCTGGCAGGAGCAGCTTTTTTTTTTGGGAGCACCTCAGTGCTGCTCCTAAGTCAGCCAGTGGGGTGATAGGGACAGCCAGCATCTCTCTACAGCTGAGTGCCCCCTTCTGCCTGTGCAAAAGAGATTTAACTGAAGCCCAGTTCTAGTCACTATCTGGTGGTAGGAGATGTTTTTCTGGAATTAAACTTACGGTGACTTTTCTATTTCTCTCTTACTCTTGCTGTATACAAATTATGTACCCTTGTATAATACTTTCCATCCCAGAAACTCAAAGCATTTGCAAATATTCATTAAATCCTTCCAGGACCCAGAAGATCCAATAACACTATCATTCCCATTCGACAGATGGGGGAATTGAGATGAAGTAGTGAAGTGACTTACCCCAGGACATGCAGTGAGTCAGTGGCAGTGTGGGGAACACAACTTGAGACAGAGTCCTGACTCCCAGACCCATGCTCAATCCACTAGGCCACAGTTACTTCTCTAAGCCTATGGAACCCAGTATTCCCAGCTGGCATCCAGTCCCTATACTAATCAGGCCTAGCCCTGCTTTGCTTTTGGGATCAGCAGAGCTCATGGTATGGCACTTAAGCATGTTTCCTGTGTACTCACATCCCAGGATCCTTAACGATCCACCAGTTATTGACATCCTTGAAGGGGTAACAAGTCACCTGCTGTTGATGGGAGCTGCCTCGGCCATTCTCATACCTATATGGGTAGGTAAGAGGACAGAACTCTGAGGAAATGGTACATCTCTGTTCCCTGTGACTGTGTGGGACAGAGAGCAGCCTCAGATTAAACTAGCAAGTCTCATTCAATGACCTAAATCAGCACTACACCACTGGCTCTGTTCTTTCAAAGACAGCTGAAGAGACACAATATAGAGAGCAAAGCGCAGGAGTCACAGCGCATCAGATGTAATGTAATATATGCGCTGAGGCCAAGGCTTCCGAGGAGCAGAGTGCACCCAGCACACACCGTGTTTTCTTGTTTTCCATTCCGAGGGGTGCCTGACAAGCCAATGCTCAGACCCTCTCTTCCATGCAGTGAACTGTGCTATAATATCCATGAAGGGATGGAGTGGGTTGGGCTATCAATGGCTTTGGCCAGTGCTTGGGTAAATGAATTAAGTGGAAAGATTAAAGCACAGGACTTGAATAGGGAAAAGACCTACTAGCTTCTCTTTTCCAGCCCTCCAGGCTAGTGGAGGATATGTCCCTGCTGTCTAGTCCCCAGAGGTAGACCCTGTCTAATCTGAAATGCCAGAAACAAAAGCACTTCCAGTGTTTCCCTTGGGACCACTATCCAACAGTGCAGGAAATCAGTGGAGGTAATTTTTCTTTACATATACCCCATAATGCACCATAAACCATCCCTCTCCTTCCTTTGTGTTTCGATGGTTCTCTCATCCCCACAGTCACTGTTTAGGGCAAGTCTACACTACAAACTTGCATTGGTGTAGTTATACCACTTCTGATGAAGACGCTCTCCTGTCGGCTTAGTAACTCCAGTTCCGTGAGAGGGAGTAGCTATGTCAATGGGAGACATAGCGCTGTCTGCATCGGAGGTTAGGTCAGTGTTACTACAACACTCAGGGGTGTGCATTTTCCACACCCTTGAGTGACAGTTATACCAAAGTAAGTGTGCAGTGTAGGCCTGGCCTTAGTCAATCTAGACTCATTTCGCTCTGATCTTAGAATCCTCTCAAGTTTGTCAGCATCAGTTTGGTATTGTGATGCCCAGTATCATATGCAGTATTCTAGCTACCTTGCCAAAGGAGCTGCATGAAAAGGGACTGTCATCTCCTTACTCTGGGAAAAAGTAACATTCTCTGTATAGGTAGCCAAAACATTACATTGGTCTACTGGCTGCAGCATCTGATGGGAAACTCATTCATTCCATTTTCTCTCCACTACCAACCAAGATTTCTTTTGTAGATTTACAGCTTTCCAGATACCATTCCCCACTCCCGTGAGCTGAATATCTGCATTTCAGATTATTTCCCCACCACATATATTAGCTTCCATTTGATCAAGTCAACGTGATTTTGTCTCCCTGCCCAGCTTTTAACTCTGTTTTTTTTTTGTCCTCTGTACTCATTTGGCATTTACAACACATCCCAGTTGGTATCCAGAAAAGTACTCTTCTTGCCAATTGAATATGATAGTAACACTGATCCCAGTTGCATCCCACTGGATGCCTTTTGCATCTCAATACAGTGCTGGTTTTCCTGATCCTTTTAACCAATTTCCAGGCCATGTAACAGTGCTCAAATTCTTATCAATTTACATTTCCAAGGACAATTAGAATCACAGAATCATAGGGTTAGAAGGGACCACAAAGGTCACTTAGTTCAGTCATGCATCCGACAAAGTGGGTATTCACCCATGAAAGCTCATACTCCAATACGTCTGTTAGTCTATAAGGTGCCACAGGACTCTTTGATGCTTTTACTTAGTCAAGTGGTTCTCAACCAGGGGTTATTCAGAGGTCCTCCGGGGGAACCTCAGCTCATCTAGATATCTGCCTAGTTTTACAACAGGCTACATAAAAACACTAGTGATGTCAGTACAAACTAAAATTTTATACAATGACTTGTTGATACTGCTCTATATACTGTACACTGACATGTAAATACAATATTTGTATTCCAATTGATTTATTTTATAATTATATGGTAAAAATGAGAAAGTCAGCAATTTTTCAGTAATAATGTGGCTGTGACACCTTTGTATTTTTATGTCTGATTTTGTAAGCAACTAGTTTTTAAGTGAGGTGAAACAAGACAAATCAGACTCCTGAAAGGGGTACAGTAGTCTGGAAAGGTTGAGAGCCACTGCTCTAGTCAAACCTACCGCCAAGATGCAGGATTTGTTGTGTCTAAACCATCCAAGACAGATGACTCCAGCCTCCTTTTTAAAACCTCCAGTGAAGGAGCTTCCCCAACCTCCCTAGGAAGTCTGTTCCATTGTCCTACTGTTCTTACAGGAATGAAGTTTTTCCTGAGATTTAATCTAAAATTTAATTTAATCACACCAGGTAACACTGAATACACTACTGAAATCTAGAGCCCTTGCATCACTACCACGTTCCTTTCATCCTCTCATTTTGGAATTGGATTGTGAAAAGCAAGCCCTTTTCTCGGTCTGATCTGTTCTTGTTAAGTCCATGGTGTTTGGTCTTCTGTTACCCTGTAGGTACTTACAAATTCTCTCTTTCATAATCTGGTCTAATATTGTAATAGAGACTGAAAGGAGATTGAATCTAAGGTAAATACTAGGATTTTCCCTTCTCCCCCAACATTTTATTTCCCCTGCAAGTCTCTGGTACCTTCCTTCTTCTCAATGACGTTGAAATTAATTGCCAGTGGTTTGGCAAGTTGATTACAAAATTCTTTTAAAGATGAATCACACATTATCCTAATGTGCCTAGTATATATTTATGTTTTTCAAGCATTTCTTCACCTTGGATTCTATCAATACCTTTATAAAGCATGTCTGCTTGCTGAGGTTTAGAAATGGAGCACACCAGACCTGAACGTCGGTATTATAACTACAAAATGCTCAATGGAAGTTTACCCCCCAACACTTCAATAGGAATATTAATAAGCTCCAAAGCCCTTCGTGGAGTAATAACAAGGTTTTGTAAGACATGCAGTAGATAACATACCCTGAAAGTTTGATGTAAAGAGAGACTATGGTGCTGCATGGACACAGCCTGCGAGATCTGAACTGTCAGCTCAAGAACAGGAGCATAGTTAGACCCACCCCTTCCCTCCCCTCTTCCCCCACTCTAGTGTTACAGAACAAAACAGATTCCTCACCTGATGGGATAAGTGTTCTTGTGAGAATGGAGCCAGCATGGCACGGGTTTGCCTAAAACATTCCGCAGGGTAATCTGGGAGCCATAGGCTACCTCAAGGGGCTGGCCCTGTGTGATCCGAGCTAGCCCACCCTAAAAAGCATAAGATAATAAACCAGAGGAAAAAAACTCAGAAGCTGTTTGACTCTGAAGAGCATCATTCACAGTTTTAACGTGTAATATAGCATGTTAGTATAAGGCTTGCTGTCCTCGTTATAGCTATAAAATTCCGATCCTGCTACACTATGCTCAGAATCAGAGGGGTAGCCCTGTTAGTCTGGATCTGTAAAAAGCATGAGTCCTGTGGCACCTTATAGACTAACAGAAGTATTGGAGCATAAGCTTTCGTGGTGAATACCCATTTCGTCAGATACCCACGAAAGTTTATGCTCCAATACTTCTGTTAGTCTGTAAGGTGGCACAGGACTCTTTGTCACTATGCTCAGAGGTAATCTGGTTACAGAATGAAGCCTGCAGAATGTCAGGGTCTCAGGGAACATCCCCAAAGCAATCCTGCACCAACAATAAACTAAGGGACTTTTCTATATGGGCTCTGTTCTAGTCTATGTAGGTCCTTACACTGCTCTCAGTACCACAGTCTGAGGATTAAGCAATGTGACTAACATCAGTCTCTACTGAATGTGTAGGCAGAGCCCTGTAAAATATTTTTTTTATAATTTTGGGGGGTTTAGAGGGGAATTTCTTGTTATTTAATTTTATCAATTCCCCCATCCACAGTGGGGCTGGTCCTGCCCCCCAGAGGTATTGGAGGATGGTTGAGTCATGCAGGGGGAGTGGGAGGCACAGGGGAAGGGTTGGGTCCTGCCTGAGGAGGTAGAGAGGCCTGGGGGAGATGGGTGTTACACAGCAAGCCTGCCCCACACTCACGCAGAAGCTCCTGTCTCTTGGGGGTGGGCCTGGCTCCTCGCTCTGGGCACTGCAAACTGACACATGGGGTAGCAGTTCCACTCATGTTTGACCCATCAATCCTGCAATCATGATGACAGGGGCCAAATCTGAGTGAGTGGTGGGGCTGCCACTAGAAGGCGAGTTTTTCATTTTATTTCATGTTGGTTTGCATTTGCTAATAAAACAGGGCTCTACGTATAGGTGACCCACTGTCTTAGGGACATGTCACTGATCTTGTAGCCCTAACTAGATAGTTTCCCTCCAGTTCTGGGTTTGGGTATTTTTAAAATCCCCTTGTGATTTCATTATTTCATTTACTTGTGAGACTTATTCCACTGACTTCAGTAGTGTTCCACTGGCATAACCAACATGAGAATTTAGCTCTAACTGTGCTCTTATGTGGAAGAGAGGGCATATTTTGTGTGGGACAGCAAACATTGCTCTTGGTACAAAGGAAAGCCCCAGGATAGAGATGGGGACAGAGCTTTCACTTACTATTAGGACTCAGCACTTCCTCACTATTTCAGCTTAAAGCCATTTTATAGCACAGTCGCAGCAAGATGAGGACAAAGGAGCTAATGGTGCTAATTTGGCCCATTTCCACAACAGAGGTTATGTGCACGACCCATTTCCAACATCTCCTTTCCTTCACTCCCACTTTCCTTACCTCCAAGCTGGCCTGGAAAGCACTGGTCATAATCTGGTCATGAGGTCCTGAGCGGTATAGCACAGTCAAGTGAACGTAGAAGAAAGACAGATACATTGCTACTGGGACGACTACCAGAGCTAGTCCCCTTGCCAGCAAATGGCACAACACAGAAACCTGGCAGAATACAAAGAACTCACTGTTACATCCTTTCAGGTAAGTCCCAGCTTTGTGCAGCTCTCCCCCACTTATAGGTAATAAGGCTAATTCAGCTCAGGATCTCAAAGCACTTTACAGTGTTATTTAATCAAGCTTCACAACATTTATGTGAAACATGGAAGGGTATTCCCATTTTAGAGATGGGGAAATGGAGGCACAGACAGATGAAGCAACTTGCCTGAGGTCATGCAGCAGAGCTGGGAAAAAGTAAGCAGATCTGTTTATTCCCCTGCTCCCCCAACCCTTTCCCAGCTATTGACGATAACCAGGTACTTGGTTATTTTTAAAAAGGAAAAAAAAATCCCTAACTTCCCTGTGGACTTACCACTGCGGACACTTTAATCCCTTCTCCTGCAAGGTCAGACTGGGGTGCACAGGATACACTGAAATTGGATAGGTTTTAACCTGCAGACCCTGTCAAACCATATTAAAGATGGGGGGCAGGAGGGCAAGCCACTTCCCGTTCAGAAATACAGTTCGGCACCAAAAAAGCTACACACGTACACTTTATCTCAAACATGACCCTGCTTTTTTCCTATAACACAGCTGGGCCATAGTTCTGCAAGCAGAGGGCTTCCAGACCATGCCAGTAGGCTTAACTGCAACACACACCTAGGATTTCTTCAAGTGTTGAATTACTAGGTGATGGTTTAGAAGGCTTTTGGCTTGCACCTCCTTCTCTGGATGCATGCTGTGAAGGTACTAATCGAGTACATTAGGCTACCTACATTTGACAAGGTCTGGTCTCCTATCAAGTGCCAGGAGTGGCCTCCAGCGATGGCCAAGAGCAGCATGTAGGTGAAAAGCCCCATGTATTTTACCCTGAGAAGACAGCACACAAGGATCAAACTGGGTTAAACATACCCAGACTAAAGACAGGATTTAATGCAAGGTGTACGTATTCAAAGTCTCTCTTGAGCAAGAAGTTCCCAAGCCCAGCGACACTGGTGCTCCAGTTCTGTATGCTGGTTGAATCAGATGCTTTGTAGCTCGGTCTCTGAAGTGGCTATTTGCTTGCTAATGACAAAGGCGGAGAGGCTTTTGATAACAAGGAAGCCTATCACAAGGTAGAGTATGGAGGGTCCCTGAATTCAGACAAACACAAAGTTGGGAGTAGGAGTTGAAATTCAGGTCTTAGTTTTTAGAAGGCCAATCTCTGATAGAGGCTTGTACCAATATATGTATTTCATTCTTTTCAGTACAACCCCCATCAGTTTGTCTGTCACTGCTTTATGTGGATTGATTTCATTGGCTCATTGATTATTTCAAGGGTATTCAGTGAAGAATAAAACCTGGAGAAGCTTGCTGCACACAGATGTGCCACAACTGGCAGCAACATCAAGAGCGAGTCTTGGAAAGCTGAGCTCTTGATAACACAGCAAAGCAAAGGCTGAGATGGTGAACACTAAAGCAATCTGGGAGTTTACTAAAACAACATGACAGGAGAAGTCAGTTCTTACCCAACTGCACAGGAGCAAGCAACTCCAGTCAGTAAAAGCCAAAACCACCAGCCTGCAGTGAAGGGGCTTAGATAAAAGGACAAAAGGAGAGAAAACACAGTAAGATATAGGCACCCAACTAGAATTCTATTATGCTAATAGTAATTTACATCAGGCCTCCTAGGACAGCCATTGTTATCCTTGGTCTAGGTGTGGATGCTGTGAACACTTCTCCTGACCTTGAAAAGTCATTCTGAGCACTGAGAGTCTGCACTGAGAGTCTGCACAGCTTCCAATATCGCAATAAAGCAATGGGCTAGGCCACAGGCTGGGCTAAGTTTAAAGGCTATTATTTTAAATGGGGCTCTGCAAGAATCAGAGAACACACACAGCCACGTGAGAAAAGACAAAGATTTCTAAGTTGACTCTGTGCCCATGAGCAATAACAAATGACTAATAGGGATATTTGTCACCCTCTTTATTTCTATGCACAGGGAAATTTTCCAGACCAGGAACTGGCAATGAGGGAGAAACAGCCAAGGGATTTTTTTTTAATTATAAGGAAGCCAAGACAACCCCACTATCATTTAAACAACACTTTAGAACCTAAGAACGGCCATACTGGGTCAGACCAAAGGTCCATCTAACCCAGTATCCTGTCTTCACAGTGGTCAATGACAAGGTGCCCCAGAGGGAATGAACAGAACAGGGAATCATCAAGTGATCCTTCTCCTGTCGCTCATTCCCAGCTTCTGGCAAACAGAGGCTAGGGACACCATCCCTGCCCATCCTGGCTAATAGCCATTGCTGGACCTATCCTCCATTAATTTATCTAGTTCTTTTTTGAACCCTATTATAGTCTTGGCCTTCACAACATCATTCTCTGGCAAAGAGTTCCACAGATTGACTGTGCGTTGTGTGAAGAAATATTTCCTTTTGTTTCAAACTTGCTGCCTATTAATTTCATTTGGTGACCCCTAGTTCTTGTGTTGTGAGGAATAAATAACACTTCCTTATTTACTTTATTTACCTTATCTCCTTACCAGTCATGATTTTATAGACCTCAATCATCTCCCCATTAGCCGTCTCTTTTCTAAGATGAAAAGTCCCAGTCTTATTAATCTCTCCTCATACGGAAGTCATTCCATAGCCCTAATCATTTTTGTTGCCCTTTTCAATATAAATTTAAACTTTCAAATTGCTTAGAAGATAAAATCCTTCCAACATCACTATGAGTGGTCAAATATCATTATGGCCATTTTACAGAGGGGATTCTGAGGCGCAGAGAAATAAGGCAAGTTGCCCAAGACACAGTTACAATTAGATAAGGATTCTTGCCTCCCTGGCTTGAATTTGGACCACTAGCCCACACCCCAAATAAGGTTTGCAGTATACCACACATAAGATTATTATAATTGGTGCCAGACAGCCTTTGATGTATTTATTTATATGGCAATTAAAAAAAAACCCAAGTGGCACAAATGTTTTATACTTAAATGATGAATGGCTTATTACAACTAACTGGAAGGTTATCCAATGCCCAGGAATGAAAACCAGTTTTACCTGCACTTCTGTAAATTGTAGAACTTCAGGTAGGATAAAATTGCAAGCAGGATAAAAAAGATTAGTACTGATTCCAAAAGCATCAGCCTGGATTGAGTGATCAGAGAGTTCTCTGTTAGAAACAGAAGGAGAAGATATATACACACCAAATTAGGCATAAATTATTGGTAGGAAAACTGTCAAGCAGTACTCATGGCAGCAACAATACCATCAAGAATAAGGACTTCTGAAGACCTGCTCAACTGAGATCCAAAGAAACATTTCCAAAGAAAGCAAAGCAAAGATCTTTTCACAGCATTATAAGCTTGATATGAGAAACAGAGCCATGCTCTGTGTTTGAGAAACCTTTCAAGCATGGGAAGTAGCAGATGGGTGAGGGGAAGAAGAAAAGATTTACTGAAAACTAAAGCTGAGGTATGGCCCTTCTGTCATGCACACCCATTCCCAGTATATTACAGAAATCTGAGGAAGAACCTGCAGAGGCAAAGAAATAAAGCTGCCCGTATGGCTGTGAGGTTCGAACCTTCCTCTTTGTTCAATAATAGAGAGGCCTAGTAGTGTCTAGTTAGGAGCAGGCTGTGCTGCAGGTCAGAACTGAAGTGCATGGGAAGAGCTGTGTGTGAGGCTCAGGACTGAATAGCAGGATATGCTGATCAGGACTGATGCACTGTCAGAGCTGTGTGGGAGAAGATACCGCAGCACCCACCTCCTTAACTCTCAGCACTGCTCTTACTAACTGCCACAGGCACTAAAAATTCAGCGTGGAAGAATTCAAAGGGGAAAGCGGATCATTCCCCCTCTGTATGGAGAGTAAGGCTGAAGGCACAATCCTTACCGAAGAGGATCAGGAGGGCAGCTCCAAATGCAGCACAATGGGAGAAGTGCAGCTCTACCAAAATCTGGTACGCTAAAGGCACACACAGGGCACCAGTTAGTGCTGGCAGCAGTCGCAAGGACCAAACGGGCACGTTCATACTGTACTCTAGAACAGAAAACAGTGGGAGGACAAGAGCATTAGAAACCTTTGCTTATTGTATCGGTGTTTGCAAGAAGAATAGGATTTGGTTTCATACAGTTCTTCTCAGACTCAAGGTATTGCCCCATGTTGTTTATAAACAAAGGGCTAAGATATCAGCAATGCAGGGCTGTAGCACCATCCTGCAATTTCTTTTACTCACAGTTAGGGGACATTAGAACCTAATTATCTGAAGTAACGTAGGCTAATAATAATAATCCTTCACATGTATACAGTGCTTTCATCTGTAGACTTCAAAGGGCTTCAGAAAATGGGCAAGTATCATTCTTCTCCTTTTTAAAGATGGGTAAAGTGAAGTATGAAGTTCAGAAAAACTGAGTATCCACAACTTGAAATGAAATCACTGGGAGCTGTGGATACTCAGCACCTCTGAAAACCAGGCAAATGGGACTTGCACAAGGTGTCACAGCAAGTCAATCTGAGAGCTGGGAGGTGTCTTGATTCTCAGTCCCATTAATCTATCCTCTGGACTATGCTGCCTTTTATAATTACTCCTTACTCCTGTGGGATCTTTAGCATCTTCTGAAACATCCACTGCAGTCATACAGAAGACTTTGATTTAACATCTCTTCTGATGAAACATCACCAAGATCAAGTAAGCAAACTAAACAAAAACAAAACCCCCTCTGCTTCTATTAGTGACTAAAAAATCATCACTCAGCTCTGAAACGCAGCTCTATTCTGTTGGAAGAATGAGACACTGTTAAAATAAGCTCTTACCAGCCCCAATTCTGTTCCACAAGAAGTTTCCATCAAAGCCTCCTAAGTAACCTGAAAAAGAACAGAAGATGTGGCTAGAGTGAGTGGCACATGGTGATAAAATTTTGAAGGTTAATTAAAAAACAAATCTCTATGGAGAGTAATCAGAGTTAGCCTCCCACTGCATCACCATGAGTGTCTCCTCAGTATTTTTATACTTAGATATGGACCATCTCTCCCAGATGCACATCTCCCTTGTAGCAGCGCTTTATTACATGAAAAAGTTACCTTAGGATAGTATGCAGGAGACAATATGAAAATAAACCACACACTGACATGAAAGGGGCAACTGCTTAGTTAATCCTCCCCATTTTATATTGTCCCTTTCCTCTCCCTGGACTTCACACTTTGGGGCCTCAATCTTTTCTAGTTGCCTACTATTCCCAATGCTCTAACCTCTCCAGGTCGTTGTACAGTTTGGTTCGGTCCTCCTGTTTGCCTGGGGGTAAGATAAAAGTGGAAATGGGTAGGGGTCATGGCAAATGGTACACGTGCAGAGTTACACCACTTTCCCTATGCCTGCACTCCAAGCCACTAGCCCAGGGGTAGGCAAACTTTTTGGCCTGAGGGCCACATCAGTGTTCTGAAACTGTATGGAGGGCTGGTGTAGTATATTAAATTGCTCCCCATAGGAATCTGCCACTTAAGGTGTACTACTTACGGCTGCCAGTCCTGGTGCTCTGAGTGGCTTGGTAAGAGGGTGGGGAGGGGCAAGGGGTTTCAGGGGGCTGTCAGGGAGCAGTTGGATAGGCGTGGGAGTCCCAGGGAGCCTGTTGGGGCAGGGGTGTGGATGAGGTCAGGGCAGTCAGGGGACAGGGAGCAGAGGGGATTGCATACAGGGTGGGGAACCGGGGGAGGGGGGTTGGGGTAGAGGATCCCAGGAGGGGGCAGTCAGGGGACAAACAGCAGGGGGGTTGGATGGGTCGGGTTCTGAAGGGGGCAGTCAGTGGGATGGGGCCAGGCTGTTTGGGGAGGAACAGCCTCCCCTACCCAGGTGTAGTGTATTAAATTGCTCCCCATAGGAATCCGCTACTTATGGTGTATTAGTTACTGCTGCTAGTACTGGTGCTCCTTAAGTAGCACATTCCTACGGAGAGCAATTTCATACACTACACAAATGAAATCAGCAAGCTCTCTCTGGAAGAAATTCTGCCCCTAACCCTTCTCCCCCACAAGGATAGAATTTGAGAACTGAAAGCATATCTGCAACCTGTCCCTCTTTCCCCAAAGCAAAGTGCAATAAATGCTTCCTAAATTAAAGTTCAATGGAGCCCTACCTCCAAAAGCTAGCAGCATATGGCCAAATGGTGGGCCACTGTCATCCACAAAAAAGATCCGCTTCATGTACAGAGACACAAACTGGCCATAGTAAACTTCATCAAAACTGAAACACCACAGAGAAAGAAAAGTGTCAAGTCTAATGGGAAACATCTCACAACATGCCCATACCTTAGTGATGGGGACATTAACTGAGTCCTCCTTTGGCAATCTCAGCAAAGGGACTGAATGGAGCATAGAGATTTGGCATCCCTTTCAGTCCTCTAGGTCAGGGTTGAGGCATGCTGGTGAGGATGCCTGCATTGCCACTGCATGCGCTGAATTCACACCAGGATGTAAGTATCCTGAGCCAGCAATCCAGAACCTTTCATCACCATTACATTCTCATTCACAAAATTTAAAGAAAAAAAATCCCATGTATTTTAAATGGGAAGTGAAGCGCTGTGCTTACACCACAGCCCGTGGGTAGGAGAGTGCCCAGAGCCGGTTTACTAATCCCATCACAGTCAGAGCCACCAGATTCATATTGATCTCTGCAGTGACCACAACAGGCTGCTTCAGGAATCCCAACATCCTGCAGAATGGTTTGGTCAAGCCTCTGAAAGCAAAGTGGGAGAAGAAAACAGCTGCAGTTACCATTCTGATCAGAAATAAGTCAATTATCTAAGGCACTGCCAGCAGTTTAGGACCACAGCATTTTCAGTATTCTCTTTTCCAGTCTGCAAGTGAAATATTTTCCATAGGCAAACTGTGTAACAATAATCCTAAAATGCTGCTCTACTCTAACAAGAGTCTACTTAAAAATGGCAGATACCATTCAAACACCTTCCACACATATAGTCATTTCCTGCCCTTATGAGTTTCATACATTTTCCCTATTTTTAACTCGCTCTGCAGGGCTAACACCACAACTCAGCTCAAGGAGGGACTTCTGGCTATTTATCCTGTTTCATACATCAGCAGCAGCATAATTGTAAAATTGCATTTAATATTAGGATGCTTTCTTGCTGATTAAGTGTGAGCCAACCTCTCAGACCCCAGGCCGACTTGGCAGCCAAAATTTGAATCAGAGACTATCAGAGTTGGAAGGGACCTGAGGAGGTATCTAGTCCAACCCCCTGCTCAAAGCAGGGCCAATCCCCAGACAGATTTTTGCCCTAGATCCTAAATGACCCCCTCAAGGATTGAACTCCCAACCCTGGGTTTAGCAGGCCAATGCTCAAAGCGCTGAGCTGTCCCTCCCCATAGTGTGGACGCTGGCGAACGGAACAGATTTGCTCTGGACACAGCACCACAATAAACTATGAACCTTACGGGGCCCTTTGTAGCGAGCCAGACACACTGATGAAGGGACTTTATTGCAGCCTAGCGAGGAAATAACCTGGTGCTTGTGCAGAACACCCCTGGGACGATGCCACAGCCCTGGAGGCCGGGAACTGCTAAGCGATGGGGGCAGCGTCTCACCTCAACACACCGAGATCCTTGCGCGTCCCTTCAGCCTGGGGCAAGGGACTAGGCCCGAGAACAGCCGTTAGCGCCGCGCCGCCGGGCCCGTCTCTCCCTAGCCTGTGTCTGGGGAGCCGAGGCCCATGTTAACGCCGCGCGGGCGGGCCGGCCCCGGGATGCTCCGAGGCTCGCGGCGACACCCCACAGGCGGGAATCTGGGTCGCGGGGCTGTTCCCGGCCGCGCGCTGCGCTGAGGAGAGGCCCCACCTCGGCTCGCGCACCCACGTCACCCGCCCCAGCGCAGCACCCCGGCTGCCGACCAATCACATCCCCGGTCGGGGCTGCCCTTCGTCAGTGGTCACGTGATCCGGAAGCTGCCGTGCGTATCTCCCTCCCAACCCTCAGACGCCGGAAAGGCCCTGTTGCCATGGCAGCAACCCCCTGGCTGCTTGGTCCTGAGGAGGGTCGTGGCCTCACGGGGATAGGAAAGCAGGAGTCGCACATGCAAATTTCAACAGCTAAGCCATGGCTGGGTGGCTCCATCGAACCCGCACTAAAGCCGACCCCTGGGAAACTGGAACGTAGTGTTGTATAAGGGAGAAACTGAGGCACAGGTGAAGGCACTTCCTGAAGTGAGCGAGCTAGTTAGAGGAAATTTTATCAGTATTTTCCCACACTGGCATGGCTCCTACTGCTGGAGGGATGCAGGCACTGGTTCCCCCTGTGGTGTTCACGTTACATCCTCCATTGATGGAGCTGTACTCTGCAGGGCTCACCACCCACTGGCAGAGCTCCCACTCTTCTGGTTAGTCTATACACGGTAACAAGCACTATATTCCTTGTTAGTAGCCTGTATAATACCTAGCACAAGGGGGGCCCTAGGTATCACAATGATATAAATAAGCTATTAGAAACAATCGGAATTGTGTGTACTGTAAGCCATTAGGAAAGGCAAAAACATCTGTTTAGTTAGGGTAGAGAATGCTAAGTGTAGCATGAAGTATTCAGAGAGCATGGTAATAGACACAATATAAAAACCTAGCTCCATCAATCTCTTCCTAAAAATATAAACCAAACAAAATCACCCAGGAAATTTGAGAAAAGCATAATCTGCTTTATTTATTTTTTTAACTTTTTTATTTAAATAAGGAGAATTCTTTCATATGGAAAGAGCTAATACAATCACATATTTGAAAGGAGAAACAATAGGTACGGAAAATAAAGAAAAAGGGCAATAAAGAGTGTGCCACCACTGGCCTGGTGATATCGTGATTTGAGTTCTGGTCCAAGTTAAAGTTTCCAAAAAATATAAACAGGTTGCACGTTACACATTTATCCATCGTCTGCCCTTTCAAATATCTGGTCTACATGAAAAGACAAAGAGGAAAGGCCAAAAAAAACTTTACTATACAGTCATGAGGTTATAAGCTTTATGGAGTACAATATCCCCTTTAGAAACAATGAATGCAATTTATACAGAACCAGAGAAAGGATTCCAACTAAGGCCAATGCCTTGACATGCTAAAGAGTGAGTGCTTCCATTGCTGCTGCTGTGATTCCCAGGGCTACCGGTGGTTAGCTATTGACTGCAGACATCTTGGAGGTGCTATGGACAAATTATTAATTCCAAGAGGTTGTCTATGCCACTTGGTGGCCTTTGGATTTAAAAAATAAAAAAGCCAAAAATACATACTTGGATTGGTTCTGCCTCTTCACACAGCCAGTAGTTCCACTGCTTTAGTACTTGTTCGTCTCTTATTGATGGGCCACAACTACATTACAAGGATTCTGCTTGTTATTGTAAATGTAATTCTTACTCATAAGAGAAATCTTTCATACAAGGAAAACGTCTGCCAAAAATAGTTGACATTCCAAGAAATTAATCTGTGCTTAACCAGTCAGGAGCAAAACCGAAGAAGGATAACATAATGCAACAGAAGAGAGCTTAGCATGGAGTGATGCTCGTTTAAAAGTGAATATAGTAGCCTGCCAAAAAGTGAGACATAGCAGAAATGCTAAGCTCCATTTTTTTATATATTTATAAATATACATGAACCACAGGGCAGCTTGTAGCTTTGCAGCATTCTTGCAAGGAAATCTGTTAAATGGCGTGCTTCTCTGCATGTACACAAACACACATGAGATTCAATGGGCTCAGAACACTTCAGAGTTACTGAATGCTGTACAGCTGTCAAATGGGAAAGCCAACAGTGAGTTATGAAAGATCACCACCACCACCTGCTTCACTGGTGACTGTGCTAATTTAACCTGTTATTTAAAATATACAAGGCATCTTTCTCAACACATGTTAATTTTTTTAATTGGGAGCTAAAAGCAGACTGAACACAGAGGAAAGCAGGCAGCACTGAATGTAGCTGACACGCCAGCAGTCACTGTGCATAATAGAATAGTATTTACACACATACATGCTTCAGGCCTTCCGCTAAACAGTCTGGTTAAAACACAGAACACAGTCAGCCTCTGAATACTTCTGCTTAACCCACTTGTAAGAGTACGGATTCCATCTCTCCCTCCCACTGCATACTGTAGCTGTTTGGCAGCCAGTTTGCAGATAAAGCAAATTTCAGCAGCAAAGAAGTCATTATGGAGCCCCAAATTTCAGCAGTGGAGTGGAGATGGCAAGTAGAAGTAACCACCTATAAATCCATCAACATTCCATGCATCTTCAACCTCTCCCTCCCAAAGATGAATTGGTATAGGGCCCAGAGACCTTTACATTTCTGCACCTTGAGGACTGGAGACAGTTCCATTTATTTGACTCTCAAGAACATTACAGGCTGCACTAACCTTGCACTAGCGCTAACAAACAACATGGCAGAGTAGTTAAAACTCTGGGCTCTAAAACTGCTTTCCATCAGACAAAAATCCATTAAGTGAAAGAGTCTTGTAAACCACAGCTGACAGTCACTGAAAGGTGATGAATGGAATGAGGCTCTCATGCATTTCTTGGCCTTTCCTGCACAGAATAATTCAGACATAATATATAAATAGAGCAGTGAAACATTTACTTTTTCACCTAGACCTACAACATCAAATACATATAAATAAATTTTAGTATTTTTTTCTGTTTGGGGATGAAGGGGGTAAAGGAGAAAGAGGGATGACCTTTTTCAACAGGAAGAACTATAGTTCTGATGGCATTTACACCAGAGGGACTGAAACATCTCATATCTAGCAATGACCTGATTTCTCCAACACACAGGACCATTCAATAGTCGTATATGATGAAGGAAAAAGATCTGAGTCTTTGAAAAGACTAAATAGTGTGTCTACAGTTGGAAGGAAAGAAAAGAGAGGCTTGGATAAGTCTTTAGCCATTAAACTCTGGTCTGATATTATCTTGGGCCAGCTGGGCAAAGAATTAGAAGAGGGCGCACAATGTAATGAAGAAATTTTAACCAATTCAATTGATCACAATATTTCAAGGTGAAGAGAGGATGCGGAGGGAGACAGGGATAGAAGGGGGCTGGATGACTCACTGGTGGAGGAGTCTTTGGAAAATGTTGGGAGCAAGAATGACAACTAGCAGATGAGAAAACAAGTTTGGGAGATTTCTGAAGGCTCTGTGTGTCGTTAATTCTCAAGGTCTGTACTCTGTAGAGTGCTTGAGACATGCTGACACACTGCTGTAAAGTTAAAAATCCACAAAATTAAAAGAAAGTTGTTTTGTTTTTTGGTTTTTTTTGTTTTTTTTTTAAAGTACCAACCTATCCCAATCCCTTCAGGATTCTTTACCATGATCTGAGGGGACATTACTATTTCTAAGTTAGTTCAGGTATCTAAGCTCTTTCTAATGTTATTGTAGAAACCTGATTTAGACCTAGTTTAAAACTTCAAATGCATGTCCAGAAAATCCTGGAGAACCTGCTCTTCTAAAAAAACACTTTCAGACCACGTCCCAATTACATTCTTTGTTCAAAATGTCTTCTTTGGAACCACCAGCAATTTACCTGCTGCCATCTAGCACAGGTAGATAGTACAGTCAGCAGGCTATCATCTACCAGAGAAGTGACAGTCTCCTTCCCTCATTTCAGAGTAACTGAGTCCATTCTTGGTTTTTTAAGAGCTAAATAGTACAAACAAGTTAGCTGGAGGTGGTTCAGTTTACTTAAGACCGATATCAGCTTTAGGACCCAAGCACCTTCAGGAACTGGCAAGTACTTCCTGCAAGATAGACAGATAGATACACACACACACAATAAAAAAAAACAACAAAAAAACAAAAAAAAACCCCACCCTTCCCATTGGGACTTTTTTAATATGCCCCCAAATTCTTTTGAGGAAGTGCATACCCACTGTACGCAACTGCACCAAAAAGAGAGAACCACTTGTTAGTCTGGGGAAGGAAGGAACATAGGGATGAATCCAAACTGCCACTATGTAACCATATGCTTCTGATGCAAAAAACAACTGAATTTGTGTACTATGACTGGTATGCAGAGGTGGGAGGAGGGGTTCCCACTGGTTTGTGTCCAAGGGAGTTGTGCAAAAAGCTGTGAAGACGAGAAAGAAGCAGAGAGCAAGACCTGGAAAAGAAGGGAGAGTGAAGCTCAGAGATCGGCTCCTGGGGAAACAGAGCAGCCCCACGAGGCAAGGAGGCATAAAGAATTACAGCGGCCAAGGGTGGAGCATAGCGAGAGCATCACAACTACAAAAAGTAGTCCAAATAGACCTGTTGGCTCTAGCCAACTCTTCTGACCCATGCAAGGTATGGAGAGTCATTAACAGATTTTACATTTTGTAAATCCATGATTTACCTTTCACTGTGCATTTGGCAGTCTCCAAAACAAAATCCAACCCACAGAAACAACTAGGTCCAGATGAGCTTGCAACAGAAATTCAGTGCCTTTCCTTAAAACAAAAAAGCCACATTTTGTTGTGTTCAGGGCACCCCAAAGCTACAGTTAAGTGGTGCGAGTTTCAAGATTAATGCGTTGATCTACTATATACCTTTGTTACACATTTACTTCTAAAGCAAGCACTCTTTCTAGCTTAAAACCAAAATACTGAAAAATGACTGGATGCCTTAACTGTCCTGTATTTCTTTTAATCAAATAATGTGGAAGGTTAAACCTCCTGGGGGGAAAACACCCAAACAATTCAATTTAAGAGAGTCACAACTGTCAATGTAGCACAGAACTGTATATAAAATTAAGCAGGTTCTATCTCAGAACATGATATTGGTTTGAGGAGTTATCTTCTGGGAGGAATGAGAGGGCAGAGAGAAGGGGGAATGAGAGAACATATAAAAGTTTTGCAATAAACAAAGATATAGCTTTTTTTTGCCTTCCTTTTTTTTTTTTTTTTTTTTGTAAAAACCTCAGCTGCCTTTAAAATGAAAAACCTCCAACTAACCCTCTCCCCATGTTGCCATTCTGCTGACAGAAGTAGGGAAGGAGAAGGATGGGCTTTGCCAAAGGAGCTATCCTGGCTACCTGTGGGTGGGGTATGAAAATAAAAATGGCTTGAGCCACTCAACAGTCACATGGGAGCAGGTGGTTGGTTTGGTTTCTGAGCAAGCAGGTCAATGTCACATCCATTGTTTCAAACTGCTTTGTTGGGAGAGGGGCTCGGATTATGTTGCTTTAGTCAGTGTTGGGTTGGTGGTGGATCTGGCCAGATTTTCAGAACTTCCAGTGGGGTACAGGCTGAACTGCAATGCCTCTCTCAGCCAGTAGAGACAGCGGGTGATCACGGGCTCTCCTAGGCCTTGCTTTCCTCCACTTTTACAGCTTGAGGTTTGATCGCTCCCGTGCGCACCGGCTTCATCTGGTTTGCAGAGGATGGTTCTTGCAATTTCACAGCTCCCAGGTTGGTTTTATTTTCATCCACTCGCTGCTTTGCCTTTTGACATAGAGAAACAAAGAATTAGCTAGCAAGGGGACCTAGGAATGAACAAAGACAAAGGTGTATAGCATAACTGTCCGTGCAGCTCCAATGTAAAGGCTTCTTACTGGTAAGTATTTGGCACACTACTAGTCAGTTCCCTCCCAAAGCAATAAAAGCAGGCATCAATTTTAACACCAGCTTCCCTAAAGTGAGGTTTAGCAACATGCAGAAGGTTACTTGGGCTACTGCTTTGCCAGAGGTTGCTCAATTACTCTTCCCTCTCGTTTCTGATTACCTCTTCATGGGTACATAGGGATACTTGTGTGGCTCATCACCACAGATTCCGAGCACCTCACACCCAGCAATATAGCTAAAATCTGTCAAGCATGTGAATTTGTTGGCCGTGCGTTGAAGCTGGTATCTCCACCTACAAGACTTAGTCACTCAAATTTGCTCCAAAATTCTAGTACTCCCCATTTTTGGGGTACTTTGCCCTTCTAAAGCACTTCACATGTAAGTATTCCAAAATGCTTTGCAATCATGAGCTATTTTAGCTTCAACATCTCCCCACTCCAATTTTTATGGACAGGGAAAACAAAAAGACACTAACTTCCCCAAGGTCACACAGCAAGTCTGTGGCAGGCCTGGGAACAGTATCCACACCTCCCCGTATGTGCCATCTTCGACTTTTAGTGAGAAACTTCCCTGCTAAACCAAGGTAACTTCTCATCTGCTTTCCCTGGGGAGTATTCAGTCATTTGGTCTCACATGTGAGTAGATAAAGACCAGGAAATTGATGGAGTAATATATTTTATTTCTGATATGTCCTTATCTTCCACTAGAGTGCTCAATAACAATATAATAAATAAAACCAAGTCTGGAGGACGGTAACAATTAAGGAGCCAACATTACCATAACAATACACACTTATAAGAAAACTGAAATATAGATAAGAAGTGAGAACAGGCTGGAGTGGGGCAGATTACTTAGAACTGCCAGGTCACCTAGCAAATGGGGTCCTAGTCAAATGACTTAGGGTTCTTAGGAGCTATAGTTATTCAAATCAAAATACCAAACAGCATAAACACAGGGAAAGCCCTTTAACAGAATCATGTTAAGGAAGAAAAACAGTCAGTGTTGCTAACGGGCTCACCACAGATATCTAGATAAAATGCATGTGAAACAAAGGGGGATATCAAGGGGAAGCAAATTCCACATCCTAGCAATGCCAACAGCATACGCATGGTTGCCTGTCAGCTCAAAACAGAATGATAGGATCTCTATGAATCTGGAAGCATGCAAGAGCAGATTCCCTCAGGACAAGACTCAAAAGATATTAACATACTCTACCTGTTGCACATAGTGTCCCTGCACGGAACCCATATTGACTGCTGGTCCAGACGGCTTCCCACTGGGGCTGGCAGAGCTAGGCCTAGAAATCAAAGAGATGAGAGCATACATGGAGCATTACCAATGGAACAGGAAAATGGTCAATGTGAAAGCAAGGTCCCTTCAGAGTACGCAAGTAGCAGGGCCAGTTGTGCATTAGAACATCCTTATATGGCCAGTTGAGCTCTTAAAAATGCCAGTCCAAGTGAAGGCACATTCACTAAAAGGGGGAGAAAATGCAACTAAGAATCAAGGAGGCTCAGAGTATGAGGTTTTAGAGTTTCTGGACATTAGTCTCTCAGCTACTTGGGCTTGTGAGGACAAAACTAGAATTCTGACAATTTAATTCCCTTAGAACAGTGGTCCCCAACGTGGTGCCCGTGGGCACCATGGGACCCGCCCAGGGCATTTATGTGCACCCGCCTAGTGCCCAGCAGAGGAGAGAAGCAATGGCCCTTCACCCGCTGGGGACCAAGAACTCTGGGGCTGCAGGCTGCGGACGCCAGTGTTCTCAGTCCCTGGCAGGCGCAGGGCTGTGGCTTCTCTCCGGCTTCTCCGGGACTGCAGACTGCAGGTGCCTGTATTCTCGGTTGCTGGCAGGCGCGGGGCTGCGACTTAAGCCAGACAGAAGCCGTGGCCCCGCACCTGCTGGGGACAGAGTACTCCAGGGCTGCAGGCGCGAGTGTTCTCTGTCCTCCTGGCTTCTCTCCGCACTGCCCAGAATTGGCGCCAAAAAAACCCCAAAACAAACAAACAAACAAACAAACAAACAAAACAAAAAACACAAAAAAAACCCTCCCACTCTGCAGAATGGACAGAATGCCACCCCATAGCATGTGCTGCCGCAGGCATGTGCTTGCTCCACTGGTGCCTGAAGCCGGCCCTGTATGTGAGTATTTGTTGGCGTCTGCCACACTCTTCTGAAAACATGCATGTGCTACTGGCCACAAAAAGGTTGGGGACCACTGCCTTAGAATCTGACGGCTCTGATGCAACCCAGTAACTTTCTGCATTTCACCGAAGTGCCACGGAGCTAATTAGGGTGGTTTGTGGGGATTTTTTCCCCCCAAACAACAAAGCTATCCCAATGACACTTTTACATCAGAATCTGGACTAGCGTAGATTCTATGTTTGAAGACATCAGTAGATCCTGGAGAAGAAAGCAGGATATAAACACCATTTCTCTGCAAGTGCTAAGTACTATACCCTTTCCCATTCAACACTTTTCAATTAAGACCTCATTCGAGAGCTATGGGGCTAAGCTCCGGATCCTTTACCTGTAAGTATGTGGTGATGGTACAGATCCTCCGGAGGACATGTTCTGTTTACCATCTGTGAAGTGAAACCCTTTCATTTCCATTTGGGAGGACTAAGAAGGGAAATGAGTTAGAAAATATCTTCTGTATATCCAAAGATCTCAAAGCACTTCACAAACACTTCAATCAATCTTTAGCCTCGCCCCCACCCCTGATGAAGCATGTATCATTATTCCCATTTTACAGATGGGGAAACTGAGACACTCGGGCAAGATCACTTGCCCCAATCTGAGGCACAATCAGGAAGAGAACATAAAGGCCTGATTTCTAGCAACCCATGCTCTCTCCACGAGAAAACACTCCTTATAAGAATACATCTAACCAGACACAACATTGATACGTCCACTCAGATGGAGACATTTTACAACTATGTTGCATTTTATGAGCAGTGTTCCAGGTGTGCCTGTGGTTAACCACCCATCTGATCTCTAGGAAAATTTGGAATTTCCATTTAATTTAAATGGAAATTCCAAACTGGATCCAGAGAGGGTTCAGATTCCTGGAAGTGGAATCATGAACAGCAGCAGAACTGGAAAGACTGTGGCTTGGGTTTTGGAGATAGGAGGAATGGTGCACCTTTGCTTCCACTCCTATCACTGGTTTGGAAGATAAGGACCCAGTAAGCAAGCATGACGCCCTATTAATGATGAACTGTACCCCACAAGAGGCTTCCCTCTGCCCCCCTCCTTTTGTTTGTTTTTTTAATTATGGAGGGATGAAACCCAAATGCAAGACTCCTTAAAGAATGCCAAGATGTTCATGAAGTACATAGCCCTTACCTCCCTGCTGGTAGTGAGGACAGAAGGCTGAGATCCAGGTGGAAGAATCCTGCGGGGAGCTCCTACAGACAGATTCTGCCCCTGAGGAAGCTGGATGGACTGTGGTAAAATCAGTGGCTGCTGGCCAGAACCATACCGGGGGAGAGGAAGCTGGGACCCAGGCATAGGCATTGTCAGCTGCATGATAATTTACATGTGATTACTTAATGGAAAAAACAATGGTCCATCTCAACATGTTCCCTACTAATACCTTAAAAGCACAGCATTTTATGCTTAAAAGCATACCTAAAAGAAGTATCTTAAACCTGACACACTGCTATAGAACAAATGCAGATGTGAACATTAAAGAGGGACTTTCATACTGAAAATCATTTTAAGATAGAGTTGCCAGACCCTGTAACCACACCATCTGTTCTTTTAATAAAGTGCTGTTCTAGCAAGACTGTGCTCAGACACAGGGCTTTCCTGATCGCCTGGAGCCTTCATCGGTTTTTCTTCAGTCTTCCTCGTGGTCACTGCATGGCAAGCCCTCTGAGTGGTGATGGCAGCCACAATGGTGTCAGACAGCTCACCTTTTGTTTTCAGCTCGATGTCCACATCTAAAAATCTGCTATACTCCTCTGCTGGTGTGATTTCAGGGACTGGAACATCAGGAAGGTTCACACTGGCCTCAGCTTTACGTTCCATGACAGGCTTCAATCCCTTCTTGAAACAATTGATGATGGTGGTGGTTAAAAGTGATTAAAAAAATTAACTCAGGACTCAATGGCTATTAAAAAAGACCAAATTTTCAAAAGGGCTCGTAAAACATGGAGGGAGGACAAGAGGCAAGAAGAAGCTACCATTTACAAACTCAAGCACAGTTCATATACACTGCCGTGATCCTTAGCAAGCCGTGCTGCCCTTCCATTTATTTATTTATTTTAATGAAGTGGATGCCCACACTTATCACGCTGTCCAAGAAACCTATTCACTTTGCATGTGGCTTTTCCTTCTGCTCCTTGCCACTTTTCCTAGTTATCGGAGATCTTTAAAACAAGAGTTCTCTCCCTCGCAGCCTCTCATTCCCTCTTACTTGATCTGGTAGTTCGCATAATTGCTGGATTTGGGACTTCCCATGACACCACATTGTAATGACAAAGGATTAAGGCTTCATTACATGATCCAGGAAGGAAAGACCAGTTACAAGGGATAAAGCACTTCTTCAAATACTTGGTTGGCCAGTAACCTCTTCGTTTTCCCCAGCTAAGTTACTTTCTGTAATTAACAATCCTTGTTCTTGAGTCTCCCTCAGCATGAAAGTCCCTCTTTAAGATAAAAAGATTAGGAATATTCTGGTTTTTATTGTATTTTTAAAACAGTTACTGTATTGTGCAATATAAGCAAAGTTTACAGCCAACTACAATACTTCTCCACAGAAGCAACTCAATAGTTGTGCTCAGTATCCATATAAACACAGCTGCCCTAACAGTAGGATTTTTTGTGCCTTTCTGAACTATGTTTAATAAAGAAAAAAGCAAGAGAATGACATGAAAACACAGTGAAACTTCTCTTAAGGTACCACCCAACAGACTAGCAGAAATTGTTAATTAGGCCAAAACACTCAATGAGTTGAAATAAAAAGAGATGAGTCTTTAATTAAGGTCAAACAAAATTACCCTGAAAACACGGATGATTTTTAAATGGTTACTACTAAAGATTTGGGGACGTGTTGGCCTACTGAAGCTGGGGCTCTTAGGGCAGCTATCACTGCAATATCACGGCCTCAGATCCCAAAAGCACAGTAAGAGCTTTAAGAAAATGCAAAGCAACACTCACATCAGTAGTGGACAAACAAATCACAGGCCTTTGCCATCAGCAGAAAGAGGATACTTAATTTCACTAAGTTGACCATTGTGTGTTTTATACTGAGGTACACCTAACAAGTAAAGCATCTCAAAGTCTGGTGTGCTGCACTTCTAATATCACTATTGTCTTGTTACGAAGGCCTTATTGATGAAAGCGTATGGTGCACCACAAACAGCAACTAAGTCCCAATCTCAGAAACTGCACTTCTGTGAACACATGCAAAAAATAGGGGGGGCATGCTAGTTTTGTTCCTAACCTGTGTAAGTTGGGAGTCCATCATCTGTGAGGCTCCCAAACTGGCTGCTTGGTTTATCTGGCCTTCATAAACCAGTGTCTGGCTTCCACTCATTGGCTGATAAGGGGATCCAGATTGTGTTTTTACCATCTCCAAGGGCTGCATGCCTGGGAAGGCAGAATATGGGGGCTTCAGAGCAGCACCTCCCGTCAGCACCATGGTACTGGGCTGGGACAGACTGGGGTGCATGTACACTGGAGACCTAAAGAAGAGAAACAGGTTAATGCACAGTGATAAAGCCTATTAGAGACTGCATACAACTTCCTAAACTGCATTTGGCTGATGGGCTGCAAACAGCATTCTAAAAGGTAATCTCTACTACAAAGATCAACTAGGGAATAATAACCTATAGTTCCACCTTTTTTTTTCCCCAGCTCTAGAATTTAATTTTGAATAGCTCCTTTCACACTAATCCTAAAGCTTTTAGGACTAAGTCCCCACCTCACTGAAGTCAATAGGAGTTTTGTCACTGACTTCACTGGAATCAATATTTCTCTCTTTACGAATTTCAGTCATACAGTGGCAGTGAAGTGACTGTATAGGTAAATAGCTCAAACCACCTTGGATGGTAAAAACTGTTTCACTGAATGTTTCCTAGGGCACTTGAGAGATCTCCATCGGCAGGAGAGAACTAAGGCTTCTATCTTTCAGCAGATCAGTTTCTTTTATCTAAAGGTCAGGCCAAGGGCACCACATGAAAACCAGTATGCAGCCACCATCCCTGCATCCCTCTGCCAAATGCACCTTCTTGTAACATGCCTGCTTTCCCAAACCTGGGACTTTTCTTAGCACTGGTTGGCAATCAAATGAACTGTGCAAGTGTTCTGTGAGATATGGACAAACATCCATGGGAACTGCAGAAATCCTGCATTGTCTCAGCCACCCACATGTGGAAGTTCCTTCAAAATTATGAGCCAGCACCATGGTGCTTGTCCCTCACCAGGAGTAGTGTGAAATCAACTAGAATTGACCAATTCTAGTTAATTTATCCACAGATGACGAGACATCTTGGAAAGGCCGCTGTGCTCCAGAGCGGCAGAAAGTAAAGAGAGAGCTACTCGTAACATGACTAGTAGACAGAAAACCTCTAAAAGTTCTGAAGTCTTCATCCCCATATTCGTATGAGCATTTTCAGGGGAAGAGGTGTGAGATTTCCCACCCAAACAGTGTAAATCAAAGCACTGTGTTAGGGGCCTAGAACTGTAGAAATGCTTGTGGTAAGGGAGGATCCAGGTCACCAATGATACATCTACGTTGCATTTTAAAACCCACGGCAGTGAGCCTCAGCGCCTGGGTCTACAGACTCAGGCTCACGCTCCGGTGCTAAAAACAGCTGAATAGACATTCAGGCTTGGGTTAGAGCTCGGGGTCTGAAATCCAACCCCCTCTTCAGGCTTCAGAGCCTGAGCCCAAATGTCTACATAGCTGTTTATAACACTGTAGTGCGAGCTCCATGAGCTCCAGCCTGTGTAGACTTGGGCTCTGAGACTGGCTGCCAGGGGTTTTAAAACACGGTGTGGACATACCACACAAGTCCACGGTAGTTTGGCAAGAGTGAAAGTGATTCACACAGGATTTGACTGGCTTTAACATTACTATAGAAAGCCACTTCTATCAAGATTAATACATCTTGAGGCTGAAAGGGACCATTACAATCATCTAGTCTCCTGCAAAATGCAGCCCCTATAATGTCACACAGTAACTCCCGTGAGCCCAATAGCTTGTGGCTGAACTAGAGCATCTCTTTCAGAAAGACCCAGTCTTGAATTAAAAACACACCAAATGATGGTGACTTTACCACAGCTCTAGGTAACTTGTTCCAGTGGTTAGTTACTCATGCTTTTAAATTTGCATCTTATTTCCAGTTTGAATTTTTCTCACTTCAGCTTTTAACCACCAAGTTTTGTTCTGTCTTCTAGATTAAAGAGCCCTCTTATCAGAGATCAACTCCTCGTGTGGGTATTGACGGGCTGTGATCAAGCTGCCTCAATCTTCTCAGTAAGCTAAATAAATCAAGCTCTTTTAGTCTCTCACGCTAAGATGTATTTTCCAGCCCATGAATCATTCTTGTAGCTCATTTTTGAACTCCTTCCTGTATTTCAATACTCTTTCTGAAATGCGGACATCATACCTGGAGAAAGCATTCCAACAACGGTCTCACCAATGTTATATATGGAAATAATATCCCCTCCCGGCTTTCCACTTGGCATTCTCCTATTTACACAAGAACCCCTCTCTCCTCTACATCTGTTAGGAGGGGAACGGAGAGTACTGTGCAAACACTTGTGGTATGGGCAGGAAAGGGGATGGAAAGCTGCAAAGGCAGGACATTAGCAAGAGTGGAAAAGGAGGGGGAAAAGAACCTCCCTGCAGATGTGTTTCACAGATCAAAACACGAAAGCTCTGGCCATGGGGAAACAAACCCAGGAACGGTTACCTGAAGGGTTGTATGGAGCTGTAGATCTCTTGGGACTGGGAGACAGGCAGGCCTCCCCTCAGCCCAAGCTGAGCTTGGGCCTGTAAAGATGTGTGAAGGGAAATCGGAATCTGCTGGGCAGCAGCAGCCTGCAGAGGAAATTAAGGTGATTGAAAGACACTAAGTCAGTCAGAAACCCTCCTGTGGTGTTAAAAGACCATCTGTTTCTTCACCTAGTCACTCCACCACAAAAGTTATCCAAGCTGCAACTCCACCCAAATGCCCCCAGTGTCATTTCTCAGGCCAGCACATGACTGACTAGGAAGTGAATGATGGTTGAGAGAGAGAAAGAGAATAGGAATTTAATGCTCAAAAAAGGATCAGACTGACTCCCTCAGGGGACTGAAGCTCTCTGTATACAGAACAGCCCATCACATCAGTGACTATGCTAGCTCTCATGGGGTTCTGTCACTGTGCCTCAACTCTTATCTGGAGGGATTCTCCATAGCCCATCCAACACCCTGTTTACTGAAATTGTCAGAGCTCCCAGTTAGTACTGACTAGTTGGTGGTTTTGGGGTGAGACACTTGTCCACAGGGAACTGGTCTGAGGTTCAAACTGGTTTTCATGTTCTACGAATAGTGCTGGGAAATTTACTAAGAGGCATTGTGTCACTCAAAGGCAAATTTTACAGAGTCCACCCCACTTAAACCCAGTCAAAAGATATTGGTGCAAAAACTGGTATGTCCCCTCTTCAATCAGCCTGTTCCTCTGTTAGTCGCCTGTAGTATCTACTGGGGAGCAACTTTCACAGACTTTGAAAGGAGCCACAATCTAGCTCCCCCTGACTGACGTAGGTTGGCCCACTACAAGAGGAAAGAATAAATTGGAAATTCTGAGGACCTCCCCATCCAGAAAAGAATTAACTGCCTTGATTCTTTACCTGCTGGTAGCTCTGCTGCTGAGGTATTGTCTGAGGGACCAAGCGTGGCTGACTCGCAAACACATGGCCATCCAGATACAGGGGTGGGATGTGATTACCTAGAATTTGAAATAAAAGGGAAGGAAGAATGTGACAAGCTAACCTTATTCACTCCAGCAAAAGCAGATCCCAGGGGTACAGAGGGGTACACTCACAGTACAATAGATAGAAATCTACAGACCTACCAAGCTAATTCATCAGTATCTTAGCAAGCAATTAGCTCAGCAGTGCTACACAGATTTATTATGCCAGCATTGCAGAACAGGAAAATTACCAGACTATACACAAGATCTACTTGCCTGTCCTTCACCTTAGTGACAAGGTTTTACTCATCAGCCACTTACCTTAGGTGAGTATTACTTTTTCAAGGTAGGTATTATGGGCTGTTAAATGATCACCCATCCTTTTCTAGTACATGTTAATGCCACCTGCAGAAAGGTTGGCAGTTCAGGAATAGGTGAGCTGAGCTACAAACTGTTAAGTGCCAAGGCAGTTATCTTGGATTGCCCTGCTGCCGTCAGATTTTTGGAGCTAGAACAAGAACATAAGAATGGCCAGACTGGGTCAGACCAAAGGTCCATCTAAGCCCAGTATCTGGTTTCCTGACAGTGGCCCAGAACAGATAATCATCAAGTGATCCATCCCTAGTCGCCCATTCCCAGCTTCTGGCAAAGAGAGGCAGGTACCTGGAATAGATGCAGAAGGTGCTACGGATGCCACAGGCATAGGAGGCATAGAAACACCGCCAAAAGAGCTGTAGCTGACACCACTGGAAGCGCCGACACTGGAAGGAGGCTGGATGCCTGAGCCAGCACCTCCTGGAGAGTTCTGTTCTGGTAAACTAGGGGAATTCTCCCAAGCCTTGCGTGCAGACTCCATCTATAGAAGTGAGGAGAGAAAGAAATCACTACAGGCAATTTCAATGGAAGCAAACGATAATGGGATAAGTAGCCACTCACCTGTAGATTATTGGTTCAAATCCAGCCCAGGCTGGTAGTTAATAAAAAAACTACCACCACCTAATGGCTGTTGGATGAGCGCCCAACCACAAAAAACCCACTGCAGATGGCAGTAGTTGACCCCTTTGCTGGCAGGCACAGCAGACTGCCCAGGATCAATCAGGCCAGGAATACTGAATTGTTCTCTTGCATTGGGTAGGGTTGAGGTGGATAAGCTTGCTCTACCCAGTCTATGGCTGGAGACGATGTCAGTATCAAGGGCCTCAAAATGGCATTCTCTCCCCTCTGCTGAATTCACGTACCTACACACACTGTTTTTAAAGGGGCCAATTACAGACTTTGCAACTGACCAGTGAAACATCTGGACTGTTGTGAAGATTCTCTCCCCCTTTACTACTGTAGCCAAAGAGGGTTGTACCTTCAAAGCGAACACAGGCAGAGCTAATGCCTTGATTACCTTAAGAGTGAGGTCTGCAGTGGGGAAAGACATTGGGTTCAGGCCGATGCACCGCTGGAGATGGTGATCTCTTCGCAGAATGGGAATGGACTGCGTTAACCCTGCCTGAAAGGAGATTTATAAAATGCCGAACACTAAGAATGTCTGTAACAACACAGGAATTTAGGAAGGCAACAAAGCAGATGGAACCTCAGCAAGAAGATCTAAGTAACAGCAGCACAAATTGTTTTATCGTTTCTCAGCTTTTTAAATGGACTATGGAGTTGCCTCAACATTGTAAAAATGTACAGCTGGCTTAACAGTAAACACAACAGATATGCTGGACCAAATGCAGCCTGGGTTTAAGCAGGCAATAACTACCCTGATCTCCATGGAGCTGCACTTGTATTTACATCTGAACTGAATTTGGTACACAGTAGCTCCAGCTGTAGAGTGTTTTTCCTTCTACAGTGGGTGAACCTATGTAAATGGCAGAATAACTCTGTTTCTATAAAATACTTGCATTTCTTGGAGGTTTTGTCATTTTTTCCTTACAAGGGGCTACAAAATTAATACGTTTCAGAGGAAGTTTTTGTTTAAATCACGAACACAACTGAACCACAAGCAGATACTGGGCTCTGAATCCATTTTCTTTTAGCAGTCTGTTCTCTAGCCATCTACACATTTTTTTATGAGCTCTAAAAGCGCATGGAACCTACTTGGCTGATAGTGAGCCATAGGGAGCAGAAGACAGTGGCAAAAGACAACACCCTGAGCACTCTGGAGAGAAGTGGCTAGAATTCCATTTTCCAGGTCCAGCAACAGGACTCTCTAAGCAACTTTGCCTGTCTTCCCCTCCCCTGCGGGTGCCCCAAAGAAGGGAACTTGGTGACCTTTGACATATGCAAGCCTTCTTACTTTACACAGGCTGATGAATGGTGTTTGAGTCACTGTTAAAAGGCTTGAGTGTGTTGAGCTAACCAGGCACTGAATCTATCAAAAAGTTTATCAAAATTTTTTGAGAGACAGCGCCTGTATTTTCATAGCTGTTTTTAAACCGTGTAAGTGGATACTACCGCATTAAACATCAAATCAATTGCAAATACAAGCTTTTTTCCATTTCAATAACTAAGATTTACTTACATTACTGGCCAAGGCATCCTGCAGTTTGGTGACAGGGCTAGCTGCAGTACCAGAGGCAGAGCCAGGTGGCAGACTGAAGTCAGAGTCCTGAAAAAAGGCAACAAGCACCATTCAAATCCAGGCCCAACAGCCCCCTGTAAGTTGCTCATGATTAGTGAACATTTACCTGGATCATGATGATAGAAACTAAAGATTTTCTTTCAGCAAAATTTACTGACAGACAAGAACGAAATAGCTCTCCATACTCAGCGACAGGCATCCCTGATGGCATACACAGGACGACAGGCCTTAATTTCTCCCTTACTGTCCCCACCCCATTCAGGATAATAAATATTTACCAAGACAGCTTGAGAACCTGGTTTGTGTCAGTAATGAAATCTATAAGGCAAATCTACAGTGCACGTGCTGGAAGCTTGCCCTAGATAATCCTTCTGACTAAACCACCTTGTGCATCTCTACAAGTTCACAAGAGGGATTTCAAACCACCAAGAAGATAAAATTAAATTCAATCCTCACTTTAGGATTTACTCCAAATTCAATGGGTGGCACAGGAAGAACTGAGTCCACGTGAATTTCCACCCCATTAACAGGGGGGATATTCCCTTCCAGCCGTTCCGTTCCCTCCGAACCCTTTCTGTTTTTCAGGGAGCGTTCATTGCCGATTGGTCCGGGCTTGTGTTCCTTGTTCTGTCCTGAGCCTTGATCTGAATCCTTGATGGGAAAGCAGAGAGGCTGAGACACAAAGACTGAATAACCCGATCTCTACCTTAAAAATGCTATGAAAAAACAAAAACCCAATTTCACAAGGTCTCTGGTACCAGTCACTACATGCTCTGGCTTGGCTGCAAATCCAGATTACCTTTTTATCAGATTGCTTCTGAACTTGCTCCTTCTGGCAGTCAGGCTTTGGGTCCACCAGGCCAGCCCCATTCATCTCCTCTGGTTTGAGGGTGCCATATGGAGAACTGCGCTGAGAGGAGGTAGCGGAAGATTCCCGAGACTCCGCACTCAAGTCAATGCCACTATCTCCCTGGCTGCCTTTAAAACCCTGCTATGTAAAGCACGAAATGTGTTAAAGCCCCAGATTCAAACCCAACTCCACAGGGAGAAAAACAACAGCGAGAACATGTTCCCATTTACCAAGCACAACTATCAAGGAGCAAGTCCTGACCTGCAGTGCCCCTTGCTATTCCAGCTCTAGGCTATCCTGAAGCAGAAACCATCCAGGTCACCAATCCCACTGCAGCCTTACAACAATGAAAAATGCCCCACATGGCTACTATGCTGAGACTGCCAAACTCATTTCACTTATGACTCAAACCAGATTTGAACTCCGGTCTCTGCAGGTGAAAGGTCACTGCAGCATTCAGTGACATCCACTCTGCATTACAGCTACACACTTCTCACAGGTGTGAGGCACACAAAGATGATTCCACATACTGGGCCATGCTCTGCTCCCTGTTAGGAGTGCAATTCTGAGATAGGTGTAAATCCAGAGTAACTGCATTGTAAAACTATGTGTAACAGAGCAGAATTTGTCCCACCATTTTAGAACAGCACCATGCTTAATCAGAATTGTGGCTAGTCAATCTAAACCTGCACAAAGAGAGCTGACAGACCTGCCAAACGCAACAGCAGCAATAAGAAGCATGAGCTATCGAACATGAATATTATATATACACACACACACACACACACACCACTTGAACAGTATATTAGGTGCCCCTTACCTCAGTGGAGCTGGATTCGGTGCCATTAAAGGCATTTACAGGCTTACTCCAGGAATCGCTGCCAGGTGACTGAACGGAGAGGGCTGGAAAAGCAGACAAGATTCAGATGCTTGAAATGGAGCATCAAGCACATCATTTATATAGTGCTGTAAATTCACATTCTGCTTACAAAAATAGGGCAAGACACATTCACTGTCCCAAAATGTTTACACTCCAGGACAGACAGTCTGAGCCACGGCACTCCAATGCAGGTAAGACAGAGTATGAAGGGAGAGAGAAGGTGGAAAGATTTTCTGGGAGAAGTGAAAGTTGGAAGGATGAAAGGGGGAGGCTTTGCAGAGAAGCACAGTGGGACAAGGGTACAAAGAAAACAGTTTGGCTGAAGGCTCAGGGCCACAGGGAGCAAGAGGATGAGACGATGGAAGAAATTAGAACCAGGATGTAGATCAGCTAGAATTGTGCAGAGCCTAGAAGATAAGGTCAAGGAGCTAGAACTTGATATGGCAAAGAAGAAACCAGGGAAGGGATCTGAATCCGAGGGTGACATGGCCAGAGCTGTGGGAGGAGGATGATCTTAACAGCAACGTTTTGTACACATGAGCCCAGAAGATCTGCTACCTCCCTTTCCCCTTTGGATTCAGGGAGGAATGCAGATGTAACCCCCTCTTCTTCAGGCACGTACGCACACACTCATCCTTCTCCCTCAACATAAAAGGATTCCCAGTTCCATAATGATGAAGCGTCCCAGTGCTGGCAAATAATGGAGACTCTCTCTTACCTGGACTATTGCTCTCCCAAATCTCTGTGCCCAGGCTGCTTCCGGACACAGATACATCGCCTTGCTCCAGGCACATACTGTTCTGCTTCTTAGCAAATCGAGGTGGGATACGAGACTGAAGGACGCGTCCTTTGGTTGGTCCCTGAGAGAGAGGTTCAGGCTATAAGATCTGCTATTGGTTCAGGCTAACGTGCTGCTGGCAGGCTTCTTTTCCAGACTTTTATTTGGCTCTTGAAGCAGATGTGGCCCCAGAGTTATCCAAGCTTGGGGCTGCCTTTACCAAGACAATCCCAGCAAGAGCCACCATAAGAGGAGATGGCCAGTGTTTTGTTTCCTGTACCCAGCTGCTGCTGGGAAGCTATAACAGCCCACAGTGGTGGCACAGCAGGAATGCTGAAGAAGAGCTCTTCAGAATTTATTAAGAACGGCTGGCTCCAGCAGCAGGGAGAGAGACAGGCAAAACAAAGATTAAAACTCCAACTCAGATTTTTCCTTAATCGTTCCCCAGTCCTGTTGACACAGCAGGATCAATTCACTAGTTCACAGTAAAAAAGAGACTGATAATTCACTGAATCAGACACCAGAGAGGGAACCAGCTGTTAGTTTACCTAGCACATCTCCTTGCCATTGCAGGATTGTTCCCTATTGCACAATCACTCAGACTCTTACTAGCCTAATTTTAAATGCGCCACAGAACTAGGCTTCTATCACATCTCTTGATAACCCACCACACAATATATCTGACTGTCACAAAGCACTTCCCAATAGCATTTTATTGCTGAATTTAATCCTTCCCCATTCATGCTAAAATAAATTCTCCTCCTCAGCAGAATTTACTGTCTTCAAACACTTGCAGATTCATGTATCCATCGCACCTTTAGTCATCACTTAGCCAAGCTATACAAAATTTACTCCTAAATCTTTCCTCATAAATCAATTCCTCTAGCCACCTAAAAAACTAACAAGTTGTTAGAGCTCTCTTCAGTTTATTAATGTCTTTCTGGTCAGTAGGGTGCCCAGAACTGCACACAATATTCCAGGTACGGCTGTACCCCAGGGAAGCTATTACCTCTCCATCCAGTGACATGGTACCTAGGCATACAGAGCCCATAACTGCACTTGTCTTCTCTGCTGCCATATCCCATTGCAGAACTCCAGGATTGGGTGTTCACTTTTAGCATTATTGCTTCCCAGGATTCTTCCTTCTACTGAATAGTTGTGCTTTGGACTAGTCCTCCTCCCATCAAATGTATTAGCCTACAGTTTTCCAAGCTGAATTTCTTTTTGATGCTTAATACCCATTTTTCTACTCCTTTTAAGGGATTGGAGAATAGTATTCAAAGGTGGTAAAATATTGTAATACAAGCAAGACGCAGGACACAATGTTGGTCCGAGTTGATAGTCCAGCAGAGACCAAGACAAATTGTGTTCAGCACAGCATCACCCTGGACTTTAATTACAATTAGCTAGCACAATAACGAACCCAATTTATCCTGGTCCACATGAACCACTGAGTTGTAGTTAGCATCATGTCATTACTCTTCACAATCATGGTCAAACACAAATAACGTTTTGTAACCTAGACAAACTCCAGATCCCTTTGTATTTCTGTCCTCACTAGTGTTTGCAACTTCTCCTAATTTAGAGTCACCAAGGAGTTTCATATGGTGCTTGTTTCCTGTTCTAGATGTACTAACACTCCACAATGGGAGACTGGAGAGACAGTGATGGGAGCAATCAAAGCCTTTCTTCAGTGTATCAGTTTAGATTTGTCTCCTCATATTCCACTCCTCAAGAACAGAGTAGTAGAAGGGTCAGAAGGATCCATTGGAACATCATTTACACTGACAGAAGACCCTGACTAACAATTCAGCCATAGCAATCCAGTCTCAGAACACTGCTTAAGGGTCAATGAGCAGCTAGGAAAGGGACATTTAAGTCCCTAAAAATGGTCTGGCTACAAATTATTATTTTAACCCTGGAAGCACCCTTCTGTGTATTTCTGCTGCCTCATAGCCAGATAAAATCTTACTGTTCAGGAGATAAGTACAAAACCTTAATCTAGGAAAGTGAACTTTTGTTAATTGACGCCTGCTGAGAAGCTCTGATCTGGACTTAAGAACTCTACCTTTAATGAAAGACTCTTCAACTGGCAGCTTAAGATGAAAACTGGCCTACTCCCACAATTCCCTTGTAAGCATTTCCAAATAGCAGAAGAAATGTTCAATTTACCCACCCAGACATAAGAACAGCCATACTGAATTAGACCAATGGTCCATCTAGCCCAATATCTTGTCTTCCAACAGTGGCCAATGCCAAATGCTTTGGAGGGAATGAATGGAACAGGCAATCACTGAATGATCCAACCCCGCTGGTCACATTTTCTATGCCTAATACTATGAGGGTTAATCTAACCACACATGCTGTCGCTCTCTCAAAAATTGTGTGTGTGTGTGTGTGTCCGTCCGTCCGTCTCAGACCACTGCGTGCTTTACTGGGATCAGGCACATGCTCCACACTCCCACTCCTCACCTGGGCAGCTTGTTCTTTCTTCCTACGTTCCTCCTCCAGCAAGCGGCGCTGCTTCTTAGTGAGGACCTCAATGAAGCCTTCTCCTGCCATAGAGCCCACTTCATTCTCCTCTGCTGTGCTTGAAACCCGATGGTCAATGATGGCATCTGAACAAGATTTATGATTTAAAAAGGTTGTTCAAAAATGTATTCCAAAAGGGACCCAAGCTAAGGAGTGAAACCGCTGAGCCAACAGCAACTTAAATTTACTTTGGAAACTAGGCAACAGCAGCCTGTTGATATCTACCAGCAGGGTTACTCTGAAGTGCCTTGCATCACTACTCTTCAACACAATCTGAGCACACTATCCCTGGCCTCAAGAATCACAGCATAGGACTGACAGCCAAAATCTGGGCTTTCTATATGACACCAAGGGCATTAACTCTAGAGAACAACCCAGAAACTCCTCCTAGTGCTGAATTACATAGCACTGGGTAACATTTTCAAAAGAACCCAAGAGTTAGGAGCTAAGTTCCAAAGTGACTTAAGTTCTTTTGAAAATTTAACCCCCAGTCTTTAAAGTGCTGTACAAGGATTAACTGATTAACCTTTACATCCCACCCCTGAAGGATTATTAACCCTGAGGTGAAGTGACTTGCCTAAGGCCACAGAGAGCCAGTATCAGAACCAGGGTTGGAACTCAGCTGACTTTCAGTCCTGAGCTCAGCTCACACTCCTCTGCTTTAGATGGCTATGGTTTCTCAACTTCTCTCCAACCAACCAGACTATATTTTACTCTTGACTTGAGATAGATTGTAACGCTGTGTAGAGAGAGACATTTCTATAAGCACTCCCCTAACTCTTCCCACAGAAGAAATGTTAAAGGCACACCAACATCAAATTTGCTTCAAAACTGGGTCTTAATGAGAAAATTAAAAGCTTTTGCAAATACTTAAGACGAATAGAAATGTTTCCGTATTTGTTGGTCAATTCCACCAGAAATGTGTTATCAATAAATGGAGAGAAAGGAATAAACCTGACATTTAAAATGACTTCAGTTTGAATCATGCTGGGTGTTACCAGTAACAGGAAAGAAGACATTCTAATGTGATGTTTAACTGGATAGCATCCCTTTAAGGAGACAAACTAAATTAGACACTTACTTCCATAATTCACCTCGAACTGTGACATGGTCTCTCCCTTTTCACTTGGTCTCTGGGCTGTGGATTTAGGCTCTTTTTCCTGCTTTTTACCTGGTCCCTCAGCACTGTCTGAGCTAGTGCGCAATGATCTCTCTAGGCTGTAAACAGAGTGGCTGCTCCCACTTTTGGCATTACCCAGACCCCCACCTTCTTCTGGAGATCTGAGAGAAAAAGAGAGAAGGGGTTAGGTTCAATAAGGCCAAGGAGGGTGGGGAGAAACACAATGGGTTAGCTTCTCCTAGCCACGTTTTTAAACCAAGCTGGGCAATCTGCACTTTTTTCCTTCCCCCGCCCCTACTCTCAATTGATGCAGATGCTGCTTCAGAGCAAAAGCCTGATGCTGAGGATATTGTTGTGGGAAATGGGATGGAAACAAAACAACAGCATTTGCAGTGATGAACTGCACATGGTATGTACTCTTAGCTTGTCTCACAGGGAAATTTACAGGCCTCTCTCTCTCTCTCTCTCTCTCTCTCTGTGCTCGTGCTACCAGTGTCTTCTACCCTTGTACAAAAGCTTTAAAGTTTCCCTGAATCCTCTTTACAATAAATGCATATTTTCCAGCAGGGTCAGCTTGGGGGCTGAGAGGGGAAGGAAGGCAAAAAAAAAAAAAGAGAAACATTGAGCCAAAAAATGCCTCTTCCAGATTATTTTTCTTGGCAATTCTTCGCACCTCTGACCATCAGCTACAGCTTAACTGACAAGGAGCACTGGGAAGCTAAAGAGAAGAGGTGCAGAGGATCAGCAGCACGATAGGAAAAAAAATCTGGTTTAAAAAGAAGCAATATTTAGCAGCATATACCTGTCTCCCCCTCCCCCTTTCCCTCACTTCTCTTTTCACCTGAGCACAGTTCCCACCACACACCCAGTTATACTTCCTTTTACTGCTAACTCAGCATAAACCATTATTCTGTTATTATGGAGCAACTTGCTAATAATTAGCCAGGGGGAGAAAACAATCAAGTAGTGTCATCAAAGCAAGAATTATCTACTTCACGGGTTCTCAAACTGGGTCACAACCCTATTTTAATGGGGTCTCCAGCGCTAGACTAGGTGGGGCCCAGGGCCGAAGCTGAAGCCCAAGGGCTAAACCCCTGGGTGCTGGGGCTCAGGTTTTGGCTTTGGCCCTTCCACCCGGGGCAGCCGGGCTCGGATGGGCTCAGGCTTCCTCCCCTCCCCCCCTCACCACACACACCAGGGTCACGTAGTAATTTTAGTTGTCAGAAGGGGTTGCGGTGCAATGAAGTTTGAGAACTGCTGGTCTACTCCAAAGCTTTAATTCCAATACAATACATCTGTTCAATCTTCAGGAGGCCTGTAACTCCAAAAGCTATTGCTAACAATAAGGGATCACATAGGAGTTGCCAGTCTGGAGGTCTACCTAGTCCAGTATCTTATCTCCAACAAAGGCCACCACCAGATGTTTCAAAGGAAGGTGCAAGGAATCTCCTAATCCCCAGCAGAGTTTGGTTTAAACTCAAGTAAGTATTCACAGGAGTATTCTTACAGCAGGTCCATAACATGCAGCACTCATTTCTATGACATGCAGCACTCCTTTCATAGAAAGAAGTGCTGCCTTCCATTCATCGCGAAGCAGCAATGGTTTTGAAATGTCTATTCAAGTATGGCTAGACCCGGGAACTCCCAACACTGTGCACAAGCCACAGCTACTGCTGTGGATCTAGAAAAGCTTTGAAATAGAAAAATCTACTTAAATAAATGACATTTCACCTCTGCATTCCCATCAGGTCATTACAGAGAAAACAAAGCCCTCCAAACTTTCCAACACTGCCAGGCCATACCCTAGCTGGGATTCACTGAAGGAGGGTTAGAGAGTTTGGAGTCAGTGACCAAGAAGTCTCTGTTAACTCTCTAGCACTTGAATTGATGGGATGCACAAGCATGATCAGCCATTGCATGATAGGATTTAAAAAGGTTAAAGAAAGGTGGCAGCTCAGGCAGCACAAGCTGGAACTCCCACCACAAGTAGTGTTCTAGCAAAGGTATCAGAGGTACAGCAGGCTCAAATGAACATACATGTTTGTGAAGCCAATGAACACCACACAAAAGGATAACTGGTGCTAAAAGTCATCTGTGTGTGATAAAAGGAAGCACAGCCAACAACTCTGCATGAGTCAACGTTTCTTGCCTGCAAATTCAGTTTGCCACAGGGATATCTGTACATGTGGTGACAAGCATGCACAGAGCATGTGTTGTATGTCAGATTTTGAGTTTACCTTTTGTTTTTCATTGGCATCCCATTCTGTTGGCTCTCGAACCGGGAAGCAGCTCCTCCACCGGCCCTTACCAATTGCTCCCCAAACCCTGCAGGTTCAGCCTTACGGCTCTGTCTGTCCACTAGGGGCCTCTGGCTTGAGAAACTCCTCTTTGCCAACTCTCTCTTCTCTCCCAAGCTGCCACTGGCAAGGCCACCATCCAGCTGCGCGTCACTCTCCAAAATGCCATCACGTCTCTCCCGTCTCTCACTAAAGTCGCTGCTTTCAGATGCTGTCTCCCACTCCTCATTGGCATGATCTGACGAGTTCTGATAGGACAGCTCAGGAGACCTCCTGCCAGAGACACCATTCTTCTCCACTGAGGTCAGCTTGGGTCTCCCAGGCCATTGGCTGGGCAACAGGCTGGTTCCACCTTCCTCAGGGTTCCACTGGCCAACGGATTCTCTCTCTTGTCTCAGACGCCTGAATCGGGGGGGCTTGTCTTGACGAGGGGGACGCCGCCTCCTGAATGGCCTGTTTTCTATGTTCTCTTGATCTGCAGTGTAATCCTCCTGGAACAAGGGTCTTCTGTTGTCAATGTGATTCTCCTCAAAACCCCTGCCAGTGAAGGAGTCCACGTGCTTGTAAGAATCTTGGATATAGTCCCTGTCAGACTGTCGCCTGATCCCAAAAGTGTCTGATGGAGGGCAGTGGCTGTACTCCTGCCATGTGGTTCCCCCGCTTCTGCCCTGCCACTGGGAAGGCTCCTTTGCCATGAAGCCTCTTCGCCCGTACCCAGAGTTGCTCAGTCGTGGAGGCAGCGACCTCCCAAAGGCTCTCGGGGCCCTCATCTTGGCATCAAGGCTGCTGTGATCGTCAGAGTAGATTTTATTGGACCTCCAAGAATCTTTGAAGTCTCCTTTCTTCAGGTCGCTCTCCTCCCTCTCTAGGAGGGAGCTTTCATTGCTGTTTTCAGAACCCCTCTGCCGGCGCCGCTTGGGGAGCTCCTCGTACTCAGACCCTTCACTATGTGTCTCGCTAGCAATCCTGCGCCTGGGCTTGCCCCTCGGGAAGTCTTCCAGTTGATTAAACTCCCGTAGACCCCGCCCTCTGCTGCTTCGTTGGTTGTTATAGACACCCCTGCCACTAACAGCAGTACCACGGCCTCTGAAAGTGAACTCTCTAAAGCCTCTGCCTCTCCCTCGGCCTTGGCCTCTCCCACCAAAGGCTTGTTCCTCATCGATAAAGATCCAGTTGTTTCTTTTTGTGGGAGGGAGGTCATTAGACTCTCTGGAAAGCTTATTCTCCCATGCCCTTTCAGCCTTCTCTTCCTCCTCCTCCTCTTCCTCCTCCTGAGATTTCTCAGCATCTTGGGTGAAGTTGGCTTGGGAAGAACCCTTTTCGTCCAGCAGGTAATGAGTGGAGTTTAGCAAGGTTGATGAATCTTCTGAATCATTCTCCACCTTATAGACAGGTGCTCTCTCCTTTGCTGGGTGTGAGAGCTCTTCTCCTTCTAGTTTAATCTTCTCCTGTTCTTTCTCCTTCTCCTCAACCTTGAGGGCTTTCAGGACTGGTTTTTTAATTGGGCCAGATCTCCGGGTCCTCCCCATCTGCTCCTGGTGCTGATTGTTGGTGTTTCTATTCTCAGGAGCCCAATCCGTCACTTCAGCAGGTTGCTTGCTAACAGCACCTTCTTTCTTCCATGGGTCAGCACTAAATGACTGCTCGTCCCTGGGCACTTCTTCATCTGCCTCCGCTGCAGGCTCCGAGGATTTCTGATGGTGGTTGATGTCCCAACCATTATACTCAGGTTTTTTATCAACTTGTATAAAGTCAGACTCAAGGGGAGAACACCGTAAGCTTGCATGGCGGGCGCCAGAAACGCATGCATCCTGCACGGTCTCCTGGTGCTGAAACAAAAGATCCTGGCCTATTCTTTGAGAAGATATACTGCTGTCAAAGTCAGATTGGGCCTTCTTGTCAAAAGTGTTTAAGTACTCATCCCCTCTGTCTTCAAAGAGATTTCTCTGGACATTTATGCTCTCTGACCTTCCAGATGAGGCAGAGTAAGAGCTGTCATTCCTGAAAAGGAACCAGAACAAAGTCAGTCAGTCAGTGTGATTGAAGTACAGCCCCAGGTCTCCAGGTTGAACACAGTAAAAATAAAGAAATAAATGCAGTTTAGTTATCTACTTTAAATCATGACAGATCAAGCCTATAAAATACTTGACTGCTGGATTCATTGATCTGCCATGGCCCCAGTCTGCAATACCAGGTCAGGCAGAGCTGATGAACAAAAGTCAGTGGTTTCTGCACAGAAAGTAAAAACAAGGGAGGTATACTCAGGAACGGAATGTGGATTCATCCTCCAATCTTTGTAGTGATTTCAAAATTAGCAGCTTGATTCAGAGTCAGAGTGGTAAGGACCACTGATTAAAAAATGAAATAAAAGTAAGAGACACCCATGAGTTAGCCAGAATTTGTGACAGCTGTCTACATAAGCAAAAACTGCCTCTTCTCACTGAGGGAGCTCCTGCAAAGCCCCATGCCAGAAAGGTAAGGTCCAGTGAGAATCAGTTAGAGTCTCTAGTTTTTAAAGTTATAAAGCTTTGACTACACATACTGGATTTAATCTTCTTATATGCAAGAACTCAATGGCGTTTTAGCCTATCACTACACACAGCATTCAAGGGAACACAGGTGACCAAAAATACTTTCTCCTGATCTTTGAATAAGTCTTATGCGTAGACCCCAAACCCACTCTTCAAAGGGAAGAGGCGTTCCCAGTACAGTGTGCATGGCAGAATGGCACGGTTTTGCCCTCACCTGGTATGCAGTCCCTCCATGCTCATGTTCTCGGTCTGTTTTTGATGTGGTAATGGGTATCCTTTGTTCTGCAGGGATGTGTAGCTTTCCTGGCCCCACACTGGGGCAGGGTCCATGGAGGCAGCTTTCCTTTCCTGCTGCAATGACGGCTGACAGTTCTGCTCTTCAGACCTGCAGCCACTCCCATTGATGGAGTCCTGCTGAATCATGGGCTTCATAATTCCTGAACAGAAGAAAGAATTCAAGCTGTAACACTAGAAGCGCATAGCCAAGCAGCATTTTACAGCCTTAGGGCAGGTCATCTCCCTCGCCCTCCTGGATGGTAGATGAATGCACCCATGGAAACCTTCTTTTAAAAAGGAAAACTGAGATCAAGAGATATATAAAGAGGAAAGCAACTGCCTCAGAATGAAAGGGAAGCAAGGATCCTTAGGGCCGCAATTTAGAGCAACTTTCATAGTCAAGCCTAAACACAGCAATCCAGAACTTCACTGGCTTGGGAGCAAGAAGCGGAGGGAGGGGGTAAGAAATACAAAATAATCAAACATAAGGCACTGGTTTACTCATCCTACTGTTTACATACCCGTCTCTGGCAGATTAAATGCAGGATTAACAAGTGCTAGGAACATATAACCTGAGGCAGGACTTTTTGGCTTCTCCTACCTTTCCTTTGGGGATCTAATAAGGTTTTGTGAGTAAAACCATCTCCAGCCCACTCCTTCCTTTCCTTCTCTACCACACCAGAACCCTTCTCTCCATTCCTGCAGGTTGGGGGTCTCTCCCTGCTACGAAATGAGAGCCACCAGGCACCACATGACTAGGTGTGGGGGTACTCTTAGGCATTCCCTATGCCACCCCAAACTCCAAGTACACATCAGCCCCCACTTCCCTTTTGACTCTTCCCAATCTCTGGAGAGGGTCAACAACAGAAAGCAAGGATGAGAAGTCTGGGCCAAGGTAAGGTTGGTTATGCAGAAGACGGGATTTCAGGAAGGCCAAGTCGACTGGGATAGCTCCTCCCTCCAAGGGTCCTACCCTGCATCTCAACAGCCAAAAACCCACCCTCTTGTCTGGCACAGCACTCCTAGTAGCCTGAAAACCTTAGGAAAGTGATCAGACCTCAAGGCATTAAACATCTGGGGACTAGTCAGAACCCAAAAGAATGTAGCTTGCTCTTTGCAATTAATTCTTTACAGGTTACTGAATGCAAAGGTCCCATCAACTCTCAGTCTCATGAATCTAAGTTCTAGGATAAAGGCCACAGATATGGTCCAGAAACTGAGTCAGGATAGCATCAGAGAAGTAAGAAAGCCCAGGGTAGGGGAAAAAAAAAAAACAACAAACACCCCTTTACCTGAAGGATAAAGGGCCGAAGGGTAAAAATCCACAGGGGTACGGCCCTGAGCCATACGAGGGTCCATGTAAGACGGCATCATCATCCAGCGAGGATCAAAGCCGAGCATCTGAGGGTGTGGTGGGTAGAACGTACGCTGAGGATGGGAATGGGATGGTGGAGGATAGACCTGCTGTTGCTGCCAATGCTGCATCTTATACAACTGCTCCTGCGTAGGCAGAACAATGAGACAGGTTAGCACAATCCTCAAGCATTTGTATATAGCAGGACATGAGTCATGAGTGCATTTTCTTTGGTGTAGGCCAGCCTGCACATAAGCTTGCATTATAAACTCAAAAGAACCAAAGAATGTAGCATCCTTCCGCCTTGGGTAGGAGCAACAACAGATGTGGGCAGTTCACTACCAGGTTTGACAGGGAGCAGCTTGCGCTTCTTTAGATGCATATGGCAGCTGTCTTCTTCTCACAAGTATTCCTGGTGCTGCTAGATCACAACATTACATCATAGACACAGGAGATTTTTAACAGCCTTTTCCAGCAATTTAGTAATCCGGTTCAAATAATGTAGATGCTGCTTCCCACTGGAGGGAATTTGATCACTTGATGTTTAATGCATATATACACTACTACTAATACTAAAATTTATTAACCAGAGAGATTATATTAAAAAGGAAACAAGTTCAGTTAAGAGAACATTAAAATCATATAGTATTTCCTATGCATTATTCTGAGAGATGAAGCAACCATGAGGTCATCCCATTTCATTACCCTGACAGGGCAGGATACAATCCCCTGATAAAGGAATAGAACAGATATTTCTCTGATTTGACATATGATCTTAGCCAAAAGTCCGAGTAGAAACTACACACAGAAGGAATTTTATATTCTGGGGAAAACCGTCAAAATGTAACAAAACCAATTTGAACTACTTCTATTTATTGGTCCAACTTGATTCAATTTTTTTAAAACTGTTTACAAAGTTACCAGATGCTGCAAATGTTTATTAAAAGGTCAACTCCCTTCTCGTCCCACTGAACCCCTCACTGAAATAATCATGCTGTATTTGTCACAGTATAAGAGCTTCCACTACAGCGCAATATCCTAGAGCAAGATTACAACTTCCCTGCAGGATCCAGCATTAGGAGAAGAGAGGCTGTGAAGGACAATAACAAAAGCAACGTGTTTTAAAAAAGACAAATCTCTTTAATAATAAGCATCAGGAACATGGATACCAGCTAAGTACATTGCTTTTTCTACAATGTGCTCTCAATTCCAGGTATGCTTAAGTGTGAAAGGCCTTTAAAAAGATACCAAACACTACAATCTTGAGAATCTTTGCTTCTTGCTACTCAAATCATCAACAAGAATAACATCAAAGGGAGTCTAACATTTCACTTAAACAGACTCCCTGATAACAAAGGCACTGAAGACTTCAGTTCATTCATTCTAAACTAAATGAGCAGTGCCAGGCAACTTAAGTCAGGATAATAGATTGAGGTAACACATCCAACTGCTGCAATAAAATCAGGCTGCATCAAACAGTTAGGTTTGAAAAGAGAGAACCTATTTCCCCTAAAAGCTAAGCCACTCCACCAACCTTACACATAGGCCATTTCCGCAGCCGCCTTTAGCCATTCTGTGGGATTCACACTGTACTTTACTAGCCACAACTAACACCGTATGTGCTATGCATATGACTGAATTATCCACTAGAAAGACAAAGTACTTTGGAAGTTTTGCCTATATGACAGAGATGCAACCTTCCAGGCTAGCCAGAGCATTTTACTTCCTCCATGGAGACAACCAGATGAGAAAGGAACAAGCCACAAAGCCCTGAAGTTCTGACCCTGACACAACACCATGACAATAAGGCAGGGGTCAACAACCTTTCAGAAGTGGTGGGCCGAGTCTTCATTTATTCACTCGAATTTAAGGTTTCGCATGCCAGTCATACATATTAATGTTTTAAGCAGGTCTCTTTCTATAAGTCTGTAATATATAACTAAACTATTGTTGTATGTAAAGTAAATAAGGTTTTTAAAATGTTTAAGAACGTTCATTTAAAATTAAAGTAAAATGCAGAGTCCCCCAGACCAGTGGCCAGGACCCGGGCAGTGTGAGTTCCACTGAAAATCAGCTTGCGTGCCGCCTCCTTTGGCACGCTTGCCATAGGTTGCCTGCCCCTGCAATAGGGAATCCCTTGCCTACCATTCAAATCTGTCACACTGCAAGAGAGAGATAAGGTGGGTGAGGTAACACCTTTTATCAAACCAACCTCTGTTAGTGAAAGAGAAGATTTTGAGTTACACAGAGCTAGTCTTCAGATCTGGGAAAGGTACTTCGTGTCACTGCAATGGAGTCAGCTTCTAGTTATGAGGTAAATCACAGTTGCAGCTCACAGCACGAGCTGTGTATTGGGAGACTGCAGAAGTAATTAATCCTCTTCTACCAGCCCATGAAGCAAGGCAGGACTGCAGTAACCGCTGTGATTTCCATATAGCTAGGGAATGGAATGGTCTGGGAACCTATGTAGTCATGGCCCTGCTTTTAACATGACAGCACCCAAATTCCCTTTGAACTCTGGTCTCATTCTTCATATTGTTTTTATAATTCAAAAAGGAATACAGACAAGTAGTTTATGCCCAGGAGTTAGGTCCTGATTAAGGCTGCACTGAACCAAATACAAACAGAAGAGACAGGATATTTTAAACAACAAAATAAAATAGGTGTTGGCATTTTAACAGCTATACAGAAGTAAATTTGAGCAGTTATTGTGGTGATTTTCCATATGAATATTACCTCCTTAAGGGCTTGATCTTGAAAATATTTCCATCCATCTTTGGTCTTGTCTCCACTAACATGTTAGCTTCAAGTGTTGCTCCTAATCTGACTCCTATCCGCAAACAAGAATCTCTAGCTAGAGTTAAGTGATACTTTACACTCAGCTAGCTTGCCTGTCAGGAGGTACAGGTGGAGTGCTCCAGCTAGGAACACAGTAGGGATGCGGCTATTCTTTGTTGCAGATCTGATCACTCTGTGTTGCTGTTTTGCAGTGTGGTTACGCTCACTTGAGTTAGATAACTTGAGTGAAGATAACTTGAGCCAAATCTGCAGTGAAGACAAGCCTGTAGGGCTTAATATTGCTGTCCATCACCACTGTACTGTATCCATCTGTTGCGTCTCTTATCTTATACTTTAGTCTGTAAGCCCTTGGGGGCAGGGACCATCTTTGTGTTCTGTGGTTTGTACAGAACCTAGTACAATGGAGCTCAATAATACAAAACAATAAATACTAATAGTATTTGAGTACCTTCCATGTAAAATCAATAGCAACAGTGAAGTGCGCAGTGAACTTCAAGGAACCACTGGCACTTCTGCCTTTTCACAGAATAAAAATCTCTTCCTGGGGTAGTAATTTTAAGATTGTATTAATTTGTTATTTCTGTTGGTAGGGGTTGGAAAGTGTGTCACAGCTGTGAATGATTCCTCCCAGGAATAACACCAACAACTGACTTCTATGGGGAACACCTACTGGAGGTAAGCAAAGTACTACACCCAGCATGAAGTGTCTGCAGGAGAAGCCGGTTGAGGTTTAAAAGCTGCTTTCTCCCCGCTTTAGTGCAGAAGTAATCAAAGAGGAAAGATGACTCTATTCTTAGCTTTACTTTATCTACCACACTGGAATCTTGAAAAAAAAAAAAAAATTAAGTTTATGACCATAGGTTGTATTATCATTTTTGACTGCAACATCCCTAATGGAAGTGCAAGCAGCACAAAGAGATGAGAACCACAAGTGAAACTAATCTATTTGTACTAGCCACACAAAAGATGAAAAATATTTTATTGTAAAAAAATATTCTTCCAGTGGTAATAATTCAAGATGTTATTAGTATGACAGGGAGGACATTTAGAAATATTGGATTTTGAGCTTGACAGTCTCCATTTTATATAAAGTAACTGTAGCATCCGTTAGTGCTGTATCTTTGAGTCACCAAAATACCTATCAACCACAACAATAATTATGGAATAACATGGCACTGAAGAGTAATTATTAAAACCCGAAGCTAAACATCAGGGCTATATTAATTTAGCGATATAATTAGACTTGGCAGAATTCAATTTTTATTTTTTAATAATTTGATGGAAAAACATCCATGTTTATTTTAAGCATTTTTTCAATTTTTATCACATTAAATTTGCACAGTTGAAGGAAATTTTATGAGGGCATCAGACAATTATTGAATGACAGCAGACAATGAGATTGAAAAAGTTAGAAAGCTTTATAACTGTTAAAACACAAACTGTCAACATCACATGTTAAAATATCCTTAAGCTGGTTCTCAGTCATTTTTCTTACCTTTCCTATCTGTAAGTTTCACGTATTGTATATTTTCTTGCCAGTTTTTGTGTGATGTGTTTGTATGTGTGAGTTTGTGTGTGTAAGGTGAAATCAATTTTTACCGATATTTACCAATAAAAAAAATCTAATCCTTCCAAGCCTAGATATAATTATCCTTTTTGTAACCATAGATACTCCCTGTGAGACTGATGCACAAATGGCTACTCTATGAAGGATTACAATGGACATCTAATCATTCCAAGCCTAGATGCACTCTTGTAGTGCTGCTCACACAGAAGTGACTAGTGGCAGCTAGAAAGCAGAGGTGGGGAAAACATAGTTCTAGAGCAATCCAGGCTGAGCATGGTACTGAAGAACATTCTGTAATGAAATAAAAACTTAAAACCAATACACACTTAAAATTCAAACAAAAGCTGAACTGAAGGAGCCAATACAGGACAAAAGGGATGGAGGGGGGGGAGCAAAGTAACAGAAGGCAAATAGCAGGCAAACTGAAAACACCATCTTTACACAGAACAGGGAGGAGGTGGACTGCAATACATTCCAGTTCCACACCCCTGACACCCATTTGAGGCAGGGCATAATCACCTGCCAACCAAAGATGCAACAGTGGGCTCTTCTAGTAGGCAGACAGCTGACCACATTCCAGAACATGGGTACAGAGCGAGGGACTCTCAGTAGATGTATTTCATATTAGAGTCCAGGTCTACTAAGAAAATAAACCTATTGCACAAGGGTTTGACCACCCCTGCAGGCTCCTTTCCATGCATGCCCGGGCCTGTCAGCACCCACCCACTCCCTAAGGAGCGGCGATGTCTCTGACATACATCTTGGTCAGTGGGAGTTAGGGGACATGTTCACAAGGGGTCTGATCCAGCAAAGTGCTAAGCACGCTTTGCTCCCACTGAAGGCAATGGGAACCAAGGGTGCAAAGTACCATGCTGCATCAGGCCCACGGTGGCAGCGCTGCTTTGGTAGGAGAAGACCCCACTGCTGCATCTTTAATTTTGGCCACAGGAAGAGGAATCCATCCCTGTGTGCATTTGATTCAGATGATCCTGACAACAACCTCACAACCCAGAGCTCTGTTTTAAAAACTACATAACCCTAAAATGATACTGCCAGGAGGCAACAAGACGAGTTTAGCATACAAGCCAACACTTCACACATCATTGTCTAGTACAGTGGCTCCCAAACTTGGTTCGCGGCTTGTTCAGGATAAGCCCCTGATGGGCCGCGTGACACTTTGTTTACCTGATCATCCGCAGGTACAGCCGCTCACCATTCCCGGCCAATGGGAGCTGCAGGAAGCGGTGTGGGCCGGGCCACCACTTCCTGCAGCTCCCATTGGCCAGGAACAGCAAACCGCAGCCACTGAGAGCTGCAAGCAGCCATATGCAGACACTCAGGTAAACAAATTGTCTCACGGCCCGCCAGGGGTTTACCCTGAACAAGCCACAAACCACGTTTGGGAACCAATGGTCTAGTACTATTCTTTAAAGTGAACAGCAGAGACAAAGAGGCAAAACCTGCTCTCCCACCCACTGCTTCCCCAACCACAGAAGTCTCTAGATGTAGGACTGGAAAACATGTCTTACAATGAAAGGCTCAAGGAGCTCATTTTCTTTAATTTAACAAAGAGAAGGTTACGGGATAACTTGATCACAGACTGTAAGTACATACACGAGGAGAAGAAATCTGATGATAATGGGCTCTTCAATCTAAGAGACAAAGGTCTAAAAAAATCCAATGGCTGGAAGTTGAAGCTAGACTCATTCAACTAGCAATAAGGCTCAATTTATTTATTTTTAAACAGTGAGGGTAATTAACAACTGGAACAATTTTCCAAAGGTTGTGATGGACTCTCCATAACTGGAAATTTTACATCATGACTAATCAGGAAAAAATCCCATGGACTACAGGATGTCAGACTAGAACTAGATAAATCACAATGGTCTCTTCCAGCCTTATAATCTCGGAAACTATGAACAAGAGCATGCAATGTGTGTGCAGCCTACACAGAAAATCTATATCCCCACGTAGAGCTCCGTAGGGGATTCTCATGTCCAAGCATGCTGAAGAGCAGAGCTAGGAGGAGGATTCCTGTTTCCCATCCCCTGGAACTCCCTAGCACAAAGCCTAGTTACTTGGTGCTGAGGATAAGATTTGGCCCCAAATAAACAACAGTATTTGATGAGGGTATGCAGAGGAAAGAAAGAGAGAGAGAGAGAGAGAGAGAGAGAGAATGTGAGAGTGTGTTGGTGGGGTGAAGGGGAAGCTGTCAGACCCTCTTACCTGCTGCTGTTGCTGCTGCTGTCTCTGGAATCTCGGAGGAAGTGATTTCTGGTATTTGTTGAACTCCTGTGCTGGGGATGTGGCTTCTCTAATCTCCTCCTCACTGCTGTTTTGGGCAGCTACTGTTGTGGCTGTGGTTTCCTCTTCTAGATAACCAACAGAGACATCCTGTGCATGAAATTCAGAAGTAGCTGGGGAGGATGGAAACAAGATTGGATTAAGTTCTGCTGCCCACAAGAACAGCCCACATTATAAAGCAGCTAACTTAGGATACCTGTGAGAACACTGCACATACAAGCTGTGAGCAGACTGTGATAGTATTATACAAGTGAACTCATCATTCCACTCTGTTATGCTCTACCATATGCACAGTATTTCAGCTGCTATCTTCCTTAGACTGCCCTAAAGATCATTCCATTTTCCTTGCTCTGCTCACACAATCCTCCTACCGAGACCTTCCAATGCTACACCATCCTTCTGACCAAGGAGAAATGAACAATAATCCATTCCGAGCCCAATGCCACTCCTTACATTGACCACAAGGGTCATTTTAATGACAAGGCACTTGCATCTGCCCTTATGATTCAAATACACTTTTTAGAACTTTTTAACCCTTGGTGGAGCAAGAGGCAGAGTTCTAGAGCACATATCTCCTGCAGGACGCACAGAATACTGCCACTAATCATCCAGCTGACCTTTTCACATTAACTAAATGAGGAGTCAATGCTGATGCTGGTCGGGGAGCGCCCTCTGTCAGCCTTCTTTCTTTTAGGAGGCACTGGGGAGTGAGACTCGTGCCTGACCAATGTCTTGGACCTGTGTGCGGAGCCGTGGGGGTGCTGAGGGTCCTTAGAGGAGTCCTTCCTCAGCACTGGCTCACAGCGTCGATGGTGCCGGAGCACTGAGCAAGCGACGCTTGGGGCTGGGTCTGCCACACCAGGGTCTGACTGAGGCCAAAATGCTGCCTCCATAAGCAAAACTTGGAGGTGCTGGTCCTGGAGCAAAACCCTCTACAGATTTTACAGCGGTCCCTAAGGCGACCCTCCCCAAGACACTTCAAGCACAAGTATGCGAGTCACTTCTTGGCATAAACCTGCTGCAGTCTGAGCATGGCTTAAAGCCCGGGGACTGAGGCATACTTGGAGCCGGGGAAAATGTGGGGGGGGGACCCCCCAAAGGAAACTTATGAGAGAAAACTATCTATACTAAATAAAAGACTACTGAATCTAACTATATACACACGATACTGAGAAGCACGCGCTTACTGAGGCAAGAGCAACGGCAAGTTCCAGCTAGCCGTCACAGGCGGTAAGAAGGAACTGAAGTGGGGGGTCGGGTCGGGTCGGCTGGGCACTATATTGAGCACCATGAGGGCACGACTCCAGGGAGCGCGCAGGCTGACCCTACGGATACTGCTAGGGGAAAAATCTTCCAGCTGTCGTTCACGCAGCACGTGCACACCTGACTGGAATTGACCTGGACAAGCACTCGAAGAACTATTTTTATTGTGGGAATAAAATGAAAAGAAAAGGAGACTACGACCCAACACTTGATACAAACAAAAAATAAACATCTGCTACCTGAGCAAGTTCAGACTGCTGCATTACTGCTTTAGTGCAGGTACAGTAACTCCTCACTTAAAGTCGTCCCAGTTAATGTTGTTCCACTGCTCATCAATTAGAGAACATGCTCGTTTAAAGTTGTGCAATGCTCCCTTATAACGTCATTTGGCAGCCGCCTGCTTTGTCCACCGCTTGCAGGAAGAGCAGCCCTTTGCAGCTGGCTGGTGGGGGCTTGGAACCAAGGTAGACTGGCAGCCTCCCTAAGTTCCCTGCTGGGCAGCCACCCAGCAGGCTATCAATTGCCAGCAGTTCAGCTGTCCCGCCCCCCAGCGCCATGTGCTGCTCCCGCCCTCTGCCTTGGAGCTGCTCCCCAAGCCTCCTGCTTGCTGTGTATTTAAGGACCTACTTAAGTGTCACTGGTTGCATCAAATCTCATCTTAAATTAGTTTGTTTCAAATTAAGCTCTGAAAAAGCCTACCATCCAAACTGAAAGCTTTTCTAAACATTTTCTACAGTATTAAAGCATGAAAACCTTAAAGTGTTGTATTAAAGCATGAAAACCTGAAAGTGACATTAACTATATAAACAACAATGGAATTTGAGGCTTTGTTCTCATCTAAATTGAGAGACAAGTGAAGAGAGGGCATAATAAGTAAATCAGACTGTAAAAAGTCTGTCTAATCAAGTAAGGTGTTGTTTGTAACTTGGATAAGGAAATTGGGGGGTAGTAGGATTTTTTTTTTCTTTTTAATACAGTTTTTAATCAACTGTGTCCCTTTAAAGGAGGCCCTAGATTATTGACCCAAAATAAATGTTCTTTAGAAAACTAGAAAAAATTGATCCCTTGTGATGTGACTCAAAAGCAGCCTGCAACCACTTTCTTTCCCCCACGGTGCACAGTTACATCCTTGCTCAGCTAAAAGGGGTCAATAATGAAAATATAAAAGCAACTTCTATGAAGCAAGGTGAGTAACATTTCCCTACCTCTACGGAACGTATGACCATTCTCCTGAGCCACCTTCTTTTCCACACTTGGGGGTTTCAGATCTTCATTCTCCACATGTTTCTGGGTCTCTCCTGTTTTCTGAGCCAGTTTGCATTTCTGATCCAGCTGCTTGAGTTTGGCAGCACAGGCAGCCAGGCGTTCCTCTCTGGCTCGTCGCTCTTCCTCCTCACGTCGCCTCCTGGCTCGCTCAACAGCTTCCGAGATCTCAGAGTGGACAAACTTCTGTCTCAGGGGCACCTTTTCTTCTTTATCCTCCAAGGACTGCTGTCTGAGAATACATCCCAGTGGGGGCTTCTGCCAAAGGAAGGAATACCCCACTAAGCATCATCTGAAAACACTAGCCTCATACAGTTTAACCTTTTTAATCCCACGCAAGGTACAACCCCTCCCCTCCACCTACAGAGAGCTTCTTAGCTGAGAATATGTCCACGACCCCATTTGGTTCAGTCTTAAATTGCTAAAAACACTTTAAGAAGTTTTTGAAAATCCACAAAAACCTGACCCCTGCTTTCTGATGCAAACGGACTGCCACAGTGCACAAATTCCAAAGACAGCATTACTAAATTGACACACACAAAACATGTCTTGGGGCAACCCAAGCATTCTGGCCCAGCTTAAATTCTCCCTCTCCTCTCTCTACTGGCGGTGTTGCACAGGAAAATCTCTACAGCTGGGAGTAAAGAAAGTGCTTTGTATCATTCACCAGTGCACCTACCCTCCAAACGATTAGGAGCAGAGTTGCGAGGCTCAAAAGAATATCCTCTTCCTGCCTGTTCTGATGTGTTATGATTAGCTGCTCATTAAACTACTCATGCTTTACTCAGATTTTGTTTTGTCACAGTGGGTGCTTCGAACTAGACTGCCGCTTGTAAAATTCAACATGGATTCTGAAGCAACGTAATTTGTTATATCAAGCGTCCAATCTATGCAACTTCAACATACCTGATATTCTGATGCAGGGGTCCAGCCATTCAGCTTCCTTGAAGGCTGCTGGGGGCCTTGCACCTTGCTGACTGACCGAGACAAACCAACTTGGTCACCCCAGTTCTTGCCTTCCTCCGGGGTGTGTTTAATATCTGCACTATCTGCAGAGCTCAGGGACAGCTGTCGTTGTCTTCTGGGGTCCCAGGTGTTCCTGTTGTACAAATGCCACTGATATTATCATTTCCAAATCAGCTCAAAACACATTTTCAACTCATTCATCAGAAGGCATGTTATACAAGCTACAATACAATGGAAAGAGGGACTAGAGATTCAACAACAAAAATACTTGGCACGTATATTGGGCTTTTCATCCATAGATCTCAAAACACTTTGTAAAGACGTGTAAGTATTAACGCCATCATTTTACAGATGGAAGAAATGAGGTACACAAAAGATGAAGTAACTTGCCCAAGGTCACAAGGTTGGTCAGTGGCATAACAAGGAACAAAACACAGGTCTCCTACCACCGATTCACATGTCTTATCTATGCCACAAAGCTGTCTCAACGTAGATTTTGAGAAGTGGAATCCATGAGGTTATACCATAAAGCTGAGGAGGGTTTAAGCCTTTCCTCTTGATTAGAACAAATTTTAAATAGGTCATGACAATTTTTACACTTGTTGCAACAGAAACCAGAGATATGAAAGCAGTATCAATGAAATCTCAGACACCTCTTACCATTTCTGTCTTCCATCTTTAAGAGCTTCTTCCTCTTCCTCATCTTCGCTAAACTTCAGTTTCTCGGAGTAATCCACTTCGTCGTGTATGCCTGTGGTGGCGGGAGTGAAGAAAGGATACATCAAAGGAAAGAAAGAGGGCACAGTGACAAACTCAAAAGCATCTTGATCTGCACCACTCTATAAGCATAAACCAGACACAATTTAGAAAAACTGAGTGTCCAAGCACAGCACCATTATTAGGACTATTGAAAACAAGCAGCATAGGTCTTGGCCACACATCTCAATAGCAGGGCAGATTTCAGAAGACTGGTAGCATGCATTACGAACAGGGAGGATGAAAATTGAGATGAAGCATCCTGTGCACGAGATCATACATAGCTATACTTCAGCTGCATGCACTGAGGTGATGGGACTCTCAGGAATTGCGGCTAACTTTGACTCAGTCTTTTCCCAGAAGGGAAGATCAGCTCTAGCGGTTCCCTTTCTGCCACATGGTGTTATCAAACTTGTGAATCCTCAGATCCTGTTCCTTGAATACAGTATGATGGGAGGACCTGAACGATCTATTGTACCATCATTTAACCCACCAGCAGCCGCCACATTGCATAGAACACCCTCCTCTTTTGTGTGGAGGGCAGGGGAGCATGGGAATGAATAGTGTCTTTCTTTGGGCATGGAGGGGTTAGCAATTCATTCTCTTCACTCCCTGGGTAGTTACTGCTTGCTTGAAGCAAGAAGGTAATGGCACTTTACCTGCCCAACCATCATCTGCATCAGTGTCAAGTTCATCCAGTTCCTTCAAGTTTTCTGCGTTGATAATGGTGGGCCGGGGAGCCCGCTCTCCTTGCTGCCGAACTGGACGAGTTGGGCGAGATACCCCAGGTCTATTCTCTTTTCTATATGGTGAGACAAAAAGATATTGCTGCAAACACCAGTTAAAAGAGAAGGATGGAAAGCGCAGGGAAATCTATATGCCTTCAGTTTATAACAATGCACCAGTTTAAGCTACATTATGTGTCACATGCTTATGCAGCGAGCCTACAAACAACTATTATTGCCTTTAAAATCCTCCCTCCCCTCATTTATTATTATAGAGCCTCCAATAGCCCCTTCTGGATGCCTATAGGTCACAGACACCATCCTTATGACCTAGGATTGGACAGGATTCCTTTTGACATTCTTCTGTTCCTTGAACTATGTGCCGAACTTCCTCACCTTCTGGAAGCTCAGCTTCCTGCCTCTGTAACACTGCCTGACTCTGCTGCAGAGGAAGCAAAACACTAAGGCTTTAAATGAAGCCAGGCATACAGCTTTATCCACCAGGCTGGCTCATTCACAAGACTCTTGCATAAGATAAGGAACTTGTCCTATATTCATTTTCCTCTGCAAGTTTTAGTCAGTTCTGGAGGCCTTACCCATCTTGGTCATTCATCTGGTATTGTCTGAAAGGGACACGGGGCTGAAGCCGAAGCTGAGGAAGGGGGAAAGACCCACGGTCCAGTGATCCAGGGACCTCAGATGACTGCTGTGGACACATCTGAAACAGAACAATGATAAACATAGTGGTTTTCTTTTATATATATCTCCAAACTATATTACAAGGTCATTGTAGTGCTGGGGTTGGGAAGGGAGAGAGAACATTTCAGATTTATCTGATTGGCAGGCATGGTGTCATCTTGGATACCATCCTTTACGGTACCAGTTGAGAGGTAATGAGGATTTTCAGTGGGCACAGATATTTCTTTCTGAATGGAGGGGATTGATGTTGCATTAATGTTGGCTATTGAGGACAAATGTCAGAAAAATCTACAAGATCGGAATGGAAAGACAAATAAGGAAAGAGATCTCAGCTGTCCCAGAGCAATACCTGGAGGGGAGGAGATGAAAATTTAGTGCCTCTGCTAGCAGACCCAGACATAACATTTCCCTCCCCTCACACACAATTAATTCCTTTGAGTGGGAATGGTGACACCCTAAAATCAGGGAGAAACAGACTCGCGCGCACAGCTTGTGGGAGTGGAGGGACTTACAAAAGCAGGTAGCATGTCATGGTATGTAGGTGGGTGGTACGCATTTCCCATGAACTGCGAAGCCCCTTTACGGATAGGCTGAGCTGGGCGGAGAGAGGGCTCCTTAGGATCGCTGGCACTCACTGAGGAGGGGGCTCCATCTCCTGTGCTAGAGGTCTTGATGCCCGGCTCAGGAGGGGAGGCGGTCAGAGATGTGGCAGAGATAATGTTCCTCCCACCGCCCTCCCTCCAACTGGTGACATCTGAAAATGAAATAATACATGTGAGAGTGTGGGGGGGCACATGTCGAAGATCATCAAGCAAAGAGTTTCCAGGCCCAGAATAACCTGGTGGCTTCGTAATTAAAGTCAAAGGAGAGAAAGAACAAACCAAGGAACAATGGAAAATTTACAGACATTTCATAGAAGAGACTGATAGCATCAACTGTCACCAAAGAATTGCTGCAGAAGTGGCTTTGGCAAGCTTACGCATGCACCTAGCCGTCAGTGAGCCCAAATACGGACCTACACCATCTCTGCTATCCCAATAGTGGGTATTTCCTATCAGAAGTACTGCTACAGTTAAGTGATAGTTTGCGCTAAAGACAAATGTTCATTAGGGAACAGAACTGATACAACCAAACATATTTCATTTGAGTCTCACAGTCCAACATAAAAATCCCTCTTTGTGTGAAGAAGGTTAAGTAATTATTAGGCAGATGACAGTAAATATTTAGCTGCCTGTTCTGCAGAACTCAAGTACCCGATTTCAGCCCCAAGATTCTGTTGTTAATTTGCTGAGCCAAGCAGACCATGGAGGCTTGTAGGAGTGACAGACAACACAGGAGAGGAACCATGCGCAACTACTGCAGACTGGCCTGATGGCCATTTCTCTACCTTTTTTAAAGTAATCTAAAGGGCTGTGGGTGGCTGGCAGGAACGCAATATGCTGCCATTTACTTACTCTGGGGGCGGAGGCTTGGTCCTGGCCCATACGACAGATCTAAGGCGCCCTTTTCTTTGCCAACCTTGTCCTGCTCGCCAGCTGCTTTCAGCGTCGGAAATTCCTCGGGAGAGAAGGATAATAGTCGGCTTGAGACCCTTGAACCTGTTGAAGAATAAAAGCACAACTCAAATAAGACAAGTCTGCTTCCTCCTGCAACAGCCCTGCCTTGTTTGTGATCATCCAAGAACTATAGCACAAAAATGTTTCGAGAAAATCTCAGTTTCTAGCACAAACACAAATTATTGACTGCCACAGCATTTGCTAACTAGTTAGTGACATGTCTGGCTGTGGCTAACATGAAGTACCTAGCCACTACTAATGCATGGGTTTCATTTAAATTCCTGTGTTCAACAAAACTAATTAAAGTTCTGCAGCTCTCTGATTATTTTTGTATATGTTCATTCACACTGAACTGGAAATGAAAATTCAGCAAGCTCACTTCAGAAATGCTATGAAGCACTCAATGTTTATATTCGGATTCCTCCAACTTTTGTTATTTGTCCACTGCACAATTATGTTATGCTCCCTGTAATGTTCTCTGTGAGAAGTTACAAATAACTGTGGTACATATACTGCCTTCCTTTATAGCATTAATATACAGATCACTGACCAGATCTGCCCAGGTTCAGTTGTTCTTAATGGAGAGTTACTCTGCTGAGTTTCTAGCTATCAAGGGGAGCCACACACTCCCACCACCCTCAGTTTCTTCTTGCCCGACCAACTCCGACAGAGGGGAAGGAGGGTGGGATGTGGAATAGACATGAGCAACACATCTCAAAGAATGCCAGTTACGGAACAGGTAACTGTCCTTTCTTCTTCGAGTGCTTGCTCATGTGTATTCCACAGTAGGTGACTGCAAGCTATGTCTGATGGAGGTGGGTAGGAGTTCATAGATTCCCTGGCGGAAGCACAGTTCTACCAAAGCCAGCGTCATTCCTGGCATGGGAGACAATCACATAGTGTGACATGAACGTGTGTATTGAGGACTAGGGAGCAGCTCTACAGATGTCTTGGATAGAGACATGGGCCACAAAGGCAGCCGACGAGGCCTGAGCCCTTGTCGAGTGTGCCCTCACAATAGATGCCGAGGGAACCCCTGCCAGGTCACAGCATGTGTGGATTCACAATGTAATCCACCGGGAAAGCCTCTGGGTGGAGATCGGTTGACCCCCCACGCGCTCGGCTGAAGCAGCAAAGAGTTGCGAGGACCTGCAGAACAGCTTAGTCTAGTCCAGATAAAACTCGAGCGCCCTGCGCACATCAAGCGTATGGAGGAGGCAATCCTCACTAGAGGCATGAGGTTTGGGGCAGAGGACAGGCAGAAAGATGTCCTGGCCCATGTGAAAAACAGAGACCACCTTAGGGAGGAATGCAGGGTGTGGGCGGAGCTGCATCATGTCCTTGTGAAAGGCTGCGTAAGTGGAGTCGCAGGTCAGGGCCCTGACCTCCGAAATCCACCAGGCTGAAGTGACAGCTACTTGGAGGCTACCTTCCATGAAAGGTGAGACCATGAGCACGTGGCCAGGGGTTTGAACGGGGGCCCCGTTAGACAGGATAACACCAAGTTTAGATCCCACTGAGGAACTAGGGTTCTAGCATAAAGAAAGGAAAGGTCTAGCCCCTTGAGGAAACGCCCAGTCATGGCGTGGGAGAAAACTGATCAGCCCTAGACCAGCGGATGAAAAGCCATAACAGCTGCCAGTTGCACCCTGACAGAGGAAGGCGCAAGGCCCTGAGTTCTAAGGTGAAGGAGGTACTCAAGAATAAGTTGGATCGGGGCAGTCACTGGGGAAGTACCCCGCTCGCCTGCCCACCTAGAAAACCAAGACCACTTCACTAGGTAGGCTCGGCGCATGGATGGCTTCCTACTTTCTAGGAGGACATACCTGACCCCTTCAGAACACCTTGCCTTCTCCACATCTAGCCGAGAATGGGAGCGTCTACGGCATCTGTGCCTGTCCCGCTGATACTCCCTACTCAGTGTGGAGCAGCCTGGAGCTCCGCTCCGAGAGCACCCGATCAGACAACTTGGTGGGTGATGAAAGCAGAGGCTGGAAACTGCGTCCTGACAGGACACTGAGCGGCAAGCGGGCCTGAGAGCAGTCCCTAACTGGGATATGTGTCGGGTCAGTGTCGACTGTCAATAGCCCAGCAGCGGCTTGCCTCCAGAGCAGGGTCCAGGAGCCGGCAGTGCCCCAAGCACCTGTAGAGTCATAATGTCCTTGGCCGCCTGCAGGGCCTCTGGTGTCAACGGCATCCAGACATCCAGAGAGGCCTGAGCCAATGCAACTGGGCTGCTCCGCTAGACATGAGTCGGAGCTCTGGAGCCTGTGGGGGAACTAGAGCTGCCCACACACCCTGCTTTCTCTCGACACTTCTGAGAAGATGGAGCCTTTCTCTGCTTCTTCGACAGGGAGCGGTGCTGGCCACCAGGAGGTGCCAAGAGATCGCCGTGCACTGAAGACGAAGTGCCCAGTGACGATTCCACTCAGCGTACCGGGGATGGAGCCAGTGTCACTCCATGAGACGGGCCCAAAGTCTAATGTCTCTCTCTTTTTTTGCCCTGGGTTTAAAGGACCTGCAGATCTTACAGCGGTCGTTGTGAGATTCGCACAGGCAGCGGAGACAGTCGGCGTGCAGGTTACTTCTGGGCATCGAATGCCTGCAAGACTTGAACAATTTAAACCCTGGGGCTGGGGCATGCCCTGGCCCAAACACTAACTGACTGACTAAACTGAAACTTGTCTTGAATTAACTACCACAGGTACTACTAACGATGAAACGAGTTCTGGGATGAGCTGCAGCAAAGCTGGAGCAGGTAGTTCCAATGCACCATCACTGGTAGCAAGAAGGGACTAAGGGTGAAAGAATGCGTGGCTCCCCTTATAGCGCGCTATTGAGGCACCACTCTGGGGTCGCAGCAGCGCTCCCCCCACAGGTACTGCTAAGGGAAAAACTTCTGGCACCAGTGCACGTGGCGAGCATGCACACCTACTGTGGAATACACATGAGCAAGCACTCGAAGAAGGGGCACTGTCCAAATAAAATGCCCATTTCAAAATTGTATGTTACATACCCCACCTGTGCTTATTAAACACACCAGAAGATCTTTAACATTCTGCTCTGAAGAGTGAAGCAGAATTGGCCTGTTTAGTCAGTTTCACTTTCTGGAAGTCATACATTAAGTCAGTGCTGTTGTGTTTAAGTTTCCAATAAGGGAGAGGATTAGTCAATTAAAAACAAAAACACAAATCAACCAATAAAAAAAGCCAAAACAAAACCCACCCTACCATTTACTTTACAATTTCTTTAAAAATTAGTTTAAATGAAAATATTTCTATCACTTTTGGTAAAAGCACAAAAACATTTACAGACTACCAAAATTTAGAGCATAACCTATTTTAACAGTGTCCCTTTAAATTCTGGAGAGATTGTTTTAAAAAACACGTTACTTTGTAACATGTTCATAGATGCTCTTTCACAGCATAGGATCTTGCATGGTCAAAACCGTGGTTCTTCATCCCATTGTTGAAAATGGTTTCCAGTTAAAAAAGTTAGTACTATACGTAGCATTTCCAAAGAAAACATTTGGCAAAAGTTATCAGTCTTAAAATGTAAGAACTCCTTGCCTGAGGAGGTTGTGAAGGCTAGGACTATAAACAGGGTTTAAAAGAGAGCTAGATAAATTCCTGGACGTTAAGTCCATGAATGGTTATTAGCCAGGATGGGTAAGGAATGGTGTCCCTAGCCTCTGTTTGTCAGAGGGTGGAGATGGATAGCAGGAGAGAGATCACTTGATCATTACTTGTTAGGTTCACTCCTTTTGGGGCACCTGGCATTGGCCACTGTCGGCAGACAGGATACTGAGCTGGATGGACCTTTGGTCTGACCCAGTATGGCTGTTCTTATGTTCGTAAAATGTACGAGATGGGTCACACCTCAAACATTTATAGTACCAAAGTTCCTAACTATACTGCATTACTGCACTGATCTGTCTGAATAGTGAGGTTTCTAATAGCATGAACAGCTAAAGTTAACTAGCATCTTTCAGGACAGATTTACGTTATGACTTGGCAAAAGGGGGCATGGGAAGCAAGCTTTTCCCAAACAGATAATGTGGCACAACAGAAGGATTATTTGTATGCCGGTATCAACAGCATGGAGCCTAATTCCCCAGCATGAACTGCACTTGGGTAAGTGCAATGCAGCGTAAACAGCCTTCCCTGAAGATTCCTTTGGACAGGAAATATATACAGTTTCAGTATTCACACCCCAATTCATAACACACATACTACAGTACAGCAGATTTACAAAATTCTCCATTTTCCCCAACGCTTCAACAAAAATGAGATCTTTAAGGAAGACACAATAACTAAAATAAATGAGCAAATGGGCAAAGATCTCAATCCTTGTTGTTAATACTGGGAACTGTTGCTGTAACTAGACTGTAAATGCAATTGCTCAAAGCAGATGCAGAAAAGGTACAGAGGACATGATGACCTAGTAAGTCTTTGCAGCCTGATTTCTGTGATTCTATGATTCAGTTATCCTCTAATTAAGCTCTTCTTAGCCCTGCATGTAGCTCTTTCCTCAGGTTTAAGTACTGTACCTTAACAATGGCCTGATATACACTGAGTTCTCAAAGAACATTAACATTTTCTTAGAGGGCAACGTTTTACCAGTTCTCTAGGAGATGCTAATTTGTCTCACAGATTTAAAACCTACCCTAGATGGGGTCCATATGGCAACAATCTCAGAGGAAGTAACAATTAAAAAAAAAGAAAAAAAAGATACAAAGGTTAAATATGTATCTGTGCTGGGAGTCACCTCGGGTAAGTGTAAGCTTCTGCTTTGATGACTGAGCTTTGAGACAGCTTTCATAAGCTTGTTACAGCTATTTTTGCATTCTAAATCTATTTAATTCTTTAGACATGCTGCAATTTTATTTGACAAGCTAGTGGCTCCTGGTCTGTTAAAAGCTACTGCTATTCTTTCTGAGCCTTAAACACCAATATTCATGGCAACTAGAACCTACATCTTGTATAAAGAAGCCATATTCCCAATCAGACTGAGATCCCAATTTAAGGAGTTAATTTTTCTGCTCAAAATGTTACCTTGGTTTCAGGATCCTCAGTCAAGCAGAAGCCATTAACAGCACAGACAGTAATGACCTCACTGTAGTTATACTAGTGCAAGTTTACCTATGTCTAGACATGCCTTTAGACTGGGAGTGCAGCATGGAAGAGACCTCATCCTGTGTGTTTATAAAGCAGTGCGCACGTACATTGCTCCATTATTCATAATCATACTCACCACCTTCTTGTCCTGCTGGCTTTCCATTCAGCTGTGCCCATGACTTTGGTCCACCTGGCACTGAATTTGTACTCTGAAGAAAAAGAAAAAGAAAAAAAGAAAAAAAAGAGACCCTTGTGAAAGTTCCTCACCTTCTGGGTGAAAGTAAAACAAGACAATGCTATCATGGTCAGATCTCTGTATAATCCAGATGTTACTAGATCCCGATTGTGCTCCCGCCCTCCAACTGAGACCACCATCTCCTCTCTCTGCAACTCCCCCACTCCAATTTATCCAAAATGCTGCAGTTAAAATCCTCTTCCTCACTCTGACCGACTTCTCCTGCTTTAGACACTTTCACTGGCTTCCTGTCTATTTCCTCTGCCTGTTCTCCGTCTGTTCCCCTGCCAAAGTCTCCCTTCTCTGCCACTTTTCCCACACATTCTTCCACTCATCTTTTAGCCTCCTTCTATGCCACATCTTAATGCTTGGAAGACTTTCACTCTCTCTCATACACCCAACAACCTCCCTTCTTCTGCCCTGACTTTCCAAAAATCTCACAGGTTTGGAATTTTTAGCTACAGTAGAAGCTTAAATTCTGCAGCTATAGAGGGCTTAGGTCTGAACGTTCACTGGTGGGGGAAACATCTCATTTTTTCAGGCCCTGACACTCGCCGTTTGTCACACAACCAAATCACTTCTTATCAAGTGAAACATTTGGCCAGAAGTAGCAGCTGGATCTGTTGTCACCTAACTACCTTTAAATGAGAACCAAAATAAAATCAAGTTCCTTCTATTTCAGCCATTTTCCCTAGGTTTCAGCTAAACTCTTCCTATAGATTTCTAAGGTATATAGGAATATGCCTAGACTGATAATTTAACAGCAGCAGAACATTCCAGAGGCCACTGATTTATGATCAGTCAACCTTCAGGCTACATGGGCCTGGGGAAAATTGAGTAGTAGTCGTCATCAGCACCACTTGCACCTACCTCTTGACTGATTGACTGTGTCGGCTTCTGTAAATTGGAGACAGACTTCTGCAAACCCTGCTGCGGCAGCGACTCCTGCGGCTGTGCAGTCGTCGCACTGGAACTGGGAAAGGACAACAGAACAACTGAGATTAGGTGGGGTAAAGGAGACAATCAACACTAGCAATACAGTGGCTCCTCATATGAAGCTTGTGCACTGGCTCAGTACTGATTCAGTGTGCTTCCTGCTGAGAGGAATGAAGAGAGAAGTTGGATCTTTAGAGCCCTCAAAATCGGTCGATATCTGCTTTCTATCCGCAGACCATGTTTGTGGATCGGATTCAGATACAAATTTTGTATACACGCAGGGCTGTATAGATCTAGTAGTCCAACAGTATTCTTAAATCTACGTGGTAACCAATCCCACCCGGGGAAAAGTCACTAGTAAAGCCCAAAGAGAATGCTCAGCATGACAGAGTATAATTTCTGTTTCTTGTTTGAGAGGGTTTAGCATAAGAATTGCTCCACTTGCCTCTTTTGGTCTGGCTGATCCTGCTTGTTTGCCCATCCTGTACCGTCCTTGGGTACTATAATGATGTTGGGGTCGTTTCCTTTGTTCTCAGACTTTAAGCTTGGCAAGTTTGCAGGAGGTGGCATGCGCCGGGCAGCAGCAACTTTCCCAAGACTCTGTAAGCCATGTCTAGGAATAACTGGTGAGAGAGATAGCAGGTCATTAAGGGCTAGATTCTGCCACCCTCATTTACCTCAATTAGAGCCTTACCCCTCAAATAGTCTCATTTGTTTCAATGGGACAAATAGGCGTTTCAATGGGACAAATATGTACTATTTAATGAGAGTAAGGGTGGCAAAACCTGACCCTAACCCGCAGAATCACACTGCAACTGCAATGCTAATTTGCACTTTTATAACATTAATACTTCATATTTATACAGACTCTCTCCTCCAAAAGAACCACTGCAATGCTGTCACCTCTGTGGTGGACTGACAATCAGCTGACACGTAACCCAAACAAAACAGTGACAGGACAGGAGATATTGGCCAAGAACAGACGCAAAAACCTTCCTCTTATGAAAAGTGTCCTGGGATTGTTAGTAATGATGCAGATCAGACAAGGCTTTGAGTTTTTATTTAAAGCCCTAGCCCAAAGCCTCACCTAGAAAACCACATAAAACATCAAGTTTACCTTCTCCAGCAGGAAGACTGGCTCAGTTAACTTTGCTGGGACTGAACCTGTCTTTCTGTTAGATCTCAGAGTGCTTTCCAAACAGTGCATTATGTCTCATCACCTATAATCGCATAGGTAAATAGAATTATCATCATCTCCATTTCACAGCTAGGTAAAGGTACAGAGAAGTTGAGTGGCTTGTCCAAGGCCACACATCTGTAGCACTAGAAATAGAATCCAGCAGTCCTGGATCCAAGTCCCCTCTGCTCTAACAACTAGAACTAGTTTACTAAATTGAGATAATCTTCCTTCTGTCCACTCTTCCATCCCACACTGAGTTCAGAATAAATCCAGTTTATTAGTTTCAGTTTTCTGACCTCAGTATCCCCACTTCTGGTATGTTTTCACTGCAGAGTTCACCTGGGCTCCTAACCCAGCTCCAATCCGCACAAAAAAAACCACTCTGGCCAAAGTTTAGTTTGCTTTACATTCTGGCTAGCTGTCCTGGGGCATAGACTAAAACCTGAGTGAGGCTTTTAATCGAACTGGTAACCAGTTCACTTTGCAGTGAGGACACAGGTTAAACTGCTTGAGTGCTGATAGTCTTCCAATGCCTTCCCACAATTTCCCCATGTGCCCAAAGAACCAACAAGTTCTCCCACAACTAACAGGGAAGGAACCATAAAAATATAGGACTGGATGAGACCTTGAGAGGTCATCTAGTCCAGTCCCCTGTGCTCAGGCAGGATTAAGAATACCCAGACCATCCTTGACAGGTGTTTGTCTAACCTATTCTTAAAAACCTCCAATGACAGTGATTCCACAATTTCCAGTACTAAGCCATCCTTAGAGTTAGCAAGTTTTTCCTAATATCTAATTTAAATCTCCCTTGCTGCATATTAAGCCAATTATTTCTTGTCCTATCTTCAGGGGACATGAAGAGCAATTTATCACCATTCTCTTTATAACAGCCCTTAACATATGTGAAGATCAAAATCAGGCCCCTCTTCAGTCTTCTTTACTCAAGACTCAACAGGCCCAGATTTTTTTTAAAGCTTTCCTCATAGGTCAGGTTTTCTATACCTTTTATCATTTTTGTTGCTCTCCTCTGGACTCTTCCTCTTTGTTCACACCTTTTTAAAAGTGTGGACAAAACTGGACAAAATACTCCACCTGAGGCCTGAGCAGCACTGAGCAGAGTGGGACAATTGCCTCCTGTATCACATGCAACCATCAGAGTGCACCTTACTGCACCAAAGAGCCATGGGATATATCCTCAGAAATCCTAGAGACATACACAGGTGAGGGTAGCACCAGTAGGGACATATTATTCAAGTTTGGTTTTGCAGTGTGGCTGCTCACACGCAGGTGCCAATCAACTGAATTAACATTGCAGTAAAGACATACCCTGCAAGAAAAACCTTAACTAGCTTGCCTCTGGCATTCCTTACCTGTAGTTCTGATAGCTTCTATTGACTTTCCTTTATACTTATCAAACAGGCTGAGAGTCGAGTACTTGCTTTTCCCATCCTTTCCCTTGGTTATTTGCCCCAAACGATCGGACATTGCGATGAAATGTCATCTAGTAAGGAAATTTCTGTGCACCGCTTCTGATCTGCCTTTTAATGAGAGAGAGTCGCGGAAATAGCATCAGACCAATTATTTATCCTTTGATAAGTAAAAGTACAAAATATCCTACATGATAGTAGCCAGGACTCAGTAGGGAAACAAGATAAACTATGACACTTTTCCCCCAGGAGTAACTGTAAAGTTAGAGGTTATTCTACCTCAGCGTGCAATGCAAAATTTTAAAGAAATTAACGTTGTAAGCGCAGAATTTCCTTTTCCCCACAGAAATGGGCTGCTGGAGGGAGGGAAAGGGAGCCAGGGAGTTCCTGGCAGCTGCAGTTCCCAGCATGTCCTCAGGGAAGGAGAAGGTGGCACACAGGAAATTCTGGGACTGTGCATCAGGCTGTTTCTCTTTCTTGATCCCTGGGCTGGGGGGAGGAGGTCATCTGGGAAAGGGTGAGTGCCGTGGTTGGGCTCTGGGGAGGAGGGTGTTTAGGTGTATTGGCTTTGGGGATTTAAGAAAATTTATTACAAAAGGATATCAGTTAAACATCACTGAAAGGACATGAGGAATAAGCAACATAACAGGGAGTTCAAATAACTGACAGTCCTTATGGAAGATTTAAAAAACTCTATAAGCAACTCTAAGTACATTCAAATTCATGAAATTTTTTTGAAATATGTGATTTTTACATCAAAATAAACACACTAGTAATTATTAAGATAAAGATACACAACTCCAGGAACACATTTTTCCTACAATGCACATGTGACCATTTATTTAAACTTTCACATTCTGAAAGAGATTAACTACGATTGGTAGGAGAACATGGGAGCAGACAATCAGGAGTGAAGCCCTCCCTTAAAAATGAAATCTACTACTTCAGAAGTGTCCCAAGTATCAGAACTACTGAAGAAAACCCAACAAAAATGTAACACAAGGTGGACGAGGTAATAGAGGACTTCAGTAGCTCAGGGTATGTCTACACTACGGGATTATTCCAATTTTACATAAATCGGTTTTGTAAAACAAATTGTATAAAGTCGAGTGCACGCAGCCACGCTAAGCACATTAATTCGGTGGTGTGCATCTATGTACCAAGGCTAGCATCGATTTCTGGAGCATTGCACTGTGGGGAGCTATCCCATAGTTCTCGCAGTCTCCCCCCACCTATTGGAATTCTGGGTTGAGATCCCAATGCATGATGGTGCAAAAACAGTGTCGCGGGTGATTCTGGGTAAATGTCATCACTCATTCCTTCCTCCGTGAAAGCAACGGCAGACAATCATTTCGCGCCTTTTTTCCCTGGATTGCTCTGGCAGACGCCATAGCATGACAACCACGGAGCCCATTTTGCCTTTTGTCACTGTCACCGTATGTGTACTGGATGCCGCTGACAGAGGCGGTACTGCAGCACTACAAAGCAGCATTATTTGCCTTTGCAAGATAGCAGAGATGGTTATCAGTCGTTCTGTACCGTGTGCTGCTGTCATGGGTGCTCCTGGCTGACCTTTGCTGAGGTCAGCTGGGGGCGCAAAGACAAAAATGGGAATGACTCCCCGGGTCATTCCCGCCTTTATGTTGTATCTAAAAATAGAGTCAGTCCTGCCTAGAATATGGTGCAAGTGTGCTAATGAATTAGTGTACCAGAGAGCACAGCCGCCCCGTGTCAGATCCTGCAGAAATGATGAGCTGCATGGCATTCTAGGGGATGCTCCTGCAACAACCTCACCCGTTGATTCCCTGCTCCCCCAACCCTCCTGGGGTACCGTGGCAGTGTCCCCTCATTTGTGTGATGAAGTAATAAAGAATGCAGGAATAAGAAACACTGACTTTTTAGTGAGATAAAATGAGAGGGAGGCAGCCTCCAGCTGCTATGATAGCCCAGGCAGGACATTAAACAGTAGTGGGGAGAGGAGCCCAGCATCCTGCTGCTATGATAGTCCGGGCAGTACAGAATCTTTTATTTAGACATGAAAGGGGGGGGGGCTGATGGAGCTCAGCCGCCAGGTTACCAGCCATTCTGTACCATCTGCTGGGAATGACTGAGAGTCATTCCTATTTTTACCCAGGCGCCCCCAGCTGACCTCACCTGAGGCCAGCCAGGAGCGCTCATGGGATGACGACGAGGACGGCTACCAGTCCTTCTGCACTGTACCGTCTGCCACCTGGGAAGGGAGGGGAGAGGATGCTGCTGTTCAGTGCCGCAGCACCGCGTCTACCAGCAGCTGCAGTAGACATAGGGTGACACTGAAAAAAGTCAAGAAATCATTTTTTTCCCTTCTCTTTCGCAGGGGGAGAGGGGGGGTAAATTGACGAGATATACCCTGAACCACCCCCAGACAATGCATTTGACCTTACAGGCATTGGGAGCTCAACCAAGGATGCAAATGCTTTTCGGAGACTGCGGGGACTGTGGGATAGCTGGAGTCCTTGGTACCCCCTCCCTCCCTCCACGAGCGTCCATTTGATTCTTTGGCTTTCCGTTACGCTTGTCACACAGCACTGTACTGTGGACTCTGTATCACAGCCTGGAGATTTTTTTCAAATGCTTTGGCATTTCGTCTTCTGGAACGGAGCTCTGATAGAACAGATTTGTCTCCCCATACAGCGATCAGATCCAGTATCTCCCGTACGGTCCATGAAGGAGCTCTTTTTGGATTTGGGACTGCATCGCCACCCGTGCTGATCAGAGCTCCACGCTGGCCAAACAGGAAATGAAATTCAAAAGTTCGCAGGGCTTTTCCTGTCTACCTGGCCAGTGCATCCAAGTTCAGATTGCTTTCCAGAGCGGTCACAGTGGTGCACTGTGGGATACCGCCCGGAGGCCAATACTGTCAATTTGCAGCCACAATAACCCTAATCTGACATGGCAATACCGATTTCAGCGCTAATCCTCTCGTCGGGGAGGAGTACAGAAACCGGTTTAAAGAGACCTTTATATCGATATAAAGGGCTCCCGTTGTGTGGACAGGTGCAAGGTTAAATCGGTTTAACGCTGCTAAATTCGGTTTAAATGCATAGTGTAGACCAGGCCTCAGACAACAGAGAAAATGCAATTTTATAATGTGTTTTCAGAGCAGACAGAATAATTGATAAATTGTCATTTTATATGCATTTTAAAGAGTCAAAACCCACTTCTATTGAGCCATTTTTATACCAGTCCCCAATGTCTGAATATCCTCCTTCCTTGCCAGCAGATGGAGACAGGGGAATTTGAAGAGGTGCCAATCTTAAACTGATGCTTCCAAAGCAATAATTGCCACTAAAACTAAATTAATTACAATTTGTAACCAAAACGCAATACATAAAAAATCTGGCAAACAACACCTCAGGTGGAAGACTGAGCTAGTATGGAAAAGCTGCTGATAAGCATAGTTATTGGATAAAAATGTTAACTTTCTCATTATTGTAGCCGTGTTGGTCCCAGGATATTCGAGAGACAAGGCAGGTGAAATAATCACTAGTTCTGAAAGAGACTAGCCTCTAACCACAAGCAACAACTTCCACTAGTAATCCCCTATCAAACATGATTTCCAGGTAAGAGGATAAATTCACCACATATTATATACAGAATAAGCATAGGCCACACATGCTGGACACCACCAGTTTGATACTGTGCTGCCATCTGCATCCAGGCTACCAAAGCACATCTAATAGCAGCAGCCAGGAAGAAAATTTGTGGTCAATAAAACTGGCATTAGGGGCTGAATGACAGTGCTGCCAGGTTTAAATCCTGGGCTGGAGCTTTGGATTCAGCATGCTTAGTCTCAGGAAGCTGAGAAGAATTTGGTACCACTCAAAACAACAACTTCCACGGCTGATCAAGGAATAATGACATGCTCTGAAAGGAGTCCCATGCAGTCCTCACAGACAGACTGATGGAGCTGCAATGTGGGGCCTTGCAGAGACAATGAGGCTTAAAGCCAATCTTGGGACACATTCTCCTTTGGCATAGCAGGCACATCTTTGGAACCTTCCCTGGTTCAATATTTTCTCAGACATTCATCTTTTGCCAAAGAAAACAATGATCCCTCCCTTATTTCCACAGTATTTTATTAGTAGGACGGGCATGAAAGAGGAAAGGAGAATTATGTCCTGATTACTGTGGAGGGCAATATGGTGCTGGATTGAGGATAATTGTTTCTGTTTGCTCTGGCAGAGCTGTAGAGAGCCCTACGACTAGAGTAGAATAAGAGGTGATGCTGCAAATCAGGACTGTGATGCACTGCCAATCCTTTGTGGGACCCCAGGACTGTTTTAGCAGGTGTGTTGGAAATCAGGATTGAGGTGCATTAAACCAGAACCCTCTGAGGTGAAGTCTGCTAAACACCTGTCCACTCTGCTGTTTAGGTATCAATCCTTCACTTTAACAGGAGCAATAACTTTTCTCAAACTCTTTAGAATTTTAAAATAGTGGGGGGGAGGGGGAGAATGTTAAGTGGCTTGGGAGCTGGCTGCTTAACAGAAAAACCCTGCATTCCTGAAAGTCAGCATGCAAACAGATATCAGGGTAGAACTGCCAAAGAGGAACCTAGCAACAAGTTATGTAACTGAGTCGTAGCTGCCTCTTGATCACATCTCGTATCATTAAAAAGGATGGAGGAGGAATAAACAACCACTTCAAAGCAGAGAACATAGAAGCATGCTAGGAAAAGCCTGTTGTCAAGCCTTATGGAGCAACCGCAGTCAGAATCTGGACAAGTGACATTTACAGAATACTTTGTACTTACTGTAACGACTTTCAACTGAGATCTCAAACCAACCTTTGCAAAGTGCTAAGTATCATTAACCCTATTTTCCAGAAGAGAAAATAGGGGCCCAGAGAGGTGAAGGGACTTAACCAAGATAACACAGTGAGCTAATAGCAGAACTAGAAACAGAATCCCATTCTCCTGACCTATAGACCTTTGCTGTAACCACTGACCACACTGCCTCCCCTCCTACTGTAACTGACCCTGCTGCAGGACAGCTGCTGATCTGAACAAAAGTGACAGGCATTCCATCTAAGACTGAAGATACAACACCGACCCTCAGACCTCAACGTCTGTGCAAAGGCCATCGAAAGTGAGTATTTGCCCAACTACCCTGCTAAATTCTTCTTCTGGTTCTGCTCAGCCAGCTGGTCTTCTGCTGTACTTTGGAAAGAGTGCATCTGCCTGTAACTCCAAAAGCTACCTTGAGACAATTGTATTTTCCCGTCAGGCAGCCAGACTTGGGATCCAGACGGGCATCTTAAAAGATTTCCCAGGCTGGCAGACTGAAAATATAAAATATATAAAATCTAAACACATGAAGAAATGAATTACCCTTCTGTATGGTTATTAAAACACATGCTGCAGCAAGCTGGCACCTGCTGATTGCAATACCTGAAAGCTGGCTGCCTGACTGTAGCCCTTTTCTTTGGCCTCTGCTTGGGGCCACTAATGCAGGATACAGTAATTACAATGAACTCAAGATCTAAGTTATGCAACCTAAGCTAAGTGAGTAATGTAGCTGAAGTCGACGTACTTAGATCGACTTACCATGGTGTCCTTCACCATGGTGAGTTGACTGCTGCCACTTCCTCATCAACTCTGCCTGCGCCTCTCGCGGCAGCCGAGTATAGGAGTCGACGGGAGAGCACTCAGGGGTCGATTTATCGTGTCTAGACTAAACACAATAAATTGATCCCCGCTGGATCAATCGCTGCCCGATAATCCAACTGGTAGTCTAGACATACTCTTAGAGGCATGGAGGGAATTCTGTATGATGAGTGATTGAAAAGACTGGGACTGTTCAATTCACAGAGGAAATATGATAGAGGTATACAAAATAAACAGTACAGGTCTGTGCATCTTACGCGCATTTAACATGCACAATTTCAGCTTTACGTGGTCAACAACAAAAAAAAACCCAACAATTTAATACTGTACCTGTAGTGCGGGCGATTCTGCCCGCCATTACACTCAATGTAATTTTGACCACACGCGATTTTCACTTTATGCGCTGACTGCGGAACATAACCCTGAGTAAGATGTGACAGACCTGTACAGAAAAAGTAAATCAGGGGCTCCTAATTACCCTCTCTCCTAACATCAGTGCCTTGGGACAGCCAACGAAACTCAAAAGCAACTAACTGATAAAAGGAAATATCTTTATACACAATGCATACCTAACTTTGGAACTCACTGCCATGAAATAATAAAGCTAATAGATTAGTGGGATTAAAAAAGGATAGACATTGATATTGTTAATGAGGGACATTCATTACATCTGTTTTGTTTGGGTTTTTTTTGTTTGTTCGTATAAAGCAGCATGTAAATCCTCATGTTTCATGACAACAGAGCATCAGGAACAAAACTCCCTTATTAGCAAATGACTCCATAGTTCTTCATCGTGGGATTTCTTGCATCTTCCTCTGAAGCATCTGTTACTGGCCAACATCTCAAACTTGTGACTGAGAAGAGAAGTCTGGGTGCCTGGGTTCACAGCCCACCTTCTACCTGAGTAATAAAGGGTCACTTATGCAGACTGAAAAGTCTGGCAGTGGAGCGTGCCTGTATCTAGGCAAAAAGCACAGCAGGTCCATTAGTAATCTCTGAGGATCCCGCTTCTCCACAAGGACCAGATAAACAGTGTTATAAACAGGAAGGCCCTAGCCTCCAGTAACTGAGGGCTAAGATGAAGAGGAAAACCTAGGCAAATCCAGCCTGTGAGCTGGTATGCAGCTCATGCAGAGAAAGAGGTCCATACAAGATCCTGGGTTCATACAGCCGAGAGAGATATTTCAAGGGCCATCCTTCCACCCTGAGAGCAATCAATCAGTGAGGAACTCAGGTTATGGTACAATACTGAGCATATGCCAGCATAGTGCTGTAGTGCAGATGCAGCATACACCAAGAGGAGGAATTCTCCAAGTGTAAGAACATCACCTCCCCAAACAATGTTAGCTACACCAACAGAAGTCCTCTTAGGAACTGGGAACTTTGTCTACATAGCTAGGTTTCTAAGGGGTGTGTTTTTTTCCCCACACACACCCTGACCAACAAAGCTATGCCGGTACAAAAGTGTAGACCTGGACAAGCCTTCAGTTTTGGAAGGAAAAAGAACTAGCCTCCTGCACTAAGAATGTCATGCTTTAAGGAATTAACTAGTTATCCAAGCGTCAGGAAAGGGGGACTCCTGCCTTCAGTCAGGCAGATGCATTACAGGTGTTTCACGTTACTCTGAAGCATCAGGAATTGGCTACTACTGGAGGCAGGATGTCTGATAAGATGGACCAATTTAGTAGCATCTGTAAATGTCATTAACATGCTGTTTATGCCCTCATCTAGACAGTGAAGGTGTTAAATAAAACTGGACCCAACACCCACCTCTGACAAATCTTATTCACATAACAAACATTACTAGGCTAGAAGCTGTGACTTCCTGAAACCACTTGATTAGTGCAAGTTAGCAAGGCCCAAATGGAAACAAATGCAACAAGCACACATTTCACATTTCATACTTCAGAAGCTAAACCTCAAAGGTCAGAGCAGCTCAGTTAAGTGAGAACCACCTGTGACTTCCACAAGTCAAACCTATCACCCTCTTTCTTTTATACCTGGGGAAGTGATCTAGCGTTTTGCAAGCTGTCTTTAAAACACAAAGAAGAGGAGCGTTATTTAAGTGCAAATGTTTACACTTAAAATTGTATATATGCTCTGAGCTCTCCCAAAGCTAACACCTGGAGGATTCAGCACTATATTTTCTAAAAATCATTTGCCTTCCACCTTGCCTTGCTGAAACTCCTGTGAGAGCTGAACACCCAGGGAAGAGCTCATGAAGATGCAACATCCTCACCTCCTCAGCACCAAAAGAACAGGACTTCTCCTGATTAAGCAAATTAAAACCAAACGGAGCACCACTTATATTTATATGCATCTCCCACACAACCTATTAGGATGGACTCACCATACTTTATCCCCAGATTTCACGAGCTATAGAATATTTTTAATTAAGTATTTAGGTATTTGAACATTTCAACAACAAACAATATTTAGCTCTTATTGGGATCTCAAATGATGTTCAGAGGAGGGTCAGTATCATTATCCCTATTTTACAGCTATGGAAACTCAGGCACAAAGGGGAGTGTTGTGTGATCTTGGGCAAGTCACTTCAGTGGCAGAAGGAACAGAGTTCAGGTCTCCTGACTCTCACTCCAGTGCCCCTTTCAAAGGGCCTTAAACACTTACAGTTTTATAAATAGTATCACACTAACTCAGGGGTGGGCAACCTATGGCACGTGTGCCGAAGGCAGCAACGCGAGTCGATTTTCAGTGGCACTCACACTGCCTGGGTCCTGGTCACCGGTCCGGGGGGACTCTGCATTTTAAGTTAATTTTAAATGAAGCTTCTTAAACATTTAAAAAAATGAATTTACTTTTACACAACAATCGTTTAGTTATATATTATAGACTTATAGAAAGAGACCTTCTAAAAACATTAAAATGTATGACTGGCACATGACACCTTAAATTAGAGTGAATAAAAGAAGACTCGGCATACCACTTCTGAAAGGTTGCCGACCCCTGCACTAACCGTTCACTACTGAGGCCTCAGAAGCATGGGGACTATTGGGTAGGAAAGAAAAGGAGAAAAATCCATGAAGGAGCAATGGCTGTAAAGAAAAACTGAAGAGGAGAGAAAAACTGACATGGTAGTTCTGTTGTGTATCTGACAATAATGTCCTTCAGTAGAGAATTACACAGGATGAAAATCTAAAAGAGAGACAATGGGCCAAAGCCTGCTCCTCTTCCCCGTACAAGCAGCTCATTGAAGGCAGCAGGAATGCTCCCATAACTACAAGTGAGCATGAACTGATCTCAAGTTATAACAGGTGCACAACTGCTCAGGTTGTAACACCGATCAGCAACTCAGAGTCCCAGTGATTTCCATGACTGACAAGTCAACTTTAAAAATTCAGTAACTTAAGCTAATAAATCCTCCCAGTGCGCCACATGGAACCCACATATTTCCTTCTACTTTAAAATCATTATAGAGAGAGTCTATCCAGCCAAGTAACCCAGGTGCTTTACGATAAAACTGATCTACTTAAGTAACTGAATACACAAAACACAAATAAATACCATGCACTAGCTAAAGCCCTGTGGAGGCATTGAATGTAGCGTCCATGATATTCATTTGTACGTGCACTGTGTCAGCTTGGTGATCTTGATACATGCTGAAGACCAGAGGTATGAGGTATAGTCTGTAAGTACTGCAATATACTGAGGTGGATGGAAAGAAGCATTCATTTAAACTAGAGAAGGGCATGTTTTGAAGACAGACAAGCCACACTCTGATAAACGCACTTAAGGCATAAAGAGAGAAATAAAACCGATATGATGAGATTCCAGAATTGTCTCTGAAGCCTAGAATGTCTTAAGTCAACGTGAAGTGATGGAAACAGCTACAAGCATGGTTGATGGCTCTTTTTGTTCAGAATAGTTTAAGTCCAAATTTGAAGTCCTCAGCTCCTCACACTCAGCTTTATGAATTACTACACCCATGGGACAGTGCAACTTTTAGCTAGTAGTAGGCTAAACACAACTCTTGATGTGTTTTTCAGTAGATGACAAGCCTGGAAATGTACTGCATATGACATTAGCACAGATAGGGGTCAGGACAAATGGGAAAGGGATCATTAGAGGCCATACGAAATCAATTTGGTTCCTCTGCACACAACTGAGGTAGGATTTTGGGAGTCCATGTCCATGTCAAGAATATGACCCACCACGCCTATAGACCAAAGAGCTCAGCTTCACAGGATTTGGATATTAGGCAGCCTATACCTCTCCACCCTCTCAAACTGTCTCCTGACTACACTGAATTAGCTTACACTCTGGTTATTTTCACAACCATAAAGACAAAAAAAAAAAAGAGAGTTTCAAATCCACAGAGATTAAAGGTCAAGTCCCCACCACAATACATACAAGGGAAAGTTTCTTACTTGAGTGGATTTGTCAAGCCCTGTTGATCTGAATATAAAATCTTCTCCACAGGAAATGGTGGGAGTTCCATTGCCTGTCACCACTGGAACTAGACAGGACAAAGTACTAGTATGTGTACTGTAAAGAACAATACTGCACTGGCAAGGAGATGAATAAATCATTCTCTTTCAACTTTTTCTGGTTTCCCACATTCATCAAATCTGTTGGAACAGTTGGGTCAAACTACAAATAAAATTCACAGCAATTCAGGCAAGTCTGTAGTTCAAATACTACAGTATCTGAGATGTCAGTTCCTAAAAAAGTATTTCCAATCCTTTCCCTTTAAAAAAAAAACAACAAAAAACCATAATACCGCATTTCACTCCATCATTGGTTTACATGTAGCCAGTTATTCAAATCACTTGGTTGCACTGGATATGCACATTGAGGTCCATAGGAAATTAAAGCAGGGCAGATTGATTTAAATTAGCAAGATTTAAATCATCAAGAAAGAAACCTCAATTTCAATAACTGATTTTATGTTTTGAATTTGTAGTTTTCAGTTATTTTCCTGAAGAAAGGTTGATTCTCATTGGCTGGTAACCATTAAAACATGTTGATTTGCAATTATAGCCTTCAAGCTAAATTTGAGGCTGCTTTTTGCTAACCAGCAGGACATGTTATATGTACATCACATTTCTGTAAGCAACCATATAGCTTAACTTACATTTATTCAGATTCTTAATTTTTATATATTTCATATAGTTAGAAAATGGTGAATGATGAATTTCTTATTTACTAATTGATGAACATATATTTTAAAAGCATTTATTTGTTTTTATTAACTAAAAGTACCTTAAATGGGATAGATATATAACAAAAAATAGTTTATCAAAAGTTTACCAAAATATGTTTTGTATTTAAAACTAATTAAACAAAAGAATTATTATTGGTAATTAGCAAACTAAACTGATTATCTCTGGTCACCATGTCACCAGGGGTAACCCAATGAAATTAATAGGCAAGCAGGTTTAAAAACACACAAAAGGAAGTACTTCTTCAGACAACGCACAGTCAACCTGTGGAACTTCTTGTCAGGGGATGTTGTGAAGGCCAAAACTCTAATGGGGTTCAAAAAGAATTATGTAATTTCATGGAGGATAGGTTCATCAATGGCTATTGGCCAAGATAGTCAGGGATGCAATCCCATGCTCTGGGTGTCCCTAGTCTTTGACTGTCTGAAGTTTGGAGTGGATGACAAGGGATAGATCACTCAATGATCTCCTGTTATATTCATTCCCTCTGAAGCACCTCACTGTGGAAGACAGGACACTGGGCTAGATAGACCATTGGTCTGACCCAGTATGGCCATTTTTATGTTCACGTCCTTCTAGATTTCAGAACTAGTACATCTCATCCTTTCATGCCTAGTTTTTATTTATAGTGGGAAGAGAAAACAAACTTATTTTCTTTTTCAGCTCCCAGTTTCTCAACTTTGAGTGAATTAGCCATTGAGCTGAACTAGTTATATAAACTGAAATGAATCAATTACTCTCTCTGCACCTCAAGAAGAGGCTACTGCTGTCAAAGGCTGGTTTAGCACTTCAACAAAGTCTCTGTTCCACGTACTTAACCAGTGACTTCTTCCACCAATTCAGTGGTTTGGCTTTCTTTAAAATTTGGCAGCAAATGTACTACTTTATACTTTTGTTTAATTTAAATGATGTTAGTAGATTATTATAAAGTAAAGCCTTAAAGGTTGTCCATTTCACATTTAAATTTAAATTTCAACTTTATTTTTAAACTTGAAAAATACATTTAAAATAAACTAATTTAATTTAAACAAAAATCCAAATTAAAAATTAATCAATGATCTTTTTTTTTTTTTTAATCAACCATGAATTAGAGAAAGTACTTAATAGGGAAAGAGCAACAGACACAAGGAAGTAAGTGATCATATTATTGTGTGAGTAGCACTTTTAACATGCTTGAAATAATGAAAAGTTCTGCTTAGGTCTTCTGAAAAGCAGCTGTGTTCTGTATGCAGGACATCTGGACTGAGCACTGTAGGATAGGAAGTAAGAAACATCTCACCCATATATTCATACTTCTCATTTACATAGGCTTTTCATGTGTGGATTTACAAAACACTTTACAAAGGCGGGTAAGCATCCTATCAACTTCACAGATAGGAAAACTGAGAGGATCTAAGTGACTTGCCAAAGGTCACCTCAACCTGTGGATTAGTGACAAAGCCAGGAACAGAACCCATGTCTCTTGACTCCTGGTGTACCTCTCTCTACTGGCTTACACTGCCCTCCTGTATGTTGCAGGACAGGCTGTGCATGATTCAATTATAGTCTACAGCAAGTATCCTGGTCTCCAGAATACTGAAAACATTCTAGATGGCTCACCCTGTACACTGCCCTAAGTATTTGGTATAATTATGTGGGATGATAAAATGCTGTATTCCTCTTGAATGCAGAACAATGACAATTAACACAATATCAAGGGCGTACTCGTCAATGACTGGAAAGAAACTGCCCCTGGTTAATTGCGGGTTTGATATTCAGTTTTTCCAAAAATTAAGCTTCTTGCCCTTATGGCTATGAAGAAAACCCTCCAGAATTTGACTTGATAGGGCATTGCTTTTCTGTAAATTCAGAAAAACATAATGAACCAGAAACATATGAACTGCCTAAGCCCAAATGCTGGCATAGCAGGAGAGAAATCCTTCATCCCTGCCCTTCATCCCACTTCAGGACTGCTACTTCAGCCTCAAGACTACAGTAGCCTATTGCACATTTGCACCTGCCCTTGTACCACATGTAGGTGGAGATATCTGACAAATCTACATAGCAGCAGCCCTGACACTACATCCCCACTGTAGAAAGGCCCCCAGGAAGCTCATGAACAGTAATGTGACACATACATATCCAATGCAGGCTTCCTAAACCCTGTCCTCAACTACTCCTTGCAGTAGATCTATCCCAGCTCCACTGCAAGAAAGTCCTGTGCAGCTCCATAGGAGGAAGAGGAGGATTCCCCCAAACCCCTCCATCACTGTTTGTTTCAATAGAGTGTTAATTCTGCAGTCCCTTGGCTTTTCTGCTGTATATCTGAAACTCCTGGGAGGCTTCAAACATTCCATTCCAGCCAACCACAAGCCCTGTGCTCATGTCAAGCATCAGAATACAATAGAGTAAGTCTTCCTGCTAGTGACAATGGATGATTTGTCAAGAGCTGCCAGCTCATCTCACTATCAGAAAGATTTCCTAGATTCCCCCACCTTAATTTCATCCCATAACTCCAAATTATTCCCTTATGTACCACCCAAAAGAACTCCTTTTTCTGTTTGATATTTACATCCTTCTGATAACTCTGTAATCACTTTTTCTCACACTCAGTCAAGGTGTGGCTCTTTTAATCTTTCCTCCTAAATCAATGCCTGCAGCCTTCTAGGAGTTTTTGTTGCTCCCTTTAATTGGTCAATACTTTCCTGGTAATACAGGTGCTCAAAACTGGACAATATATTCTAGATGCAGCTGCACCAGAGTCACAGGGGATGATGATCACCTCCATATGCCCCTGCATTTGCAGCTCCAAAATTGCACTAGTTTCCTTGCTGTCTTGTACCTACAGATCTTTTAGCACAGCAACTCAAGAGATGCCAGTCCCCTCCAGTTCCACAGTCAAATATAAAAGCGCTGTTGCTAGTAGAAAAGGCTCAAGCCTACTATAGATGTGGTCTTACAGTTTCCTGACAAATTCAAGTTTTACACATACAAACCTTCTAACAATTTTGCTCCAAAACATACAGCTCCCTCATCTCTGCACCAGCACAACAAAACCTATTTCTTAATCTAAACCTACATGTACACACAACCACAAACAGAGCTCTTGAATGCTAGATAAGAAGTTTCTGACAATCTCTCATAATGAAACCAACTGATGTTTCAGTGAGTTATAACATATTATAGCTCTCTGCTTTATCCACATGTATTCTTCTCTGGAAAAAGCTTTTATCCAAACAAACTTGTGTTGCGGTCACAAATCTGCACACATCTTCCCCGGAAGAAACTTTTGGGAGTGGATTATGTTTGTTTTAGTAAAGAAAAGTCAGTTTATTTCAATAGCTATCCAAGAAGTGCTTAGGAAGAAGATTTACAATTCACCAGCTCTTACCCATTCAGAATGTTTCTATTGGGCCATGTGACATATCTGAAAGACCCATATTTATGTGTTTTCTGTTCCCAATGACAAGCTAGTCAAACTAGGGAGCTGTAAGATTACTAATTTATTCGTCCTTCCCCTATTTCAAAATTAACATTTACTATCCTAGAAGTTCTCTCCACACACACACACTTAAATTTGAACAGTCACAAAAGGAAGTCTTGCTACAGTGAGATCTCCTTGTACCGAGAAAAAATAAATAATACGGCTGTCATGATTTAAGTCCTACTGCAACATGAGTCCTAACCCTACTGGTCCTAAAGTACATTAAATTACCTGGATAAGTACAATGGAAATCTTGGGAAACTGATAAATGTGAACCCTAAACAGCTGATTATTTGTGAAAGGAACAATAGAATACACACTGTATTTCAAAGGTTAGGTGCATAAGAGGTCTTACTGTGACATCCAAAACTATGGCCCTGATCTGGCAAGCTGTACTTCATCTGGGACAACTTGCAGGATCAGGACTGTTGGTAGCTATGCAAAAATATATTATATGAGCAGTCAAATACTCCAACCAGAGACCAGGTCCCATAGTAGCAGGCACAGTGCAAACGTGGATTCTAATACTATCCCAGTCTGATAAGTCATAATGTTTTGATAAATATTATTTATTTTAGCACACTGTTCAACGGAAGTTAGTTCCTAAATGTATGCACTGGAAAAAGCTTTAATAAAATATAATACTAAAAGGGTGGTAAAAAGTCATCTTTTTTTTTTTTTTTTTAAATTCCTTACCTGAATTACTCAGGTTAAAAACTTAAGATTTTTTAAAACCTTTTTTTTTTTTTTTTAAACTTTGTGTGTTTCAACCAGCTTGGACAAAATAATTTCACTTTCTGGGTTTCAGGCACTAGCAAAAAGGTACAATGTTTCATTTGCAAATGTTGCAAGACTGGATTTAAAGCCAAACAAAATATTCAGTGAATTAAGAAAAATTTAATGTAGCCATTTCTATTCAAAATAAATTCTGTGAAACCCTAAATAAATAAAACCACAAGTTACATACTAAACTCCTGACTGGAATTATAAAATGAACTCTCCATCCAGCTGTATTTCAGGACAATGCTTTAAGTGAAAACAAAATTATGTAATCATATTTTTATATATTTCAACAGTTTGATTTCCATTTAAAATTTGCCCTGAAACCTGTGCAGCATCCACTGGACTAGGGTAAAGAACTAAACAGTGAAAGTGACTAAAAAGTGAAACAGACCAGCTTATCTTCAATGTCCAAACCAAATTAAGTCCAAAAAGAAAAATTCAGAAGCAACGAGAACGATACATTTGGTTTTAATTCCTCAAATTTTGCCAATCCTCTATGGACTTTTTAAATGTAATTTTTAACCTGCCTTTTAATATGCCTTAAAGAAAAAGCACATTTCAGACTGGTCATCATGACAATAAAGATTAACAATGAAGATCGTTATTAATCCTTCACACCTCAAAAATATAAAAACAAACGGAAAAAAATCTCTAAGGTTTCAGACCTGTGAGAAGCAACATGACTGCTCCACCCACCCAGAACACCACTGACTTCAATGGGGCTCTGCACAGACCAAGGTTTGATCCATTTGTAGCTCCTCACAGAATCAGGGCCAATTCATGTATAGCAAAACTGCAGTTAAAAGCTTTAGCTACTCAGGGACTTGGCCTGACAGAGCACAATGAGAGCAGCACCACCCACCACCTTCAACTTCTCTGCCCCGGGAATTTTGACTCCAAATTTATATTTGGCAAATCCACCTGTCAGATGCCAACACTCCAGTGCAAGCTCTTTGGGGACAGGGACTGTCATTTTCTATGTTTGCACAGTGCCTAGCACAATGAGGTCTGTTCTAGTTGAGGCATCTAGGCACCACTGCAATGGAAGTTTTAAACTAATTTACAAATCCTTAATCAGGACTCAATTCTGCAAGATGAGGGGCATCCTCTGCTAGTGCTGAAGAGGGAGTATCCAAGCTTTCAGGAACAATGCCCATCCCACCCCCAGTCTCTAGAAAGAGACACAGGGCCTTGAATATTTACATAGCCTGTTTATATTATGACAAACACTAGTACCATTAAAATAAAAGTGCTTCATTATATGAAAGTATTAATCCATCAAATACTGCCTCCAAAATTGCTGCTCCTCTATCACCTTTTCAACATACAGAGCCTTTTCTACACAGAGCTATGAAGAAAAATTTTCATAACAAAACCCAAAACTCAGAATCAAAGAATGTTTACAACCACTCAAACCAAAGCCCACACAGTTCTGCTAATCAAAACATCCACAAACTCTGAGATGCATGGAAAAAACATTACATGTCGAGCCAAGACCTGTTTCAGGACTTTCATCTCCAGCGCACACACTCCCAAAAGCCCAGAAACCAGAAAAAGAAAAGTAAATTCTTTGCTAACAATAAAAATATGTATTTTTTTAATAACATATGCATCTTCCAAGATCCAGCATCAAAACACAACGTCTCCACTACATTTAACAGCCTCAGAAGCTGCACTGTAAACACTCCCCCCACAAGCTGCATTTCAGCTCCTTAGTCTGGTCTTTGCACAGCTACAGTAAATACAACAATAAAACAATTGGGGCTGCAAAACTGAGATGTCTTGTTGAAACATATATTGCAACAAGAATCTCTTCACTGTAAAATCAAGATACTGTAGTTATTTCTATTTTTAACCGTCTTCGCAGAAAACAAAAATCGACTAGTTAATAATAAACACTGTTTAATTAAACTATTTTATACACCACCGTTTGTGCGTAGCAGAGCGACTGTGGGACGGGGCAGGATGCTCTGCAGCGTGTATAGTTTTATAATCCAGATGGGGGAGGGTTTAGCAGTTTGTAATAGCAGCAGTAACACACACACACACACACACACACACACACACACCAGGCCTCCCATGACCGGAGCGCAGAACCAAAACAACGGGGCTAAACACGGTTTTTTAAGCACCCCCCAAATCCAAGCGGGCAAAGCCACCCAGCTTTAGGAGAGATCTGCCATTGGAAACCGACCCTCACACCTCTAAGCCCCCTCCCGTAGCGAGGCGTGGGGGCGGCCTAACAGGCCCCACATCTGCTATTAACGCAGGGAGGCTCCATCCCCGACTGGTTTTTGCAGACTCCAAACCACCGTCACCCGGGCTGGCTCCGCGGCTGGGGCGGACAAGGGGCTGATCGCGCTGCCCTCCAGGCACGGCGTCACCCCCCCGCCGGGCACCAAGCCCCCAGGTCTTTGTTCCGGGGCGAAGGGGGCTGAAGCGGGCACTGCCTGCCTCGGCCCGCGGCGCTGGGGGTGCGGGGCCCGGGGTGCACCCCACTCCAGGCGGGGGGGGCCGAAATGGAGACAAACCTGAAAGGGGGGAGGGGGCGGCTCGGGCTGGTTCCCTCAGGGCTCCAGGCAGCCTCTGGCTCAGGCTCCATTTTAGGGCTGCCTTGTCCCCGCCGCCCCAACCCGCCAGCCGGCCCCAATACCCACCTGTTGTGGTGGTAGGGAGCCGCGTCTGCCTGGGGAGCCGAGTCAGGAGGGGCGATGGGGGCTCAGGGAGCAGGATGGCCGCGGATTGAAAAGGCAGAGGCGGCGCTGGCTGGATTGCGGGTTCTCGCTCGCTGGCTGCCTCCCTGTGTCTGTCTGCCCCTCCCCCTCCACTCCTGCCCGCCCGGCCTGTCAATCCCCGGCCTGGAGTGAGCAACTCATCCCGCAGCCAGAGGCCTACAAACCGGACAGCGACACCTGCAGGGACCCCGGAGGAAAGCCAGGCGCTCCGCTGCCCAGAGGGGTTAATGACAAGGGCGAGGCGAGGAGAGGAAGAGGGAAAGAAAGGAGGGAGCGTGCCAGGGAGGAGAGGAGAGAGAAAGAGAGAATTAAAGAGTCAAAAGACAAGCAAAAAGGGGGAAGAATGATTGAGAAAGAGGAGAGATAGGGACAGGCCCACACAACTGTCTAACCCCAGGCTCCGCTCTGGGAAGCTCTCTGTAGTCTGATTCCAAAACCTCAGGGATTTTGGGGGAGGACAATACAGTCCATGCCACCATGGTTACAGGCGATGAAACGGGACATGAAACTGATTGCAGGAGGAAAGAGTGTGAGCTTGGTTCTGCCAAGACAGGCTCCAGCAGCAACAGCTCTGGGATCCTTGAGCCCTGGCATTGTCAGGATGACTTTATGGTCAGGCAGAAATTATTCTCCTGCTTTAAATAACAAAAACCCAAGATGATTAGATGTACATGCAAATAGGAGAGAGAAACCTGGGCTGAACAGGAGAAGGTTTGGTCCAGGAGCAGTCAAGAGAGAAATATCAGACTTTCCTATTTCTCATTTTAGGCAGGTAGGGGATGAAAGTTGAGGTTAGGAGTCTTCCCATTGCCTTCAAGGGCTTTAGATCAGGCCCAGAGTGTGCAAAGGATGAAGCAGTTTCTCAGTAAGGTGAGAAGCCAGGGAATTTCTCTTTCATTCCTCTCTCTAAACATTAAATCAGTTCCCAATCTAGCAATGATACAACCCCCCTAAATGCCTCATCTATGTGTTTGTGGGAGTCATATCCTTGTCTGTAGCTCCCTGACCTTGATGTGGCTTCAGACCCTGTCAAGAATGCCACAAATCGCTGGAGCCACCATCTCCCAATAGCTTTATCTTCTATAGCAACCTGTATCTCCCCAAAAGTGACACCATTTGGGCTGTGCCCTGGGGGTTTCCACCAATGTTATTGCGAGTTCTGTATTTAGAGGGCTTGCAGGATTGGACCCTGGAATAACAACAAAAGGGAGAAGCAAATCAAGAGGCAGATATGGCCAGGGAGAAGAGAGAGATTATCAGTGGAGATCTGTCACACACAAGATATGGCATGAGTAGCATCAATTAAAGTTTCATCTGCCTACACAGACTGCCTAACGTGTTGCAGCCCTGCCCTGGAGTGACCACCTTTAACACTAAGATGGGAGATCATTTTCCATAGCCCTTTTAGTTCACCTCTTCATTAAGGCTGCCAGAAAGAGGCCCAATTAATGACAGATGTGGTTGTGGCAGGGATACCCGTCTGGTAGGAAGTGAGGTGAGACCATTTCACACTGGCTGTCAGCTACCTGTCAAATGCTAAGCCTTCTTTCTTCATTTCTCAATTGTATTTAAAGTCTCACTTATGATTCTTCTTTGATTTTACAATCAGGGAATCCTTACAGCCAGCAGAGAATTCCGTCTGCCTAGCATACTCCTGTTTACATTGGGATACATGATATGATGCCATATAAAATTTATTTAATTCTCCTTTATTATGACATTCATATTTGGTGCCCATCACTGTGTCATGCACTGCTATTGTAGGAGGTTTCAGTATAGATCATTCAGAGGCAGCTCCAGGCCCCAGCACGCCAAGCGCATGCTTGGGGCAGCATGCCGCGGGGGGGGGCCTCTGCCGGTTGCCGGGAGGGTGGCAGCAGACAGGCAGCCTTCGGCAGCATGCCTGCGGAGGTCCTCTGGTCCCACGGCTCCAGTGGACCTCCCACAGGCGTGCCTGCAGAGGGTCCGCTGGTCTCGCGGCTCCACCAAAACCACAGGACCAGCAGACCCGCCGCAGGCACGCCAGCGAGAGGTCCACCGGAGACACGGGACCAGCGACCGGCAGAGTGCCCCCCGCCGCATGACGCCGTGCTTGGGGTGGCAAAATGTCTAGAGCTGCCCCTGAGATCATCACCTCCTCCTCCTCCAGCATCAAAACCTTCTCCCTTTAGGAGCACATTTCTTTCAACTCCTATAAGGACTCTGCTCTCTGAAAGTGTAGACTGCTAGCGTGGGCAGAGACCTCCATCCCATCTCATCAGCCATGGAAATCCCTTCCCTCAGATCTCTCCCATCCAGCCTTAGGGCAGCCTAGTAGAAAGCTTTTGGGGTTGCAGACTTCCCTGCTAAGTTACATTACCTTCCCAGTTGTACCAGTCTTTGGGTCCAATCCCTCCTCATATAGCTGGGCCAAGATAAAACCAGTGGGTAGTAAGGTCCTGCAGCTGCTGGGCCACTACATTCTGGTGTGCTCCCCATGAAATGGTTGGACCCAGAACCAGTGGCAATATGCTTCCAGAGTTAGTTTCTGTCTGTTTAAAATGGCAGCTTTTACCTCTGGATATGAGCCAGACTGCTCAGCACTCAAGGTTCTGTACACTACCTGACCCTCACCCATTAGAAACGGTGCCAATCACATCAACTCTTTCCAGCTGGCAGCACTGGTCACTCAAAGACCTTAAAAGTCATCTTCCAGCCACAGCTTTGCAAACCTAGGGCCAGGCCTGCCTCAACTGCCCTCTCCAGGTCCAGCAAGACTCCCTGCAGTTCTCCAGGCATTTCAACATTTGCCCTTGGTGCTGGGGATGGGCCTCATACCGCTGAATGGCAAACTTAAATTTTTGCCACTTCTGTTAACTGCAGGAGTGGCTGGGTCTGTAGGTGTTTTGCCAGCAGACAGACAATATCCTCCATCCTTCTTCTCCATACTTGTCAAAAACGGAAGACAAAAAAAACAAAGGATGTGAGGTCTGGAAGTCTGGTTCTACCACCAGTTATCCAAGGAGCAGTCTGACTGTAGCAACCTCTGTACTTACCAGGTCCCTTAGTCAAGGAGAACTTAATTCACCATAAGGGGAAAGAGAACCAAGGCTCCAGTAAGGTAGAAGTCTCCGCATACACTCAGAAGCAATGTTTCAATTGCTTAAAATTTTATTATAATTGATTCTTTATTTTTCAGACTTGGCAAAACTCAATTTCCTCACTAAAGGCTCCATTGTGAAGTTTCTAAGTTCCACCAGCTTTTAATAATCTGAAAAGAATAGGACTCAATTTTTTTTCTTTATAAAAAAGGAGCCATCTTGACCATTCTGTAGCAGAAAGAACAGCTCCTTGTTGCAGGCTGATCAGCAGAGTTTACAAGGTATCAGAGTACTCAATTCCCATCCCTCCCTCCCAGTGGAAGGTGCTGTTATTGCCATTGGGCTTTTCCCATAGAAAAGTGTTCCTCAGAGAGTGATCAATGCCTGAGAAGTAGTAGTAGCAGCAGCCCCTAGGCCAGGGGTCGGCAACCTTTCAGAAGTGATGGGCCGAGTCTTCATTTATTCACTCTAATTTAAGGATTTGCGTGCCAGTAATACATTGTAATGTTTTTAGAAGGTCTCTTTCTATAAGTCTATAATATATAACTAAACTATTGTTGTATGTAAAGTAATTAAGGTTTTTAAAATGTTTAAGAACTTTCATTTAAAATTAAATTAAAATGCAGAGCCTCCCGGACTGATGGCCAGGACTCGGGCAGTGTGAGTACCACTGAAAATCAGCTCGCATGCCGCCTTTGGCACACGTGCCATAGGTTGCCAACGCAGCCCTAGGCTAAGAGAAAACAGCTAGGCCCAATCACCTGGATTTCTGTAGATTGGAGGTGTTTGCTCTAAGATCCAGTCACCAGGAGTAATGTCAAGGGAGGGAAGGCCTGAGCAGATGCTTGGTCCATGTGCCATGTTCCTAAGTGGTTCTGCGAGCCTATTATCCAGACATCAAGCGAGTCAGCAGTACTGCAAAAACCGAACAAATCCATAATCATTCTCTATGTCAGCGTCCGTCCATTACTGGAGTCAAAATATTCCTCTTGTCTCACTCCCACTGTATCTCATCTCTTCTCTCTGGAGAATGTTGGCCATTCCCTCTGTTCCTCATCTTACAGCCACTTAGGTGGAACAATCCATCTTCCTCTGGACATCAGCACACTCTCACTCACACAGTCTCATTCAGAGAATCTGGGCACCAGTCTGGTACATTTGCTTTTCTGTCTGTCTCTATCCATTTTCCTCCTCCTGGGCAGGCAAAGTAAACTCTCTCTCTTGCACATGAATATATTTTCTATCATATTTACCCAAAGAGCTTGATCCTTCGGAGCACTGGTGCATAATATTGTACAGGTCCAAGCAGGGCAGAGAGCAGGGGCGGCTCCAGGCACCAGCACGCCAAGCGCGTGCCTGGGGCGGCAAGCCACAGGGGGGCGCTCTGCCAGTTGCCGTGAGGGTGGCAGGCAGGTTGCCTTCAGTGGCATGCCCGCCGAGGGTCTGCTGGTCCCACGGCTTCGGCGGACCTCCCGCAGGCGTGCCGCCAAATCCGAGGGACCGGGGACCTCCCACAGGCAAGCCACCGAAGGCAGCCTGCCTGCCGTGCTTGAGGGAGCAAAATACATAGAGCCGCCCCTGGCAGAGAGCACAGGGTAATGCTCTACTGCAATAATGAGCCCCCTGGTTGCTCCAGCCTTGTTAGCAGCACGAAGCTAAATACTAGGGCTGTAAAGTGATATTAAAAATGGATCGCGATGAATCATGATTAATTGCACTGTTAATAATAGAATACCAATATTTTTGGATGTTTTCTACATTTTCAAATATATTGATTTTAATTACAACACAGAATGTAGTGTACCGTGATTACTTTATTTTTTATTACAAATACTTGCACTGTTAAAAAAAAGAAATAGTATTTTTCAGTTCACCTAATACAAGTACTGTAATGCACTCTCTTTATCATGAAAGTTGAACTTACAAATGTAGACTTCTGTACAAAAAAAAACTGCATTAAAAATACACCATTCCAGAGAACAGCATGGATGCATGACGACGGGTTCTGCTCGATAACGATCCAAAGTAGAGTGGACTGACGTGTTAATTTTCATCATCCGAGTCAGATGCCACCAGCAGAAGGCTGATTTTCTTTTTTGGTGGTTCGGATTCTGTAGTTTCTGCATCTGAGTGTTGCTCTTTTAAGACTTCTGAAAGCATGCTCCACACCTTGTCTCCCTCAGACTTTGGATGCCACTTCAGATTCTTAAATTTTGGGTCGAGTGCTATTGCTATTTTTACAAATCTCACGTTGGTACCTTCTTTGCATTTTGTCAAATCTGCTGTGAAAGTGTTCTTAAAACAAACATGCTGGGCCATCATCAGAGACTGCTATAACATGAAATATATATTGCAGAATGCGTGTAAAACAGAACAGGAGACATACAATTCTCCCCCAAGGAGTTCAATCACAAATGTAATTAACACATTACATTTTAACGAGCGTTGTCAGCATGGAAGTATGTCCTCTGGAATGGTGGCTGAAGCATGAAGGGGCATATGGTTGTTTAGCATATCAGGCACATAAATACCTTGCAATGCCAGCTACAAAAGTGCCATGTGAACACCTGTTCTCACTTTGTGGTGACATAAATAAGAAGCAGGCAGCATTATCTCCCATAAATGTAAATAAACTTGTTTTGTCTTAGCAATTGGCTGAACAAGAAGTAGGACTTATAGGCTCTACAGTTTTACATTGTTTTGGTTTTGAGTGCAGTTATGTAACAAAAAAAATCTACATTTGTAAGTTACACTTTTAAGATAAAGAGATTGCACTACAGTACTTGTATGAGGTGAATTGAAAAAGGCTTATTTCTTCTGTTTATCATTATTACAGTGCATATATTTGTAATAAAAATAATATAAAGTGAGCACCTTACACTTTGTATTCTGTGTTGTAATAGAAATCAATATATTTGAAAATACAGAAAATCATCCAAAAACATTTAATAAATTTCAATTGATATTCTATTAACAGTGTGATTAATTGTTTTTAGTTAATCGCGTGAGTTAACTGTGATTAATCAACAGCCCTACTGAATACCTCTTTAATATGATGAGGATTGTTCATAAATCCATATCTGTTCCCTACCCTCTCCCTGCCCTTTTAACCCTGGACTCTTATGAATAAGAGAGTGGACGTGTCAGGTCTTGAGATTCACAAATGCTCAGTACAGAGTGCTTAGCCTTAGTGTGGGCACAGATAGCATCTGCTCATATTTGCACGCCCTGCTGTGCACAGAGCAAGGGCTTTTGCAGAATCAAGGCCAACATCAGCTGATTGATGAGGAAGAGGGGAATGAAACATCTCATGTTATTTAATGTCATAACATATTGATGTCACATAATAAAAAATAAGCAAAGCCCACAACTCTGCACTTTGTAATATCGGATGCTGCAGTGTCCCTCTTAGATCCATCGCTCTGTGATCACTAGTGTAGTCACCAGCACCCAAACTTTGGGAGAGTGACTTACTTGGGCTGCACTAGAATGCATTCAGTTTCATGCACACCTGGTGCTATAATAAGCAGTTCTCCAAAGGTCTACTGTTCATCTCCAAGGAAACATTTCAAAGCCAGGGAATAAGTGCCAATTAATAAACCCCAGTGCAGAGTTCAAGAAGATGAAATAAACAAGCAAAAGATAATAATACATTAATTTCTATAGCATGTCCCTCTCTGCCACAGCACTTAAACTCATTGCTCATCCATCCACTCTCATCATGTAGTGGTCAGAAATGTCATGGCCACTGCTAAGACAGTGTAGTATTGGTGAGATGAGAACTGGGTGTGAACTGAGGACTGGAAGAGCCACTCAAAAGAGTGTAACAGTCATGATTTTCAGAGATACTACCTGTGCTTCTACACCCCATACATCAATTCCACAAAGACTCAACTGGTCAAGTACTCTCAGATGGTAGCCTCCCTATACCAACTCCCATATTTAATAGGGTGAAACAAGGTTGCGGGCTGGCACTGATCCTCTTTGGTCTCTTCTTCACATCCATTCTGAATAATGCAACTGACCACCTTCAAAGGGGCATCTACATCTACACGAGGTACAGAACTGATGAAAAACTCTTCAGTCCCAGAGGCTTACTGCAAAGACAACAGTCTTTGAGGAACTCATAAATTAAACTGTTTTTGCAGATGATTGTGCTCTGTTTACTCAGTAATAAGTGAGCTTACCCTTCATGGGTTCTCAGAAGCAAGTGAGTGAGTGTGTGTTTACTTTGCCATCCCAGGGAGAGGAAGATGGATGGAGACAAAAAGAAAGAAATGGACTCACCATCAGCTGGGGCGGGTGGGAAATGAAGTCCTCCACCAACCAGCCCCATCAACCATTACCACTGAGCCATCATCACCATCAATGGTATAATCTAAAGATCAACGATCACTTAACATATCATGGACAGTACCATCTCAAGTGACCGTTTCCTGGATCAAAACAGAATATGAAAGGCAACCCAGACTTTTGGTGATTTCACCATAGGAAGCTCAACCTGCATACTATCAAACCGCCAACAAAACTGATGATACACAATGCAGCAGTGATACCATCCCTTTTATATGGGTGCGGGTCAGTTTATTGCAGACACATCGAGCAACTTGAAAATTTTTGCATGAGCTGTCCTGTGGGCCTGCTCCAGCTCATTGGTCACTAGGCGGACCACATTTTTTAATTCTGGGGCATGCAATGCATGCATTGCATACATAGATGACATGCTGCTGCTCTTGGTAATCAGTGTTGGGTTGAAGGTTCCTCTGCAGCAGGCTCTGGCTCCTTTCTTCCCTAGCTGAGAAATGACTCATCAAGCAAGGTCTCCTCTTCTTGTGAAGGGGCATTCTGCATGCCTGGGTGAGGCCCAGCTGTCTGTGCTTCTCCTGCTCTTTCATTAGCCAAGCTGGTTTTAGATGCAAAATACTTTTGACTAAGTGCACAGGTGAAACTTTCATGGAGTCTGAATTCCCTAATTGGAAAAAGGATCAAGACAAATTTGAGACACACCAAGCTTCATGTCACCACAAAGCAGGTGAAATGCTTCAAATGACCACAAAGAAAGCTGGTGACATGCTAAGTTTTCAGTTCTCTCAGAAGAGCACAGGAAGATCCTAATGAAAATTCTAATAGTACATGTCTTGCCAGCCAAGGACTTGCACTGAGAGGCCATTACACTAAACAAGCTGAAAATATACCCTCAAGTGGAGAGGTTGACTGCAACTTTATTCATCTGCTTTGTCGCAGAATACGATCAATACTTCAAAGTGGCTGAAAAAGAGTGGAGACAAATTCACAAGTCCAGTTATTCAAAATGAAACAATGGAAATTGTGTCTCAATGACACTGAGGGGGATTTCTGAGGGAGTTTCTGGGAAGTGGTATACAATGATCAAGGCTATACAATTACGGTAAATGAAATAACATTCTTCTCCAACAAAAAGCAATTGCAATTGCCTGTGTTATGTGGGTGATGACATGAATGGCTTGTGCAATCAACTCTTCACAAACAATATGGCCTGTACATCCACTGAGGTAATCATACCAGTAATTAGCTAGATATCAGTGGTGGCCAACCTGAGCCCAAGAAGGAGCCAGAATTTACCAATGCACATTTCCAAAGAGCCATAGTAATACGTCAGCAGCCCCCTGGGCTGTCCAGATAGCAGAGTCCTTTTAGGAGCTGAAAGAAATGTGCTCCTCAAGGGAGAAGGTTTTGATGCTGGAGGAGGAGGAGGTGATGAAGATCTAAACTGAAACCTCCTACAACAACAGCAGTGCATGGCACAGTGATGGACACCAAATATGAATGTCATAATAAAGGAGAATTAAACAAATTTTCTATTGCCCTGAGCCATCTGAAAGTGTAGACTGCTAGCGTGGGCAGAGACCTCCATCCTGTCTCATCAGCCATGGAAACCCCTTCCCTCAGATCTCTCCCATCCAGCCTTAGGGCAGCCTAGTGGAAAGCTTTTGGGGTTGCAGACAATCGCTCCAGGTCTTCGGTGGCATTTCGGTGGGGGGGGGCCCTTCGGTGCTGCTCCTGAAGACGTGGAGTGACTGAAGGGCCCCCCGCTGCCAAAATGCCGCCAAAGACCCAGACCGCCACCTGATGAGTACAAGCGCCACAGCTCCCCTGCTTTGCTCCAGCCCCCCGGAATTCTCTGGGCAGCCCTGGCAGCCCCTCCCCATCAGCACCCCTGCTCCGTTCCCAGAGCCTCCCACCCACCAGCAGCCCTGCCAATCAGCACCTTCCCCTTCCTCCCCACACTTCCTGATCAGCTGTTTCGTGGCGTGCAGGAGGCTTGGGGGGGAAGAGAAGCAAGGGCATGGTAAGCTCAGGGGAAGGGGCAGTGCCTGTGGCAGAACCAGGGGTTGAGCAGTGAGCACCCACCAGCACATTGGAAAGTTGGCACCTGTAGCTCCAGCCCTGGAGTCGGTATTCATACAAGGAGCCGCATATTAACTTCTGAAGAGCCGCAGGTAGCTCTGGAACCACAGGTTGGCCACCCCTGCTATATCTCATTGTGTCTAACTCTGGGGAACAACAACTGTCACAGGCAATGCTATGGCTGCGAAGCTTAGCTGAGCATCAAGGGTAGCAAGCAGAATGCAACAGAGGGAACCCCACGCCACATATACTCATTGCTATGGACATGCTTTGAATTTGGCATGCCAGGACACTACTCAAAATGCTATTCTGAGAGATATTGTTGGAACGGCTTACAAAAACAATTGCAATATTTCAGGACAAAATATGAAGTGTTAAATACACCATAGGCGCTGACTTTCCCGCTTTTCACTGGGTGCTTGACCCACCCTCTGCCCCTGTCCCTGCCCCTACTCCACCCCCTCCGTGAGGCCCCTGCCTCGCCTTCATTCCAACTACTTCCCCAAATCCCCACCCTGGCCCCACCTCCTCTCCTGAGTACACCACGTTCCCACTTCTCCCCCCTCCCTCCCAGAGCTTGCTACGCTGCCAAACAGCTGTGGCGGTGGCTGGGAGGTAGGCGAAGGAGCAGGGACCTGGCATGCTCGGGGGGAGGAGGGGAGCTTGGCTGCCGGTGGGTGCAGATCACCCACTAATTTTCCCCCATGGGTGCTCCAGGCCCGGAGCACGCACGGAGTTGGCGTCTATGAAATACACCACTAGGTATCTGTGTCCTCTATCCAAGAAGATGGACTCTCCATGAAGTAGTATTGGCTTCAATTTCTGAGACCTACCTTGACTGTGTGCAACTTGGGAAGTTGTGAAAGATGCAACGAAAAAGATACTGAAATAAGATCTCAAATCATTGGCATAGCAACTCAAATGGAAAAAAAGTTTAGCTACCTGTTTGGTATTTGAACTAGGTCAAAAAGTCCTAAACATGATAGACAAGCTGTCTGAAATTCTGCAAAGGTCAGACATTTAATCAACAGAAGGCCAATCTAGTATGAAAACACCACTTAGTTCAGTTCAATCCATCCAATCAGATACAAGCTATGACATATTCTGGGAGCAAATCCACCAGTAAAGTTGGAGATAGATGGAATGCCTGGGGTGCAATTTAGGGTAACGTTCAGAGCTGCCTTAAATTGAGCCTGAGGCTGACCTAGCCCCTGCCAGCCTTGGAAGTGGAGAGATGCAATGGCTCCCTGCTGGCCATGTTCTGACAACAATGCAGGGACGAATCTCCCCTCTATGAGGACAAGTGATGTCTGAAAGATGGGGGTCGAGGATGCAGTCAAATACATATAATTTTTGTGTGTATACAAGAGACAATATGATGTACACATTTTTGTTAAAGTAATTAATAAATCCACCTTAATTTGGCCTCACCGTTTCCAAGAGATGTCACATCAACGGATATGGGATTTGGCTACTGTAGTGTCTATTTATATGACATGTGCACACTTTCCCCACCAGAGGGTACTGTGTGACAAAAATCATCCATAAAGCAGTGGATAGATCACATCCTAAGAGTACACAACCCCGCCCAGAAAGTTAGCAGTTCAGCGTGCATCATTAGCCATCAGGGCTGGATCGAGCATAGTGGTTTTTCAACCTGTGGTCATCCGGGCTATGTCTAGTGAATCTGTGAAAGGCTGCCATTACCACAGAAAAGTATTTTTCAACCCAGGGTCTGTAGACGCCTGGGGGTCTGCAGACTATGTCTAAGATTTCCAAAGGGGTCCGCGTCTCCATTCAAAATACGTTAGGGGTCCGCATATGAAAAAAGCTGGAAAACCACTGGCCTAGGGCATTGATTTTCTGGAGGGTCGGTGTAAAGAGAAGGCTTTTATGTCCAGCTCCACAGTTAAAAACTACCCAGTAGTACAGCCAATGTAGTCAGTTTCCCAAAGTGCCACTGGGTTTGGGAGATGTCTTGCACCTGATTTTCCAGAAGTCTAGCTAAAGTCAAAGGGAGAGGTGGATGCTCAGGACTGTAACTCCCTCCCCCGCTGCTTCATTCTCTGTAGAGCATTCTGGGGGTTGCATTATCATCTTAATGTAGCCAACATGCTATTTTCCTTGATCTGCAGCTACTAGCCCCTTATGGGGCTTGCCTGCCTTGGGGATTTTTATGTTCACATCATGGTGCCGCACAGCCTCCCGCCTTCCCTTTCTGAGAGGAAGCGTCCCTATAACAACATCAGCATGGGGGCATTTGTGGGAGGCCTGTAGCGGTGCATGGGAGCAGCAGACACTGCTGAAAAGCACCTACCTCAGCTAGCCTCAGGTACCCGGTCACAGCTTCAAATACCATAGTGCCTGAGGGGATATCCCATGAGTCAGCGAAGTTGTATCTCCAGGGATTTCTGGCTTGGAGGAGGGAGCCCTTGAAAATGACTAGTGTGAGGGCACCAAAGACTCTTTGCTCACCTTAGGCCAGTCAGCATTATGGGAAATCCTGTCCTGGAGAGGCCCACGAGAAGGAGAGAAAAGCAGAACAGCGAGGCAGAGTGCAGGGGGCACTGCCCAAGGGGCAGGGAGGAGGAGGAGGAAAGGGAAACTGGGAGCAGACAGATGCAAGAGGAAAGAGGAAGGGAAGCTGAGAGAGATGGGAGAAGATGTGGCAGGAATGGCAGGACAGGGAGGCAGAAGAGAAGCAAGGGAGCAGAAGGGAAGGACGAAGCTATCGGGTCTGATTCTCTGTTATTGTAAGGGGGCCTTACATCACTCTGCTACTGTAAAGAGGCCCTACAGGGGAAGAAATGACCTTAGTACAGACAATATAAAGCTGGTGTAACCCCTGCTCCAGCCATGTCAGGGGTGAGGCCAGAACGCACTGTGTTTGAGATCTGCTCTGCTCACAAGCCCATAGGGCAGAGGCAGGAGGTAAGTTGGAGGAGCCTTGGAGCTGCTCTAACTTCATTGGGGGCTGGTCAGGCCACAGAATACAGAGAGCACAAAGGGGACTTAAAACCACTTTTGCCTTCTTCCCCTGCACCTCCCTCAACCACAGGGAGGCAGGGGGGAGGGACAGACTGAGAATCAGGCCCAATGTTCAAGAAATTAAAGGAAAGGAACAGGGGAGGGTCAGGAAACGGAAGGGGGCACGGGGCTCACAGAAAGTCTGAACAATCCCCATGAGCAGTGGCTGCTGGGAACGTCTGCTGCGGCCAAGAGGTCCCCTTGCAAACTGCCAGAACACTGCAGAGTGGTACAGTAGCCTGCACGGGCTCGCTGGGCTGGAAAGGGCATTGTCTGTGAGGGGAGAGCATGAGGAGATTTGGGCTCTATTCTTAGCTGCGTATGATTAATAATGCCCTCCATCAGGTACTGGAGATGGCGCAGACCTCATCTCCATTGCATAAGGGGTTAGTGGAGGTTACTGTTCCTTTCCTGTTTGTGGTTTGCAGCCTAAACTCCTGGGCCCCCTTTCCTGCCCTCAAGTTCTAAAATACTTAGAGGGAGAGTGGAAAAGAGGAACCCAGAGAGGGGAGGGCAAAACAGAAAAGGGGAAGAAAAGAAATCAGAGCTCTAGCTGCTGGGATGGTTGTGTAACCAGGCGCAAGTCAGGCTTCCTCTTTGCTATTCAAATCCAATGGGCGGAGGGAGCTGGGGACCGACAGGATAGGCACTCCTGCGGCCAGGACTCATGCTGCAATCCTTCAAAGCCGAAAACCTTAACACAGGGCTGGGGCCTGAACACAACGTGCTCTTCACTGTCAGGCTGAATGGTGCTGTCCGCCCATGAATGCGATGATGGGGTAACTGGGTCTCTGTGCCCTGTAGATGGGACATGATTCACTGGAGCCCATGTCACCTGACAATGGGCAAAGCGTGGGTGCAAATTGAAGGCACACGCTGACAATGGGTTTCCATATTGTCTATAAGCCAAGAAATTGGTGAGGTTGTTAGTGACAACCCCCAGTACAGTGCTTACCTGGGGAATACAGGTGCCTCACTAGACTGTGTTCACCTGGGGCTTAGAGCCAGACTATCCCAACCCGAGGTTATGTCATCTCCACAGCCCGGGGGAGGCAGAGGCAGGGCTTTTCGGTCTTTGTTGCATTGGTCTTGTTAAGAACATCCCTTCCTGTCAGGTTCACACGGGCAACAGCAGGGTCACGTCTGCACCAGGACCTAAGGTTTGCCTGTCTTGTTCTCCTGGTTGCAGGTATGAAGGGAGGGCGTGAGGGGCATGAACACAGCAAGGCCCTGCAAGAGGATGAACAGAGACAGAGGAGGGGTGACCCAGGTGCCTAAACCCTGTTCTGCTCCTGTGACCTCACTAGCCAAAACCCCTTGGGTCCTAAAGCAGCAGGATGGACTGCAGCGTGGTCTCACAGGCACAGATCCTGGTGCTACTAATTTCAAGAGTGACTCATCATTGGGGCTGGACACAGATGGACCCTCAAAATCTTCTCTGGAGCCCTGACTAGCAAAGCCTCCAATAACTAGTGCCACCACACACATCCCCTAGGGCTCAGTCTGTGCAGCGCTGGAAAGCCAGCAGCCTGCTGGCTACGCTACAATGCCCCAGGGGCCTGGAGGTCGGCAGGAACCTCTAACCTTGCCTGTCATATGCATTGCCTTGTCCCAGAGGAGAAGAAGGAGAAGCTGGGGCTGGCAGTCGCTGCCCTGGGAAGACAGCCAGGGGGTTATTAATAACCTGCTGAGTCAGGGGGGCTCTTGGGTTTCAGGATCACAAGATGCAGATGCCGAGTGGATTGGTTGGATTTTTTTTTTTAAACACTCCTTCACATTTTTTTTTCCTTAAAACACTGACAGGGAGAACTGTGATGCTGCGCCAGAGCCGGGCTGCGCGGTGCCCTTCCCCAGCCAGCCAGGTGCAGAGGCTGCTCTGTCCTGATCCAGGCAGCAATGTCTGCTTAAGGGAACACAAGTGTTGGAAACAGCACAAGGGTTTATCCCAATCTCCAGTGGGCTGGAAGGCCTCCAAAAACAACAGCCAATAAAGGAACAAAGCTGCTAAGCAAATATAGCTACAGCTGGGCCAGGGACAGGCAAGCTGGCTTGCAGAATTTATTACAGTAATGCATTGCTTTCCCTCCCAACTCTTAAGTGAATATAGTGCTGGCAAAAGCAGCAGGACTGACCGCCCTGCAGATTGAAGCCTTCTCTTTATCCACAGGTATCAATGTGTGGCACATTGCCCTGCCAATGTGCTTCCACCTTCTTCCGAGGGACAGAGGTATTCAGCCTCCATGGTCCATTCAATCATTAGACTCTGCTGAGGCTGTCAACAAGGTAGAGATCATTGGTGGCAGCTAGCCCCTACTCAACGCCTTCACCTCCCAACCCCATCCCAGGAGTGATCAGATTACAGCACGGCAGAAATAAGTGCTGCTCGCTTTAGGTGTTTGTGTTAGCAGCTGTCAGGCCTGGTCCATATGACCATAAGCCCCCTCTGGTGACACACACAACATCAGAAGTGGTCAGGGGTCTAGTACTCATGTAATTAGACTGTGGAACTCATTGCCAGAAGATGTCACTGAGGCCAAGAATTTAGCATGATTCAGAGACGGTTTAGATGTTCATAGAGATAGCAGGAACATCCAGGGTTTTAACTGGTAATGCAAAACAAGAGTGTTGGAAAAGATAAAAAGCCTCAAGCTTCAGGGTTTAAACCAGTCCCCGTTAGTGGATAATCTACCACACATGAAGGTCTCATCCTACTCCCTATCAGTTTACTGCAAGGTTTCTTGCACCACCCCCTGAAGCTGCTGGTGCTGGCCACTGCCAGAGACACGTTACTGAACAATATGAGCCAGAGTCGATCTGGTCTGCCAATTCCTGTGTACTGCCAATGACATGGAACAGCCTATTTTGCAGATCCAGTCATCAGTAGTCACAGTGTCTTTTGAAGGTACTGTTACTCTGGCAACTACAGTGAGAGTGCAAGTATAGGCAGAAGAGCCGTTCTAGTCACAGATCCAGAGCCTCAAAGGTCTTTAAGCTCCTAACTCCCAATGAAAGTTAAAAGCCTAAAGACCTTTGAAGATCTGGGCCTTAGTCTCTAGAGTCAATATGGTGGCAGTCTCGAGTGCTGATATATTGCAAATGTAGGCAGGGTGACTTACTAGTACAGGCAGGGACGCAGTAGCAGTTACAGTCAGAGAGCACCGTTACAGTCAATGTCCAGGTCTCCTTACTAGCTGGTCCAGGTATGGTCAGAGAAAATGCAGTCATAACAACTGCAGCTGGGCAGCACAACTGAATGACAGCCCTAGAAAGTGACCTGGAGAAAAGGGCTTCTTGCTCCCTCAACCGTTTGGAATGACCCTGCCAGGCAACCAGGCTCACCCAGCTCCGTTTCTGCACCTTCCCCAGCTCCCTAAATTGCAGCCAAGTGGAAGCGCTGATTATTTATTTTCCCCAGCCAGAACTGGCCCAAAATAGACACCCCCACTCCTGCCCCCTCCTGCAGCTGTTACCCTCATCCCCCCTGCCAGGCTGGCTTGTTCTGTTCCCTCCTCTTTCATCACCACCAAGACAGGGCTACTGCGATTGCTACAGTCATGTCAGTAACTTACCGAGAGGGAAATGAGTGAAGTGCTGCAGCACTGCTTGACTCCCATCACTCATCAGTTCTGGTTCAGCGCTCTCAGCTTGCCTTCACTGCTGAGTCCATTCATTGCAATTAGTCTATTACTTGCAAATCCTATTTACTCTTACTGTTGTGTTTGCATATTACCTTGTTCTAAATCCAAGCCCAGACTAAAAAGTATGTACTCAGGACATTTTGTGGCAAACCACCACCTAAACAAACTGATTCATCCTCATAACATCCTTTGCAAGACAGGTATGTATGGTGAGCCCTTTCCCACAGATGGGGAAACCCAGGTCCAAAGGGATTGTGACTTGGCTAACAACACAGCTAGGCAGTGGCAGAGCTGGGAGTAGAACCCAGGAGTCCTGACTCCCAACCCCCAATCAGCTGCTGAGTCTGAGCCACTGCTTTTCTGACTCACATTTTAAATATAAAAAAGAGGGTTTTTTTGGTAGGCACAAGCCTGGTGCCTATAGCCTGGTTCCTGTCTAGCAGGTGCTCTCTCTCTCACAGGAGTAGCCTCATGTCCATATACATCACTTGTATTTATACAGTCAATTACTATTGCAACACATTCCAACTCCTAAATATGCTCCTTGAAGGTAGAGATAAGGTATCAGTTTTCCGGTTACTCTTGCCAGTCTGTCTGTAGTAGATAATAAGCATGCTGGGTAACAGGAAGAAGGTTATCTAGAAAGGAAGCTGAGCAGCTGCCGCTGTTGTTGCAGGAGACTGAAAAAAACCCAAACAAACACCGGAAATCTTGTGAAACATACAAATCTTTCCCCTCGGAATTACTCTTCTGATCTAGACACTTCTGGGTCAGACTCCAGCCGTGCCTTCCCAAAGCGGTAGAGAGGCACCTCCCCAGGTGAGAACTGCTGAGCTTTTGAGTGCCAGACATATTGCAGTGACTTGTTTTAGCAGGAGGGCGGAAATAGGAGGTAGAAAGATTGGGTCACTAGTATCCAAAAAATAAAGCTTCCCTGCCTAGTCTCTAGCTTGTGCCTCCCATTCTGCCCCCACTCTCCCAACCCAACTCGGGGAAGTTGCAAATGGAAGAGTTCATATTATTTCTCCTTTTTGAAGTATCTAATAAATGGACTATTTGATGCTCCTGGGCCGAAGTCCCTGCAGTCTGAAATTCTTTGTTCACATCTAGCCTGGTTCTGATTCAGCTCTGGACAGGGCCTTAGAGAAATCAGCTAAGCACACATGACCTCACGTTGATTTAGGAGCAAGACAAAAGAATATACGAAACATCCTGAAACAAGGAATGCAGAGCAGTAGCTGAATACTTCCAGGAACTGCTCTGGCTCAACTCAGATCATCCAAACCATCAGACCAGGCAACTCCTCCTGCCGCATCCCTTCCTAAGCAGCTCTCATCACATGACCCCATGTATTTCTTTCGGTTCCTGCTATCCCATTAATCTGTTTTATGTAACCTTCCCATGTGTACCGGACACGAAACCGATGTGGTAATGTGCTGCTGTTGTATGTCTTTAGCAATCAGGTTAAAACAAAAACACACACAGCAACCCCCCTTTTAAAAACAAGCCTGGCAGCTTCAAGGTCAAAATCTCAACAAGGCTGGGGAATCAGCACTAACTGGATCACGTCTCTTTGCAACTGACCTCTGCAACCAGATGTGCATGAAGCTAATTCCTAAACAAACTGTCAAGGGAAACGCTTTCACTGCTGCTCTGCCAAGCAGGGACATGGAGGCAGAGCAAGGACAGTGCACCCGTGTCTCAGGGGGTACGTTTAGTTTACACCCATCATCTATTTGCAATTATCTGAGCTTCTGTTCCCGGCGATTTTATTTGAGTTAATCTTTGTGGGTCTGATGCTGCAGCCCTTGTCCACTGCTGATTTCAGTGGGCTCCTCGGTTGTGCAAGGAATGCAGGCTAGGACCCGATGAAGAGGATAAGCAGGATGAAAAGAGGGAGTTTCTCCATGTCTGCTCCTTGCTATCAGGTGCTGCCCGTGTGTGTGGAAGGATGAGTGTGTGGGGTGTCTGGAGGAGCAGGGGAGTTTCTGAGGGTCAGGGCATCTATCTGAAATTGCTTCTAAATCTCGCTAAACAGGACCTCAGAGCAACACCCCAACAGTTAAATAGCTCAGGCAATCCCCAATAAAAATCCACAGGCCTGAAAGGGTCTCTGTCAACCCCAACTCTCCTTTCATGGGCAGGTGTCTCTCAATAGCAGGGCATGGCAGCGTGCCTCCAAGGGCTGTAGGCTGGGGTGGGGAGCTGCTGGGCAAAGCACAGGGCACCCGCAGACGTCAGCGCAAATGCAGAGGGACATCTCTAAGGGAGACAGGGCCTAAACCATAAGGGGCTGTACTGGTGAAAACCCAGGCCTGAAACTGCCCTGGGGAACGAACGGCAAGCCAGTGCACAGTGGATGTACTGGAGCAATTTCTGTACCTCTCCCCACTCCAGTGTCATATAGAGACCTGGAAGTGGCCCGGGGAGAATGCCCCAATGAAGGCACACTGTCCTACATGCAGTCAAGTCACTCTGTACATCTCAAAGGTCCATAGGGAGATTCCTGTCCAAGGACCAGGTGTATTAGCAATGCCTTCGTGTTCATGCCCTCTAGAGCACAGGGCAGATCCAAGACCTTATTGTAAATCGAGGGGCAATGACATTTCTAACTGCATTCGACTCCAAACTCTGGATGGAAACGCCTCCTATTCAGGCCCCCTGAACATGATGTATGTCACAATGCCGAGGGCCCTAAGTCTTGCCCTGCCCCATGGCCTTTGCTGTTAACTGCTGTGGCATGTGGGCCAATTTGTCAAACCACCACCATGAAAGGTTAATTGCTGCAATGCTGCTGCAAAGGAAGTAGCTGCAGCTCCATTTAGTGGCTGCTGGGAAATCCCTCGTTAATTGCTGGAATTTCTCTCTCCCACTCAGCAGGACCACTGTGCGGGCAGACAGAATCTGCTGGTATCCTTTCCCTGTTTAGCATCTCCCAGCAACAGCCAAGCCTCCCTCCCTGCTCTGTGCAGCTGGGCCACGAGAGGTTAATGATGCATCTAGGTGATTTTAATGCCACTCTTGTAATTAACATATCCTAATTCCGCAATTCTTCTTTGTCTTCTATTCTGATGAAGGGCAAAGGAGATAGGAGCGGGGAAAGAAGGTATTTACCAAGGGATTTCACTCAAATAATTAAATAAATGTGATCAGCTAAGGGACTCTTAATCCGACTTGATTCCTGCATCCTGGGGAATGAACTCAGAAGCAAAGATCTCTCGGAGTTCCAATCAGCCAATGGTAGGAGCCCATCCAGCAGAGGGCCCAGGCCCACCAAGTGCCAGGTTAACATGCTCAAACCTGCAGAGGGGAAGTGTATTCTGATGGCAGGATCAGTGAAAAGGGAGTCAGGACACCTGGGTTCTATGGCCAGCTCTGCCACAGAATCAACTTGGAGAAAGGTGTATGCCTCAGTTTCCCACCCCTTTGAAAAGTCAGGGGTGTTGAGAGGGGGAATCAGTATGTTCATAGAGTGCTCCGAAATCCTCAGATGAAAGCTGAGGAAATGCCAAGTTAAATAATGCCCCACACCCTAATATTGCCCTATAGCACTAATGAGAAATATCCGCGGGCCAGCCCTACCTCTGACAAAGGGTGTCGAAGGGGGACTCCTGGGTAACTAAGGTTAGCATGGGAGAACAAACACCTTCCTGGTCCTTCCGCATGAAAGCGCAATATCAAAGATGGCAGTCAAGGCTCACTCTCCTGACATTCTGGTTCCCCCAAAGCTAAGACAAGGATGCAGTCCCAGTGCAGAATAGACACACGCTCCCAGACATACTGACACCCACAAAGTAGCATGTCTTAGGACAAAGGACTCTATCTATTACATTCACTCTTGGGTGACCCTGACAGCCCAGCAACACCAGGTTACTGTGGTTTGTGAGTTCAGGGGAAAGGGTCATTTATCTCCTATTTCAAGCCTCCCTCTGCCACCAAGTTGTCAGTAACTGGTCTAGTGTCTGAGAGGGGATGTGCCATCTTAGAGATATATGCTGTGCGCATCACTTTTTTCAGTCCAGTAACTAAAGGCTTAATTGCCACCTAATTTATGTACATAAGCTAAACTAGAGTTCTCATGAACTACTATTGTCCTTGTGGGCTAGAAGTATCTGGGCATAGAAAAAGATTGTGTATTGTTGCAACAGATGTTCTAGCACAACCTGTACTTTAAGTTTAAGTAGCTTTTTAAGTTTTAAGTAGTTTAACACAGCTACACTTGATAGATTCTTCCAGACTCAGAGAGCTGCTGAAAGCTGTTTAAACTGGTCTATGGATCTCTTATCGTTTGTTAGAAACTTCCTCTTGAGTTAATAAAGGGGGAAGCATTTTTTCAAGGAAATCCAATACACAAGAGGCTAGAGCCACATCATGGCATTCCAGGAAAGACTCTTCCAAGATCACATATTGCCTCTAGGTGATAGGCATTAGGGAATTGCTGGCCATCTCGCCAGAGAACTAGACCCGTGCAGCTGCTCTCCTGCTGCTGGCGTTCCTGCCAGCTGGTCCTTCCATAGCGGAGAGAGACCAGCTCCGGCTCAACACAGCGGGAGGAAGGAGCACTGAAAGGTGCCTTTCCTTAAGCTCTACCAAAATGAAGTCTTGCATAACAGTGTTAGTAACACCCCGCCCCCGCCCCCCGTCCTCAAATCCACGGAACAGCTCTATGGGATTATGGTGTCTCTGTGGGAGGCAGAATTACACTCCAGTTCAATAGTATAATCAGATGTGGGGGGAACTGTCTGCCATTTGAACACACACAAACACCACACACATACACACAACTGCACGCACACACAAAACAAGTCCCCCCCTTATGCATACATGCCACACACATGCAAACACCACACAGACATGCAATTTATGCATACACACTACACACTCTTGGCACACATGTCCAGGCCACACACAAACACCACACCCCCCCACAACGTGCACCCACACTTGTCTGAAGCTGTTTTGTGTCTGTTGAGATACAAAAGCCCAACTGGCTGCAGCACAAGCAGTTGCAGTAGGCGGTTGTGTGCAGCACTTCAGAGTATCAAGAGCCCCATTGTTCCTCCAGCTCTTTGCTGACTCCAAGCCTCTGTGGCCATTGCAGATAGTGCTGGGTGAAATTTTTCAGTGACCAATGCAGATTTGACCATACCAAAATATTTCATGACTTGGTGCTGATTTTGCCAAATTGGTTTAGTAACCAAAAAAAAAAAAAAATCCAAATAAATCAAAATATTTTGTTTGGACCATTTCGAAAGGAAACATTTTGATTTTCTGATTTGAAGGGACTTTTCATTTTGAAATGGCCTTGAATTTTATTTGGAAGAATGAGACGCGCAAGTCAATGTTCAAAATCAAAAGGAAACTGAAACCCAACAGTTTTTTTCCCAGTTTTTCAGAACTACCGCCAGTGAACCAAAAAAGTCTGTTCTTCACCCAGCTCTAATAACATGGGAAAGGAAAATGGCCTTCCCTCCTCTCCCCACCCACCTGCTGGGTCTTTGCCCCCTCCAGAGGGGTCAGCTTTAGCCGCATCACTCCAGCATTCTGCAAGCCTGACCTTCTCCTCACCAAGCTCAAACCATCTCATGCCCTTCTCTGCTCTTGGTAGTGGTGGGGGGGGGGGCTCCCATTCCCTCCTCCTCTCCTCTTCTGCCTTGGGGGAAGAACAGAAACGGATGCATCATGAAAGAGTCCAGTGAGAGAGCAAAACACAGACCAGGGCGAGACTCCACACAGCCCTACCGAGAAGGGATGTGTCTCCCTCTTTCTTCCCCACAGTTCCAATACTCAGAGGCCAAAAATAAACCAAACAGCTTGTTCAAATAAAACACAAGCTTAGGGGGTGCGCGAGGGGAATAGAAACAAACAAACAGCCCAGCTGATTCCCCATATGCCTGAGGTTATAATCCAGATTTGCTTCTTACCCAGTGCTCTTCATTTTTATACATTAAAACCTCTTTTTGCAGCTGAATTTAATCAGCATTAAAAGCTTGGGGGCATGTTATCACTCACACCAAAAATAAAAATGAACTCCTCCTCCTCCTCCCCGTCTGCACAACGCGTGGGCTTCCGCAGCGTTGCCAGGAGCAGCCCACGCACGCAGCTCAGCATGAAGCGGTTGCCTCCTCTGGGGGATCTGGTGTGCTGTGAAGATGCCAGCACTGCCTGGCTGCGGCTGGGACTCATGCTCTCTGGCGACGCTAGGGTGACACTGCCCGTAATGAGGTGTTCTGCACTGTGACACAGCCACGGCCCAACCCCTTCTAGCTGACAGGCAGCTCGCCCAGAACAGCCCCCTCCCACAGATGAATCTACAGGAAAACACTAGACCCCAAACTGTTGGGTGGCAGGGGATGGGGGGCGCCTCCTCCCCTGCAGTGTGGGCAGTGATTCTACCCCAGCCCTCATGCCTCTGGTGGGAGGGAAAGGGTGCGAGGGCCTCCAGCTGGAGGCCTCAGGCTTGTGCGGCTTCCTACACCCCTCCACCCCAACCTACTCTGCCAAGCAGGGTGACCAGACAGCAAATGTGAAAAATTGGGACGGGATGGGGGGTAATAGGAGCCTATATTAGAAAAAGATCCACAAATCGGGACTGTCCCTATAAAATCGGGACATCTGGTTACCCTACTGCTGAGGGCTCCTAGGGAAAGAAGTCAAGCTGCTGCACCATGGAGTCAAGTAGCTAAACAGCAGCATCACAGGTGTCACCAGCCTGGTGCATGAATGGACCCGCAACCTCCCCCTCCAAGACACAAAGCTGTCTGTTGGGAAACTTTTACTGCAGAGCCCTCGGCTACTCCATGCGGGCTGGGCCAACAGGACCACACAACAATGTGATGCACGACACCAACACGCATCTCCTTTTATTAAAGCCTCAGCTGATTGAGAGATCTGTCCTTCAGCCCCAGCAGGCACCTCGCACAGGGCCCGGCCTCTACCCTCTGATCCTTTCTGTATATGGAGCCTCCCCATCTCACGTGCGATTCTGCTGCTCCAAAGCTGGCACCAACCCTCTCCATCCCCACACAGAGGCAGCACATCACCCCATCTGGCCTCTCTGCCAAGGAAAGACCCACAGGGGCCTCATGTATATCCCAGTTTTTACAGCCCTGTCCCCACTTCTTGTGGGCTGGTGGTTCTCAGTTATCCATGGGGGCCCGGGCCTTCCTGGGCTTCTGATGGAACACTTTCAGGGTGTGACTGACTGACACACACCCAGCCTTTGCTCCCCTGCTCTTATCACAAGAAACACCGCTGCTGCTCAACACAGATGAAGAATGGCTCAGGAAACAGGAAGAGCCCAGAGCAGCCTGGCTTCCTGGCCTTGTCTTGTACAGCAGTCTGTCTCTAACCAAGGATCAGGCCTCACCAACCCTCCTCCCTCCCATGTATTGAAAATGCTTTACATGTGAATTTGGTGCTGGTGAAAGGTGCCAACCTCACTGTTCTGAGGGCCACGATACAGAGTACGGGCAGCTGCAGGGCAGGCTCCTACACCCATGGGCATCAACCATGACCTGTAGGAGTTTAGTGCCCGAGGCTCCTTCAGCCCTTTTCCTCTGCTCAAACTCCCCACTGAGGTGCCAGTTGGGGTGACTGATGTGATGGGGACACCTGCCCTCCGAACACTGGACTGGGGCCACCAAACTTGTTTGCCACATAGCCGTGGAGCAGCGATTCGCTGGTGGACATTACGCACCCAGGTTGGATTTGAACCTCTGATTTAGCAGTTGAAGGATCTGATTCTTCACCGTCCTTCACTTGTAGAGATATTGACACCCGTGCACAGCGGATGTCAGATGCTACCAAACCAGAACGGTGGCCTTTACCCCCACGTTGCACAGGTGTGAATGATGACAGGTTGTAAGAAGAACCAGGCCCAAAGGCTCTATATGCTACCGACAGCCCTTTGAAACCTCAGAGAGGCAACGAAACTCTCACGCTGCCCCGACGGGAAAGCCCTGCTTTTAAAAACAACCACCCCTATGTTTCCGGTCTGAGCGGTGAGCAGGAATCGGACGCTAGCAAGAAGTAAGCGCCTGTGGTGCATGAAATAGAAATGTGGGAGGGGGGACGGATTCTCCTGTCACTTACACCAGTTTAAACTCCATTGAGTTCACTGAAGTGATTCCTGATTTACACCAGGGTGAGAGGCAAATCAGGCCCTGAATTTCTGCGACTGCAGTACTGCACCATCCAATCCCATCACCCCACTGCCATCCTGGCTTATCACTAGCACAAACAGCAATCATCATAAAAGTAGCTCTGTATTATTTATACCAAAGCTCAAAGCTAAAACAAATCCCCTTAGATTGTATCTTGTAGGCTGCAGTATTGTGGTCTCTCAGACACCACCACCCACACGATTCTAAACTACAATCTGAGAATGCTGCTTCAAAGCCGTTTCTGTCAGTCTGTGAATTCCATGCCTCCCTCCCCTCAACCCCCCAGGAGCTAATCAATAACCCATCCATTCCTGCCCTGAATGGCCGTTTGTAAGACTGCAGTGATTTATAATGGCGATCAAAGGCACCTGCCTCCCAAAGGGCTGCAGTGGTGTGGCTCTCCTGAAAGAGACATGCCCTGGCGCCCGCTGAAGCTCACGGCAGAGCCATTGGACAAGCAAGCTCAAGAAGCTCCGCTCAGCCCCAGCGCAGAAGTTGAGCAACACTGACCAGGGAACACCCGGGTATCCTGTGATCCTGGTCTGTTGCTATAGTGACAGAGACAGGATCCTCTCGTTCAGCTGAGGCTAGAACTGCACACAGCTCCACTGATTGTTTTCTAATCCAGAGGCACAATCACATCCTTCGAGAGCTGACTTAGCCTCTGCAAATGCATTTTCTGTGCATCCCTGAGTCCAGTCGCAGCCCAGTGTTCCCTCGGCCAATGACAGCTCGGCCAATGGGGGCCCTGCATCCCTGCGCCGCTCAGGACAATGAGGAAATAAAGAGCAGAGCAGAACAAATTCACCTTCCTCCCCATGCTCTGTGCCCTCTTGGCTTGTTGTGTCAGCATGGCACTGAATCTAAAGACAGATAGCGGAGGGGCAGCGACTCGTGTCCCAGAGTCAGCAAGCAGCAGGCATTCCACTTGGGGGCGCTCTCTACATTGGCCCAGAACTCAGGGGCATTTTCACAGGTGCCCGTATAATGAGCACCTGGGTTGCGGGGCCCAAGGCCACTCATGGGAGAGGATCTGCTGAAGGTGGAGGGGAGAGCAGAGAAGACTCAGACTCTGCCAGGGGGAAGGGAAGGGAGAGGAAAGCTGGCTAGGTACCGTGGTAGAGCCATGCTGGGCAAGGGGAAGATACATGCAGTCAGCAAGTGATTTTCCTCCAGGCGAATGGTCAGCAACGAGACAGCTAAGCCAACTGACCTAACAGAACTCCCCAGCCTGGGGGCTCAACAGGGTCCTGTGCACCTGGCTGTGGAGCCTAACCTTCCCACAGGCACCCTACCCACTGAGCAAGGGAGGGGGAAGCTGAGCCAGCGTTAACCCCTTGCTCACCAGGGACAAGGCAGTGCCCCAGCCCTGTCCCAGCTGGACCCTTGGCAAAGTATTAATGCTATTGTGTGTGTGACGTTTTCAGCTTGCCTGAGAGGCTTTAGGCCTTGGCTACACAGTTGAGACTGAAGTCACTCCATTGGTGCAACACCCCCAACACTGAAGGGCACCTAGATCGGGGGAGAGCGCCCGATACTAATGTAACTTATATTCTCTTGTGTCCATACCAGGCAGTCACAGTGATATCTAAACTGATTTAGGGCTGGCCTCCCCACAGAGCTGTACCAGCTTCACCAAAGGGATGATTTCTGAAGTGATTTCATTAAATTGGAGCAAATCCCTGTGCGGACACTCTTATTTCCATATAAACAAACCAGGTTTATTTCAGTTTAGCTTAGGTTGACTGGGGGAGAGCTAAGGGAAATCAAAACAAACCACTGTCGCCTCCAGAGTGCCCCCTCATGGCCTGGGTGGCTCTGCATCTCTCAAAGGATGCCTCAAAAACTACCCCCAATCCCTATCATTTTTGGACACTGCCCTCCTGGAGGGGGACCCAGTCTAGTTAGTCCACACACACGTTGGCTCTCCAGGCCCCAGCCCTTCCCCCTAATCCAGGAGCCCACAGCCCTGCTTCCTGAGCCACATGGCATTTCACACTGGCTTCACCCGTCTGGTCCTGAGCACCAGTTCCAAAGTTCAGCTAGTTTTCTCCTCCTGAGTCGGGGTCCCCAGCCCCACTTCTCAGAGCTCCAGACAGTCCCTTGCTTCCCGCCGGAGCCAGCCGTGGTCCCCTCAGCACTCCCCGGCAGCTGCTTCCTCAGTCCAGCTGCAGCTTCGCAGGCTTTTGTCCCACCTGGCACGCCCGGCCCATCCTCGCTGGCGTGTCCAGAGCCCATGGCCTGGCCTGCGCTGCCTTCCTGTCACATGATCCAAATCATTTAACCGCCTGGGCAACAGAAGGAGCCAGCCACTCACAGGGAAATAAGTGTCCACCTAGAGGCAGCTGGGGCCTCTAACTATCCCCTCCTCACTTCACGACCATCCGGAGGGTGCTAGAGAGCAGCCTGGCCACTGAGGTTAGTCAGCAAGTCTTCGCTGCCCCCTCGGCGCCTAATATGCCTCCTGCTTATACCACTGTGAATCTCACTCTGCGGAAGCTAGCAGGGAGACTCCAGCATGAAACTGAAGTGAGTGAGAAGAGATTCAGGCCCTAGCAATGGGTGCCTGGAGTGCAGCTATAGACGAAGCGGGAGGGATAGCTCAGTGGTTTGAGCATTGGCCGCTAAACCCAGGGCTGTGAGCTCAATCTCTTAAGGAGGCCACCTAGGGGTCTGGGGCAAAAATCAGTACTTGGTCCTAGGGGGCTGGACTTGATGACCTTTCAAGGTCCCTTTCAGTTCTAGGAGATTAAAAAAAAATAATGGAGATCTCCTATTTTGTTGTTTTTATCCAGCCCATTATCAAAGGGGTGAGAAAATCTGGGGTTCAGCATTAAATGTCCCTAAAAGTGATGGGCTTCCTCCTGGAAACCAGGACAGAGGAATCAACTGCTCCCTTTCTGTTCATACATCTATTGTCCATCCAACACAGCCGGCTACATATACTCACCTTGGAGTGCTCCCTCCCATGCCTCAATCTCTCCCTGAAGGTGGAGGTCAGTCATCCTGAGAGCAGGGAAACCTGGAAGAAAAAGAGGCAAGAGACAACAGCTCACTTCTGTGCATGAATCAGCACCTGTGGGTGTTCGCAAAGATCCTTCCAGCCCTGGGAGGCATAGAAAACGCTGGTGGTTCTTCCTCATTCAGTAGCAAAACCAGATATCAGATCAGAGCCTCTCTTCCAAAGTGCGGTAATGTCTCCCACAGAAATCAACAGATGTATGGCCAGTGAGTGCAATGGGAGCAGAAGCCGGCCTTATCTCCCCATCCCCTATACACACCTAACCCACTACTCCTCAAACAACTGACAGGCCAACCCTTCAGCACTTGGGTGCTCTCCAAGAACATGGGTGCTGCTTTCCTGGAAAAGAAACAGGATCTGGACTCAGCGTTCGCATCTCCCCTTCCCTGTCACACTCACTACAATCACAGGCCTTTCCCAGAAGAGACTTCTTTAGGAGGTGTTCATAGGGGAAGCTCCATAAGGTTCAATTGTCTTTAAATGCATCTCTCACTACGTTCTGCCTGCTGTAATTTCAGCGTGGCAAGAGCATTCAGTTGATGCCTTTGAAGGCTCTTTACTGTTTTCCCCAGCTGGAGATGTCTGCCTGGGATAGGTGCTTCATATTAATTATCACTCAACAACAAATGTTAAACACCTGCATCAGCCTTTAGCTAAAATGCTTTCTCTGTCTCACCAGGCAGTTTCTACACAAATTACACTACTCATGTTCTCTCTTACCTGGATCCTACAGAATCAGTGGTCTGGTCTCTCATTTGGTAGGCAGGTCGGAGGGAGTGGGCAGATACTTACATCTTTGGGATCCAGATCCCACAGGTAGTGACGCACAGGAGCGGGGATGGGAATGCAGCACCGGCAGGCTGCCACCATGTGGGCCAGGTTTGGCTGGCTTGTATGACTTAATGAGGGGTGGGGGCCACCAAGGACTCAGAAGTAGGAGAAAGACAGAAGCCCAACCTGGAGCAGGGAAGAAGCACCTAACCACGGGAGACCCTGATGTTCTGGTGGGGTCCTCCACCAAATGCCATGACCTCATTTCTGAGGAGGAAGGAGACAGTTTTCAAAACATGGGGCTTCCCCACATGGTCATCGCATTATGCATCCGAGATGGATCACATTTTTCAAATACAGTCAATTCTGATATAAACTGACCAATTTTCAGGATGATAGCTCAAAACAACAATGCTGTGCACTTGTGCTGCACTTGCCAGCCAACAATCTCAAGAGTTCACAAACATCAGTTAACTCAGCCCTCACAACCCAGGAAGGCTAAGATCATTACCCCCATTTTACAGATGGGGAAACAGAGGCATGGGGTAATGAAGTCACTTGCCCAGGTCACAAAGCAAGTAAGCCATGCTCAGGAGTAGAAACAACAACTCTAGGCTTCCAAATCCTTACTCTGGCTAGTACACCATACTCCCTATGTGCTGGATTGCATTTCATCTGAGACTGGAACTGCCATGAAAATCACCTCTTACCACATTTTATTAATTGGCATGAATCTAAAATCATAGAAGTTAAGAGACAGAAAAGACTCAGGGGGTCCCATCTAGTCCAGTCTTTCAAAATTGTCATGAACAGACAAAATCAAATCACCCACCCTTGACCATGAGGAAAGTGTGTATTTTATTCGTCCTTCCAAAAAACAGCCCCTGCTCCCCCCAACGCATACACACATTCACCCTAGCTGAGTAGAATTTTGAATAGCTGATCTAGGGCCTAATTCAGCAAACTACTTAAGAAAACATTTAGCTTTAAGTATGTGCAGAAATTCATTCCTGTTTAGCAAAACACATAAGCACGTGCTTAAGTTCCATTGAAGTTAAAAAGATTTAAGCACACATTCAAAATTAAGCATGTGTTTAAGTGCTCTAATCAGGGCCACTGTTTTGTCTCCCAAGGGCCAGTGCAGGACTGTTCCCTGCACGGCATTGTTCAGCCTTTATTTAAAAGTCCCAATCGATAGGTTTTCCACCACTTTCCCTTGGGAGATTCCCCCAATATATGATAAGAAACAAACATGGCAGAACTTTTATGATTATTTATTATCTGTGAGGTGCCGGCAGTGTGCCCGGCCCTGTACAAGACACAATCATTGGGCTGGCAGACAGAAAAAGCGCTGTAGAACTTCGCCCCAAAACGTTTTGTCTCCAAGAAGCTAATTAACGCATCCCAAAGGGATAACAGGTTTTCTGAGAACGCACCTGGGCATCAGATGTGCACCATCCAAAGAGAACTCATTTTGTTATCTTTACTGCTTAGTTTGGTTACCATCCAAATGGGATTTTAAAAAATGGCCAAAATACTGTGATGGCTGGGCCTTGTTTTGCTGAAGCCTAACCATCTGCAAGAAACATTTTTTTTCCAGACAAGGGAGCAACAGTAAAAAGACTACTACTACTTATGGAAGTTAATTTTTTTCCCAATAAATATGAAGAATTATATTTAAAAAAAAATGAGAGAAAGAATCTTAAAGTGTCTGCTAGTTTCCATCAGGGATTCTTATGTTCACCAGATTGATATTATCATTTGACACGTGTTGGAAGACATCCACAACAACTCCACCAGCCTGAACTGCAAGTAGCCAAAGACAAAGCCGGACAGGACATCTGTGATATGGTGCCGTCCAATCATGATGCGGGAAAGCCCCACGCAGAAGGCCCAGAGGACCAGCAGGATCCGGAGTGGGATGGCCAAAACCAGGTGGTTGAGGAAGAATTTGGACACCATGGCAGCTCGGCTGGCGTGGCCAGCTGGGAAAGCGTAGATGTCCATGGTCAGATAGTCCAAGAGGCCGGGGTGGACATCGTATGGGCCTCGGCGCTTGGCCAGCTTCTGCAGTCCTGCCACAATCATGACGTCCAGGAGTAAGGCTGCAAAACAAGGGAGAAAGCGGTAAAGGTCATGGAGACAAGCAGACAGGTCACTGTTATGAGATGTTCAGCAAGAGAAAGGGAGGATCTCAGGACAGCATTTGTGCTGGGGCAATAATTGTCTTTGCACTGAAGACCTGAGTTCAAATGTCGGCATAGATGAAAACAAGTTTGGGAGCTTTCAGCCCTGGTTATCGCCAAAGCACTCTACAAACATTAATTGACCCTCCCCAAGCCCCCCCCATGAAGTAGGCAAACATTGCGTTATCCCCTTCTCACAGGAGGGAGAGCCTTAGGTCCAAAGAAGACAAATGACTCACCCAAGATCACAGAGCGAATCAGTGGTAGTGCTGGAATTGAAACTCCAGAGTTCCTAGCCCTATGCTTAGATAACGGTTCTCTAGCTTAGCCCCCATTTGTGTGCCAAAGGAAACAATCCTGCAATACAGCACGTTCTGCTGTACAGATGGTTGAGGCTGCAAGTCAGGAAGACTGAGCTGCAGTAGCAGAGCTGGCTGGGGGAAGTTTATGCAATCTCTGCCTTAAAGTAGGCTTAGCTCATGCCAGAGCTATTTAATTCCTTGTTCTCATGAGCCTTTAAAAAAAGACGACAAACACAAATACAACAGCCTCTTCCCTCCCCACATCCACAGAATTCTACTGAACTGGTGGATTCCACTAGTGGGAGGACATTAAGGGATACTGACAGGTTAAAAATGATATCATTGAGAAAATGGCCTCATCTGCATAACACCACCTTGGTGAACTGAAAATGAAATGTGGTCATAATTCTCTTTGATTTCTCACTTCTTTTCTTTTTGCATTCTCTAGGGCTGGAGCAAAGAATACAGACCAGTCCACGTCACTGTGATTTCTAGTTCGTTTCCACTTTCTGCGTCTCACACGTGAAGGCTGCCAATTTTACAGGACAGGATGGTTTGGTTTTTAGAAAGCTAGCTATTGGAATGAATAAAAGAAATAAAATATTTGTGACATTTGTGCTGGATTTGGAAAAAGCTGCTTCTTCTGAGGCCTAGCTTGGAGGATCAAGCACAAGAAGGACAAACGAATGTACATGAGTGTGAGATGGTCCTGATGATGCAGACAGACACTCTCCTCCCATTCCCTCCATATATGAGAGAGAGAGAGTGAGTGTGTGAGAGAGAGAGAGACAAATGTTAGAGACAGACAGTTCTTGCTTTCCAACTGCCACACGGGTGGTTTCTCTATCATTCCTGGCTCCTCTGCCTTAATTGCTCCTGTCCGGAAGTAATTTCCATTTCCCTCACTCAGACAGGTGCTGTTGATTTTATTCTTCAATTTGTTTAATCCCCTCATCTGCCTTTCTGCCGCGTTTCTAATTAGGTAGAGTGCTGATTTCAGCTCCTTGCTGGAAAGGAGCTGCAATGACAGCAGATATACACCATAGCAGGCACAGCCTGCTCCATCCGCAGGAATGTCAGAAAGCCAGTTGCCTGTTTTCTCAGGGCTGACTAACACTATTCACTTGAAGCTGCCAAGATTTTGCAGGGATTGAGGGGCAGGAGGGGTTTTTCTGTATACAGATGGCAAACAAGGTAAGCAGTTATCCCAGATACTGACACACCTTAGCCACAAGGCAAAAAACAAGGGCCCAATCCTGCAAAATGTTACTTGGGCGAGTAATCCCATTGACATCAATTGAACTGCCCCCCCATGATGAGTACTACAGAAAACCTTAAGTTAGCTAGCTAGTAAGAAGAACAACAAAACTGTGTTTATCCAAATAGACTAGGGGACAGGGAAATTCATTTGGTTAAATGGGGCTTCTCCTTAAGAGAGGTTAGTTAGTCCAGGAACAGTAAAACAGCAATGCACATGGAAGGGATCACAATATCCATTCAGATAATCAGGAATAAGAAGGCCTTGACTCTCTATTGCTGCTCTGTAATATTCTTGTCACAACTAGCTAGTGAATTCTGACTCACGGGTTATACCAGATACCTGCAAAGATGGCATCTTCGCCAGTTGTGTTCTTCCCTGCATAGCGTCTAGACATTTCACCACCCCAAGCACGGCAACATGCCGAAGGGGGAGCTCTGCCGGTCGCAGGTCCTGTGGCTCCGGTGAACCTCCCGCAGGCGTGTCTGTGGAGGGTCCACTGGTCCCGCGGCTCCACCGAAGCCGCGGGACCAATGGACCTTCTGCAGACATGCCGCGGAAGGCAGCCTGCCTGCCACCCTCCCGGCGACTGGCAGAGCGTCCCCTGCGGCATCCCGCCCCAAGCACGCGCTTGGCGTGCTGGGGCTCGGAGCCGACCCTGAAAATGTCTATCATGAATACATGCACCTTGAACACGCACTCCTCTCAATATACATTTCAATACAGCTTGAATAGCATCTTGCACGCAAAGTGTAGCCCATGCAAAGCTAAGCACGCAAGACCATAGAATAGACATAGGCATAACTCAGAGGTAGTATATAGAGGCCAGAATTTGTTTCTGCAAAGCCCAAATGAGGGGTGGTTTGGCTCCAGATCCCATGTTATCAGAACCATCAAAGGGCACTGGATTGGGAAAAAAGGATTCTGATTCCAGCTCATCTTTAGCATACGTGAGAGGAAACAGTGTTGTAAATCCACTGTAGAGCATAGGGAGCAAATGTATTCCATTCCTAAACACAAGAGGGGGAGGAAGAGGGAAGGTTTACAGATGAGATTTGAAATGAGGTGGAGAGATGTAATGAGGCAGAGGATGCAGAGAAGCTGTTCAAGACAGCAGGGGACTTCCCAGGAGAAAGATCTTGCACTAACAATGGTGAAATTGTGAGAAGAAATGCCAACAGTGGGTGCTCCTGTATTGTATGTGTCAGGAGTTCTCAACCTTTTTCTTTCTGAGCCCCCCCAACATGCTATAAAAACTCCATGGCCCATGACAACTGTTTTTCTGCATATAAAAGCCAGGGCTGGTGCTAGGGTGTAGCGAGCAGAGCAGTTGCCAGGGGCCCCACGCCAGAGGGGACCCCGCGAAGCTAAGTTGTTCAGGCTTTGGCTCAGGTGGTGGGCCTTGGGGCACCAGGCTTCAGCCCCATGCAATTGGGCTTCTGCTTTCTGCCTTCGGCCCCAACAAGTCTAATGCCAGGCCTGGTTGGCAGACTCCCTGAAACCTGCTTGTGGTCCCCCAGGGGGTCCCAGGCCCCTGGTTGAGAACCACTGGTATGTGTGATGCACTAGCTGGGCAGGAGGGAAGTTAGCTAGGGATAGAATTTCAGGTCTGTCGCTGTTCATTCTGCAATAGTATTTGAACAGAAGGGGGTTTCCTTTGTGTTTCAAGATTTTCTAAGACTGATTTTTCACAGGGGCGCAAGGAATTGCAAAAATAGGCCAGCGATCTTTGAACCAGCCAGCCATTCACTGTTGTTTTTGTTAGAAACCAAATGTTGTCAGCAAAGCTAACAGCTGCAGAGGGCAACCGTTCAGCTTGGCTAATCACTGTGGGGAAGTCTTGCTTAGCCCTGACAGCGATCCAGGTGGTCTCGTGGGCTCAGGCTCTCATTTTGCTTCATGAGCTACAGCTGGACACCAGCTTCGGACCCCTTATCACCATTCCTGTTAGGGCCCCAATTCAGCAAAGTACGGATGCACATACCAAATCAGGGCCTATTATACTATTTCTAGTAGCGGGTCTCTCATATGAGCCAAGAAAGTGGCCATTGCTCTCCCTAGGCATATGCTGCAAGCCCTGAGGCTCTGGGATAGGATCATCTTGTTCTGAAATGGACACTTGCTTTAGCCTCACTGGACTTATGCATGACTTAATAAAGGGGCAAGTTAGACACATTTAAATTACTTTGGTAATGCAGTCCGTGGCCCCTAGCTGCTAAGTCCTAACAATGACCTAGGCAGCATCGGTTGTGAGAGTCAGCCTGGGAGCTAGAAAGCCTCAAAGAGTCAATGGGTCTGTCTGTGCCTTTTCCAGCAGCCTCAATAATATTCATTACAACCAACACCTGTCCCTTCTCTACCACGAGATACTACAGCTTGGTGCTTTTTCTGTCCCCTTCCCCTGCACTGTGGTCACCACCACCGAGCAGCTTGTTCCCTGATGCGTCTGCAGCAGCCTCAGCAGTGCCCTGGCTCTGAAGTGCAATGCCGGGCGGCTCACCCCAGCCCTAGAGCACAGACCCAATCAGCACTTTTAAACCACACACCAAAGCAAAGGTTCTAACCTTGCCCTCCCTGGCTTGCTTATCCTCCACCGCTTGCCCTGGGGAAACACTACGCCAGAGTGAATCAGCACGTGGTGTTACCGCAGTTCTAACAGAGTCAGCAAACTGCCCAGCCTTCAGAAATAGATACAAATGGTGCAGTCACTCAGGGAGCACATAGTCCAGCTCATATCCCCCTGCAATTCCCCAACCTACATTCTTGTTTGGATGGAGGCTGTGGGCTGGCTGAACTGACCTCCCCCATCACTGTTTCAATCTTGCAGCCCAGGGCACGTAGGATTCTCTCTCCAGAGCTGGCCTGCTGCGTGCGCAGGAAATACAAAAATAAAGGGCTACGTTTCTAGCAGATTGTCTGAACTGCACCTGCAAACACTGCCAGCACATCCATTTTGCGTGAGTACATGTTGATTTATGAACTGGCATCTGCACACCCAGTTCCCCTGTCCTGTGCACCCAACATGGAAACAGGCAAAATCTTTGGGCCTAGATACTCGATGACTGTAGAAAATTTTGCTACTGCGACTCTACCCTATCCAGGAGAGCCAGAGGTCTCTGAAACTGGATCTCCAGCCTGCACTTGCACTGCTCCCTAGAGAGGGAGTTTTTCAGGTTTATAGCAAAAACGGCAAAATGTCACCTGAGGCAAAAGTGTGACTGGCTGCAGAGCTAAATTTTTATTGCAACAGTGCCCATCAGCAGAACATCTAGATGCCATTAGATAATTTTAGGAGCACATCAAATATTTCGAGGGAAGGAATCAATTCTCCTTTCCTTCCCTTTAGGTTTAACCCTCCCCCCACCTCCACTTTTTTTTTTTTTTTTTTAAATGGCATGTGCTCAATTTCTCCTGTGACCCAATGTTTTTAAAAAATGGGCAAAAATCTCCCAAAGTGCAAATCAAGATGGTTTCACAACTCCACTCAGCACATAAAACCGAGGGCCAAATCTTACCTATCTAGGGAAATCTAATATGTGATATCTAAATAGCTAAAATCTGGCCTCTGATGCTTGCCCACTGGATTCCCATTGAAATTAATGGAAGCCACATGGGTAGCTATTAGCTCTGCTAACAGAGAAAGGGTAAATGTATCTACCTTGTTGCTACTGCATTCAGGAACTATGCAAAAGTTGCAGCTCAATAACAGGAGAGAGGTAGTAGCCTCCTGCATAGACTGGTTAGGGACAAGCTTAGAAGTGTTAATACTTCCATTCATATCTTCAAAAACTCTCTCGCTAATATCCCTATTAAAGGAAGTCTGAATAAAAGGATTTCCCTCTTTGTAGTCTCTTTCCTTTCTGGTGTTCTGAGGTGTGAATGCTGCTGCTGTCCCTTTAAGAAAGGGTTCTGAAGTAGATTCAGGTGTGATGATCTTAAAGGGACAGCAGCTCTCGCTGACTGTGCGGGAAGGCTGGCTGACTCCCATAGGTTGGAGCTAGAGAAGCGACTCCAGGCATGTGGGTCCGGGGAGATGTTTATATGGATAAGTTCTCCGATGATTACTGCTGAACAACCTGGGTGCAGTACCAAAAAAGACAAAAGAAAGCCCCAAAGACTTTTGCTTTGGCTGCTCCTGCAGGTACTCACATGGAATCACTCAAATGAGCAAGGACAACTCTTGGCAGTAAGGGCTCTATGATAAATATCAAACTAAAAATCAAAGCCAGGACCCAATGGTTCAGCTAGTAACCCCCAGGCATCATTACCACCTGCCAGTCACGGGGTAGATGGGAAAAGGGGAGGTGAGATGGGTGGAGAGAAACTCACTGAAGCAGGGAGAACTTACAATGAGCTCAGAAAACAGCCTGAGAGTAATACTGTATCAGAGAGTTCTGCAGATAAAGCCCTATCCTCAGATGAATCCCTATGGATGTTAGGGCATGGGCAGTCTGGCTAATCTCTATTTATTACTTGTATTACAACTGACTGGAAGATAGCTAATGTGATGCTAATTTTTAAAAAGGACTCCAGAGGTGAACCTGGCAACTACAGGCCAGTAAACCTCCCTTCAGTACTGGGCAAATTGGTTGAAACTATTGTAAAGAACAAAATTGTCAGGCACATAGATAAACATAATTTGTTGGGAAATAGTCAACATGTTTTTTATAAAGGGAAATCATGCCTCACCAATCTAGTAGAATTCTTTGAGGGGGTCAACAAGCACGTGGACAAAGGAGATCCAGTGGATATAGTGTATTTAGATTTTCAGAAAGCTTTTCACAAGGTCCCTCACCAAAAGCTCTTAAGCAAAATAAGTAGTCATGGGATAAGAGGGAAGGTTCTCTCATGGATTGGTAACTGGGTAGGAATAAATAGTCAGTTTTCACAGTGGAGAAAGGTAAATAGTGGTGTCCCCCAGGGATCTGTACTGGGCCCAGTCCTATTTAACATATTCATAATCAATCTGGAAAAAGGGCTAAACAGTGAGGTGGCAAAATTTGAAGATGATACAAAGCTACTCAAGATAGTTAAGTCCCCGGCAGACTGCGAAGAGCTACAAAAGGATCTCACAAAACTGAGTGACTGGGCAACAAATGGCAGATGAAATGTAATGTTGATAAATGCAAAGTAGCGCACATTGGAAATCATAATCCTAGCTATATGTATATACACACAATGATGGGCTCTAAATTATCTGTTACCACTCAAGAAAGGAATCTGTTACCACTCAAGAAAGGAATCTTGGAGTCATTGTGGATAGTTCTCTGAAATCATCCACTCAATGTGCAGCGGCAGTCAAAAAAGCGATCAGAATGTTGGGAATCATCAAGAAATGGATAGATAATAAGACAGAAAATATCATCTTGCCTCTATATAAATCCATGGTATGCCCACACCTTGAATACTGAGTGCAGATGTGGTCGCCCCATCTCAAAAAAAGATATATTGGAACTGGAAAAGTTTCAGAAAACGGCAACAAAAGTGATTGAGGGATATGGAACAGCTTCCGTATGAGGAGCGATTAATAAGACTGGGACTTTTCAGCTTGGAAAAGAGGCGACTAAGCGCAGGATATGATAGAGGTCTATAAGTGGTATAGAGAAAGTAAATAAGGAAGTGTTATTTACTCCTCGTAATATAAGAACAAGGGGCCACCAAATGAAATTAATAGGTAGCAGGTTTAAAACAAACACAAGAAAGTATTTTTTCAAGCAACGCACTGTCAACCTCTGCAACTCCTCGCTGGAGGGTGTTGGAGGCCAACACTATAACGGTGTTCAAAAGGGAACTAGATTAATGGAAGATCGGTCCATCAATGGCTGTTAGCCAGAATGGGCAGGGATGGTGTCCCTAGCCTCTGTTTGCCAGAAGCTGGGATTGGATGACAGGGCATGGATCACTTGATGATAACTGTTCATTCCCTTTGGGGCACCTGCCGTTGGCCACTGTCAGAGGACAGGATACTGGGCTTGCTGGACATTTGGTCTGACCCAGTATGGCTGTTCTTATGTTCTTATTACACTAGAACGCAGAGGCTCCAATCTGAATCAGGGCTCCACTGGGCTAGGCACTGTGTGAATATAATGTAAAAAGACAACTGCTCCCCTGGAGAGCTCACAATAGCCACAGCTGTGGTAATACACAGAGTCAAAGGTCAAGCTAAAACCAAGCACTTTCAAGGCTGTGATTCTCATCTCCTGGAAGTTGTGCCACCAAGGGGGTTCATGAAGCTGTTTTCTGGAACTCACGGCATTTCAATAGCACCTACTGCTTGTGTGGAAAACTTCCCAAGTGTAAGCTGCTGTAGAAATTAGTCTTCCTGAACATATATCCCAACAAGAATATAAATTGATGGGCCTGGTCTTTTAAAGCCCTGAGGTCAGTAGGAGCGGGAGCTCCTCACCAACTCTGAAAGTCCAGTCCGCTCCTTCTCAATATTCTTTCTGAAATGTGAAATGATCAGGTTCACCTGCCACACACATCAATGGAGACAGTGGCCACACATGGCACAATGAACTTAAACAATAACTAATTATGATATAGTGCAGCATTCGGGGAAGGTGGTTTTTCAGTCAGAACACCACTAAGGATTCTGGGACATGAGGGTCCCAGGAGGATAATATGGTGGAGGAATTTGGGGTCATTGGAATTTTAAAAAGTTAGACTCCTCCTCCGAGCTTATCAGAAAACAGCCTGGAGTGAAACCACAGGCTGCCTAGAGAGCTTCCCCTTGGATATAACATGCCCTTGGGAGCTGGGCAATTTGTATCTTAGAACCAATTACTTAGCATGGCTGCTTCCCAAATTTGCTCTGCCATGCACATGCTCTACAATTATTCTGGAGAAGAGAAGAGCAAAGGGTGAGCACAGTGAAAACACCTCGTGCTGTGGAGGAGCTGGGCCTCTGCGGGGCACTTGCCTCTGAACATCTTGCCTATTGGGTTGAAGCAGACCTGTTTCCAAACCCCGGTTACCTATAAATCCTGCTATGTGCAGAGGCGAGCTGACATGCTGTGAAACCTCTCCCACAACTGTCCAGCTACCTCGGATAGAGATTGCACAAATACTGCACTGATAATACCCATGACGACACCAGAATAGTACCGGGTTATCCCATAATGGCAACCATGCCCACACAGTGCTAACGCATCCTGTAATGGCATCATCTAGCACGAGACTGCATGGTGCACAGGCAACCCATAACGACTGCATAGAACATGAGACCACTGCATCCACGTAACTAGACTGGACTTATGGTCCGTGTCTCTCATGGGAGGGAAGGCTGGGGCCAGGTGCGGAAAGGAAAGGAAAGCAGAACATTTTGCGTGTGAGGAGAAGGAAGAGAAGTGCTTTGTGCTGCTCACCCACTAGTTATGCAATGCCTAGCCTGGGCAACCCATAATGTCATGATTAAGGCCCAGCTTCAGCTAAGTACATAAGCACGTGCTTAACATGAAGCTACACTTCATTGCTGAACAGGGATAAACTGCAGTCAAGCATGTGTTTAAGTCCCATCGACTTCAATGAAAGTGGAATCAGCCTCTTAGATTTTTTTTTAATAGCCTTGGAGGGTTTACAGCACCTCTCACCTGTAGAACTCAAAGCACTTTACTAATCTTGATGACTTGGGCCTCTCAGTGCCCCAGGGAGAGTGATAAAGGGGAGCCAGGAGCAGAAACCTGAAATCACATCTAAGAAATCCTCTAACAAAGTGGAGCTTTTCAGCCTGGCTCTGCCAGGAAGAGAAAACCTCTAATACTGTCCTTACTTCTTACTCCAGACTGACAGCGAGGGTCCCTGAGCCTCTCAACACTCCCTGCCAATCCTCTGGTGGCCTTAAAAAAAGGCAATTGGAATCTGCACTCCTGTCCTCCTTTCCCCCAACTACTCCTCTTGTCAAGCTGCATCAGAGGCAAACACACACACATTGCCCCTGGGGCAGGAGCCATCACTGAGGCTTCTCCCAGCAGGAGCAGGATCCATGGAACAACTACTTCCAAGGGTACCTTAGAGTTCAGAGCTGGGGGAGGCGGATCCAGACAGATGTCCCCTGCAGGATAGCACAGAAATATGGCCATTTCCCCCTCCCCCATTTAACAACCACAGCTCTTCCCTTCTCTTTGAATCTGCATTAGGCCTCAGGGCATACCACATTCTTCTGAAGTGCTTGGCATTAGTCATGGCTGAGACAGCTGATTAATCTAGCTGGACCAGTGCTCTGGCAGGGATCCTACATAGGTCCTGGTTCCGGCCCCTGCAGCAGCTAAGCAGGTGCTAGTGTGTCACCGGGCCTGCCACTATATGAAGGGACACTGAAGACTCATTATAGGATTGTCCTTTAACAGCACATATTTGCTCTAACTACAGCAGGTGGGATGAGGAGGAGGAGGAGGGGAGGCCAGTGAGCTGGATGCAATTTGTCATTTATCGATGCCTGAACTCATCAGGGACAAGAGGGAAGGGAGACAGGTCAAAGGACCTGAGGCTTTTACTGCAGCACCTGAGAAGGATAATGAGCGACATTTGCAGCATGACGGGTGATGAAGAGGAATGTTCACTCCCAATTTGAGACAGTGTGGATGGGGCACGCAGAGAGCACTGGAGGTGGATGTGTCTGAGGTTACCTCCGATCAACACCCGCCATGGGCCAGTCACATTAGCCCATTTGACATTTAAAAGTTTCCACCTCACTGGGCAGACAGGCTGCCAAGATTTCAGCAGGCAAATCAGATCCCAGGAGGGGAGGCTAGGCAAGCATCTCTTGCGCATTCCAGGGTAACAAGCTGGAGACGGGACCACCTCCGAACAGAGTGTCTGAGCAGGGAATGTACACACAAGTCGCTGGGTCTTCAGAAGCGGTTTCCTCCACCACTGGAACATAATTTGTTTCTGCTTAATTCAGATACTCCCTAACATGTTGATGAGATAATTAAAAAAAAAATCAATGTGTCTGGCCTAAAGGCAATCCCACCTGGGCCCCACCAGCTCTGCTGCACATGGACTGACCATGGGCAGGTCTACACTAAAAACATTGCATTGGTGCAACTGCATTGATGCTTAAGTGAAGATGCTCCAAGACTTAGGGGAGAGAGCTTTCCCACGGGCATAGTTAATCTGCCTCCCCGAAAGGCAATAGCTATATTGACAGGAGAAGCACTGCCATCGACATAGTGCTGTCTACGAGGGGTTAGGTTGGTGTAACTGTGTTGCTATGGGGTGTAGATTTTTCAGACCTGAGTGATATAGGGTACGTCTACACTACCCGCCAGATTGGCGGGTAGTGAGCGATCTATCAGGGATCGATTTATCGCGTCTCGTGTAGACGCGATAAAATTGATCCCTGATTGCTTTGTCGTTGACTCTGGAACTCCACCATGGTGAGAGACTGAAGCGGAGTTGACGGGGGAGCGGCAGTGGTCTACTCGCCGCCATCCTCATGGCCAGGTAAATCGACCTAGGATACGCTGACTTCACCTACGCTATTCGCGTAGCTGAAGTTGCGTATCTTAGGTCAACCCCCCTCCCCTCCCAGTGTAGACCTAGCCGTAGTTAAACGGACATAGGTCTATAGTGTAGACATGGCCGTCTGGCATGCCACTCTCCTTAAGAGCAGAGAAGGAGGTAACTCATTGCTTGGGTTGTGTCCAGGCTACTGAGCCCCAAGACTCAACAGAAAGGATATGTCTACATTGCAGTCAAGGGGTGCGATGCCACCTTGTGTAGACATCTCTGATCTAGCTCAGGTCCTGGAACAGAGATACCAGGGTAGTGCATGCTTCAGTGTGGGCTAGATGCATTTCTGGAGCCTGTGAGGGCATGGATTCACTGCTACCAGCACCCAAGCTAGCAAAGGTATGTCTAAACGGGCTGCAATCACATTCCTTGATTCCAGTGTAGACATACCTACAGATACATGAACAATGAGCCTGCCTGCACTGCAGGGGCATTCACCTATTACTCTCTAAACTTCCAGAGTCCTGTCCCTGGATGTACTAGGCTCAGTATAAAGTCAGGGATGGATTTGCAGGATAGTTCCAAAGTCCTGGTCAGGAATCTATAGGGGAATTCCCCAGGACAGTACAGCCTGGTTTCCCACTTCTCCTGGCTACTTGGGGCTTCCCAGATCTTAAGGCTGGCTCTGCATACAGGGAACATACTGAAGCGAGCGTGCCCCAACCTTTCGCTGGCTTTTATGAAGGGGGAAATCCCCCCACCCCAGCCTTTCACCCTCATTCAGGCAGACAGCAAATCCTTACCCTGATGCTAGGAAACGAAGGATCCGTCCACTTCATTAGGTACTGCTTCTTTGAGGGTGATACATCCCTTGTGACAAAGCCAACATACGACTTAGATACAGCAAGCAGGGCTGGTAATGGACGGTAACATCTTATTTAAAATTTAAGGGCCAGGTCCCCTAACTGTTGTAGCTTCACTAAAGTCAATGGAGCTATGCCACTCTGCACCAGGTAAATAAATAAACTTCTCCCCACCACCAAACCTAATTCAAAAGTAACACGATCTAGTTGGCTCCTAGTGGGGCGAGATGCAAAAGCTGAGGGATAGGAGGGGAAAGGGCAGTGTAGGCTAATGGGCAGAGCAGGGGACTAGGAATCAGCACCCTGGATTTTTGTGGCAAATTCAGCAAGCCACAATCAGATGTGGCACCGATGCCCCAGAACCTGGGGCTGGCATCTCCGCTGACGTGCACCTTGTGTAAGCATTTATGTCTATGCAAGCTGAGTGCAAAATGCTACCAAATCCACATGGTAGCACTTGCCACTCACCTTGCACAGGCATGAATGACTGCACCAAGAGCAAGCCAATGGATAATCAGGCCCCTGAAGCCAAACTGCCTGATGTTACAGAGACTAGTATAACAAACCAGGTGTCCCACAGTCAGAGTTTTACACTGACAGTCTATCAGGTTCCCCCAGCCTGGTTACTAAATGAAATTAACCAAAAGTGGGGCTTTGTGCAGCCAAAGGCTGAGTCCTTCAAAAGAGGACTTTTGTGTCCCTCATATCTCCAAGAAGGATGAGCCCCTGGTACCAGCCAGCCCAGCCCCTTCACAGCACCTCAAGCCTGATTCTCTTTTCACTCATACCAGTGTAAATCAGGAGTAACTCCACTGAAGTCAACAGTGTAAACAACAGCAGAATCAGCCACTTCCTTCCATGTGCTGGGGGAATTAACTAATTCCTTGGGCCCAAGCAAACTTCCCTTATGGACAGGGCCCCTGACAGCCACTCAGCATGGCCTTGGACAAGTCAGCTCTCCTCTCTCTGGCTCAGCTTCCCCAGTGATAAAAGTGGGGATGATACCAGTGCCTTCCTTCCTAACAGGGTTGGGAACTAACACACTCACATTTGTACAGCATTTGAACACCCTTGCATGAAAAGATGCCGCAAGAAGGTTCACTATTACTATTCTATTATTATCCCCAGAAGTACAGCCTTCTGTAGGAAGAAAAGATTTAAAGCCAGTGCCTTCCCTGACTCACTACCAGGGAGCTGGAGCCCTTACCCTTAATGAGGATTTCTGAGTAGGGGAAAGGGGTGAAGATGGAACCGATACTATCAGGGCTCGATGGGTAGTGGCCTTGGAATCAGAGCTTGCATTAGAACAAAAAGGGGCCCAAGGCTGGGCAACAGAACCAAACCCCTCCAGGCTTACGAGATTTTTGGATCCAGAAAGCATCAGTTTATCGAGCTTAATCAGTTTGGTTTTAACAAAGGGAAGGTTAAGAGATGACTTGATCACAGTCTATATGCAAGTATATGGGAAGAAAATTTTGATAACAGAGGGCTTTTCAGTCTAGCAGACAAAGGTATAAGATGATCCAATGGCTGGAAGTTGAAACTACTTACATTATTTAGATAAGACTAAATTTACACTAGAAAAAAGGTACTACTTTTTTTAAAAAACAGTGAGAGTTATTAACCATCGAAACAACTTGCCAAAGGAAGTGTTGGATTCTCTATCACTTAAAGAAACAGCCAAAATTTCTAAAGATCTTCTTCAGTTCTAACAGAAATTAATTCAGGGATGTCCAGCGGTACTCAAAATGTCTGACTAGACGATCACAATGCTTCATTCTGGCTTTATAACCTATGATTCTATGGACTTGGGCCCATTTCTGCTAGGTGGATTAGAATCCGAACAACAGATCCCGTCCCCCTTCAGCCTTGGGAAAGTTTGGATTGAGATTGGCGCACTGGCCTCAACTTGCCAACTGTGGCAATTTTATCGTGAGTCCCACGATATCTGATTTTCTCCAGCTGCTGGAGTCAGATGAGTAGCTGAAAATCTCAGCTCTCATTTAAAGAAGGTAAGTTTCTAGCCCTCCTTATTGCAGAGAAAAACTTGAAAATGTGACCTCTAAATGCTCCAAATAAAATGAACCCACATTGTATGGCTTTAAATCTCGTGATTTTTAAGCCAATCATGATTTTTGGGGCCTGATTCGTGATTTTTGAACAGATGAGATTGGCAGTACCCAGGCCTCACTCTCCTGAAAGCGTGTTCTAGCAGAGGAGCCCTTATAATGGGGACAGATACCCTCTTCTTAGCGACAGGCTGTGATTCTGCTTCTTTACTTTGGTTGCTTGGCATTTGTGGCTGAGGATGAAGCAGAGGTGAATTAATAAATCTTAGCATGGATGGCAAATGTGTGGGCCAACATGGGTAGCTAGGGAGGTGATCCACAGCTGGGATCCATGCTATGGGAAGGGCTAGATGGGGATGGCACAGAGCTAGATTTCAGCACCCCCACCCCAAACATCCCATCATACAGTCGGGAAGTTTTCACCCAGCGCTCAGCTCGCGGGCATGTAGCTCACTCTCCATCTGCAGCTGTGCCTCTTCCAGGTCCCCGGTCCTGTTTCAGCAATCTCCTTACTCCTTCACTTTGCAAAGCCTCATTACAAATCCTAAACAAGCGCTTTGTGATGGGCTGGCTCCCTGCCCAGAGACTGCATCAGAAATTCTGCTTGCAGTCTCAGACTCTGAGGGGGCTGGGGGAAGGGAGGAAAGCCAAGTGGGGTGAACAGCCTTGCTGCTTCCCCTTCCAAAGGGTCAGGGCGAGGGTGGGAAGAACCCATTCCCTCAGACGTATCCCCACCCAGAAGGGCTTTATCATCACCAAGTATTGTAGGATCTGAACTGCATATGGGGCTGAGCCAAACCAAAAGGGTGACAGAGGATGTCGGACAGTATCAGCAAACCAAGTTTCTTGCGGGGAGGTAAAAAGTCAGTGACGGGAGCCCTGTCTCCTTCCAAAGGAGAACTGAGACATTTAAAAGGTCACTGAAATATTCAGGGATCCACCTAGGGAAAAAATCCCAGACTCTTAGTGAAAAGCAACTCACAAAACAGAGGAGCAGGGAGAGACACATTCGCTGGCCATACCACGCCCTTCTCATTCTCTTAGGTACAATGGTTCTTGTGGCCACTGGCTGGGTCCACCAACCCCACATCCCTAGTTAGGCCTTTCATCCTGACAGCACTTAGTTATTATGGCAACAGGCACTCTATAAATAGGCAGATCTCTGCCCTCCTAATTTTGGGCCTTTCACTGGCCACTCCTGTTGTATCTGCCACCCCCTTGTACACAGTAATGGCAAGTCTAGGCAGGGAGATGATGGAAATGTGACAAGGGAGATGCAGGGGACAGAAATATCTCCATGCGTCTTGTTCCAAGTCTCCTGCAATCTCCCTAATATGCCCCTATCTGGAAACTGCCTAGTTACTATGGCAACAGGTGTTAGACAAAGTACACCATTCTTTAATCATTAGGAGATGAAACTAGCCTTTACATTTCCTGTGAAGAACAAGAAGATCAAAAATAACAATTTGTTTTTGTGGATCACTGGGAGCTGGGCTAAGATTTGGGGGAAGCCCAGCAGAGGCTATTTTGGGCACCACCTCAGAACTGAGGGGATCTACCGATGTGGGCTTTGTGTTCCCAAGAGGCCAGGTGCTAGCAGCTGCGTGGCTAAGTGTGAATAACCTGTGAGAAGGGGGCCAGCCCAGGACTGCTTCATATTTGGAATCGTAACTTTGCAGTGAAAAGGGCAAGTGACTAAAAAAAAAAAAAAAAAAAGCAAAAGCTGAAATTAGCATTCGATCATTGGATTGCAAATCTTCAGAAGCCCAGAGCCGCAGGCTTCCCAGGCCCCAGAGGTTAGCCTTGCACAGGATATGGGAACAGGCTCTGCCCGGGGCCTTTAGTTCCTTACCAATTGGTCCTCATAGTCTTTTAAAAGGGGCTTCTCTCTGCTCAGTAAGGTGAAGCAGAGCAGCAGATGATGGTGCAGGAGAGGCACCTGCTGAAAGAAGGGAGGAAGATCAAAGAAGCAGGAGCAGGCCAGAGACAAGACTCCCTTTGGGGGATCTGAGAAGAGGAGCCTGAGTCTGTTCAAGGCAAGGAAAGGAGGGCACAAAACATTTGCAGAGAGAGTATCAAACTTGGGTGACTGATCCCCATTTTTCCTTTAACCACCCTCGACTGAAATCTTAATTCATCTTTAAATCTTCCCCAGCTAAGCCTCTGAGAGGCAGATACAGCATAAATGAAGGATATGGCTGACAGCATCAAAGCCATAAGGTTTTCCTGCCCACAGGTTTGGTCACTAACTGTCCCAGGTCCCATTCTGCTAGTCTCACATTGCACAGGACCTTATTCCAGGAATAGCCCAATGGAAGTCAGCTGAACTTCTTATGCAGGAAGGCACAGAACCTAGCACGTGCCCTCTAGGTCCTTATGCTGCGCCCATCATCGTGGCATCAGAGCGCCTTCCTGCTGTCCCTTGTGACTAGGGGCTGGGCTTTGAGTGCAAGAGGTGGAGTATTTTACTCACCTAGCAGCAGGTTCATGAGGACTTCCTGTCCCGCCAGCGTGCTGCTCTTCACCAGGCAGATGAGTGTGCCCCCGATCCAGGGTACGCCATGCCCTGTGATCCCGATGAGTGTGATCATGGAGCGGGCGCTGCCCCAGGACGAGGCGCTGCTGGCACAGACTCCCAGCCTCTTGGACATGCAGATATCGATGGCCAGCAGGGAGTTGAAGGCAATTCCCTTGAAGGAGGGGTTCAGCTGCATGCAGTCCTCCTCGGGAAGCTGCTGCGATTGCCTCCGCTCCTTGGTGCCCTCGTTTTGGATGGGAGCCAGACCAGACTGGCTGCCCTGCTTTCTGCTGGAGCTCCTGGTCTCCTGGTTCCCTTTCATGGGCTGGTTCAACGAGAGGAACTCAGCCCTGTTCAGGACATTGTTCCGCTCTCTGGCTCTGGCCCGGCTTTGGGATGCTGGCATTGTGCAGCCTCCCTAGATGAAACCTGCTTTCAAAAAACTGTATAGGAGAAAAATCCCTCTTCCCTTCCAATCAGCTCTCCCCACCTCCCCCCTTCACAGAGAGAAATTTGGTAAGCGACACAGATTCCCTTCTTGTTCAGTCTCCCCCAGCACAGACTGCAGCTGTTAAATATAGAGCAAGGAATGCACATGGCTGTTTACTTCATGGGCCTAGCAAGCTTGGAAGAAAAATTAATGCCAGGCTTGGCAGCCAGTCCAACACCAGAAAAAAGGTTAAACAGCCAATGGATACAGAGAAGAGGAGGGGAATTCTGTATGCCAAAGGTTGGTTGCTTCAGGCCTGGTCTATTTAAATCTTCCAATTGCTTATATCCCCAGGGCTGCAGGGGAGACTGGGAAATGTAGTTTTTCACCATGTTCGTCCATCTGATTTAATGGAGGAATTAGAGCTGAAAAAGATCACTCCATCCCCTCTCCCTACCAGGGCAGGATTAATTCCTGCAGGCTGTCGTGCAGCCTGGGTTTGAAATATCAAGAGATGGGGCTTCCTTGGGGCACTGTCAGGGAGTTTGTCCAGATCTTTTCCATTGCTTAGTTTCAACCCCATGGCTCATAATTGGCCCCCTTGTCCCCCTCTTGCGTTGCTCTAAATAATTCCTGTCACACCTCGGTGTTAACTGCCTTCAAATATCACTAGTCCAATATTCCCCACACCCAGCCACCTTTTCTAAACTCCTGCAGTAACTGCTCCACCAACACGCTAGCCTCCGGGCCGTAGGTGTAGCAGCACCTGCCTTTGGATTAAGAGAGACGCCGGATTGCTAATGATTTCTCTTTTCTCTACCACCCACACACTGAGTCTGGCCTCATTGTAGCATGTTTGTACTACATTGCACAGAATCACAGAACCCTGATTCCCAGCAGCTGACAGGCGACACCTGCAAACTCAAATCAGTGCAGAAGATTACAATGCAGTTAGCATCTGTAGCTGAGCAAGGTGTGATCAGAGAGACTGTAAGGCACGAGATTCAAACGGAAGGGGAGTATGGGAAAACTGATAGGCTCAGGGAATAGGACGTGACTGGTTTATTAGGGAGAGGTGTGATGAGGTGTAGATAGATAACAGGCATGTTACTAGGAGACCAGCTGATGCTGCATAGGTTTGAGTGGGATGGGGAGTTCAGGGGTTTAAAACAAAGAACTTTATGGGGCAGGGGGCAGAAAGGAAAGAGGGGCAACAGAATGACCTCAGAAAAGCCAGCAGTTAGTAAATGGACTGTGTTAGGTAAGACTCTTCCCTAAGGTGTCTTAGCAGTAGTTAGTTCCAGACTCAGGTTTCTTAATGCACTCTGGCCATTTCTCTCATCCCAGCCCCACTACTTGCAGTTTGGTGTACAGTTCAGTCATCAACCCCTATGGGAAGTGCTGCCTGGGTTGCCAGGGGGAGGGAGAAATGTCTTTTACCACCTGACCTAGCAGAAGCGATTTCAGCTTTGATTGCGAAGTAGAGATGCCTGCACTGGAGTCCCTCGGGTAAGCTGCAGCTCTCTGTGGCTTCAGCCCAAGCCACCTCAGCACCACCTATGCTGTCTGCCACCTCAGCTCCCTGCATTGCCTTGAAGCACCTCAGTTTACGTCTGTCCACTACCTCAAAGCCAACGACTGTCTTGAAGCTACCTCTGTAAGGAGTCTTCAGAGAAGAGTCAAAGCCCTACGGTGGAAGGGCATCTCAACAGAAGCCAGAAGCCAGTGTATCCATTCAAATTACTTACTTATACTTTGTCCAGTAACTGTTACTGAGCTATGCAAGGTCACAACAGTGGTTACAGTGACTTCTCACCATAGGCATATTTGATGCAGTTCTCTTGTCCCTTCTTTTCCCACCACAGACAATAGCATTCTACTGCCCCCAAACTCAAAACTTAACTGTGTCTTAACGAAAATGCACCAGATTGTTACATAACTGAAATGCAAATGAGGCCTGGCCCATTCAGTCATTTCCCCTTGCTCACCAATAGTTGCCAGAAGAGAGTTCCCTGCGCTACAGAGCCACTCTCCAACTGGAGTTCTCATGCAGCTCTGGGCTGCTCTTCTCTCTGTTCACCGACAGATGTCAACAGCGAGCTCCCTACTCTTGCTTCAGGCCACATCTGCATAGGGGCTCAGATCAAGGTCCTTAATGCAATATACACAGGATAGCAGAGGACAGCTTGGGCCAGCCCCCAACCAAGTTGTTCCCACCCCACCCCTTGTGTGGGTGGTAGCCACACCTCAGCAGATCTAAATGCTGTTGGGACTAGAATCTTTGCCATGTAAGATTTGGATCTACAGCTCAATGGATCTATGCTTAATCTGGCATGCCTTGGAAAGGAATTGGGGGTGTCTCCAGAGACATTTCTCTGCAGCCCTGTTGGCCAGGCTGAGTCTTTTGGAGGGGATGCCTTTGCAACTTTGACCCCTCCAAATAGTGACAGGAGCAATATTGACGGTATTGCTGGATTGCCCTTCAAGCCACAAGGCCTCTTTGTGTGTCTCAGTTTCCACATCTGTCAAGTGATATAATATGCACCCATCTTTGTCAAGGGCCTTGAAATCCTCAGTTGATAGGCAGTGCAATTAAAGATTACCACTGCCCCATGATACACGCACATTCCTTGGTTCCAGTGCTGTTTATCAATATGAGCATTAAATCATTGCATGGGAGAGCTGAAACCATCCGCAGGAGGTGGTTTTGGGATAATAAAATAAATAAAATTTTGCACATCTATTGCACCTTTCATCTGAGTCTCTCAAAGGGAGTTGCAAGAATTAATTAAGCATCACAACAGCCCTGTGGGGGGAGGTGGTATAAGACTTTGTTACAGACAAACTGGCACAGAGAGATTAACCCATGACGTGCCCAATCAAATCAGTGGCAGAGCTAATAAAGGCACCCAGGAGTCCCAACTCCTCTTTTTCTGATCACCAGATACATTCCCCCTCTATAGATAACAGGTAAAAAATATATTTTAGTCTAATGCAGCTTCTTAGCCTCTCTTGCCCCAAAGATCTACCACTATGTGATGACCAGCTGAGGACAGAACTCTTTCACTGCGTTGCAGCAAACTTTTCTGTCCCCTCCCCTCTCCAAACACACCTATCCTATCCCAGGAGCGACACCCCTGCTTGATTTGTAAAGACAGCTACTACATACATGTATATATAATACACACAACCACACACTTGTGCAGACAGACAAGAGGCAGCACAGGAGCGTTGTTACTAGTACACCACAGACACGCAGTAGATCCTATTTGATCAGAGTTATGTAGCTGTATTCTTACGATATCAGAGAAGTCAATATCCCTGTTACTACTGGTCTGCCAATACCCTGTGCAGAGGTTCCATGGCGTGGGAAAAATCACAGCCCATGTGCTATTGGCTCAACGAGTAACTGCTTTAACTTTATGATAGCCGTCACTCTTGCTCTGCATGGTCCAGACATTCCTACTACCTACTGCAGTGGTGTTGCTCTATGGGGCTGTTTGTAATGAAGTGTTTTTGTGGCAATAGTCCTAACAATCAGGAGGAAGGGTTCTGTCTCTCTGGGCCATGGCTAGGGGGGAAGGAGGTTGTTACTAGGCAGTTTCCCTAGTGGAGTAATCACAGGGAAAAATACTTTGGAAGCAAACACTGGGCGTTAATTTTAAATCTGATGGGTGTCTCTCCTGCCAACTACTTTCCAGAACATCGGGGACACACTCTCCCTCTCTCTCACACACACATTCCACAAGCTCTAATCACGGCCCCAGCCTTAAACATAAGCATAAGTGGTTAACTAGGGCACCACATAGATTTAGCAGCTTATTTCCCAATGTCCTCCTCCCAGCAGCTTGATGGGAGAGGAAGGCAATTATCTGTCCAGTTCCCACTCTTCCTAAAGGGAAGAAAGGAGACAACTCATTGCTTTTCCCCTTTTTCAGAGGTAAGATTAGATTGGGCAAGGGCCTCTGCTTTTAGCAGCTTGTTGGTAGCAGCCCCACAAATAGGAAGGCTGCAATGGTCTGTCGCCCGGGAGGGGTAGGAGAGTTCAAGAGAAAAGTTTTGGGTTTCCTACAGATCACACTGAGGCTGCATCATTCACAGATTGCCTGAGCACGGACACATGTTGCACATGCATGTTACGTGTGGGGAGAAAAAGGTGAAACACGTTTTGCAGAGGCACACCATGTTTTGAAAGCTAATCAGAAATACACAGCTTTGAAATATTATTAATAAATCATTAAAATGTGCCTTCCCTCCCTCACACTCGTTCTGCTGAGCGCTGTGCTCTCTGCTCAGATTTCCAAGGCTGCTCCTGCTGCGTTATTTTGGTTTTGCAATCTGATCCACACTGGGTTTATTTTAGCACCTTGGAGAACTCCCAGGCTGATGGATTCCAGCTCCCTTCCCTGAGGCCATGGTTCAGAGGCCTTGCTAGCTATAGCAGACTAGGCAGCTGCCTAGGATGGCAGATTTTGGAAGGCGGCAGACTGGCGGTGGAGGCAGAGGGGCTGCCCAGGCATGTGGGCAGGAAGGGGTCCCAGCTGGGCTGCTGGGGAAGTGCTCCTGTCCTCTCTCCGCTATTCCCTGAGCAGGTAAGCTAGTGGTCACAGCAGTAGCTAAGGTGCTGAGCAGCTTAGGGCTGCTCCTTGCGGCACTGTGAGGGCTAGTAGGGCTTCAGCCACAAGTGCAATGCCCCACCCAGCTCCAGGTTGGCACCTGGCTCCCCACAGGCCCTGCTACCCACGCAGTGCCTGGTTCCTGACCCAGCTGCTGCTTCAACTCCCCCATGTGTGGGCTCTGGAGGGACTGACACTGCTACGAGTCCAACACTGAGACACAAATCCAGAAAAGTGCAGGGGACGGGCCAGGCAGAGTGGGGGTAATGGGTGGAGGCAGGAGGTGGGAGTGCAGAGTGCAGTGGGACAGGCTGGAGGTGCAGGCTGGGATTGTGGTGTGCAGGGGTGGGCAGGTGGGGGACTAGCGGTGTGGGGGCCGAGAGGTGGAGCCTGGTGCACAGTATGCAAAGGGTGAATCACATCCCCAGCCCAGGTGGCTTCATGCAGGGTGAGGCAGGGGGTCCACACTGCTCATTCACTAGGCCCTTGTGGGCCAAGAGCTGCCCTCTGCCCAAGCCTGGGTCCTGTTATGGTTGAGCTGAGCGGCCCCAGGGGAAGAAGCTGCTGCTGTCTAGCAATGCTGAGCTGGGGCCCACTCTCCTCTTGAGCCCTGGGCAGCTGATGCTGACCTGTCTGGAAATATCCATTGGGAAAGGTGGCCCCGGCTAGGGATACTGCGGGCCCAAAGAGCAGGGCCTAGGGTAGCTTGCAGGGCCTAGGGCATAGGCCTGGCGGGACTTTCATGGTGGTCTGGCCCAGCTCAACCCACTGGGATGTCAGATTGGGGTCTGTCCCAGACTGACTGACTGTCACTGGGGCCTGCCCCATCAGCCTCTGACCCGGCCTGAGGCTCAGGACTGGGGGATAGCAGCAGTGGGGGAGGTGCAGAGGGTCTGCTGCAAACGTCTAGGAGAGTAGGTGCGGGGCAGCAGACTGAAGTTTTGCCTCAGGTGGCTGATTGCCCAGACCCAGCAGGTTTCTCCTCCTCATCAGCTCCCTCCTCAACCAGTAGGCTCCTCCTCCCAGGCTGGCTCCACATTCCTCTGGGCTGGTGGGGTCTGATGGCCCAAATTCCCTGCATAGCTGTTGCTGCCTATCAACTCAGTCCGCAATCCCAGCTACGCAGCCTGCAACAGCGATACAGTCAGGGAAGAACAGCAATGCCTCTGTCCCCGTGATTCTGGAAACCTCCCCATCCCTGCCCACACCAACATCACCGACACCTTCAGCACACCAAGTGCCAGCAGTCACAGCCAGGCTCCAGCAATCACTGCCAAGAAGCAGCTGCAGGCACTTGCAGCCAAACTGCTCAACAGCAAAACCTTCTGCGCCTTCCTATGACAGGACTTGTTTTCAGAAGGCTTTTGATTTGGAGGTGGCGGTGAATGGGGGGGCGGGGGAGGAACCTTATTTAAAATATACGACAGTATTCTGGAGTATTAACCCAGAACGCTACAGCAAGGCTAGCTCCAGCTGCAATATTTGAGTCCTTTAGTGTAGAATACGGCAGTATTTTTTTTTTCAATAAAAGAAGGTGCTGTATTTCCGTCATTCTGTGCTGAAACAAGCTGATAGTTCAGTATATCAGCCCCACTGCCAGGAGGAAATAGCCCCAGGAGGAATGGAGAGTGGGCATGTTACGTGAGATTGGGGCACACACACACTCAACAGATTTAAGAGGGAAAAGCATCCTAAAAGACAACCAAAGGGATCAACAAATGTCCAAGCACAACATGATGTTTTGTTACGGCTGGGCCTCACAGGCCATCCTTCAGCATGAACATTTTCATCCTCAAGCTCTTCTCCATACAGTAGCACAAGTATTGCCTTCCAACCCTGATATTCTATGATGCGCTTTACCCAGTCATCACGTGCAGCCACTGCTGGAGTGGAATGTGGCAATTGTTTAACAGTTCCCAGCATGCTACGCAGCCACATACCACCCAACGTGAAGAAGAATCCCACTGAAGCTGCAGAGATGATTTGGAGTTATAAGTAGACTATAATGACCCAATTAGAAACTGACCAGGACAGCAAAGCTAAACAGGCGAAAAGCGCAATGGGATTTTTAATTACTTTGTTTGAAGTCTCATCTGCAGACCATCACCTCAGCATCACAATGGTTGGTATTGGAATCAGTACTGCATCAGTATTGACTTGGTAGAAAGTAGTCGCTTGAGAATCAACAATTTCTGAGTTCTGCTTCTCCCTCCACCAGACCTGATGTGAGTTCATGGGGAAATCACTCCCTTGTATGCTCTGTGCGGCCCAGTTTCCCTATCTGTTGCAGGGATAGCAACAATCAGTAATGAACCCAATATTTGCATGGCACTTTGAAAAATGTAAAGCATGAAAATATTACCACTTGCTAAATGATCAATGAATGCCCCTTCTAGCAGCTATTTCCCTGGAAGCTTCCATCTAAAGACTGACCAGCTCTGATCCTGTTTAGCTTAATCTGACAATTTCACAGGCCAACAGGGCGTGGCAGCAAAACGTGGAAGCCTGTGTCCATGCCTAGTTAGTCTGTAGGTGATCTCTTTAAATGACTTTTAAAGTCAAATAGGTGAAACCTCAAGATCTCTCCTGCTCCATCTGGGGCTGGTCTCTGCTCCCCACACCCCTACAGTCATTTCTTCCTACAGTCAGAGGCTTGCTTAGCAGCTCACCACTCCCCTCCCCATCAGTCCATCACCCTGGCAGCCAGGGAAACTCCTTCTATGGTATTCTCTGGACCTGAGTGTCCCTCCCTGGCTCTTTCTGCCCCAACCTATTGAGTGGGGTGGCCAGTTCTGCTCTGTTCTGCATGAAGAGGGGGAGCAGGCCGAGGAAGGTGCGTGGCTCAGCATCCCACCTCATGCTGTTCTCCAGGGCAGAAGAGTGGACGAATGAGGGACCCTGGCTGAAAAGAGGGAGGGAGGAAGGCTGAACATTACTGTTCAGACAGAGTTGGAGGTGCGAATTTATGCCTGCACATCCCAGTGAAATTCTTGTGTTCTCGCTCGGGTCTCAGATCCAGTGGGCTCCATTGTAATTCCAGCACTGCCCAAAAGGAGCAGATACAACCTCACCCTGTCCCAAAGGCATCTGCGTGTCTGAATTTCCCTCTGCCTCCCAAGCTTCCCTGTATCTATTAGAAGACTTTAGAGTCAAGGGCAGAAATTGTACCCGGGTAGACCTGCACAGTGCCAAGCACACTGTCAGAGCTAAATAAATTGTGTATGTAAATAACACACAAGTGTCCATCTTATTACACTGAGATACTAGACTATACTGCTGGTTGACTTTGAGCAAGTCAGTTTCATGTTTCTGTGCCGCAGTTTCCCCATCTATAAAATGGGCATAATAATACTGACCATCTTTGTAAAGAGCTTTGAGCTCTACAGATGAAAAGCACTAAGAGCTAGAATAATAATTCTAGAAAAAGCGCACACACACACACACACACACGCACCCCAGGTTTGCAGCTGTGCTCACCCAGCAGGGTTCATGCTCAGACTTTCACAGAGCTCAGCACCCAACATGCTGAGGAAAAACCTCAACTTTAGCAATTGGCTTATATACAACAAGACCATAGCAGCAACATTGCAATATCAGTAATACAAGGTAACAACGTTCCCACCAGCCATTGCTTCCTAACAGCCACTTTCAATTTCTGTCCATGCCAGTAATTCCTCACTACGGAGAGCTTTTGATTTCCCATTGCTAGAATCCTCACCCAGTCCAGAGAGCCTAGGACTAAGGAAATGTCATGCCCCTGACTGAATCCACCTACCAAACTTCAGCCAGCAAATATTCCAGAGGAGAGAAAAGGGCCAAAATTAAAGTGACAGAAAATGCATTGCATTAAAAATTAAAACAAAAAAAAAGGTGGAATAAAAAAAAACTACGTTACCCAGAATGCCTGAAGCTGTTGAAAGGAAATGCTGTTTTGCAACGAGGTCTAGCTCCAACAGCTGCAGTTTGAGCGAGGAATACAGGGGGAGGGCTAGGAGTGAGGGAGGTATGAGCGGCAGAGAGAGAGACCTGCTAATAATACTGCAATTGGAGTGGGGTGGAGGGAGAGAAGCTGTCATGCACAGAGCTCCCTGCCTGGAAAGCCTGCAAGAACAGCTGGGCTGCATGAGAGTGCCACGGGCATGGAAATGCTGGGAATGAGTTACTTGCAAAGTTTGACCTGGTTGCCTTTCTGATGCTGCAGCAGAAACTGAAGCACGGTTTTGTTCCCCCACCGTCTAAGGGACTGATCCACGGGAGAGGCTGAAATACAATGCAGACACTGCCCCCTGATTGATTTCTTGCAAAAAGAGGAAGCTTGCAACAGCGAGGAGGGCCGCTCCTGCTTTGCTCACCTTCCTAGACATAAAGCAAAAAACCCACCCTACCTACACACACACACACACACACACACACACACACACACACACACACACACACACACACACACACACACACACACTCTGCTGGAAAAGCCTAGCAAACGGATGCACGAAGCTGCTGCTGTCCTGACACCAAGAAGCCCCCAGCAGCTGCAGCTCCGAAGCGATCTGAGACCGTGAATGACATTTGTCCAAAGAGAGGGGGGGAGTGGGGAGGCGCATTTGTGAAAATGCAAAGTTCCCCCAAGGTACAGGATGCTGTGAAGCTCTGAAGACAGAAGGATCCGGAAGCTCAGCCTGGGGGAACGGCTGTGTCTCTCTCTGTTCACACACATGCAAAGGACACTCGCCCCATGCCTGCAGCGGAGTCCCTGGGGGGTGACGGCGAGGCTGGTGCCCGGAGACGAGCCAGGCTGCTGAGCCAGTGCTGCCGAGACATCTGAGGACACAGGCGGCGTGACATGCGATCCACTGCAGCATCAAACTAAGAGCCCAGCGCTGGAAAAGGAGGAGGAGGGGTGGGGAGAAGCTGCGAAGCCACCGCCGGGCTCGTATCCTGCCGGCTTCGCATCCTTCCCCAGCCCAGGTGGCGGGTGAGTGGAGATGTCACGGGAGGCGATTGTTTGCTGCAGGCTGGGTCAGCGTGGCGGATCGTGACCTAGGGGGAGAGCAGCTCTGCCCAAAGCAGCCAGGAAGCAGCAGCAGCCACCAGTAACAGCAGAGAAACTTTGACAAAACTTCTGCAGATCCCACAGCCAGATGCGGAGCGGCGAGGTAGCCCCACTCCCCACAGATCGCGAAAAGCCCAGCGGGGGAGGCGACAGGGAGGCTGCTGTGCTTCCACCAGTTATGTTTTTGGATTTGGAACCCATAGTGATTGAGGGAAGAAGGGAGGGCGAAGTGGTGCAATAGAAAAGCTAAAATATCTCCTTGGGAACCGCTCATTTTATTCATTTCTCCTCCTATTTTATTTCTACATGCAAAGCCGAGGGGAATGTGATGCGTGACAAAGACCTGTGATTTATTATTTAAGCTATTACATTAAAAAAAAAAACTAGCAACACCCATATCTCTGGCACCTACAGAAGCCTCCAAATCAGATGTGGCTGATTTAACATTTTCCACCGTTATTTTTTTTTAATTACAGTACTGTTTTTCTTTCAAAAGGGAAGTTATGAACAACTGCAAGTCCGGAAGTGAAAATCTACAGGGGTTGTGACAAGAAGTATTTTTTATTATTTATATAGATGTGTCTATCCGCATTCTGCGTTTTCATCCAAAGAATAGAAGGGAAATGCCAGCTTTGCTGATGTTTCATAGTGAACAGATGGCATTCAAGAAGAGGAAGGACTAAATATCTCATCTTTAAAAAAAGGAGATGATTATTGAACTCAAGACTTTTTTTAATCCAAAGAATATATGAATGAAAGATTTCATCTGTCATTATCTGGAGAATAAGAAAAGGCCCCTTTGCTTCTAAAGAGTGCAGCTAAATCCATAAAAGCAGCAGTGATAATATTGAATTTCAAATAGAGACTTTATATGATGAATTTTCTATCCTATGGATATCATTTTTGAGATTACAAACCAGGAAGATCTATATTTGATCTAACGCCATATCATTTCAATGCCTAATCTTCCCCAGGATTGCTGGAGTGTCCTAGGAATTGCACTGGTGTTGTATGCCATGGGCTGTATTCAGAGTATTAGCTGCAAATCCAAAGTTTTCCGGGAAAGTATTTCAGTGATTGAAGTGAAAGCCTCCATCGATCCTGTTCCCACCAGCATTGACGAGTCATCCAGCGTGGTTCTGCGATACCGGACCCCTCACTTTCGAGCCTCGGCCCAGGTCTTGGTACCGCCTATCCCCAAGAAAGAGACCTGGATCGTGGGTTGGATTCAAGCATGTAGCCATATGGAGTTTTACAACCACTATGGGGAGCAGGGAATGTAAGTATTTCCAGTGAGAGAGAGAGAGAGAGAGTGTGTGTGTTGCAGTAGGGGAAGCAGGACTTGGCTGGTGAAGTACCATTTAGCCCATTTGATTTAGCTTCTCTAATATTAGAGCTGTACACTTTAAAAAAAAAAAAAAGAGAAGGGCTCGCTCTTTCCCCCTTGAAGGCAATGGGTGTTTTCCCATTGACACCCATGGGAACAAAATCAGGAATGCTTGGTTTGGTAGCCAAACAAATGCAATAGCATTTATACAGAGGGTAGCCCGAGTGTTCCAGCCACACTGTGAATCCTGAAAGCGGAAGTCACCCCTGCCATGAGATTGTGGCTATGGTAGAAAACAAGGGTGTTGCTTTTCATATGATAAGGGAGTTCTTTCCATGCCAGCTCTTCGCCGATGCCTCCTTTTTTAAAAAAGGAAAGAGTGCTTTTTGACAAATCAGAATGCAAACAAGTGCTGACACTTGCAGCGCCCTGCTGCTGTAAACTAGTTGGGTTGCTATTCCTGCAATGTGCTATCAGCAGGGCTGAGTGCTTGACATTACACCAGCCGTGAATGTAAGGCAGCATTAGGGGCCTGAATTCTGTTTGCTTTGCTCATTGCAACAGGCTGCCTGCATGGGTGAGGCAAGCATGATTTGGCTGCAAGAGTGATGGATTAACCCTCTGCATCACCCTGGGGCTGCGGTTAAAAATGTACATCCCCATCCACACCATCTAAGAACAGGAAGTGAAAAGAACAAGGGAAAAAACACCACACTTCACCTCCAAATTGTGAAGTAAGTGGAAATGCAGCTCCACCTATGTATATATATATATAAATAAATATTACACTCACCCACCCACACAGAATAGCAAGTGTGTGGCTCATGGGTAAAACTAGTAGAAGACTCATGGTACAGCGGAAGTGGTTTGCCCAGCCAGCAGTACAAGAGCCTGACCTTGGAACATAGCGTAGGCTAGGAGAGGCAGGTGACTGGACACAATGATGCTGCCCCGTCTCCAGCGGAAGATGGGATGAAAAGATCAGGCTTAAGCAACCTTCCTGCTTGCTAATTCAGCGAGCACCGCGTGAGGGAAATGCTTGCCTAGCTGGGGGAAAGACAGGCCAGCTACAAAATGAAAGGTGGGGAGGAGGGAAGAGAAGAGGGACAGAGGATAGAACCAGAGAGCAGATGAACCTAACACGTTGTCTTCCCAAAAGGTCCAACTTCCTCCCTGCTGTACTCCGCCTTCCAGTGCCTCTGCCCTCCAGGAGCACTAGAGGACCGAGACAGGGCAAGCTTATCTATAGTATTTGCCCAGCCTAATGACACGGGTTTGACATTTCAGGCGTGAAGTGAATGTGTGTCTGACAGGCCCAGCGCCCCAGGGGAGCAGATTGCCAAGTTCCCGATTTCTGTCCCCATTTCCTTTCTCAGCTCATTGCTCAAGCAGAAAGCATCCCCTCGCCAACACACTGGCAACAGCCAAATATTGATACAGTTAGGTTGGATGGGGAAGGGGGTAAGATTTTACCGATTCTAAAGCACACACAGTGGGCTGAGTCCTGGAAAGTTGGGCTCACTGTCTGCTCTTTAAAATGGGGTTCTGCAAGGTAGGGCTCAGTAACCAAGAAATTAGGGCTGGTGGTTTCAAAGGTTTTCAAAGCTGAAACAAATTGGGTGCCTAACTCCCATAGCCTCATTTGACAATCTTAGCCTAGATGATCAGGTGCGAAGTAAAACACACAAAAATCCACTGGTGCATAAATATAGGTGGGTATTCAGTAAAACAAAACTAACAGGGCAGTTAGATTCTATACCCGACTGTCACTCACATGCGGAGAGCTGGAGCAAGTCACTTTGTCTCTGTGCCTCAGTTTCCCCATCTGTACATTGAGGATAATGATATTGACCTTCTTTTCTAAAATGTTGTGATAGCTGTAGAATAAAAGTTCTGTATAAGAGCAAAATATTATCAGAGCAGCTGGAATTAAGCTCAGCACATATACAGAGGAACAATGAACTATAATTCAGTAAACAGTGCAAATTTAGGGATGAAAATATCATTGTATGTGTGCAAAGAGGTGCTTTCCTCTGGGGTCAGCCATATTTAGCTGGCTTTGTACTTTACGAAAACATGATTAAAAGTTTGTTGGCCTCTCCATGCCATTTCCCAGACCTGACACATGATAAACCTATAAAAAGGGCATTTGGGGAGAAAGATCTCTTAATGCCATTGCACAAAGAGGGATAGCTCAGTGGTTTGACCATTAACCTGCTAAACCTAGGGTTTTGAGTTCAATCCTTGAGGGGGCTATTTAGGATCTGGGGCAAAAATCTGTCTGGAGATTGGTCCCAGTCTGGGATTGGACTAGATGACCTCCTGAAGTCACTGCCAACCCCAATATTCTACAATTCTAAGAGCTTTTTACCAGTGGAAATCTGGTTGAAAGAATGGGCCAGATCATGAGCTGATGTACATCAGCAGAGTTCCATTGCTGGAGTTTTACAGCAGTGGAGAATTTGGCCCAAAGAAGTAGGAACACTCCCTCTTAAATAGGGACAACTGGATTTTTAAAAAAAAAAAATCACGGTTGCAACGGACCATTAAAACAGGCTCTAATAACTCTGAATACAAAAATTAATGTCCATGACCTAAATGAAGTCTGATGGCACAGGAAGGATTCAGGTTGAGAATGGGAGCCTCATCTTCGCACCAGGCTTTGAAGCATTTTTGCTTTTACATTCTGAAGTTGTTGCTCAGTCACCACACACTGCCCATTGCCCTAAAGAAGGCAGGCATGGCAGGGGAACACAGACTGAGCTGTGCGTACCCCTCAGTACTAGATGGAGGAGAGATACAGAGATAATCTGTGAAACACATGGTTGTTTAAAAGGGTGTCTGTAGCTCAGGGATTAGGTGCCAAATTTTTAGGTTTTACACACACACACACACACACACACATGCTTTTGAAAATCCTAATGCTAAGAGAAATGTCATTGCTTAAAAACTCACTGAACGCTTCCTTGGCCATGAAGATTCCCCCTACAGTGTCATGAGCCGAAAGTAAACAGCAGAACAATAGAGCACAAAGACTGCAAAGTGAAACTGGCTGCTGGTCCTATTCTGCTGTCCTTCTGCAAACAACTTGCACTGGTTATTAGGTTGCATTGAGAGCCCGGTTCTGATACCGCTGCTTACCCGAAGTAGCACTTCCATGGAAGTAAATGGAACTATTTGTCTGGAGCAAGGTGCTACTCAAGTGGAGTGATCAGAATCAGACAGTGAAAGCTTTGCTTAAGCAGGGAGGGGAAGGTCAGATCCTACTTAAACTGTAAGCTCTTTGAGGCAGGGACCATGTCTTTGTTATGTGTTTGTACTGTGCCTAGCACAGTGTAGTCCATGACTGGGGCTCCTATGTGGTATCATAATACAAATTATATAAAAATTACGTGAAATTAGGCAGGTTAATTTCACTGTCTCCATGGAGTAAAGTATAAGTACCAGCACAGATGGTGATAAGCAAAACACAGACTGATAAATAAATCAGACTTTTTGAGTCATCTTGTGAAGGCTTTTAAAAATAAAATTATATATAGATTATTATCTCTACAATGTCCCTTAAAGTTTTAAAAGAGAGATGCCTTAAAGATTACATCTTCCAGGGCCTACAACAGAAATAGAATTAAACTGATCTCTGCTATAAAAACAAACCTATATGAAGAATAAACTTCCAAGACCCCAGGAGGAGAAATGTGACTGGAGACTAATCCACTAAAAGAATGGTGACATTTCTGGTGTGCAGCAAACCAACTCATCAGAGTTCCCCCAAAGTATAAAAGTGGTAACAGCTCTGCTACTCTCATGCAGAAAAGTCTGTCTTCATTCTACTTTCTCACTCACTTCTTGTTTTTTACCTACTGAATGGCTTTGCAGTGCTGAAGTAGGTGAGGTAGAGGGTAAAAGCCAGTTTATAAAGGGAGTGGTATTGAACGTGAGGATCAGGGGTATAAATCCATAGAAATCCAGTTCGGGATTATTCCCGCTTGTTGCTAATGGACAGCGCTGCCTCGGTCTGTTTCTGCCACAAGCACAGACGTTGTTAGCTGGTGATGTTGGTCACAATGAATCACGTGGAAGGACGGGTGGAAAGCCCAGGATGGCGCTGCATTGCCCCCCCGAAAGGGCTTCCTCTTGGGCATCTGTGCAGAGCAAAGTCTAGATCTGATGCAAGTGCCCCCCCTTTTATTATAAGAATATGCAAGGCCATAATATCCTGTGACTACTTAAGGTCTGTCTTCAAGCATTGAGGTCCGAGGATGAGCTAGAACCTGGAGTGTTTACTGATGGCACATTATGCCTGTCTGAAAAGGTTAACAATGCACCTGTGTCATCCTGCTTGCTGCGGAAAGCTGGAGGTCACTTTGCTGTGTCTGCACACAATGCTGCACTTTTGGCCTCATGTTATGCTGCAGGGGAACATCCAGAGGGATTGTATAAGCCGGGTCCCCTCTTTAGGGAATAGAAAGAAACATGCCTGAAAAGGAAATCGGGAGGGCTGGAAAATATGGCTTGACAGGCTTCAGCCCGGGCACCATTGCTCCATGGAGATGTAGCTGAAAGAGTATTCATGTATTAGTAAAGGCCCTATGGTAAGTTAAAGCAGGCCTTTCAGCTACCTAGTTTATGGTGATTCTGGACGATCGGGCAGCAGAGTAAAACACAAACTTGCCAACATTACAAGCCAGAATCATTGATTTTGGAGCAGCTCCACCTGAAATCAGATAGCCTTGGGAGTTCACACAGCTTCCCTGGTGTTGAAGAATTTACAGTGCAAGTTCCTGGGCTTTCCATGGCACAATTTTAATCCCAGAGAGATCCGTTTGTAGCAATGGGGCATTCTGCAGCACCTCCTTCTGAGCATGTTAAAATAGCTGGTTGGGGTGAATTATTTGACTTTATATGGACAAGCCACACAATCAAAGGTCATGACCCCTTCTGGCAAGAGATCTTTGATAATAACAGCAGGCAAGGGGCAGGAACTCCAGGTTTTGTGGTTCATGAACTATGCTCCAGTAACAGAATGATGACGAGGCCTACTTCTTCCTCTCGCCAACATATGCGAGTAAATTTGAGGCTCATTGAAATCCTCAGGATTAGTCACACTTGCTAGAATTAGGCATAGAGCCATTGGGTGTTGTGTAAATTTCCTCCCCAAACCTTTCACCTGCTCTGCAGCATCCACTGCTAATCCCCCACCCCCAGCCCGAATCAGGCTATAAAGTTAAACCAATGAACTTCAGCCATATAGAACCCCTTGCCATTTGAGTCCTTAGCCTTCTCCCTAAACTCTGCAGATGCATCTCTTGAGCGGCAACATTCCCCACCGGTCTAATCCAGGGCCCAGCACAGATCTGCCTAGGCCTCTCAGTCCTGACTTGCAACAGCCTTTGCAGAGCTGCTCCTGACCAGAGGGTCTTACATAGTGGTTTTGAGATGCAGACAAAAGATCCATCAGCCACTAAGGCGGAACCAAGTAATTCGTTTTCACAGTTACCATGGCTACACTGACGCTTTACAGCGCTGCAACTTTCGCGCTCAGGGATATGAAAAAACCACCCCCCTGAGCGCTGCAAGATACAGCGCTGTAAAGCCTCAGTGTAAACAGCGCCGGGAGCGCGGCTCCCAGCGCTGCAAGCTACACCCGTAGAGGATGTAGAGTACGTGCAGCGCTGGGAGAGCTCTCTCCCAGCGCTGGCACTGCGACCACACTCACACTTCAAAGCGCTGCCACGGCAGCACTTCAAAGTTTCAAGTGTAGCCATACCCTCAGTGGCATCCTCAGCCAGACAGTTTGTCCACCAGCCTGTGGCAAGGGTAGGACAAAACAGCTCAGGATTCAGTTACAAACCTCAAGCAGTGGGCTGAGACCCGAACGAGATGTCCCAGTGTGGTGCACCCACGTTTTTACCACGCCCGCGTCTCAGCAGTGGGCACGTTGATAATGCATAGGAACATCTAGCAAACTGACATGCCTCTTCCCCGGGCCTCAATCAAGCTGAGCATCAGCAACAATTTGAACGGAAAGTAATCCTAAACTACCTGCTGAAAGGGAGAGAAAGGATTTCCCTATGGTATTTCAGAGATCACACTTGATGAGACACTGCTGCAAGGGCTAAACCTGTTGCTATAGTATGTGACCTCCTATTCATCCTCCCTCGTGCGGAAGAGGTTCACTGAAAAATCCCTGGAGCTTCTCTTTCTCATCCCTTGTTGAGGGGCATAGGGGAGGAATGACTCCTAGCTGTTTAAGAGACACTCATATAATCAGTCTCCCCTGTGCCATAAGGGTTATGGCTAGAATCCACTCTGAGGGTTTCTTTTTACAGTTTGAGGTCAGAAGTGGCTCTCAGGCAAAGGACTCCCTCTGTCTGTTGGCAATATACTTGGAAGAACAAGAACTGTCGCAGACAGTATGTTAGCCAATAGGTTTGTAGCATATGACAAACCGAATCAGGCTATATACCCCTACAGGTTCTGATGACATCACATGGCACTGAACTTACCAGGCTGGGGGCAGGATGCCAGGTTTCTGTGGCCAGGATGTTCTGAGGCCAGGACATTCAGAAGTGACTAATGATTTTTAGGGGCCCAACTTGAGACACCTTAAGGGGGCCTGATTTCCAGGAAGTGCAAATCAGGCTCCTTGAAGGTGGGCACCCAAATTTGCTAGTCACTTCTGAAGATTATGACCCCAGATCTTAGCGCCCTATGCAGTTTCCTAAAATAATGCTTTGCACTTCATATTTTCCTTTTATGTTGTGTCTTCTATATTGCAACATCCCTGAGCACTGTACAGACAAGAGCACTAGACATGCAGCCACCCAGTATACAGCATAACCACAAGTGCAAGGCTTTTAACCAAGGAGATCACGACAAACCTTGGATCGTATAAAATATCTCACAGGCTGGTTAGAGCCAAATGCTGCTAACTTGTGAAAGAGAAATCTCACAGGGCTTTCCAAACATTAAACTAATTAGCCCTCAGAACAGCTTTTTGAGGTAGCTTGTATTGTTCCCACATTACAGATTAGGAAACTGAGGCAAAGAGAGGGTCAGTGGCTAGCCCAAAACCACACAGTGAGTCAATATCAAAGCTTGGATTAGACTAGACTCTCCTGCTCCCAGTCCTGTGCTCAAAGCATGTTTCTCTGATTTACTCTTAAGGGCTGTTTTAAGGTTGGGACATAAGACTTGTACTGAAGTGCAAGAAAATCCCCCCTAAACACAGTAATTCTAGCGCCAGTAGGAATTCAGTGTGCACATGAGAACCAGAGTTGCCAGCCCAATTTGCTAAAGCAGGTCTCCAGAATGCAGCTTGGCCTTTGGGTTCACATCAGCATTTGTGGTCACTGGAGTCCAGGGTGTTTACTTTGCAAAAAATCAGGCTCTCAGCTGTGCTCAGCCACCTCTGGCATCATGTTCCTCTGACCCACTAATCAGCTTCTCATAATGGGCTTGAAAAATCCAACTGGAAGGGTCAGAACTCCAGCATTTGACATTAAACGTGCAGGTCGGGCAGGAACATTTTTGTTCATCTCCTCAATAGAAAGCACTCGCCTTTCCCTTGGAGTCCTGTGATTACGTTTAAACTTGCAATCAGAAAGACCGACTGCAGCTGCTCTCCCCACCCCCTCCTGATTTAGAGGGCATTGAACCACTTAGCCTTTGCTTTTGTGGTTACTGTGATGGCCTCCAAACCCTTGGGTCTGGGGTGTGGCACTTTTGTCTACGGTGACAGCAGGTGATAAGGAGTCAGAACTTCTAGGTGCTTTCCCCAGCTCTGCCACTAACATTTATCATTTGTATTTTGGTAGGTAGTGCCTGAGGCGCCAACCAAAATTGTGCTAGGGACCACACAGGCAGGAGGCTCTCTGCTCTGAAGACCTTACAGGCTAAATAGACAAAAGGTGGGAGGGGAAGTGACTTGTCCAAGCTCAGCCATGAGGTCAGCTGTGGAGTGGGGGAAACAGAACCCGGGTCTCCTGAGTCCCACTCTAGGGGCACTAGCCACTGGACTGCACTCTCTCACTGCTTTAACTTGCTGTTATGTTGGGTCAGGCATTTAGGGCCAGATTCTCAGAAGCATCGAGCACTCCCAGACCCCACTAATATGAGTGGTCTCTCCAAGGTGCTGAGCAACTTGGGGGGGAGGGGGAAAAAATCAGACCATTTACCTCTCTGTGCTTCAACGTCTGTAAAATGGATAAAACACACGGTAGGTGGGAAGGGGGCTGCGGGGCTTATTAGCATTTGGAAAATGCAGTGAGCGCCTTGGATTTAGAAATGCAAAGTATTATACGCAGATCCTCTCTACGTTTGTCAATCCACGGACCACAAAACCCAGCATGCAGGCAAACTTCCAGCCAACGGTGTAATATTTTAAATGCCAGCGTTGCTTCTTTTGCAATAAGTTTTGAGATGTTTTAGCAGACTTGGCATATGAGGATATGGGGTGATAGGGGATGGCTGAATTTCTGCCAACTCTTTGGGAGTGATGGGGGGAGGGGGCAAAAGGGAGAGGAGGCAGAGCTTCCCTTGAGTGACATTTCCCCAGTGGAAAGCCCCTCCTACTCCTAAGTTTGATCAGGACAGCAGAGCTGAGTCAGACTGCTCTGATGGGGGGGGGCGGGGGGAAGAGAAGGAAGGGGAGGGGAGCCTTTTGTATGCAGAAGACACACTTCACCTTTTCATTTGCCAGTGGGGCCATTTACCTCCCTGCACTCTCCAGCTGCCTAATTAAGAACAATCTTCCCAGCTGTAACATTTCTCCCCACCTCCCCTTGCAGAAAAGGCTGCTCTTTTGTAGCAGCCCGAGGGTCACTGGAACAACTTGCCTCATCATTAGTGGTTTGGTTGGGTTTTTAGCTGCACAGTCAAGTCTTGTGCTGTAAGAAAGTTGTCTTAAAGTGGAGGGACTGGGGAAGGGGTAGCGGGAGAGGCTGGGCCATATTTAATGTAATTTGTATTAAAGTAGTGTCCAGAGCCCCCGGTCAGTATCAGAACCCCATTGTTCTGGATCCTGTCAAAGGCAATCCTTGCCCATGACTAGGGCCCTACCAAATTCCCGGCCGTGAAATCTGGTCTGTTGTGTACTTTTACCCCATAGTCTACAGATTTCACGTGCAAAACCAGCATTTCTCAAATAGGAGGTCCTGACCCAAAAGGGGGTTGCAAGGTTATTGTAGGGGGGTCGTGGTATTGGCACCTTTACGTCTTTGCTGCCTTCAGAGCTGGGTGGCCGGAGAGGAGTTGCTGTTGGCCAGGTGCCCAGCTCTTAAGGAAGCACCCCGCCACCAGCTGCGCAGAAGTAAGGGTGGCAGTACCAAGACCTCCCTACAATAACCTTGCAACCCCACCCCCCACAACACCCTTTTGGGTCAGGACCCCTACAATTACAACACTGTGAAATTTCAGATTTAAATATATGAAATCATGAAATTTATGATTTTTTAAATCCTATGACTGTGAAATTGAGCAAAATGGACCGTGAATTTGGAGGGCCCTACCCATGACTGGTATAGAGCAGGGGCAGACAGAGAGGACAGTGGCTTGTCCAGAATGTTGAACAATCATGTGTGGTTAGAGACTGAATGAAGATGGGAAGGTCCCTGCTAAACACAAGTATTTATTTCAGGACTTAGCGAGTGGCAGGGCCTTCTGAAAGCCATGAGACTGCCAACCTCCTCTCCCCACCACTCAAGGCTGCTCCTCCTGTCCCATAGGATTGGGAGTCTGACTGCCAGCTTGGCAGCAGCCCTGCCTAGTTAGGAGACTTGGGTTTGACAACTCCTCTTACTTAAAACCAGCAGGGGCCAGGAAACTGGAGGCAACTTATTTGTCCAAGAGGCAAGGGAATCAGTAAGAGGCTGAGTAAGGAGCAGCACAAGACTGGTTGCAATAAAGGGTTTTTAAGGGACAGGAGAAAAAAAGAGAACTGGGGTGGGTCTCATGGCTCTGATAGAGATATACAGGGCCCTCTGCAAAAGTTTAGAAACACCAGTATATTTCAGAGCACTCCCAGTAGTTAAGTTGCAACCACACTGGTACCAAGCCTAGAGAGACTGAATTTCCAATTCTGTTTGATATCAGTGCAGTGGTGCCCCCCAGCTCTAGGACTGGGCCTAGACATTTGCAACCAGAGGGGATGAGCTCTCATCACAGAGTAATACTGGGAGCACAAATACCCATAGAGGAGGATACAGGGGAGCTGCACTCAGAGCCACCCCCGCTCTCAGGCCGTACAATGAAAACCCAGCCCAGCGAGTTCCTGCGCTAACCAGTTTTCCGTGATTCCTTCTTGGTTGTGGCAGGTCGAGTTGGGAGCTCCCAGATCTGCAAGATGGCAAGATCCAGGCTATAAGCGACTCGGACGGCGTGAACTACCCCTGGTACGGCAACACCACAGAAACCTGCATGATCGTGGGGCCCACCAGGAAGGAATCCAAGTTCAGCATCAGTATGAATGATAACTTCTACCCAAGTGTCACATGGGCGGTGCCTGTGAGCGAGAGCAACGTGGCAAAACTCACGAGCATCCACCGGGATCAAAGCTTCACCACCTGGTTGGTTGCCACCAACACGGCCACCAGCGAGATGGTGACCCTGCAGACTATCAAGTGGCGTATGAGGCTGGGCATAGATGTGAATCCCAGCAGACCCTTGGGGCAGCGTGCCACGCTGCGGCAACCCTTTGCTCAAGAGCAGCCCCAGGTCCTTAGCAAGAATGAGCCAATACCACCCAGTGCCCTTGTGAAACCCAATGCCAATGATGCTCAGGTACTCATGTGGAGGCCAAAGGAGGGGCCACCACTAGTGGTGATCCCTTCAAAATATCGGTAACAGCAACCTGGCATCCCAGCACCAGAAGGGAAGAAAATAACCCTGCACTTAGATACTTTTAGAATCTAAGCAAAATTGAGATGCACTTTTTATTCATTCAACAGAAATGCAACCATTCTACCTTCTCCCATTGGGACGGATCTCACTGTGCTGAAGCTAAAGAGGAGACCTTGACCAGGGTCTGTCTCATCACCTGATTCCTAAGGGAGGAATCAGCGAACTAAACTTTATTTCTAGCCCTGTAACTTTCTTTTCTTCCTGACTCTAGTTATTGTTTGAACTTCAGTCTCATTAGCTCACCCAGATTGTCCAGAACAAAATAAGATTTTTATTGGGGATTTTATTATGTTTGGTGGGAGGAAAGGAATTCTTTTTTCCTCCCCAGAATGAAACTCAAGTTCCTGGAGCTAAACGCTGACTATTTATTTATTATTATGGGTTTTTTTTAAATGATAAAAGGTTCTGAGTTGCAAACCTAAGTCATGCGGCCTTATGTAGACTTTGCTTTGCATTGCCAAACTTTTGCCTTAAAGCTGTGTTTGAAAGAAAATGTAATCTCACCAAGCAGAATCTCTTTTCTACAGGATTTTAGGGAGGGTGAGGGGAAGCATTCTGGAGCAAGGGATAGATTGTCAGTGTATCAAGGGATGAGGAGGAAGGAATGATAATGGAAGAAACCAGATTAAAAAGAAAACCTTCCTGGGTTTTAAACATGGAACAAGAAAGCATGGAAATAAACCCAGCTCAAACCCAGTTGTTTTGCTGTCTGAGCAGAAATGGGACTAGTATTGCAACGCAAGTAACAAGTTTGTTAGAGAAACGTCTGTGGACAAGAGCTGCCAGGCCCCTCACTGCTCGATAGAAGGGGTCATCAGAGCCTTGCATTGCTAAAGCCTTCTGAGCTGAGCCTCTTTTGGCATGAGAATACGGGACAATCCAGACAGTGGTGGGAATGACTGGAGATGTGGTACTCAAAAAGAAACACAAATCAGGGGAGTTAGTCATCTCCTCAGAGCAAGCAAGATGGAACTTTCTCCTTCCAAACAAGCCCACTATTATTTCCCCCTAGGGTATCGTGACTGGTGGGTCACACACAAGCTGTAATATATTTGGGGTCAAATTCTGCCATCGGTTACTCCCATGAAACCCCAATGAATTCCTAACAGGTGGAGTGAGAGCAGCAAGATACAGCGGGACCCATCTAAAATCACTGGGGCTGCATGGGTGTAAACGAGGGAAGCTGTTGTCCACTAGAATCTCTGACTCAGGAAGAATTATACCTGTGAAAATAATATGCACCCTTCCTATTAACATGAAAACAAAAAAAGTCTGCTCACCTGGGCTGATGGAGAAGCAGCCTCATGGCCCCACTGGATTCAGATGGCTTTCAGTGATAAGGGTTGTAGGTGATGACATAGCTGCAGAGATATGGTGGAAGCATACATGTGTAAGCAAGCAACCCCTAAGAAGATGAAAATAATGCAAAATCTGCATCCTGCGGGGAGGATGCTCTGGGAAGTCATGTCTGTTTGGAACATAAGTCAGGGCCCTAAGAAATCATTTGGTGGATCTCCTGGGTGGCCTCAGAGACAGCACCAGTATTTCTCCAAAGACAGGAAGCATAAAAAGGAGGCAGCTTGACTGAGACTTTTGGCTGAGGGGCGTTTAGAAATGGAGGAACTTGTATGGTGGAGGCAGTGTGGGCTGGAGGACAGGGCAGGGGCTGGGAGGAGACCACCTACCTTCTGTTTTCAGCTCTTCTTGTTTGGCCTCAGGCAAGTCTCTTCGCCTCTCCACTGCACCTGTAAAATGAGGATAGTGACACTTCCCCTTACTGAGGAATTGCTTAGGGACTAGGAGTGCTCAGAGGTTCTGCACCTGGCTGGTCCCTGCTCAGCCAGGTCTCACCGGGACTCTCCAAGACTCCCATCTGGATCTGCCATTTCTCACGCTATGCTCCAAGCAGCTCTGTCTCTCCCCTACACTCATCGGCTAGCTGCTAGCATTGCAGCCAGCCTCCAGGCACACTCTTTAAAGAGTTCACCCGCAAGACAGCCTTACGATATACCAGGACCCTCCCTACTTTGTATCCAACCCCTTTATTTTGGCAGCATGCTCAAATACAACCCTCCCGCTCAGGGACCAGAAGCCTCAATGCCTGCTTCCAAGCCCCAGCATCCCACATGACAGCACCAGACTCAGAGTTGATTCCCAACAGCAGCAGTGTTCATGGGCATTCTGGGAGAGACTGCTCCAGATGGGATTGTCCACAGATGCCTGCACTCTTCCCAACAGGCAGATATTTGACTCAGGGAGCCAGTCATTCTATGCAGTTTGCCAACGAACGGCCGAAGAAAGCTTAAACCCAGGCCCTAGATCTAGAGAGGATGATGAATCAAGCTTGTGAGACCTTGTGGTGTGCATGGTGACTGCCTCCATCATTCTTAAGTTCCCCTTTCTTATGTCTAATTAGCTCCCAGCTATAGCTTGACTTGTACAGACCCTTGAGACTTATCCATATCCTCTCCCAGGCAATACCACGCAATAGCGAATCACTGAATACGGCAAAACCTCTTCCTGCTGTGTCCGGACTGGTGATAGTTGGGATGGGCCCAAGTGGTGAAGCTTGCATCCATTTCTCAGCAGCCCCAAAGTTTAATGTGTGCACGTTGGGGAAGGAAGGGGGAGGTGTTCTTCAGGCCTGGCATTATTTTGAGCCTTTTTCTGAAGTGCTGAGTATTTGCAGCTCCTTTTGACTTCAGTACAGGTTGTGGGTTCTCCGCACCTCTAGAACAAAAAAACATAACACACCTTCATAAAGCTAGTTAAGACAGTGGGTTTGAGGAAAGATTTCTTCTCCTGCTCATCCGAAATCACATTCAGGGAATCCTCAGGCCATATTCCATTTAGCGTGGCATTAGGTTTAGTCTCTGGGTACATGAAACAAGCCAGATTCCTACCACCTATCTTGCTGGATTGGATACACCCCTGCAATTTGACATTAACCTCCTTGCTAAGACTTTCCTGCTGCACTGGGTAGACCTGGCTGGGCAGTAAATGTGAGAATGGAGGTTCATGTCAGGGGTCAGTTTTGCATGGGCTTTGCAAGGCCTTTAACTCCCACTCCATCCCAAGAATGCCTCTCCTGTTTCCTTGTTGGAAACATCCCTCCCTCCTCCCTTTGTGTTGTCAGACGCTAGTGTAGAAAAAGGGCACTGCCTTTTAAAGACTTCATGCTTTGTGATTAAATAAGTGATGTTTTTCCAATGCTGCTCCATTACGAAAACTGCTGAGGACAGATTGAGCCAACACAAAAGGGGTGGCGGCTGGAAATGAAAAGTGCTATGCACACCACTATTTATATGGCTGGTTAATAACTCAATAGCCATATATTTAGAATTGCTGTACATAGCACGTAACCTCTCCTTTGGTACTTGAATCTTCAGGGCACCAGTTCATGCACTGTGTGGCTGCGATCAGCAGCAGTAAATACAGCTACCTCTCTACTAGGGTAGCCAAGCAATTGATGGGATTGTACGAGGAACGTGTCCTGAAGGAAGTGCAGAGCTAAAGCTGGGTATTGCACCTCTGGGTACAGATCTAGTGCGCAACATGAGTGTGGGGTAGCTCTGGTGATCCCATCTTAGTCCTCTCATGATGGGCAGTTCTCTATGGCTCCAAGCCAGTGCATGAGCTGAAATGTGCCAGTCTCTGCTCAGGAGTCTGGGTCAGTCTCTGATGCAGGTCAGGAGACAGTGGATGGGCAGAGCTGTGGAGGGACCAGGATGGAAACAGCAAGGGGGCCCTCATGTTAACTTCCATCTCCTGCACACTGAAAGGAGGCAGGACTTCATGGCTTCTTGTTCACTAGCAAACCACGTGAGCGATGGCACATGGATTCCATTCCCGGCTTTCATTATGTTTATATGAACCAGCTAGCAATGCAAGAAGCAGCAGAGAGCCTGCAATGGGCTCAGAGAAAGGCAGTTGGATTAGGATGGTGCTTTGGCAGGGGGAGAGAAGGGTTACCTTAGACTCCGTAGCAGAGGTTCGTCTCTAGCATTCTGCCCACATTCATGCTGCAGCAATATGAACCGTCCTTGGGGTCTTGCAGAGATACTGTGAAAACAATGAAGATGTACCAAGTCTGGACACTTAACAGAAATGCAAAAACAAAACCCTGCTTTTATAATGGAGAGAAATAAAGTGGAATTTTCAAACAAGTCTGCCGGAGTGGTTGGGGGCGGGGTTTGGTTTTTTGTTTTTGAAGGTAAAGATTACGTGGTGTTTGCATTCATGCTCAGATCTCTACATTAAACAAACACTCTGCTTGCAGCATATGTGCTGTTTGTGTGTGCATTTCCACAATCCGTGGAGGTACTGCTTAAAAATACAGAGGAGCTTTCCACCCTCCCCTAACCACCATCTGGGCTGATATGTGCCCTGTGATAAAACTGCCAGGCTAACCTAGCCTGGAGCACCCATCAGGGTAGACACCAGTTGAGCTTCTGTACAATTTGGTTACCTGATGTGGTTTTCATTGCCAAGCACTCAGGACCATTCTATAGAGGCAGGTGAGCAACTGCCCTAGGTACCAACTTGCAGGGGTTACCATGCAGATGTGCTGATTGGCTGGATTTGGTTTTGGTTTTGGTTTTTTTGGCATGGCGCTTCGATGCAGGAGGGCGGTGGCTGAAAAATGCCTAGGGCCACTCCTGCAAGCAGAGCTTTGTAGACCTTTGCGGGACTTCAGGATATAATTTTAGAACCACTGGTCTATAGGAATAACTTCAACCTACTCCCCTTCCATCTGTGTCCATAACTCCCCCCTCCCCCACCCCCAACTCTTGCCATTGTTAGGATTCACATCACTTTTCAAGAAGAAAGGCAGCACCTAATCCAACAGGAAAGTGTCCAAGGAGAAGGTAGGGCCCTGGGCTTTAGGCCAACAGCTCTAAGCTAATAGATTAATCAATAGGACCTCTCGTGGCATTGCCTAGGTCTCAACTGCAACTTCCTCTTGACATTCAGCTAGCCGCACTGTGGGTTCCCCACCCCCCTCAGGAAATACGTCTTTGCATCTAGTTTTGGATCATCACTTCCCCTTTTATAGAACCCACTGCTGTCTGATCACTCACTGCTGCCAAAGATGCGAGGCCAGGCAGGGACTTCTCAGCAAGGAGTCTGAGAAAGGCCCAACCTGTTCTATGCAAGAGGTTCCACCCTGCAGTGCTGGCTATTTCCTGGCAGATCAAAGACACCTGTTCTTGTGCACACTGTCTTTCTGTGACTGCAGCAAGGCAGTTCGGTAGCTTGCCCACACATGCCCATAAAAAGGGCACAAAGGAAACTGTTGCTGCTGTGTAGATGTGGGTGCACATGTGCTCCTTACTCTGTCCACCAGTTAGGCCTGATTTCCAAGATACCAATTTTGGTTGCTTGATTTCTGCTCCGCTTGTTTACCAATCATAATCGTAACAGTCCTTGGGTGGTATCAGTTGAGCCTTTCTGTTTAAATTAATTCAGTCTGTTTGTCTTCTCACAGCTTTCCTTAATCAGTGACAGAGAGAGTTCATTGTGACCATTCATGAACCTCTGCCCACTTTTCAGCAGTTGAGCTTATGACTATGGTAAATTTGTAGATTGCATTACCACAGCAACCCCCTTCTGTGCCCAACCCACAGAGGATGAGAGTCTAGTAAGGCCCCCAGCTACCAAGCCGGATGCTTTAGCTCAAACTGGACAGACCCTGTCATTAGGTCTAGAGTTATCTAGTGCTAACCCCTAAATCCCCATGGCATCCTAAAAAATAGGTACCAATGACATAGGGAAGGATAGGAAAGATGTCCGGGAGGCCAAATTTAGACTGCTAGGAAAGAGACTGAAATCCAGGACCTCTATGGTGGCATTCTCAGAAATGCTTCCAGTTCCACACACAGGACCAGGTAGGCAGGCAGAGCTTCAGAGTCTCAATGCATGGATGAGACAATGGTGTAGGGAGGAGGGGTTTAGATTTATTAGGAACTGGGGAAACTTTTGGGATAGGGGGAGCCTATATAGGAAGGATGGGTTCCACCTAAACCAAAGTGGATCCAGACTGCTGGCACGTAACATTAAACAGGTTGCAGAGCAGTTTTTAAACTAAGAGATGGGGAAAGTCCGTTGCTGCAGAGGAGCACATGGATTGGACAGAAACTTCTCTTAGAGGAGAGTCTATTGATAGAGGTTCTCTAAGTTTTAGTCAGGAGGAGAGGATGGAAGAGGATAAAGTATGGGCCAGATTAGATGAGAAACATTCACATAAAGAATCTGATACATCAGAAAAGGGCAGACAAACAGTGACTAGTTTTTAAAGTGCTTGTACACAAATGCTAGAAATCTAAATAATAAGCTGGGTGAACTAGAGTGCCTTGTGTTAAAGGAGGATATTGATATAATAGGCATCACAGAAACCTGGTGGAGTGGGGACAATCAACAGGACACACTCATTCCAGGGTACAAAATATATCGGAAAAACAGACTAGGTCATGCGGGGGAAGACCTATATGTGGAAGAAAATGTAGAATCAAACGAAGTAAAAATGAATCCACATGTTCCATAGAATCCCTATGGATAGTAATTCCACGCTCTAATAAGAATATAGCAGTAGGGATCTATTATTGACCGTCTGACCAGGACAGGGATAGTGACGATGAAATGCTAAGGGAGATTAGAGAGGCTGTCAAAATAAAGAACTCAATAATAGTGGGGGATTTCAATTATCCCCATATTGACTGGGTACATGTTGCCTCAGGATGAAGTTCAGACAAAATGTCTTGATATTTTAAATGACTGCTTCTTGGAGCAGCTGGTACAGGAACCCACAATGGGAGAGACTAGTCTCCATTTAGTCCTGAGTGGAGCGCAGGATCTGGTCCAAGAGGTAACTATAACAGGACCGCTTGGAAATAGTGACCATAACATAACATTTAACATTCCAGGGGTGGGAAGAACACCTCAACAGCCCAACATTGTGGCATTTAATTTCAGAAAGGGGAACTATGCAAAAATGAGGAGGTTAGTTAAACAGAAATTAAAAGGTACAGTGACTAGAGTGAAATCTCTGCAAGCTGCATGGACACTTTTCAAAGACACCATAATAGAGGTCCAACTTAAATGTATACCCCAAATTAAAAAACAGTAAAAGAACTAAAAAAAAAGAGCCACCGTGGCTTAACCACCATGTAAAAGAAGCAGAGAGAGATAAAAAGGTATCTTTTAAAAAGTGGAAGTCAAATCTTAGTGAGGTAAATAGAAAGGAGCATAAACACTGCCAAATTAAGTATAATAAGAAAAGCCAAAAACTCAAAAGGTAATAAAATGTTTAAGTACATCAGAAGCAGGAAGCCTGCTACACGCCCAGTGGGGCCCCTGGACGATCGAGATACAAAAGGAGCACTTAAAGACGATAAAGTCATTGCGGAGAAACGAAATGAATTCTTCGCTTCAGTTTTTACGGTTGAGGATGTTAGGGAGATTCCCAAACCTGAGCTGTCCTTTGTAGGTGACAAATCTGAGGAACTGTCACAGATTGAAGTGTCACTAGAGGTGGTTTTGGAATTGATTGATAAAAACTTAGCAGTAACAAGTCACCGGGACCAGATGGCATTCACCCAAGAGTTCTGAAAGAACTCAAATGTGAAATTGCGGAACTATTAACTATGGTTTGTAAACTGTCCTTTAAATCAGCTTCTGTACCCAATGACTGGAAGATAGCTAATGTAGCGCCAATATTTAAAAGGGCTCTTGAGGTGATCCCAGCAATTACAGACCAGTAAGTCTAATGTCAGTACCAGGCAAATTAGCTGAAACAATAGCAAAGAATAAAATTGTCAGACATATAGAAGAACATAAATTGTTGGGCAAAAGTCAACGTGGTTTCTGTAAAGGCAAATCATGCCTTACTAATCTATGAGAATTCTTTGAAAGGGTCAAACAAAAACATGTGATCAACGGGGATCCAGTGGACATAGTGTACTTAGATTTCCAGAAATCCTTTGACTCAAAGGTTCTTACGTAAATTAAGTTGACATGGGATAAAAGGGAAGATCCTTTCATGGATTGAGAGCTGGTTAAAAGACAGGGAACAAAAGGTAGGAATAAATGGTAAATTTTCAGAATGGACAGGGGTAACTAATGGTGTTCCCCAAGGGTCAGTCCTAGGACCAATCCTATTCAACTTATTCAAAAATGATCTGGAGAAAAGGGTAAACAGTGAGGTGGCAAAATTTGCAGATGATACTAAACTGTTCAAGATAGTTAAGACCAAAGCAGACTGTGAAGAACTTGAAAAAGATCTCACAAAACCAAGTGATTGGGCAACAAAATGGCAAATGAAATTTAATGTGGATAAATGTAAAGTAATGCACATTGGAAAAAATAACCCCAACTATACATACAATATGATGGGGGATAATTTAGCTACAACTAATCAGAAAAAGAGATCTTGGAGTCATCGTGGATAGTTCTCTGAAGATGTCCATTTAGTGTGCAGCAGCAGTCAAAAAAGCCAACAGGATGTTAGGAATCATTAAAAAGGGGATAGAGAATAAGACTGAGAACATCTTACTGCCCTGATATAAATCCATGGTATGCCCCCATCTTGAATACTGCATACAGATGTGGTCTCCTCATCTCAAAAAAGAGGTACTGGCATTAGAAAAGGTTCAGAGAAGGGCAAGTAAAATTATTAGGGGTTTGGAATGGGTCCCATATGAGGAGAGATTAAAGAGGCTAGGACTTTTCAGCTTGGAAAAGAGACTAAGGGGTGATATGATAGAGGTCTATAAAATCATGAGTGGTGCGGAGAAAGTGAATAAGGGAAAGTTATTTACTTGTTCCCATAATCTAAGAACTAGGGGCCACCAAATGAAATTAATGGGCAGTAGGTTTAAAACAAATAAAAGGAGGTTCTTCTTCACATGGCGCACAGTCAACCCATGGAACTCCTTGCCTGAGGAGGTTGTGAAGGCTAGGACTATAACAGGGTTTAAAGAAGAGAACTAGATAAACTCCTGGATGTTAAGTCCATGAATGGTTATTAGCCAGGATGGGTAAGCAATGGTGTCCCTAGCCTCTGTTTGTCAGAGGGTGGAGATGGATGGCAGGAGAGAGATCACTTGATCATTACCTGTTAGGTTCACTCCCTCTGGGACACCTGGCATTGGTCACTGTCAGCAGACAGGATACTGGGCTGGATGGACCTTTGGTCTGACCTAGTATGGCCGTTCTTATGGCAGCAGACACATTTGGCACCAGGACAAATAGACCAGGCCTTCAGTTCTAAACCCTCTATCCTCAAACATCCTGCTTCTGTCCCTGGGCTCCTTTAGCAATCAGCATAGCAAGCACCTTTATACTCTACACTGCAGTCAACCATTTGAGGGCCAAAGCATCTCTCACACTATTACAAGGCCGTGTGCAAGGTATGCATCATGTATTTGTGTACAGGAAGCTACTGGCTGTATGGACATGTACCCGTGACTGAGCATGAGTATCATGACATTGAACAAGCATGTAGGTAAAAGCATAACATGCTGTGGACACATGAGTATGCAGCTGGGGAGGAGATGGGGAATAAAGTATTTTGTAGGCTGTGGCTTAGTCACAGGAATTTGCAGGGATGGAGACTGAACAGAAAAGAAGACAGGTTCCAAGTGGGATTCATTTCCACAGTGGAAACTGTCCAGCCTTCCATGTTGATAAGTGGTTAAATTTAGATGTCCCGGGGTTTTTTTTTTTTTCTGGGCATGGGTAGGGGGGGAAGATACCAGTCTATTCACAGCTGCTTTGGGCTACACACTTAAGGAGGTGAAAGGCTCCAGTCACTTGCTGTATGTATAGAAGAGTCCAGATATTTCCCTAGGAGAACTGGGGAAAAAGAGCAGCAGAGGCAGCTGTAGCATTCTTTGCTGAACCCCTAAATCCCCCTAGCATCTTAAAAAAAAAAAAAAAGGCCCAACCCTCTTTTTTCATTGCCAATGTTGAAAAGTGCAGCAGAAAACTTAAAAAAAATAAATAAATAAATAAAAATCCATCACAGCCCACCAAGATGAGACAGGATCCTCTGGTTACAGAAGTAGACGGGGGTCAGGTGGTAGGGGTGTGAGACCAGAAGCCATGTGAAAAGGGAGGCAAAGCTCTATGCCAGGACTCCCCCATCCCTGGGCTAAATGAAAATGCAAGTCAGAGGAATGAAAAGGAATGATTATTGCAAGGCTGGACGTGTCATTTACAAAGGCTGCAGGGTCACCTTCAGCAATTGATGTCAGGAGTCAACAGGTCCCTTGAGCATTTTAGAGCCCTGGCTGGTGCTGGCGGAATGTGTAGCAGCCTCATTCAACTCATAGGTTCCAGCTCTCACCAAACACTTATTTCCCTGCGAGGTCACCAGTAACAACAATGCTCCTGGCCAGAGCAGCTCTTACTCTTGTTCACGTGGCCAGACATGCTGTCAGAGAAAGTAGAATTGTAGTCAAGTCACTGGTTACAGAAGACGGCATGGGGATTGGCCATGTGGCCACACACCTGCACCATAAACTGAACTAACCATAGGCTAACTGTGCAGCGCCTCCACTCAAAGAAGAGGGACACTTCCCCTCCCCGCAGCCCATGGGGACACGGGGCGTTGAAGCTGGTGAGCCTAGTTTCTGTTCTTCACCACATTGGTTCGTAATTTCATGACCTCTTTTTTTAAGCAGAATAATGCCTCAGATTGTATTACTTTTCAGTTGTTAGCGGAAGTCTCCTATTTATCTCCACGGCGCTGCTCAGAACCAATTTTCAGTAACCTTCCATCTGCTGTCACAGGCTGGGCTTTGTCTTCTGCCGTGGTGACCTCTGACGTGCAGCAGCTGCAGATGTTGCTTTTCCTTTCCAATGTTATGTTTTAAAACAAACGCTTTTCCATAAAGTTCAGAGATGGTTTGCAGAATCCAGAAACATCTTTAATTCGGAGTGCTGTGTGTTCTGTGCACTTAACTAAAAAAAGTGGCATGATAACTGTTCTAATTTTCCCACCCGACTCTCCCATGCTAAAACTTGGTGCGTCACCTTTATAATAGAGCCAGGTTTTTATGGGGAAGTAAAAACTGGAGCCCTTTGGCTTCCTGCAACAATACTAAAAAAACCAAACCAACCAACCTGACCCCCAAACACCTCTCTCGTCAGGTCTTAGATTATGGCACAGTCTGAATTCTGTCAGATCTGAACCTCAAGCAATTTATAGTTTTGGGGTAATTCATGCCCCTCCCCTCAAAAATCAACCCAGGGTATAATTATTTGATTTTGGAGGTTTCAGGCTCATTTACAGCCAAAATACTTGGAAGTCCAAACCTCCCCCCACCTGCAAATAAAACCAGAGAATGAGGTCTGGCTGGATTTGCCTTAGAACAACACTATCATGGTAATCCAGCATCCTCATCTTCTCTCCTCCTCGTGAGGTCACAGTTGTTCCCTCTCCAGCCAGAGTAGCGTAGTCATCTCAAGTCCTTGGTGTGGGAGCTGACAGTTTGCTTTAATTAAAAAGGCGACAGCTCTAGCTCTAGCTGAGACTGACAGAAAAGGCTCTCCCAGGAGAGGGGAGTCACGGGGCAGGATCCCTGTGGCTAGGCTAGAGAGGTCTGCTGGTGCCCTTTCCCTCCTCATTCAGCATGGGAGTCAGTCAGCCAGGAAGGCATCAATAACCCTGCAATACCAAGGGAGACATTTACAGGACAGTCTCCACAAGAGCTTCCCAAAGGTCCCCCATCCTCTCATGCTCCCCCACAAAACATGCTGAACGTACACACGTTCATGGGCTAGAGATTAGCATCCCGCCGGGAGGTTAAACATGCCTCTGACCAAGCTCCACTGCTTCTGCCAATGGTGGGCGGGGTGGGAGGGAAGAGGGGTCCTTTTGCTGCTGAATAAGTTTTGTCTATAAATTCTGAGCTGCTGCTGCCTCTCCCTTCCAGCCCGGCGGTTCCACTTGACCTCTATCCCACCATCAAAACCCTGCCCAGGCCTCATGCAGGACAGTATTTCCTTGTATGCAACACTGGGAGCAATGCACAAGGGCAAGATGCATGAAAGCTAAGGGGAAGTGCTGAATAAAGTGTCACCTTGGCCTCTGGGTCTTAAAAAACAACAACCCAAACCCTTGCATCATCGCAACGTCATTTGAGGGCTACTAGTGTACGAGTACCAGTGAAGGCCTCATGTCCAACTTGCAGCCATAGTACGGGGAGTGGGAGGGAAGGCAGCACTAGCTGCTGAGTTAACCACAGCAGTTCACTTCCCCCCACCCCCGGACAGCGCAACACCAGCTGGAGCAGTGCTGACGCTGGATCCCAATATCACGTGGCTGAGGTTATAAACTTGAGTGAAGGTCAAAGGGTTCATTTCCAAATGACCATTCACCCTGAGCTCTGTAGCCAATTAAAGTGCATTTCCCTCCAGCCATGGCTGCCAGTACTGGAAGCCCAGCAGCCATCTCTGACTTACCATTGAAGGGTGCATACCACTGTGGTCCTTGTTAAGCAGTGGAGCCGGCAACAAGAGGGACTGTCTTTGAGACGTGGCCTATGTTAAATCCATGCAACACTGCTCTGTGGTTCTGGGTCTGCAACTAGAGTTGATGTGCATGTGGTAGGTATAACCAAGGAAGGTAGGTGGTTCACCCCTCCTCCAACCCTTGGTGGCTTTCCTGCCTGTCCCATGCCTAGCATCCCCCCTCTTGCTCAGACTCTGCCAGTAGAGGAATGTAGTTTTAAGTGGCCTTGTTATTTAGCTTTAGCAATTAGCAGAGCTGCCCGATCAAAAGATTCCTCTTTGCTGAAGGGCTTTAGTTTTCATTCAGGAACCATTTGGAGCTCAGGAAAAACAACAGACCCAACCCTGGCACCAAGCATGGATGGATGTGTGTATCATCATCATCTCAGACACCAGCCATGTACTGCCAGCAGAAGGCATGGGGCACTAGCTTCAAACAGGAGGCATTATACAGCCATGGCCTGAATGGTGCAGAGGTTTAATCAGCCTTCTGGGAACCCAAATGCAAATTGACCTTTGCTCATGATTAGAAAGGAGCTGGAGGGGCTGATATTGGAAGTGACCCAGGACTGGAATGGCAGGCGGGATAGAATACCGTCAGTAATGAAGTGTGTTGGTAGAGGTCTAGGACTGGAATAAGAGGTTAACCTAAAGGTGACTGGGATCTGGTATGAGAAAAGCAGGGGGCCCACTGACCTGAGACACACTGACTGACCTGTTTGTGGAAGTTTACACCGGGCTCTACGGAATTTGCTAGGCCTGCCTCCAGGAGGGTTATTGATCCCTTATCTCCTTGAGAACTAAAATCAAAAAACAAAACTCCGAATAAAACCGTGCACAGGGCCTGAGCGCACCCAGAACAAGCACTCAATCTTTTCCCACGTTGCTGCGAATACTATTTAGTATCCAAATCTGAGTCCATGACGACACTCCGGGACAAGTTTTCAAAACCGCTCCAGCATCCACACTCAGGGACAGATTTTCAAGAGACCCATTGAGTGCTGAGCACTTGAAAACCTGCTCCTACAGCTACAAGAGCAGAACAAAGTTATTACTTAAGGCTCTAACTCAGTATTCCTCTTCTGTCTCCCTGGCACTGCCTTCCCTGACATACTGGTTGACTCTCTCCAGCTGCCTGGTTTAGGATAAAATAAGTTAGCAAGGATTGAGAAAAACAAAGTAGGGCAGAGCACCAGCTCTTGAAAGCAGCTGGTTTCTTCTACTACGTGTGAATGGCAAAAGTCTGAGATGGAGGGAATCTCATCCATGTGGACACCCCTCACTCGCCTGTTCACATGCACTGAAGCTTCATCTGTCTAGGTTCTTATACTACACCTATTGCTGTAGCATCTGAGCTCCCCATGGTTTAGCACAAGCTGTGCAGCTGGAGCACCAGATGCCTGGATCCAGGGATCCCCAAGTGAAATGGAGCTGCAGAGGAGACGGCATGTGAATTGGAAAACAGGAACAGGCAGCAGCAAGCAGCTACTTTTCCCAGCTGACTTTGTTACTCGCCCTTCCCCTGGGATCTAGACTAGTATGTCACTCAACAGTGGCATTAACTGAGAGAGACTCAGCCCTCCTGATTGAAGGATCATTGTGATATTTAGAATTAGAACGTGGTGTGGTGGCTCAAACCTGGAACACTAGGGGTGAAATCAGAGCCTCGTTCATCTCAACAGCAAAATTCCCCAGCTCCATATTTCATGACCTGACCTAGAAGGTCCCCTCAACGTAGGATTATCCCTGCTGCCACTGGTGGTGCCTGCAGTGTGATCGCAGGCTTAACCGATGTTTAAGAGTTACCTTAAAGCTGAATCATAGCAGGTTGCTATTAGTAGCGAAGTGGGGCAATAAGACATATCCCATCCAATACTCTTCTCTCACACACTCCTCCAGCTGGTGCTTTCCTCCTGTTTCTTTGGCCACCTGTTTAAGTACTAGCTTCCACAAAGATATGAATTCAGAGTATTTGCCATGGGTGAACTCCCCCTGGTACCTGCAATTTAGGAAGGTGCATCTGGAAGAAAGTGTCAGAGCCCTCCTCCCCAGGGATTGAGACCTTAGTGACACTCTCCTGGGAGCCTAATTCAGCTGAGGCCAGTTATAAAACACAGTATTGTCGAACTCTGGTTCAAGGGCATATCTGTAAGTGGATCATAGGTTGGAGCCTTCTGACACCCACTTGAGTATGTGAGGAGCAGGAGGGGGAGAGAGGGAGGAGATTGGGAGCCTGTGACTTTGCCAGAGAAGGAAGGTGTCAAGTATCAGAGGGGTAGTCGTGTTAGTCTGGATCTGTAAAAGCAGCAGAGAATCCTGTGGCACCTTATAGAGTAACAGACATTTTGGAGCATGAGCTTTCGTGGGTGAATACCCACTTCGTCAGATGCATGTAGTGGAAATTTCCAGGGGCAGGTGTGTATATATATGCAAGCAAGCTAGAGATAATGAGGTTAGTTCAACCAGGGAGGATGAGGCCGTTCTAGCAGTTGAGGTGTGAAAACTAAGGGAGGAGAAACTGCTTTTGTAGTTGGCAAGCCATTCACAGTCTTTGTTTAATCCTGAGGTGATGGTGTCAAATTTGCAGATGAACTGAAGCTCAGCAGTTTCTCTTTGAAGTCTGGTCCTGAAGTTTTTTTGCTGCAGGATGGCCACCTTAAGGTCTGCTATAGTGTGGTCAGGGAGGTTGAAGTGTTCTACACGTTTTTGTATATTGCCATTCCTAATATCTGATTTGTGTCCACTTATCCTTTTCCGTAGAGACTGTCCAGTTTGGCCGATGTACATAGCAGAGGGGCACTGCTGGCATATGATGGCGTATATTACATTGGTGGACGTGCAGGTGAATGAACTGGTGATGGTGTGGCTGATCTGGTTAGGTCCTGTGATGGTGTCACTGGTGTAGATATGTGGGCAGAGTTGGCATCATGTAGGAGAACACTTCAACCTCCCTGGCCACACTATAGCAGACCTTATGCTGCAGCAAAAATACTTCAGAACCAGACTTCAAAGAGAAACTGCTGAGCTTCAGTTCATCTGCAAATTTGACGACACCAGCTCAGGATTAAACAGATTGAATGGTTTGCCAACTACAAAACCAGTTTCTCCTCCCTTAGTTTTCACACCTCAACTGCTAGAACAGGGCCTCATCCTCCCTGATTGAACTAACCTCATTATCTCTAGCTTGCTTGCATATATATACCTGCCCCTGGAAATTTCCACTACATGCATCTGACGAAGTGGGTATTCACCCATGAAAGCTCATGCTCCAAAACATCTGTTAGTCTATAAGGTGCCACAGGATTCTTTGCTGCTCCTAGAGAAGGAAATTATGAATCGGCGTGGCACAGCAAGCAGTAATCTACCTCCTTAAGAAATCCCCGTCCTGGGTATATGTGTGACATCAATGCACTTGGGAACAGATAGGGAGTGGAGATAACACTCAGGATCCATCAAGTGTTGCTAAGTAGTATGAGGGGAGTGGGACCAAACTCTCAGGCTACAGCTTACCAGAAACACAGTCAGCAACACCTGCCCCTCCACCCCACACCCCCACCCACCAGGCACTCAAGTGTGACTTGGTCTGGAAATCTGCTCTTGCTTTAGGCCTCACAAATCCCTCCAAGGTTTGAAAACAATGCTGGGAATCTCTGGTCAAGGCCCTTGTATAGATGGGTTTCTATTTATAAAGTAGTGGAATGGCTCTCACAAAAGTGGGCAGTTGCAGCAATGTCACACCTTCTCCCAGCAGTTGCTGGGAGCAGCCAGATGAGACTGGTTGCTGCTGAACTCCAGAAACACCACAGCTTCCTGTACACCAAGGAAAGGAGCAACTGGAACATTAAAGAAAGCCAAACAGCAACTTGTCTCCCAAGGCATGTAAACCTGTCCCAGGCTCTCCCTCACCCACTATCATGACCAGAGGAGGAGGTTTTGCATTTAAAACTACAGGCCAGTCTCCTGGTAAGCGCAGTTCCCCCAGCAAAAAACAGATGGTTGAATGCTCCTCCCTCACCTCATACCTGACAGGTGCCCAAACTTCCTCTGATCTTGACTATCCAGAAGCGCTTTATCGTAGGCAGGAAATTAGTATTTTAAGCAAGCTAGAGTAGAAATGGGATAGCACATTATGCAGTGCAGCATTTAAAGGTGAAATGAAAATAATTTTGTTGGAGTCTTTTGTGCATCTTTATGATGTAACAAGAACCTCCTTCAAAAAAGGAAGGTTTTCCCCTCCTCTTTTTTATAGACCTTAGAAAAGGAATACCCAGTCTGGTTTCGCCCCAGCCTGGCTGGACACCTTCTTCAAATATACTGATAGGAAGAGGCTATTTCACATCACTGCATCTTACCAAGAAGGCAGGGTTTTATTTTTCAGTCTCTAACACATTACCATTGGGACCCCTCTGCCTAGGATTCAGAATACTGCACAAGCAAAATAGACTTGAATATCTAAGGTAAAAAACAAAGCAGAAAAAAAAACACCTTTGACAAAAGCTTTTCAGACTGCCTTTCTCCATCATAAAAAACAAAAGCACAACCACAGTTTATCCCCCTTTGCAGGTCACCTTCAAGGCATCCCTGGGGTAAATGCTCTCCTGAGCTTAATGGCTATTTAAGGATTAGCCAATCTGAGGCAACAGAACTAGGGAAGTTCAAGTGCCATTAAGTCACTGGCGTCTTTGGTAGGACTACCAACAAGGGTGCCAACTGGGATAGTACCTTTATTTTCTGATGTGAACCTGCCCACTAGAAATTGGACAGAAGCCATCAGCTCCCAGACAGAACACCTAACAGCTGTCAAATGGTAATGACTTTCGGCGACTATCAGCCTGGGTTGGATTTGAAGTGCACTGAGCTATAACTGAAAGGCTCTATATACAGTTGCCAAGCCCTCGAGCCATCCGATAAAAATGCACGTAATTTCTGCAAGCCAAGGATCAATCACAGCCTTCTCTGGGCTAATTTGCTTCTTACATAGCTAAACAGGAGGTCTACCCACTCTCAGGTGTTAGGTGCCACCCATTTCGTTCCAGCAGGTGATCACTAAGATCATGGGGTTGCTGCAGTCAGGATAAAACCACAGGTGTTTTCTTTTAAGGGAAGCCTGAAGCAATCCTTTTGCCACTCCGCTTTCACCCGGGAAAGGAGCGAAACAGGTACTGAGCAAGAGCAGGGATGACTCCCAACTGCTCCCATCATCCTAAAAAAGGAACTCTAAATGGCTTAACATGCCAGCCTCGCATTCTTACCAAGCCAATCTGCTTCATAGCAAGTGATTTGTTAGCTATCTGGGGGAGCACAGCTGATACGGCCTTGCTAGGAGGTGTCACATGCCACAGCTATGGGGGATTAATGCAAAGAATTTAAGGTCAACCACTTGGGCCAAACCCGCTTCTATTTATAAGTGCAAAGGAAACCACAGGGACGGGGGCAACACAATTCGGCTTGGTGAGACTGGGTGTAGTCAAGGAGCTGCACCGTGCAAGGATGCCAGGCTCTAAGCTATCTGATATATACCCCATCTCCTTATTTGTTTGGAACTTCAGCATTAGTACCAGAGGGGCTAAAACAGCGCTACTTCACCTTCTGTGGGTCATGACATGCAGGGTGTGAGTAGAGCTGTAGTGCTTACAGCTTCATAAAAGCCTGTTCACATCTAACAAAAAGTTTCCCCTTTCTTATACACATTAAACTACAAACCCTGCATTTCTGTGCCTGCCCCTTTAAACTGAACTTACCCAGTGTCACTCCTAGTTGACAAATGGGTGTCACTGTAGAGACACGAGGGTCACCTTCCACAGCTGGGATGGGAGCAGAGTCAACTGCTAGGACTGTACGTCAATTGGAGTTATGAACCCCTGAAAACAGGTTTTTCAGGGGACTGCTGATATGAGATATTGCCTTAACTGCAGAGCTGTAAACTGGATGCAATAAAAATAAAGTCAATGCCAGCCACAGAACAACAGAAATGTATGGTTGGAAGGGACCTTGAGAGGTCATTAGTCCAGCCCCTTGTGCTGAGGGCAGGACCACTTACACCTGGTCCATCCCTGACAGGTGTTTATCTACACAGTTCTTAAAAACCTTCAAAGACGTGGATTCTACAACTCCCTTAGAAGCCTATTCCACTACTTAACTATCCTTATACAGACGCTTCCCGGGTTACGCAAACCCGACTAACGGAAAAGTTCCGTACTTTTTTGGGGAGTGTAATTGTTGGGTATACGTTCCTGACTTATGCAAAATTCAACTTACGCAAGGCATTCCGGAATGGAACGCTTGCTTAAGTTGGGGAGTGTCTGTAGTTAGAAAGTTTTCCCTCACATCTAACTTAAAGCTTCCTTGCTGCATGTATACACAAAGCTATCATTTCAACAAGCAACTCTGCTCCCAGATGTCACCCGAAACAACATTTTGTCACATCTATTTAAAATAAGATTAGAAAGCTTCTAATTTGAAACACTGCTACATTCCCTATTCCTAAGCATCCTATTAGAATCACTGTGGCAGTAACAGGACGAAGTACAACACATCAAACTAATATCAAGCTGCTACTTCAAATGCATCTTTCATAGTGCACAGAAAATCCATTACATCACTTGGGGGTTTCACTGAGGTCAGATGCATTAAAATAGAGAGAAAATGTTTTTCTGGATGCCTTCAAGGCATGCTTAGAAAACATTTGCTAAATATTTTCAAGTAAACACATACAAGGCAAATTCACAAATGTTACTGACTGGAGCAGAGTGCCACTAAGAAAAATCTCTCACAGAGGTTGGTAAAAGTGTAGCTGACAGGACGATCCAATGCCCAAAGCCATAAGATGAAAAGCATTCATGCTTCTAGATGGATTTCATACTTTTAATTCAAAGCCAAAAGTCTTTCCTATAAATTGTACTCAATTTTATGGCAGGCTTTGCAAAAAAATGAAGAGGAGAGAGCCCTGGCTCCCCATCACTTTACTGAGCATGGCCACAAATAGTATTTGTGCTGCCCTCTCCTAATTTCTCATCTGAACTGACTTTCTACTTTCCCAGCAGGCTCAGACTGGACCCATGATTCTTGGCATTTCAGTGAGGTGAGCATGCACAGCTGTCACTTGATCGGTCAAATATACTAGCCCTGTCATAAAAAAAAGACCGTGACTTCCACTGACTTCTATGAAAACTGCACTGGTTTAGACCGAGGACTGAATTTGGCCAATACAGCCTCTTCTTTCTTACATAAGTGGGCTGGACAAGAGGCATCCTTTCACAGCATCTATATCCAATCCAAATGGAGCTGGTATAATGCAAGCTTGTTTTTTCTGGCTACGTCCTGAAAAATTCTTCCACACAAACCACAGTGAAGCAGATAAAACAGTTTATTAAAGAGCAAGAACAATTATTGCATAAAAATAAGCATTAAATGTTTTTAAAAAAGTAGAATTGATATTTCCAAAGAAAGATGATCTGATGCTTGATCGTGAAGTGGATCCACAAATGGAGCAGCTCTAACCTGGCTGACCACAGCATGGGTGGAAGGGGCTCATGAACATCCCCTCTCAGCTTCTCCAACCACTAAACCCAGAGGTGGATCTGTGAACAGCAGCACAACACAACAGTGAAACCTAGAGTCCCTCTTCATCTATATCAGTCTAGAAAATCTCTAAAGCTTCCAAGAACCTCCATACCAATCAATGTGCCACTGGAAGTTTTTTTAATAGAATGCACTGGCACTTCCTGCAACTGAGGATCTGAGAGAACTTTAACAACACTGTTTCAACGTATCTGTTAAGTAGATATGCTTATGTTTATTCTACTGATGGCGAAACAGAAGCACAAAGTTTAAATGACTTGCTTAAGGCAACCCAGCAACTCAGTGGCAGAGTAGGGAATAGACATAGATAGGAGTCTTGCCTCCTAGGAGTACTCTAACCACTAGACAATAAAGCCTAATTTAGATCAGGAAGATGATCTAGTATTTTGCACCATATTTCCATTTCTACAATAGGGATAAATATTTACCTATCCCTACTATGCATTTTGCGACCAAGAGATAGAAGTACTACATAATCCCCTGCAAGACAATTTTCAGTTAACTACACAGGAAAGCACACGATCAAGAAACTTGCCATCTAGATACTGAGCTGTGTATAATACCATTAAAAGGAGAAATGAGAGTGAATGAAATAAGAATCCTCCTTTACTGCTTAAAATTTCAACTAGGGTTAGCATTTTAGTGTGCTTTCCAAAGCTTCCTTTCACACATCACCTAGCATTTCTATTCTAGTTCTTTTTAGATGTTTAATGAAAATCAGATACAAGGCAGTGATGGGTACTTACGAGTTAGATGATCCAAAGCCAAAGCCTGAGAGAAATGCAAGATTAAAGGAGGATTATTGTTAAAGGCATAAAGAATGCATGCAACACACAGTATGGTCACCCTCCCATATTCCCTTAGAAATGGGGTTCTCAATCTTTTTCGTTCTGAGCCCCTGACACAAATGTGCCAAAAACTCCATGCCCCACCTGTGTCACAACTGTTTTTTGGCATGTAAAAGCCAGGGCTGGCTTTAGCGGGTAGCAAGCAGGGCAACGGCCTGGGGTTCCACACCACAGGGGCCCCTACAAAGCTACATTGCTCAGGCTTTGGCTTCAGCCCCGGGTGGCAAGGCTCAGGGCCTCACAGGGCTGGCTGTGTTCTCTTGGATTCTCCCAGTTAAGATTTCTGGGCAGAGATCCACCTGATGCCTGTTTAGCCTTCGCTCTCCCAAATTTGTGGTAAAACCAAATAGGAAACTGAAATATGCATTCATTGTAATCAGAAAGGGAAAAAAAAAATACACCTTTCAATTCTCCTCCCACTCCCAGTTTCGTAAACCCCAACTGGTGAACAACAGCCAATGGGAGCAAGATCACAGCTGAGTTCTGAGGAGGACGGGCACAGGGATAAGCTAGGTCTCTCCCACTTCACTCTCTGACAGGGACATTTCAGCTCCTCATACCTCCTCCACTTGACCCAAAGCCAGAGAAACCACTGCCTTGTGTGCCAAAACCAGTAGTCTGTTGGGACAGCAACCCGAATGTAGGAGCATTTTGATTTGCCAGGGTGCCAAATGATGCCGCATTGTTACTGGTGCCACCAAAACTGCAATTCAAAGAGAACACACACACAAATATTTCATCACTCAATAAAGGAAGACCATGTTTGCCCTCACCCCCCTGAAACCCACAGAACCTCTTATTACATACCCACTCAGTGAGAGATGCTTATTCCTTGGTTTTACTAAGAATTTTGCACAGACAATCCCCCCTCTGCCCACCTTCCCTTCAGAGGAAACAAGAAGTGAGCACATGGAGAAAAAGTTCAACTCAACACATACAAGCAACTGTGGTGCATTTTCATTCCATGAAATCCCAACTCCTGCCATCATGGGAAATATATCACCCTCCACCATCATCACTTTTTATCCATCCAGCTCAAAAGTGCTGCATCATTACTGTTATCTTACAGAGGCGGAAAACAGAGACAGAGAGGTTGTGTGATTTGCCCAAGGTCACACAGCAAGGAGTATGACACAGCCAGGATTTGGAACCCGGTCTCGATTCCCAGGGCAGTGCCTTATTCAGTGAATTATGCTGCCCTTCCATAAGGTCTTCTCCAGCCTTATTTCCTTCTCCTCTCTATTTTGAAGTATACATCATTCTGCTTCCTTCCTGAACCTCACCTTGACTTTGACACTTCTCTCTCATTTTACCTATTAGAACACTTAATTTATTTACCTCTTTGTATTATTAACTTTATAGCTTCTGGGGACAGACTGTCTAAAAAATGATACTCAAATGTAGCTTTATAGAGAGGAACCAGATCTACCCTTCCCCACTCACCCCATCCAAGCAAGCATTGTACAGGCAAATATTTCCTTTTTAAAAATAACCCACCACCGCCAGTGGTGAAATGCCATGATAATTCCATCTAACATGGTTCTCACTGGCACCAACACCCTCTCACAATTTTGTATGTTATATTTATGCTTGAAAACAACAGGCTTATACCACAGATATAGTATCTGGAACTGGGAATAGTGTGGGCAGGAGCTATCCAAGTTTCTCATCACAAAGCTCTGATAATGCACCTCAGTACTGAGTAATGCAGCCAGCAATGCCAGTCAAGTTAAACAGTTTGCTTGTTTCCTGATGCTGATAAAATGTCAAGTAGGCAGTAGGCTGAGCCTAGCAAGCTCCATTCATTTGTGAAGCTCAATCTGAACCGACAGTGAATTAATCCACTTCTCCATCCATTCAGATCAAGGGTACATTCTTTGAAGCATCAAAACATACATCTCGAAAAGAGACAGCCCCTGCAGAAGTGCTGCATGCAATTCTCTTGATAAAGAAAAAAGTAATCCTCTCTGCCTTGCTCTCTTTGTTTAAGAGACAGCTGTCTATGCAGGTAGTTTCCATATATGGTATTAGATTCAGATAGGCATTTCAGTCATTTTGCCTTTCAACACTTAAGCCTGCTAGCCACTTACAGCCCTGAATAGGATTGTTGATGTGGCTAGCTGCAGATGGCTCTGGCTCTTGATTGTAAATGAAATGTGGTATTGCTTTTCTTAGTATTTTTTAAGAGGGGGAGGAAGGGCCAGGGTTTGACAAGGTTTTTATGACTGTTCTGTCTCCCCAGGCTCTGTGCCTCTATCAAATAAACCATCTTACTAGCTATGAAAAGAACTGGACATAAAATTAGCAACAAAGAAACCTGTGGTTTAACTGCCTCAATCTTTCAGCTACTACTACAGGCTGTTGAAAGAGACGAGGAGAGGTAAGAATAGAGAAATTACAAGTCATTGCCATTGACTTTATTTTAACAGCGTAAGTTCCATTTCTAGAGCTGGAGATGCCACCTGTTAACACCTTAACCTATCAATCTGGTTTTGACCAACTCCTTTCCCAGATTTTCGGGGATTTTCTCATGCAGTGTCACTGTGAGATTGAGAATTTGGAGGGAGCTGACATTAAGGTGGTGACAGTGAACGCCCGCCCCCATCCCAAGTTGTCTTTAGATTTGATAAAGAACTTTGCAGGTATCAAGAAACAGAAGCTGCTTTTTGCTGCACTTCCTCAAAGCAAGGTAAGCTGTTGAGAAATGATGCAACTAACCAGGTGACTGAGTTTGCAGCACTGTAATGGGCTGAGCACAAGACTGAAAGGAGCTGAGTACTAATGCTACCTCCAACATCTTGGGCAAATGACTTTACTTGCATTTCAGCTTCTCAACCTCTCTCCCTCCCACCCACCCCTGTGCTGTAATGGGGGCGAGGGGGAGGAGAGGAGGCACAGACAGATTCCACTACTGCGGGAAAGAAGGGGTTGACAGGAAAAGTTTGGCTTAAATCAGTTGTGCCCAATTAGGGTGGGATTTCAATGCTTCCTAGGGAATATGGACACCCAATTCCCCCACCCCTTTTTAAACAGGGACACAATCTCTTGGAATAAGCTTTACAAAGCTGCCTAAATTTCTAGCTTCTAAGGTTGTGAAGAAAACGGAGTGCAAGCCATTGAAGTCTTCGTTCCCAAGTCTGCAATTCCTTAAATAAGAACTCTCATTGAGATGTGAATAGCAACATTGCTAAAAATGAGATGTTAACTCTGAATCCTAATGATGAGACTTGAAATTTCAGTGCTGCTGACATTAGCTATTTGGTGCATGTGTGTTTTCACTACAAAATTCTGTAACACAATAGCAACTGGAAGCACTATGGCAGAGCAACGTAAATTGAGTTTAATATCCAATTAAATAGAGTTAGTGCAATATTCCTTGTGTTTGCTTTTAGATTTGAATAAACAACCCCCCAGTGTGCTGCACTGCAGTACTACAGAACTCAGGGATCTTGCAGCAGAATTTACAGTGAGCTTGCCACGGAATACAGTGGGCCTTGGAGAACACCTAACTGACCACCGCATGAAGGTGCTGAGAATTAACTACTTAACATTCGCAAACCCATCTTGAAGATGGAAAACACTGAGATGTATTATGTAAAGGTGGTTCCTCTCTGAACCCAGTGCAGACACTTGAGATGTGCAAAACACTGAGACTGAGGGCATTACAACAGAGTGCAAAAAATAAAGACGGTGTTTTTTCCACTGGATCTTGCAACAGACAGTTCTCCAAGACTTCCCTGCAGAAAATGATTGGGACTGATTATTATTATTATGGGATGTGTACATACAGGAAAGTGTCGCCTTGAAAGCTAGGTATCTACCAGCAACTCTAAAGTGTGGGGTGGAACATTTGCAGCTTCACAAGGTTTGAAACCATGTACTTGCTAGGTCAAACGGGGAATAAAAGCGCTGTCTGCTGTGAGATAAGATTTCAGTGCCATGTAAGTGATCAAAGATGAAAAAAACAGGTAAAAATCAGTATTCCATCTCTGGACTCGACCACATATTACTAGTAGGGTCTGTGCAGGGATAAGCTATGATACTGAACTCTTCTCAAAATCTCTCTCCCACCCCAAAAGTGAGGTGGATTCTAGAGATTAAACATTTATCATTCCAAGCCCCCTTGCTTGGCAAATTTAGAACTAGACTGGAATGCGTACTAACAAAAGTGAAAATAGGAAACACACCGGCACTCAGATACGTGGGCTGGATGGCCTAGGTCTCTCTCACTTCTGTATTCTAGGATTCAATATGATAGTGCCCAAATTAAAATGAGAACCTGTTACTTTCATTGGGGCCAGCATGGTCGGAATCATAAAATACTGTTTTTTGCTGTTTTCCTTTCGGGTGGGCTTTTCTAATGAGGAAGCCCATTGCTCAGTGATCAACCTTAGATCTCTAGACCCTTCTTTATTTGCAGAATCTATAGGATACAGAATGAAGCATAACGGTTTCAGACAGAACAAGAACACTGATTTCCCAATCCCTAGACCCTCTTTGGCTTACCCAAATCCTCCGGCATTGGCTGCGGCTGTACCCTCGCCGAACACTTTGCCTCCCGTCGAGCCCAGAGGGCTTGTAAAGGCTGGGGCTGAACCGAATGCTGGCACCCCTCCAAACCCAGGGGACCCCCCGAAAGTGGGAGGGCTGCCAAACACTGGAGCAGCACCGAAGCCACCTGAGCAAAACAGAGGCAAAAAAGGGACAAGAACATCAAGTAAACAATAACAGAGAAAAAAGAAAAACAAAGTTAGATTTCCAAGTAGACAGATTCTAGAACGAGGGCAGACATTCCTGTATATGGTCACAGCCTTATCTATGGAACTTACAGCTACAACCAAGCTGCCAAAATGCAGCACATTTTATTACAAAAGGCCTTGGTAGGAAAGCTCATGAACATGTTCCAAAACCAGCCCAAAGAAACAGACTATCCAATGGACAAGTGCGGTTTGGGTTGCTTGAGCAGCTGAGCTTGATTCCCAGAATTACATTTTAGAGAGCATAATTTTCAATTGAAATTTAAATACACGTAAGGGGATATACACAGTGTACAAAGCCCACTAACATATATTCATGTTAGTATGGTGTGAGAAGGAATCAAAACAGTCTACTTGCTTTATATAAACTAGATGCTTTAATTGCAAGTTAGCGAGTATTCAGGTTAAAGGGTTAGACTGGCAATTAAAAATACATATGGCAATAAATTATAGACTAATGCTTTTCATTTACTTAAACAATGCTCATGCATCCTTCATCAATGATCTCATGTCCCTTACTGCAGAAGGGAAGAGCTTACCTTCTGCAGACAGTTTTACAAACCTAATCATCAGGAATTAGATAAGTTAAGATCTGAAGGAACTTCTGTGCAAAAAAAATTCCCTGCATAGGTTGGTTCCACTGACAACACCCCCAACAAATGCAACAGGAGATCTTTTACCATAGCTACATATCCGATACGAAAAACAGCTTATACACAAACCTGTTGGATCAACAATATTGTGCTGCACATAGATCCTTAAAAACATGGAAGGAATCTCAATGCAATGGGTAAGATTTGCTCTTCTCTATCTATTGTGACAAGATGGCTGATGCTCGTCCTGCGCTTTTCTTGGGGGAGGGGGGGCGCTAAGACATCACCCCTTGCCCCTGCTCTTGGGTGCCAAGGGCCCCACTAGTGGCCCGGGAAGGTGGTAGAGGAGGGAAGCGCGGGATGGGTCTGAGTTTGCTCCTCGCTCTGAGTCCCAGCCCCTCTCAACCCCTGCGGGTCTCTTACCCTCTTCCGCCTTGGGTGGGGTTACCCTCGGTCCTTAGACGCTCGGGGAGGGAGTCTCCTGCCCTGCCTGGGCAGGATCTCCCTTACTTTGGTTCTCTGGTCTTTCACATCTCAAATATACCTCCAAGCTCCAATCCTCTCTCCTTCCTCCTCTTCCTCTGACTGCCTAAAGCAGAGGGTTTTATTAGGTTTCTGACAGGGCCTTAACTGACTACAGGTGCTCCAATTAACCTGTAGCAACCCTATCTAGTCTACAGGGAACCACACCTTAATTAGGCTAGGGCATATATATTTCCCCTCTACCACCGCTCCCTGGCCCTCCTGTATCACACTATGTTCTTATACGCTACCCACCATAGCATCTGAGCACTTCAAACAGTAAATTTACCTTTAAAGGACTAATGAGGGAAGGAGATTTTTTTTTAACTTCCAATTAGAGATGGGGAACCAAGTCATGGGATTACATGCCTTGTTCATGGTCATGCAAGAAATCAGTGGCAGGGCCAAGAATTAAACTAGGCCTCAAGGTCCCATTCAGTGTCTTAACCTCCTCCTCCTTCTACACAACTGAATAAAAACCTTTTATTAAGATTTTTCTACTCTACATTCACTCTCCTGATGCTGTTTGCCTGTTTAGAACTGACTACATGGATCTCAAAGGGCACTTGCTGGTCTGTTCGATTAAGGCTAAGGTTTGGGATAACACTATGCATTTTAATACCCTGGGTGAAATTCCAGTCCAGGCCAAGATAATGGATACAGTCTGGCTATAAACACAAAGGTCTGGAAAAAATAAAAGCTGGGGCTGAATTATTGAAACACAGATCAGATATCTGATTACACTTTCTTTCTAGAGACACAGGTCTTTACCTAGCTCCTTGGAGCTTCGTTCTGGACCGGACTCTCCTGTATACAGTGTGTTAATGAACATAAAAATGAGAAGGCAATGCAATATATAGACGGCAAACCAGGAAAAAGCACTCTGTAGCAAGTCATGCCCCTTCCTCATCCCACACTAAATAGGAAAGGAAACTACAGACTATTTTTATGGTGTCTAACACCTAGACTTGGATACGGAAAGGGCTTCAAGGAGGTTCCACATCAATAAAATCGCCTTCTACAATAATCTGCCAGAAAATCCCATCTCAAGATTAATTTTGGAACTGGAGTTAGAGAATTCTCTCCTTTCCTTCAATAAGGAAGGAGAGGGGAGAATCATTCACTGAAACCACCTATCTCCAACACCCAAGATAAAAGACACAAGGCTGGCCTGATAGGCAGAACGCTTGATACTCTATCACATTGAAAGTAGTATTTAGGAGAAACGCTAGACATGGTTACTGAGGCCAGTAGCATCGACGGACAGTATCAGCTACCTCACTTACCCAAAAGCAAAGTCACCACTAGTGCCATGGCTGCCATGTTAAAATACTATCCCATGAAATACCACTTCTGTAAGGGGTACGCTGGAGCATCATTCTCTGAATTCTATGGTAGCAACCTTTGTATAGACTTTTTCCAAGGAAACTCCAAGTTGCAAAGGTGCCGACTGGAAGAGTATTCTAAGGTTAGAATCCTTGCTTCGTCTAACTCTTTGGTTTTCTACTTTTGTTTCGTAATTATGAAGGCAAACAGCTTGCTGGGTTGAAACAGACTTCATATCACAGTCATCGTTACTCCCATTGTTTGCAGTGGGCAAATTACCATGGAATAGGAAAAAGGATTAGGCAAGATTTCCAAGAACGTAAGAGTCAACAGAACAGCATGAAGGACTATGTATTTCAGTGTTCACTACAACTAATTATAGAAGAGAAAGGGCCACGTGTAACAGCAAGGTCAGACTGATTTTAAAAAAGTAAATCTGAAGCTTTCCTGACTTGGACTTTTTGGGGAAAGTCCCACCAAAGACACTGGTGCATACAAGGCAATTATGGGTTTATGTCAGAACGGGTTACACAAGAAGGGAATTCGGGATCATCAATAGGCTAAACCACCCAGTTCACAATAAGTTCTATAAATCGCATTGCATGCTACACTGTCAGTGAGCTATATACGCCTGGCACTAACGCTTACAGCTCACTTCCCTACAAATGGAATGGCAGTTTCTGCAATGAATCCTGTGAAGATAAAGTCTACTCAGTTTTTGTGCAGTTCAGGTTCTAAATCATTAAGTTTTGAATCTAGCATCTGAATTTCCAGTTGCTGGGATCTGTTTTTTTGAAGGAGATAGATGGTACCATATGGTGGAGTATCATGCAAGGGCAATACTCATGCATATGATCTTCCATACACTGGGTCTGGGGTGAAGATCTCTGACTATTGGAACACACTACTCAATATCTTACAAGAAAGTGTGGGTGTTTATAGCGGGTTTGTTAATACAGTACCTGCTTTGGTTGGACTAGAGAACCCAAAGCCTTGAGCGGCCACGGTCCCACCTCCAGAACTGAAAGTGCCTGTAGGTTTCTGCTCTCCATAAGATGAGTTGCCAAATCGAAACGTCTTGGCCCCATTGTTTCCAAATAAGCTAGAGGTATCTAGAGAGATGAGGGATACTCGTGAAGCTCATAAGAGACAAAAAGACGCACATTCCCAAAAAGCACATAATGAATATTATATCCAAAATGGCAGTCTATGGAGAGAAACTGAGCTTGTCCTAATCCTTGTTCTAATAAACTGCACTAGTAGCCACTTAATTGCTTCATTCTTCACTGACAAATGCAACTACTGTTATCTCCAGTGTTGATCAGCTCGTGTGAGACTTTTTAATTGCACTAAGTGGAAGTCAATCTTTCAAATCAGAAATTGTGGTCACTGGAAACAGTCACTCATTGTGATACAAGTTTACCATCTAGATTTCATGCCTTGAAAAGAATGATTATGTGACCTAGAGTAACTGATTCTTTGAGATGTTGTAGTCACTGTGGATCCTACTGAAGGTGCAAATGCACCTTTTGCACACAAGTTCAGAATCTTTTGAACAGCCACATCTCTTGGGCCCTGCATGTGTCCTATGCCTACTCATGCTCCCGTGAAGGATGATAAAGGTTGGAGCAGCCAAGACCCTCCCTCTGTTCCCTCACAATTTGTAGCCCATGTTAGCTGAGGACTCCAAAAGCAGAGATGGAGGGCAAGTCATAGGATCGACACTAATTACAACATCTCAAAGAACCGCAGTTAATGTAGGGTAAGTAACCATTCTCTCTTCTTTGAGTATGTCAGTATGGATCCCACTGTAAGTGACTGGCAAGCAGTAACCTCTTCAGGATGGATGAGTGCCAGGTTCGTCAGTCAATCAGGAATCTGAATACTGTTCTCCTGAATCTGGCATCGGATCTATCAGCCAAGTCCAATGCATAGTGCTTTACAAACAAGCGTGGATTGCTTCACCTAGCAGCCTTGCATATGCGCATTCTGGCACATTTTGGAAACAAGTTGAGGATGTTGCCTAAAGTCTGGTAGACTGATTCTTGATGGGCAGTGGGGAGCTCATAATAGTGCGATATACTGAGTTACCCTCTTTGGGATGAAATAACTGGGACTGGCGGGTTCCAGTAGCACCAACAGAGCAATGGTGGCAGATTATACTGGTACTGGCTAGACTGTCGGTGGCACATCCACTGCAGGTGCTGCGCTCGGCATATGATGCGGTGGTTGGGGTCTCTCTGCCCTGGGGTTGGTGCCGAGGATGTCTGCCTCATCTATGATGCCAAGGAGGATTCCTGTTGGTGCACATGCTCCCGGTGCTGACATGGGTCTTTTTGATCTCCTCTCTTCACTGGAACCAAAAGTGAGCCTTGTTGCTGAGGCATTTGCTGAAGAAATGCTCCTTGGTTCCACCATGGATGAGATCTCCCCGAGGTCTGAGGCCACCTTCATGGATTGCTCCAGGACGTGCAGTTTGAGCCTTACATCCCTTGATTTTTGGCTGCAGGAGGAGCAGCAGCAGCAAATGGAGCATTTATCAGCAATGTGTCCTTCCCTGAGGCAGAAGAGACATCAGCTGTGCTTGCCTATTGGGGGCAACAGACGGTTGCCTGAAGGGCAGGGTTTAAACCCTGAGGGCTTAGAGTTGTACAACCTCGCTCTGCTGTAGAGTGGGTCTCCTCCTACAGTCTCTTCTCTCCCCCTCTGGGAAGGTCCAACTAAATGGTAAAATTGATAACTAAACTAACACAAGTGAGGAACAGTTTTCGCAATAGTTTTTTGAAGCTCAGACAAATGCTGAAGCAGGTCAGACCCTCGCTAGCTTCCACCTCACCATCATAGATGGTAAGAAGGGACAGAGGAGGGGAGGGACTGCTCTGCCTGTTAGGCACCCTTACAGAGGAGCACAAGGAGGCATGGAGTACACACATGGCTGATGGACACAGCTTTTCCCAAGATTCCAAACTCACATGTACACATCTACATTGGGATCCACACTGTAACACTTGAAGAAGAACTAAAGATTCTTAGCCATTGTGGCAGGAAGAGCCAGGATTTCTTGACATGACACACTGCAGTCTAACTTGCAACTGCACTTGTGCTCTTACAGCCTCACAGGCTAAACAGGGCCTGAGATTTTTATCTTCCATGAGACAGAACACAGTTTATGGCTTCGGTAGTCAAACGACTTTGAAGGGCCTAAGTCCTTCTTTCGTGAACTATTTGTTTTCCATTAGCATGAGGATTAATTTTAAAGTTAGAGATGGGCAAACTTGCCAGGACAATTAGTCATCGCCTTTAATGCTGGTGGACTGTTAAAAGGATACAAAGGGACCAGATTACTTCTTAAGTGGGTTTAAATGGTCCTTTCAACTATACAGAGCTAATGTGGCTGCTTCCCTCTCCTCCCTACTTCCACCTGCTGGCAACTGCATTGCTCCCTTTCAGCCAGTCTACCCACTAGATCCCTCTTTTCCTATTTCCCTGCTAGCCGTTGGACAAATTTGCAAGGGAAGAAGAATAAAGACACTCGAAGCTCCTAATTTAGTAAAAGATACAGTAGATAAGAAAAAAAGGCTAATTTTGTTTAAGTATAGATGTACTTGTTAACATGCTTATGCAGACCACTGAACAGTCTGCAACAGATACATGCATAAGGTTATGGTACTCCAAGTATTCCAAACTGATTTTCAATTGTGGAGACTGGTGGGCATGATATTTAGTCAGTTTCACAGGGAATTACAAAGACCAGCTAGTTCAGAAAACTCAGACTAATGCAATTTTAGTCCGATAGCCCTGATGATACAAAACTTTACACTAACAGCCAATAATTTGAGCCTGGCACTAACTACTAGATCCAGAGGCAAATTTCTGAGGAATCAGATTAGCTTTTTCCTCCTCCTCAATATACTCAAACATCTAGATTGCCTACAAAATCCTTAGTAGCTTCCAGAGATTCTCTCTGCTTTAATATTTCATGACCAACATAATGCAGATTCCTAAAATGAAAAATCACCCCTGTACAATTGGCTTTTAAAAAAGCATCTTAAAGGGAGCATATGCCTTGCAATGACTCTCTGAACAGGCTTAAAGTCAGCCCTCAGGACAGAACAGCTTGTCCCCACATTCAATATGTTTAAAAAAACCCATCTTTTTACACCACTAACTACATTTGTTGCCCTGTAAAACATCCATGTGAATTAAATGCATTCTGAGATTTCATCATTTCTCTGATATCTCATCTTGCATGTGAAAAGTGACTGAAGGCCTGTGAAATTTTGTGCCAAAGATTTAATATATTTTCTTATGCATACAGAAATGCATCTGAAGGAGGAAAATGGCGTCTCAGTTACACGCTGCTCATTTCTACTGGCTTAGTTACACTCAAGCCCACGATCCTTAGCTATTTGTAAAGTTGTTCTATTGATTTATGCAGATCAGTGGATTGAAATCCTCTTGCAGTGAAAATAACTCACCTCTCCCTCTGCTACTCACTCAATCCCCATGCACCAGTTGCTTGATTAGTCAATAGATTTCTGATAGTTTGTTAATTAATAAAATGAAGTTAACGCACCTTCCATTTGAGAGAGACACTGGGACTCAAGTCCTGAAGGTTATAAATTTTGGCTTTGGCATTAGAGAGAAAAAGGCACCCACTCCAGGTGCAAACACAGTGCAGTATTAACAAGGTTGTGTTTGAAATGACAGACTTGCTTTCGCAGGTAAAGTAGTGTTACTGCTTCATTAATGGGACAAAACTGCTACTGCACCTAAATGAGGAAAATCTAAGGATCTTGCTTAGACCAGGGCAGAGGGGGAGGAGGGGTGGAAGAGGGGAGCAAAAGAACATAGATCACCCAAACTGTATTCCAAGGAATAACATCTGAAATGCAAGTTAATGGAGACTGGATTTCATTGTAAACCTCTATCTAGATTTTTATATTGTGTTCTTCATGTAGTATCTGAGCACATTACCAAGTAAAATATTCAAACAAGAGGACAAGTCTCTGGTCTTGCTCTCTCCTTCCTCCTGCCCTTTCCCAAAGGGATATTAAGATCAAGTTTTCAAAAGTTACTTAGGAACCTACATCCTGTTGACTTTCAAAATACCTAAGTTACTTCTGAAAATGGCTGTAAGTGCTTTTAAAAATGTCATCCCTGCTAACCAGTGCCAAGAATCAAACTTATACACACAGCACTTCAAGAACCACAACCCAGCAATGTGTGAGTTGAACTTTCCACCAGGTGGTGGTTTTGGCCTTGAAAAATTTACAAGCCTGTACAGAAAACAACTCCACTTTGATGGGCAGTTACCCTGGGGGAAACGTGGGTCATTAAATGATCTCTGCATTTTATGCTTATGAAAGTAGGAGCTATGTAAAAGGGCATGTCAACTTGTCTCTTCAGGAAAAGTCAGGAGTAGGTCCTTAAAAATCAAACTATGCTGAACTCAATACCGTAAAAGAGAAGAGGCTAGCACTTAGAGATGCGTGTAGATATGCATGTCAGAAGGCTCCATGGCTTGCTGTAGATTAGATTAACAGAACCCAACTAAATCTCCAAGAAAGCTGTGTTGCAGAGCATGCCTCACTTCCACTCAATAGCTCCCACTTTCAAGTTTCTTTTTTCACTGTTACTCAGACACTAAATGCGCATGCTCGCTTTATAAAATCTGAACTATAATTTCTCTCTAAAATTAAAAAGCAAAACCTTGTTGGGTGAAAGGGGGAGGACTGTCTGCAGCTATGTGACCCATCTACACTAGCTTTGAAATGTTCTGAAGTGGACCAGAACACTTGTCCAGAATGAGTGCAATTATACTGGTACTGGAAATGCTTATGAATTGTTAGAGGCTCCTAAGGGCGTGCACATTCATATTGTGGTTTGTTTGTTTTTTTTTAAATCCAGCCTCCTGACCCAACAGTGGAGATGCTAGTTTTCTTAAGCAGAAGGGACTTCACAGTCTTTCGAGATAACCTCATTTTCCATCCTTGCTTACTCATTCCTAGACCTGAAAGTAAAAATCAAGAGCATCACCTTTAGTCTACGGATTAACAGAGAGATGGGATGTTTGTACACAACTGCCTGGGATCTGAATAGTAAGTGGATTCATACACTGAATACATCTGTTGTATTTAAGTGCAGTGCTCCTCCTTGGCTCCTAAATATCTTGTATCACACATCAATATGAAAAAGACTGCTAAGATACCCTGAGAAAGGCAGGTTATAACATCCAGTTTAAAAGTTGAAGTTTCACTGGTAAGAACTTACAGCATTGAATTTTTAAGACAATTATATTTTGGCACTGAAAATCCCTACAAAATATGCACAGTTTTCATAATTCTCCTTGTGCACATGGCTGTTTATTTGTAATATTTCCCTGTTCACTTTGCACAAACCTACAAAGGAAAGTAGATTTTGGAAAGGTACAGCGCCCCCCTTCCAGCACATCCCCCTCCAACCACTTCCCTCCATTGCTTAGTAGGTCTTTCATGCTATCATGGAGATTACCCAAGGACAAAACTACCATCACAAAAGCAAGATGGGAGCGCAGTACATTTTATACTAATTTCCTTTACTTACTCTGGGAAGCTGCAGATCCAAATCCTCCAGTGGCAGAACTGAAGGGGTTTTTATTGGCTGCATCCTGGCTTGGCTTTCCTCCGAGGCCACTGAAGAAACCTCCACTTCTTCCACCACTTCCAGACCCAAACAAACCCCCACTGGAAGTGGATGACTGCTAAAAAACACAAAGGGCACAAGGCAAGAAAGCATTATAGGTCGCTGTAAAAGAAGCACATATATGCAGCTGATTTTGACCAACCTATTTCCATTCACAATAGTGACACAATAGGGATGAGAAGCTAACAAGGTGATCTCCTAAGGTTGAACAAAATCAACATCTGCTTAGGTCTCTCTCAAGCTTTACTGACACTGGAGAATTGTACAGTTGTAACTTGCACCAGGTTGGACACACTAGGGCAAGCTGCAATGGTGCATCACATCCACACTAGCCACCCCGTCTCACATCCACATAGGGCAATCCCTGCACGTATTGAAGGGCCTACCCCTGTTGCACCTAGCCAACAATTCCATACACAGCTCACTGGTCCTTCCCTGGAGCAGGTACATAATGAGTCCATGGTATGTGTGTTGACACCTGTTCACACTGTTTTGTTCTGTTGTCTTCTTCAAATGGTTCTGTCTTGCACAAGAGTCCATGCATGCCACAGAAGGGCCAGCAGCTATGTCTTCTCACTCAGATGCCACAGTGGGACATCCCTGAATAATCAAACATTACTGATACAGCCTTGGATAGTTTTTATTTACTGACTATAAAACAGGTTCTATTTTGCTAGATACAACCAAAGTTATTTGGACCAGTCTATTTGCAAGTACAGGGCCCTGCCACGTACACAAAGACAACACACATAGTAGTTACCTGGCCAAAGACAGCGCCCCCAGTGTTGGCTGCCTGTCCAAACACAGAACCTGTGTTGCTGGAACCAAAACCTGGCCAAAGAAGAAAGGGAAAAGATGCTCCAATATAATTCCATCTCATGCAATACTATGGTACCAGACAATTTAAAAGGGAATGCTATTCAGTACCTCAGAAGAGAGTAATACAGAGGCTCCAGTAAAAAGGAGCAATGCACATCAAGATCTAAATGATACTTCAGTTTTAACTTTATAATACCGTAAAGGTTATCACCAAATGGAGCTGGAGTGACTAGGTACATACCAACACATGAATGGTATAAGACATAAGGGTAAATATTATTTACATTTTATTTGAAAGTCATTATCCCCTCTCCCCCATTTAAAACAAAAGGGAAATAAAATCTGTTTTAGTGTTTGGGCTGCTGTTAACAGTACTGAATTTCTGATTGGATTTCTGTTAACATCATTGTAATGCTGCAATCTATGAACAAATGCTGTAGGATTTTGATTTCCCTCGTGTAGAGAGGACCTGAGCTTTGTTACCTAAAGATTCCAGTTAAAGATAATTAAATGTTTTGATTAAGAAGAACTCCCGACTCCATTTCCCAGTTCACTTAAATATATACTTTGTAATAAGATTTGCAGTTTCTATAATGAGAAGCACCTTCTTTTAGCAGTTCACTTCCCCCAGACTTAAGTATTCTTTATTACTATAGTTAATGCAAGAGGCCGGTCTCCTACAGTCCCATCTGTTATAATTAAATTAGTCTAATTAGTTTTATTGGAAATACATTTTATCTAATATTACTTTGCACTTAGCCTTCTGAGAGCCTTGAATGAAAGGTGCTATAACCCTGCCTGAAGAGAGAAGCAATTTGCTTTAGTAACATAGGTAACATGAGAGACTGGCAAACAAGGTTCTGGCCTGTGTAAATATTCAATTTATCTGCACAGGCAGGGCCTCTGAAGCCATATTTTCCCTCTTGTTTATTTGCAAGACATTTCATAAAGCAAAAGCATACTTAGCTAGGTGACTAGTTCCTCATTAACCCACTGCTCTGGGGTGGGTGAAGGTATCTGGTTTAGTCCCTCAGATCCTGATGTAACAGTACATCTATATGCTCTGACTGCATGTATGCAATACAGTTCACTTAAGAGGGTTCTTCAGCTGTATTAATTTCCTCACTGTTACAGGATTACCTTAGATTTCTGTTTACTTTAATGTAATGCTCTAAAGTCCTTAAATAGCCATTTAATTCTTCATAATTTGAGACTACAATGAATCCAAAACACTTGAATTATTGGTCAATGAGCAGCACAATACACTGCTCAGAATCATGTCAAGGTATAGTTAGGAAAGGGAACCTAAACCTTTTATGTCTTTATTCAAACAGAGCTCCCACTGAAACTATTAGGATTAAATCAAAATGTTTAGCTTCCAACTGCAGGTCTCACACATACCTTTGGAGTTGGTATGTCCACTGCCAGCAGAAGGCATCAAAATTAATCCTAGTTTTTCCTAGGAAATACTGCTCACCTACCTCAACCTGACAGCTGTATTCTAACTAGACTACCCCATCATCACCACTCGCTCTTACCTGAAGCTTGACAGAAGCTGAATCCAGAAGATGATGTAGTGGTGGTGGCAGTGGCGTTGTTACCAAACACTGATCCACCCTGTCCAAAGCCAGCACTCTGCCCAAAAACTGGAGCACTGCTTTGCCCGAATAGTCCACCACCAGTGCTGGCAGATGGCTGGCCGAAAGAAAAAGAACTTGGACTGTTGGTGCTAGATGGTGCTCCAAAGACATTCCCACCGCTTGAAGTTGCAGTGGAGGAAGACGGCTGGCCAAAAACAGGCATTGTTCCAAACCCAGTTTGAGTGAAGGTAAAACCACTTGAAGAACTGCTTGCTGGCTGTCCAAAGGCTGGTGCCTGCCCAAATGCTGGTTGACCAAAGCCACCTGCAGCTGCTGTGCCAAAAGTAGATGTGCCAAACCCTGAGCTAGCTACCTGAGTAGTAGCTGCAGTGGTGGAGATAGTGCTGCCAGTGTGTTGACCAAATGGAGAAGATGCTGTGGTAGCTGCTGTTAGCGGTCCAAAAACAGGAGTGGAAGGGGTGGTGGTTGTATCACCAACAGGGTGACTAAAGGCCGAGGAAGAAGAACTGGAATTTGGAGGCTGAGAGAACACTGAGGAACTTGAAGAAACAGTCCCAAATACAGAAGTACCTGCAGCTGGGCTTTGAACAGATGTATCAATATCCTTGGTGGTAGCCAATGTGCTTGTAATTTCTGCAGAAGGGGCAATGACAACATCTGTTGCAGCTGTGGTCACTGAAATGTTCTGGTCCAGTGGGGCAGAGGTAGAGACTGGAGGAACTGCCTCTGCCTCAGACTCAGTAGCACAGATAGCTGTTGAGATTGTATCTGTGGAAGGAGTCAAGGAGGTGCTAGGACCCGTAACATCTGCATCTCCTGCTATAGACTGAGATAAAGCAGGTTCGTCTTTAACAGAATCGGACAGTTGCAATTGTGGTTGGGTTGTTTGTGGCTGAGAAGCTAGAGGTGCAGACACAGTTGTTAGTATTTCACCTTCAGGTGGCTTTTCAGACAAAGGTGGTAGCTTGACATCCCCTGCACCATTACTAGAAGTTGCTGGGGATACAGCAGTTGGTGCTGAACTCAAAAGACTTCCAAATGACAGGGATGCTGAAGTGGGGAGAGTTGCAGGTACAGAGGTGGATGTTGTGATACTGTTTGCTTGTGGAAGGCCAAATGAAAAAGCAGGCTTGCCGCCACCTGAAGATCCTCCAAGACTAAATACCCCAGAAGACCCGGTGCTGGTTAACTGGACATTGCCAAATATGCTGCCTGTAGTATTTGTGCTGACTGATGTGGATGCTGTATTGGTGGCCATGACTAATGTTGAAGTGGCTTCCACAGGTTTCCCTAACTGCAGAGGGCTGTTAAAGGTAAATCCAGAAGGTATTGTGGATGTTTTAGTTGGCTGTCCACCAGCAATGTTGGTAGATGGAGCTTTAACATTGACTTTGGTATTATCATCTGCTTGACCAACCCTTAATCCTGAGAAGCTCCCAAGAGTTTCCCCAGCCATATTACTCTGAAATAAATTATCTCCTGACTTTGATGGAAGGACTTCCAGTTTGCCAGAGGTTGTGGAGGGAACAGAAGTGGCAGCCGGAGCAGGTTTGCTGTTCATCTGGGTGGCATCTACAGAAGAGCCACTCGTCATGGAGACTCCTGAAACGTTGGCTGGCTTGATGGACCCAAAGGTAAATGAGCTCTCAGGAACTGTTCCAAATTTAGTACCCCCATCAAATGAAAATGCATCAGACTGACTTGACTCTTTAGCAGGGGCTGTCACTACTACAGAGACATAAAAGGAATTAAAATGAGTTACAGGTTGCAACGCTCATTTATCATCTGTAAAGTACCAGCATGCTGAGTGCTTTACAGACAGGTATGAAGAAAATGCTCTTACCTCAAAGACTTTACAGTCTCATGACTATCAGATGATTAACTATCTCTGCCACCTTCTCAAGCCCTGCTTTCATGAGGGTAACAACGGCTATATCTGAGGCCCATTTCGTTATAGATAGGGTTATAGCCATTGTACATGCTCTTACTTCCTTCATTTTTCAACAGTTATAATTATCTAACTAAAAAGCCCACTCTCTTGACTACAGTACATCTTGCAGTTACCTCCACTTTTTATACTCTTTATGTACTTGCAAAAAGTTCTGGCATGCAGTGAAGAATTGGTAGTCTAAAGCAGTGGCTCTCAGCTAAGGTTGGGTCACAAAGCTGTTTTCTGGAAGTTGCAAAGTTTTCTACAGAATTAAGTTTTTTTATATAAAATCTTAGCTATACAGAGAGCATTAGCCACTTTTATCTAGTTTATTATAATCTTTGAAATACTGAAGAAAACCTCCCAAACGTATCATTTATTCAAAATATAGTTATCAAAATGTGCAATTTAGTATGCAGAAAATTTTCAGTATGATTGTATATTTTATATATTTCATCACATTTATATGCCTACTTTGGACATACATATATGGTACACTATGCTTAAATTATCTATTAGTTTTGTGGTATTTAGACAGAGCGTAAGAGACTTGACGTGGGAATCAGCCAATAAAAAGACCCAGTAGTTTTAGGACCAGAGAGAGAGCAAGACTGAGAAGCTCTAATTTCTCTTCTCTGCCCTTAATGACCCATATTTTAAAAAATAAATTAAAAGGTCAAAGTGATACAGACTAATATATACTAGAAAGAGACATAGAATTAGTATGACTTATTTCCTCATGAAACTTTAAGGTCTTCACCAATTTTCTTCACTCAATTCCCATCTCCACCATAAATAGCTAACCAAGGCTAGGGTACTCTTGCTGATCCAGGTAAAGTAACATGAGGAACTGAAATTACTCATGTGTAATGCAGAGCACTACAAATAGTTCATTAGGCTTACTGAACCCTCCAATCCCCTTTCACCACTGTTATTTATCCAAATTTGTAAGATCTTGATCTGGAAGTTGAAGATTAAATGAAATCAGTTCTTCCCCATTGCAAGAGATGGAATAATTGCACATTGATACAGCAGGGGCTCTTCCATTCAGGTAGTTATTGGTAAATATGATCTACCAAAGGATTAAGTAGGAGAGGCAGCCTGCCTGTTTTTCACATCAGCTTCTGAGAAGCATGCGGCTATAAATCGTTCCAAATCACTCACCGTGTATATGTTCTACTTAAGGCTGCTGGCACTAGGCAGCCAGCCACCTATATCTATGCCATTTTAAAGACTGCAGATTAAAGATAGTAGAGGAAATAATTTCAGATACTGTCCTTTTCATATGCTAATACTTCACTAGATGTTCTTGGGAACAAATATTTTGCGTACTCTTAATTGAAAGGCACGTGGCTTGGATTCCTGCATATTACATGGCTTAATCCAGCATATGAATACAAAACACTATTATTGCAACTACTGCAGTTTTAACAAAAAAGCAGCAACAGAACACAAGAATTGTATGCATGAAAAAGACATTAAATATTCATCTAGAGGAAAAATAGAAAAGATGCTATTTCACACTTCACACAATTTACCTTGTGAGGCAGAAAGGCTAGGTGGTGTTGATGCAGTGGATGTGGCTGCACCAAAATTGAACCCAGTCCTAGGGACAAAAAGAAAAAGGGACAGAAGATATTTAGTTTATATAGTACTAATACTTCCTTCCTCATGACTAACACAGCCAGTGAAACCCAGATTCCCAGCACAGGGGTGTACAAAAATCAAGATTTGTGTACGTGTGTGTATGTATTCCTGCTTCCCTCCTGCAAACCTGTTATGACTGGAAACACTTCTGTACAGCAATTGACACATGCAGGGAGAATGGCTTACATTTGTTTCCCTACATATGACAAAGCCCTTAGAAAATTAGACAGTAAGAGTTCAGTTCAATTCAAGACCCTTCCGACCACTTCATCTTCCTATGTCCTTTCTCCTCTGCTGTTTCACTCCTCTCTTCCATTCACTGTTAGGAAAAGCTCCATACAATAAGTTGACTTAGCAGAAAATGGATCTGGTAGAGACTAATGGTAGCAGCAGCTACAGGAAGCACATGGATTTATTTAAAATCAAGTGACAGCCTTAAAGCCAAATGATTTTATATATATAGATTTATGGGATAATTATATGCTCTTTACTACCACTCATGAAGGAGGAAGCCATCCACATTATATACATTAAAAGATTATTTCCACAACTCAGTTAATAGAAACATACTTTAAGGAGAGGAATTCTTGAAATATATTTTAATCTAGTTTTAGCTGAATACAGAATAAAGCCAGCATAATGAGGTCTGGGATCCTTCAGGGAACCTAAAAGCCTGCAGGAATTTCAGCATTCTGGCCACATCACCCTGAGTGTCTGAGACAGATGCTGCTGCTGCAGCTTTAGGAGAAAGTCTGGGTTGTTTCATTACACTCTGCTGGCACAATCACAGAGGCTCCACATCCACCGGATACACTTTAGGCTATGACAAGGGGGCTGTAACTTGAGAGGGTTTTTGATTTTCTTTTATATCCAAATTTCAACTTCCTCCTTTAAAGATTAAATACCTGGGTCCTTTGAAGAGTGCAACAAGTCAAAGTGCTTACGTGTTATACCCAACATACAGAATAATAAACTAAGGCAAGAGGGATTAAGATACTAAAATCATCTGAGAAGCGGCAGTCTGCAACAGAACTCAGAAAGGGAATTCCGAAACCTCTGTTTTAAAATACTTGCCTACACCTGCTTCAAAAAGAGATATTCACTTGAATGTGTAAATACGCACAGAATATCTATTTTACCTGCCTTTGCCAAGTACATTTAAAAAATATATATGTTTATAAATTTTTCTGAAGCATTTTAGAATAAAGGTTTTAATGTGATAACACCAGGCTTTTATCTCATTGTAACACATGCCTCACTGTGTGTTATTGCTTACGTAACAGAAGTCACCAGATGGCATTGGGACTGTAGTCACCTCCATGAGTGGATTACTTTTCAAGTTACAATATGGCATTCATGCTGTTGTGTCTTTTTTAACTTCAGTGAGTTCAAACTGGACTGTCTGTCCAGATTTCCAGCCATAAGTGGAAATTTCAGTGCTTGTGTGTATCAGAACCATGTTAGCATGTACACCCTCCCTTTTGTAATGGACATCTGTATAATCCAGGGTTAGAAAAATTAACTGGAGAACAAAACCTATCAGCAAAGGCTACAAAGATAGTCAAAGGTTTGCCCCGATTCCCTGCCTCTCAATTTTAGCCTCCGGAAGTGGAAACTTCAGGCCTTCTCAACAGCTACGAGCTGACGATTTGAAGGTTCATTCTCTCATGTTCTTGTCCCAGCTTCTAGGAAAAGCTCCACTGTTACTTCTCTGTCCTGGCTGGATAAAGAGGTGATAAGAAAGCCAGATCCATTTTGTCTTAGCCATCTTCACAGAGAAGTGACTATCCGCCAACATGTTTTTTTCTGCCCCCCTCCAAAGGGGAGCACTCTACTCTACACTTCTAAGCACATAGGTAGAGAGTGGTGTCTCTGCTGCACGTTTGGGAGGCAGAGAGCGAATTCAGTTTGCCTGACCATCAGGTTGGTGCTTTAACCACTAAATACACTATCACATTTACAACCTCAATTAAACCCTTGGATTTTAACCCAACGTATTCAGAGGTTCCTAGAATTGTATACATTTTCCACAACCCAGCTAATGCCATGCTGCCAACCAGTCACCCAAAACCTATGAACAGAATTCTTCATCCACTTTTGCTGATGGAGAATGTTCACAGCAAAATAAAATTGTGCCAAATTCCCACAGCTCTTCTAACCTTGCTTATGTAGCCCTTCTATGAAGCACATAAGCCTTGCCAAGCCCTTGACTGGAGCCATTAGCTTCAATTACACACAAATTGATAGAAATTTTTTTTATAATTAATACAGTAGCTATTTTTCATTGCTACATAGCTCACTGATATTATTTGCTGTAGAAGCATTATAGTACTTAGAAGATAAATCATACAGAAATAAAAAGATTCATAACAGACCCCAATGAAGAGAATGAAAATGTCTGGTTAAACTGTGCAGCGGCCACTGGAGTTGAAGTCATTGTAGGAGAGGTCACAGCTGCAACTGCTTTTGCTGTCCCTTGCCCTAGGGTTACAAGAACAAAAGTTGCAGAAAACAGCACATACAAAACCAATGCGTCATCTTTTCACCTTCAGGTCCCCTTAAGTATAGGCCTGTCATGTCATGTACTGTAGCTAGAGAATCTTTTAGGCCAAGCCCAGCAGAGTTCTCACACATCTGATGGACCATGTGCAGTATCAAAAGGAAAAGAGCATTTCACAAACACACACAGTGTCCTATTGCACAAACTGGAAACACAACAGAAAACAAAAAAGTCTTGCAAAATTCTAACATCATATCCTCAGGAAGTATTACATAAAAGTATTAATGGTACTAGTGCAAGACTGCAGATCATTCGAACCATTAACAAAATTGAAGCAATAATTTGCATTTGACTAGGAGCAAAGTTAGTGTTCACATTCGCTCATAAGATAATAAATATTATAGCGTAAACAAAATCTACCAAGAGATCCTTGACAGTGTTCCTTCCTGAAATCATCACCATAACAACCAGTGTTCAAATACAGAGAAGGTACTATCAAATTCAACATCTGACATTTTCAACCAACGTTTTAAGAGGTTCATGTTCTTTTTTTATGTATTGTTTTGTTATGTGAAATGTGGTTCTTGACTACTTTTATTAGCTCTATTCTCTGATGAAGAAGCAACCTACATCTATGGATTAAAGAGAATATTTCATGTGTATCAACAATGCAATGGATTTCAGAAATTTATGCAAGAGGTTTTATAAAACCACATACCCATTTCAAGCACTGCTATCTAACACATGCGTGAAGATCAACTCCTCCTGCTACCACTGATTTCCTCTTTTCTTTATACAGTGAAACAAGTAAGCATCACTGTAATTCTTAATCTTCTCAGCCCCATCCCATTTTACATTTTGTTAGAGGGAAAAGGGGCACTAATTTGGAATTCTCAAGCTACATGTAACTGAACAATCTTGAGTGATTCTATGGTTTGCGGTATTCTTGACTATGGCAGGAAAGGATGAGTACTAGGTGATCTGCCTAACAAAAAAAAGATAGCTCTTCTAAGTACACCACTACCCCAGTATAACGGGGTCATGGGGAGCCAAAAATCTCTGCTGCGTTATAAGTGAAACGCTGTTATATTGGGGTGGCGGTGGCAGGGCTACAGCAGTGATTTAAAGAGCCCGGGGCTCCGGCCACAGGGAGCCCCAGGCCCTTTAAATCGCCAGCAGGCCCTGCTGCCGCAGCCCCCGGGTAGCAGTAGCAGGGCTCCAGGGGTGATTTAAAGGGTCCAGGGCTCCCCGCAGCAGCCCATGGCCCTTTAAATCGCTGGCGGGCCCCGCTGCTGCAGTCCCAGGGTAGCAGCGACAGGGCTCAGGAGGCGATTTAAAGAGCTCTGGCCTCTGCGGGGAGCCCGTGCCCTTTAAATCGCCAGCCCAGCCCCACTCCCACAGCCCTGGGGTAGCGGCGGCAGGGCTCCGGTGGTGACTTAAAGGGCTCGGGGCTCCCCGCAACAGTCAGAGACCCTGGACCCTTTAAAGTGCCGCCGGAGCCCTGCTGCTACCACACTATATGCCAACCTGTATTATATCAGGTCACGTTATAGCGAGGTAATAGTGTACTGACTTTTCAGAGGCTCTTGCTACTTGAACCCCTCCCAAAAAACAAAAAAACCCCAACTCCTCCAAGTTTTAACTGCTCTTAACTGTTATTTCTTAAGAGCAAGATGGCTCCTTATTTTGAATCCTCTTGGCACAAAGGAAATGGAGAAGCCAGAGCTGCTATTGAGATGTCACTGGGAACAATTAACAGAAAAGTGAAGAGTGATTCTAGTCTGGTATAACTTCAGAAAGACGTCTTGCTCCACACAGAAGGCTCACTCTAATCCTAATCTTTGCAAGCATGCACACACTTATCTAGTTATTTACTTTTATTTAATTTTTACAACAGAAAAAAGGTTGAACTGAATAACGCAGGAGACAAGTAACATTGTGGGGGGTTTTCTGCAACAGCTGCTGCTTCTTACTCCATGAATCCCTTTTCTACACCATATTTCATAATTCTAGCAGTCCCTTCATATGGATTTCTAGACATGATTTAGCTGTGCACTGAAAAACAACGCTGATTAACAGTCTCTAGAGTATTCCCAAACTGATATACAAAAGCCAGAAGAGCCTGGAGGGAGAAAATGTTTGACAGTCGCTTTGATCACATCTGAGCACAAACCTCAGAAGTCACAGAAAACCAACGGTGCAGTGAAATGGATTAGTGATTAATTCATGCTGAAGTACATTCAACTACTATTTAAAGCTATTTGCAACGAAATAGCATTGTCTCATTTTCTAATAACGAACCCAGAACTGCCAAGTTCCAGGTATCAAAGTGCTATGTGCCAATTGCTTGTCAGGTTCCTCTTTCGGCCTACATACCATACCGGAAGAGTGAACTAGGTAGCTACAGTAGAACAGATTAATGCCCACCTACTACCCATCACTTCTTCACTCTTAGGCCATGTCTACACTACAAAGTTAAGTCAACTTTATGTAAGTCAACACTGAGCCTCCGATTTAAGCAAGTCGATCCTGCGTGTTCACACTGCTCACTGGGTCAGCGGAGTGCATCCTCACTAGCCGGGCTTGCATTGATGCACGGAGCACTGTACTGTGGGAAGCTATCACATAGTGCATGTAGCCGAGTGGAATTTTGGGTTGGACTTGCCAATGTTTTGGTCCTATAAGCCATTACATGGATGGTTATGGAAACATGGCATTGGCCTCCTATTATGCACTTACCTCCACACACACACACACACACACACCCCACCCTCCGAAATCAATGGCAAACAAACCAAGCCTTTTTTGTGCATTTTTTCGTAAGCCTGGGTGCCTGCGCAGATGCCATAGCACGATAAGCATGGACCCCGCTCAGCTGTACGTTGTTGCTGTGAACATTACAAACACCCCGTGCCTTATCCTGCAGTATTTAAAACAGCCAATACAGGAGTCGCTGCATGGAACAATGTGATGCCACGCAAGCAGCTCTGCTGGAAGACGGAGCGGTGCAATTTACAGTTGCTGGCAACAGTCACGCTTCACCTTGACACAGCTGAATGCCGTTTCTGGGCCTGGGAAACTAGCACTGACTGGTAAGACCTTTTCATTATGCAGCTATGGGATGATGAGCAGTGGCTGCAGAACTTTCGAATGTGTAAGGCCATTTTCCAGGAACTGTGTGAAGAGCATTCCCCAGTCCTGAAGCGCAGCAATACTAAAATGACAGCTGCTCTGACAGCGGAGAAGCAAGTGGCAACAGTTCTGTGGAAGCTTGCAATGCCAGACTGCTGCCGGTCAGTGGGGCATCAATTTGGAGTGGGTAAATCTACCATGGGATCTGTTGTGATCCAAGTTTGCAGGGTCATTAACAGACTTTTGCTAAGAAGGGTAGTGACTCTAGGCAACGTGCAGGACATAGTGGATGGTTTTGACGCGATGGGGTTCCCTAACTATGGTGGGGTGATAGATGGAATGCATATCCCTATCTCAGCACCAAACCACCTTGTCAAAGAGTATATGAACCGAAAGGGATACTTCTCAGTGGTGTAGCATGTGCTGGAGGATCACGGCGGCTGCTTCCCAACCATCCCATATTGATGTTGGTGAAAGGTGCGTGATGCGTGCATCTTTAGGAACACAGGTCTGTTCAGAAAGCTGCAAGCAGGGATTTTCTTTCCAGATTGCAAAATAATCATTGGTGATATTAAAACGCCAATCATGATTCTGGGGGACCCAGCTTACCCCTTACTCCCATGGCTCATGAGGCCATACACCAGCAGCCTGGACATCAGTAAGGACCAGTTCAACCATAGGCTGAGCAAGTGCAGAATGGTGGTAGAATGTGCCTTTGGATGTTTAAAAGGTCGCTGGTGGTGTTTGCTTACTAAGTTAGACCTCAGTGAAAGCAATATCCCTATTGTTATTGCTGTCTGCTCCTTAATATGTGTGAAATAAAGGGAGAAAAGTTTCCACCCAGATGGGGGGTTGAGGCAGATCACTTGACAGCCAATTTTGAGCAGCCACACACCAGGACAATAAGAAGGGCTCTGCATCTCCGTGAGGCTTTGAAATCAAGTTTCAGCAATGAGCCAGAGTAATGCGACACCTATCTGTGTTGTTCCTTACCAAACTGTCTCTTCCACTGCATTTTCTCCCCTGTAAACTCCACCCCCACCAACCACCACATGTTGAATGAATAAAGAGCCTTTTCTCCTCTATCCATTAAGTTTTATTATGCACATAAACACACAGACAGCAAAGAAAAGTAAGAACCTGAGGCAAAAGGGCCGATAACACTGAGGAGAAACAAGGAAAGCTTGCTGACAGATGCACCGCAGTAACAATCGAAGGTGTGGGAATGGGCGCCTTCTGGTCCTTGTACCCTCCTCTGGTTTTGAGTGCAAGGGACACCAAACTCCCTCTCCTCCCCGCACCCTGCCTCATAGGACTTTTGCGGGAGGAGGATGTAGAATTGGGCAATGATGGCAGCAGGTTCAGCATAGGCTTCTGAAGGATTCTAGCATCCAGTTGCCTTTCTTGAACCTCAACCAGATGCCTCAACATGTATGATTGCTCCATCATAATCTGCAGCATCTCTTCCTGTGTGGCATGCTCTTTTTTCCTCCCTGACAACGTCTAGGTTCTCGGACAGTGTAATTCTGCATGCTCTGAGCTCTGTCTTGTCACGCTTGGAGGGGCACATTAAACTTACTGAACATGTCCTCCTGAGTCTTCTTTTCTCTGCCTTCTAATCTGGAGTCTCTGCTCCGGTGTGGAGGATGCACCAATGGACAAGGTTTCAGCTGCAAGGAATGCAACGCACAAGGGTAGCATTGACAGTGCGTGCATAATTTCTGGTGGGTTTTTAAATAAAACTACACCTTGAAGGCACAACGTAATCACAACCGCTGGCTATTGCAAGAGACTGTTTGTTGGTCCAGCCATGGGGAGTAAGGCCATGAGGCATGGGCGAGAGGTCTTGTGTTGCTGCTTCTGTGAAAACATCCTCGGGCTCACAGGTTGGAATCTGAAAAAAGCTCCCTTTCCCCCTAGCAACCTGGATGGTGCTTGAGGACAGGCACGAGGGTAAAGCCCCCCAATTAGTTTGGTTATTTACAAACTATTTTACGGGGGGGCAGGGGGAGACAAACAGGAAGTCACCCCCTTCCCTTTTTTTCCCCCAATGTTGCTTGCAACACATGGTGATCCCTTCCAATCACAACCACATCACGTTTGGGAAAGTGTGGTTGTGACACCCATATTTCACCAAACCGGGGGTGGATTATTGGTTGAATTGTTTGTGGTTTAAGGGCTAGCATTTAAAACTTCCCCTGTTTCCTCTAGGTGAGCCTATGCGATATCACTCTCCTAGAGGTAAAAGAGGAGGCAAAGGAGCAGATGTTGCAAGCATCTGGATACAGAACTGGTCCTTATGCTGCAATGCTGTGTGCTGTAATGATGACAGCAGAGTTAATACTGGAGTGGCATGGGAAAAAGTGTCCTACCGTGGTGGGTGAAATAAGGCAGACCTTCCCAGAAACCTTCTGCAAAGGACTGCAGAGTACCTCCATGAAAGCTTCCTAGAGATCTCCATGGAGGAGGATTCCTGGGCCATCCCCATGCACATAAAGAATCTTTTTCGGACAGCACCCTCTACATAGCTGCAGTGGCCACCGATACCCACTACACCTACTTTTTTGTTCCAATTAAAACATAAAAATAATAGCATGTAACCCCTAGAGTTTGATTGGAAAAGTGTACTCACCAGAGGTGCCTTTCCCTGCATCATGCTCTGCCGCTAACTGGTCCTGTGTAGGGATGGGCTTCAGGGTTAAAAAACAATTCTTGTCTGTCGGGGAGAATGGATCCTCCACTTGCCTGCCTCGCATTCTTGTCCTCCTCAACAATGTCCTCCCTGTTGTTGCTCAAGGATGCCCGGGGCTCTTGGAAGGTATCTACGGAGCGTATTGGGGTAGTCATGGGGTCACTGCCAAGAATTGCATGCAGCTCCTCATAAAAGCAGCATGTCTGTGGGGCAGAACCAGAACGACTGTTCGCCTGCCTTGTCTTCTGGTATACTTGCCGAAGCTTCTTTATTTTCATGTGGCACTGCTGCGAGTCCCTGTTGTAGTCGTCCTCCTCCATGCCCTGCACAATCTCCCCTATGCCCCGCATGATCTTGACACAGATGTCAGCGTTTCTTCTACTGGATTGGAACTCTGCCTGTACACTCTTCTCCCCACACAGCAATAAGATCCAACACCTCCTGTGTATTCCATACAGGAGGGTGTTTGCGGCCTTGACTCTCCATGATCAGCTGTGCTGGCAAGCTCTCTATGCTGATCAAACAGGAAATGAAACATCAAAAGCTCCCGGGGCTTTAACAGGGGAGCAGCTGTTTCTTGTGTACCTGTCTGTCATGCAGTGGAGTTGAAAGTGCTCTCCAAAGTGTTCACAGCAGAGCACTGTGGGACACCTCCTGGAGGCCAATTCATTCGAATTACACAACGCGGTGTCTACACTATCCCCACGTCGACCTATGGATGTTGAATCAAACACTACACCTCTCGCAGAGGTGGAGTACAGAAGTTGACTTTACAGGCCACTTAGCAGTGGAAGGGACTTGGTAGTGTAGACACACACTTTATTAGACTGACTTAAGTCGACCTAAGTCTGTAGTGTTGACCAGGCCTTAGACACAGAACCACAAAGTCCATTCATGTGCATCTTCTCTTTGAAGGCAGCAAACAACTATTGTATAGAGATATGTGGGCAATTCCAAACTCTGCATGGTCACAGTAGAAATTAACACTGATCTCTGAAACGTGTGTGTGTATTCTTGATCATACTTCAAGCTATTGGTATAGTTGATAATTGTAAGGAGATCTACAGTAGCCCTTAAGCTAGGTAACTTATCGACTGTCTAGCAGGGGTAATTCTGGTTAATACCCACAAATTCAGAAATTAATAGGGGATAATATTACTGTTACCTCTCGACAAGGATGTCATTGTGTAAAGGACTTCCACTGAAGTGAGACAATCTAAGAGCTTGCCTACTTAGTAAGTTTCTGCATGGCAAGCCAAGGTGTGAATCTTGTGCACCAGCTTGCCCCAAAATCATCTCATGTTGATGCTGCTACAGTGCAGTGAAAATACCAGAGTGCAGTTGAGCATACCATGCTTTCAAGCCCTAAACGGCTTCCATTTTAACTGGATGATTTTTTAAACACACCAGTGTCCAATTCAGATACTTCAAACATTTTACAATTAAAGGGAACACACAAGCTAAATATTAAGTGTAGTCACCTTGGTTCCAGAATGAAAAAGGAACTTTTTCAAGGCAGAATTTTAGACAAAAAACCATCTGGATGGGTTGAGTTTTGAGCAGCTGTTCCATTTATTTTTTGTACCTTTGTTTTTAAAACATTCTCTCTCTCTCCCCCCCGCCCCCTCCGCCTACCCCCTGGTCTGGAAAGAAATTATAGCCTGCAGGCCAGATCTGGCCCATTAGAATTGCCATCCCTGTGTCACTGTAGGCCCCACGCTGCTCCCGGAAGCAGCAAGCACCACATCTCTGTGGCCGGGAAGGGGCTGGCCGTGAATGTGGTACCACAGCCAGTGCTTTGGGGGAGCTTTGGGGGAGGTACCCATAGGCAAGGGCTGCACACGCATGGAGCCCTCTGCCCCCCGGGGTTGCAGGGATGTGGTACGTGGCACAGGGCCAGGGAGCCTGCCTTAGCCCCGCTGTGTGCCGCTGCCACCTTGGAGCCGCTCAAGCCATCCCAACTCCCTACCCTGAGCCCCCTCCCACACACTGCACCCCCTCCTGAACACCATTCCCCTGCCCCAGCCCTACATTCATGGCCCTGCATGCAATGTCCCCAACCAGATGTGGCCCTCAGGCCAAAAAGTTTGCCCACCTCTGCTCTAGACTGAAATAGTAAGAGGCCAGTAAACAGAAGTTGAATCAGGGTCTTGATTTTTTCCCCCGTGCTATGAAGGATGGGCCTTCTCCCATTTGTTTCCATCTCAACAGAAATGACAACTGACCTGAGATTTTGCTGCCAGCTGATATCTGACCAGCTGTAGTAGTGATGGTACATGGTATGGATGCAGATATAGGTGAAGACTGTGCCTTAAGTGAGCTGGTTAGAGACCCCTAAAAATACAAACAACACTTAATGTAAATATTACTTTAATGCCAAAGTGTATAATGAAAAAAAAATTGTTTTTAAAGTTATTCCATGTAATTCCGAGGTGGATTTGGTGTCCAAAAAAGGAAAGGAGCAAAATATCTAGCTAAAACTAGGAGAAGCTGGCCAAAGCACCTGCCAACACTAGCAATACATTCTGTCCTCATCTGCACTATTCCCCTTCCTATTACAGTTGTGAGCCCACATAGCGCTACAAATCTCAATAGAGAGTCCATATTCAACTCTTCCAATGAGTCTCCAATATAGCCCAGCAAACCTCTGTTACTGCACTCCTGAATAAAGGCTCTCCTGAACAAAGACTGACAATGTTAATGTTTTGGGATGTGGATGACCATTTACCTGTTGTAGCATCTAATCCCCCAGTAGAAAAGGTTTTATGGAAAATACTGGATGCAGAGAATTGTTCTTCCCCCTGATTTCCCCACCAGCCTCTGTTTTTGCATCAACTCGGAATGTTCATTAACTCAGTTAACATTATCTCCCTCATGGTTCGTTTCAGACTGACTAGACAGCCCTGTTGTGGCAGTAAGACCATGGCCACTTGCAGCCCGCAAGCTATTTTCAAAAACAATATGAAAGCAGTAGAGTTAAGAGACATAATACAGATATGTCTGGCACTATCCAGTCAGGGTCACAGATTAAGCAGTGGTTTGAAAGGAATGCAGGACAGAGATTGTGGAAAAGGACTGCAAGACAACCTATTCAACAGCAGCTGAAACAGAGTGGTACAGCATCTGCCCGGCTTAGTGCTTAATAGGTAAAAGAAAAATATCAAGAGATACCTGCTTGGCTTGATTTGTAGCAACTGTAGCCAAAACTTGGTGGACTGCTTGGGCTGCAGACTGAGGTACGGAAGATCTAAACAAAAAGATTTAATGAAAGGCTAATTTAGAAGCAGGTCTCTCCCCAAAGCATCAACTTTTGAGAAGTCCAGAACAGCACTGACAGCAAAGATTCCAAACACGTGATTCCAGCAAAACCCAAAGGAACAAATCAGATTATGGAATAAACCTCTTAAATGAATAAGCCTCATTTAACTCAGAGTGGCTACAAATGTGACTAAAGCACTAGACTTAAGTGATCAAGTCTCCTTCACACCCATTTATGTCACTGAAGAGAAGGCAGTGAACCCCTCTCTATTTCAATAGGGAATTGAAGAATCAATCAGCAGGTCAGGAGATTACGTGTGTTAAACACCAGGCATAAAAATGAAAGAGGATTCCCACACATTTTAGAGTCTGGAATTGGATACAAATATATGCAACTCTCAAAAGTGATGAGCAGAAGGAGACAAAAATGTGGAAAAAAATCCTGCGCTTTGGCTTCAAAACTGTACAAACAGTGAATTGGTGAGAAAGGATTGTGACGTGGTTAATCTATGATTTATAATATGATTGTTTGGTTATGGTTATATGAAAGTTTAACTTGCTTTATAAACTGTATTTCTGAGCCCAGGGACAATCATTCATGAAAGGCAACTACTTCTGGGGTGAAACCTAGCTCCCACTGTGTGTCACATTATGGCTCTAATTATTATAACATGAGAATGGCCATTAAGTCACAGGAACGCCTCCCATTAGTGGTCTATTTGGTCCAATACCATACGTTTTAGAAGAAAATACTAAGGAAGAAACCTTACAATGACCTGTTTTCCCCACATCTATACCAGTGACAGGTGCTCTGTAAAAACTCTCCACTATGAGACAGACCAAGATTCAGAAGTCCTCTCTAGGCAGAAATGAAATCTGGGTCTCAAGAGTGCTGTAACTACTACACCGCTCCAAGTCCCACACGTACATCAGAAGTGTGTCAGTCAGTCACTCACCAGGAAAACTCAGAATTTTCCTAACATCCCAAGGGAATGGGAAAAGTACACACAAGAATGATTTCTCTCAGCCATTCGCCTTTTTAGTGAGGGTGAGGGGAGGGGAAGCTTGAATAGGATTTGATGCTGCAAACAAAGCTTTAAAAAGGACTGGCACTAATTGCAAGTCCTTCCCTTCCAGCAATGAAAGCTCCTCGTGTTGCACACACTGGAATAGCCCTGTGCCCAGCTTTCACAATAACAATTTCAGCAACTGACTAGCACTAGAGAATGCTCAATATTAGAGGAAGGGAGGTGATGAGAAACATCACAAGATGCTCAAGGTCCCTGAGTGTAAAGAGAATGAATAGATACCCTCATGGCACTGGTAACTGGAGGGGAGTCTCTCCCTTTCAAGCTACTTGTTCAAGTCCAGGGCATTTTGTTATGGCGAGTCATTACAACCGACAACAGTTCAATGGTCTATGTGCAATGAGCTGGCGATTTCAGTACAGTTTTTAGTAGTCTGGAGTGTACATTAAAATTATACTCGATACCCTTAGAGAGGCCAAGAATGAAAAGGGCAGGAAGAGTGAAGTGCTCTCTCGCAATCCAGCCAGTGGTCCCTCCACAGCAAGGCAGAAGGGCATTGGTGTGGACAGATGGCTTCACTTCTTAGAACCATCAATTCAGCACTTCTCACGTGCACTACAATGGACTCTGCAAAAGCTGCACCAGCCAGAATTAACCCTATCTAGTGGCATGCAACGGTGCTCCTGGAAGGGTGCTTCATGTCCCTTTGCAGCCTATGTTCAGGGCAGCACTGCTTGGTGCTAAGGGTGGTGGTGGGGATGGGGTGGCAAAAGCTATAGCCAAGTCTCCTCAGGAGAAAGCCTGCCCACTGCAGACATCCCACAGCCTAGAAAATAAGTCATTAATGTCTGTACTAAACACAAACAGCATTTCTGGTTCTATCATATGCCCATCCAAGTGATTAAAGGCACTTCAGTCTTGTGCCACACAGTGCACCCAACATCGGAGATTATTTAGCATAACTGTACTGGTTACTGAGACAGCTTCTAGACAACTATTTTAGACCCCCTGGTCAAACAAGGATCTTTTTCATCCAGATCCCTCTGTCTGCAGACTGTTACACACAGTGCATTACAGTGTAATAGTAATGCCCTATACCCTGACTGCTCTCCTCCAATCCTCAGGGCACAAGCTAGTCTTAAAATTCAGACCATGTCTGCCAGCCAGTCAGTAACAAAGCCCTTTTATCTCAAGCCAAGGTGATGTCATGCATATCTAATACTGAATCAAAATGTCTAGGTCTGATGCGACATCATCACTCTGCATGTGCCCTCTCAAAGGACCACCCCTCACTCTCACACCCACCAGAACGACAACCATTCAGATGCATTATAACCAGACTGCTACCAAAGCTTCAGGGAAGGGCACCCTGCATTCCTGAACTGAATGAGTACAAACTATGCAAGGAGTTGAATCCAGCCTGTACAGGGTGCACCATGACCGATACCTCCACAGATGTTTTACCTTCTGCTCTACATACCACCAGCACACCCTGAGCCACGTGTCAACAGAATTTGAAACCCTATAATGAAGGGAAAAGCCAGTACCATGCCTGAAGGCTAGATTTGGTAAATCACACAAGGATTCCTGTAGGTCATGAACACACTGAGCACAGGGGGTTGCCATTTCAATACTCAATCAGTGTACTGGCTACATAACTTATTTGCCTGACATCAACACAATATGCAAGATCCCAGGTGGAAACGCCATGCTAGTTTCCTACGGGTGATAATTTGAAAGCTCTTGCACAATTGATTTACCTGCCAAAAGCCCTATCTAAAGGGCACTTGACTAATGCGCAGCTCCAGCAGATGTGTACACCAAGTTCATTTCATTTCCACACAAACTAGATTATGTACAGAGTGCAGGGGAGATGGGAAAAGGCAGGATTAAACCTTAGACCCACTTACAGTCATAACACACTCCTAGCATTCTTTCATCCCAGGATCTGAATGCACTTTTGAACATTAAGCCTAATGATACCTCTGGAAGTAGGTGAGTATCACACACATTTCACAGATGACTAAACAAGCATGGTAGTTATGCAACTTGCCCAAGATCACAAGAAACCTGTGGCAAGATTGGGAACAGAACTCAGGAGTCTAACACACAGACCTTTGCAATAACCCCTTGATCTCATTTCTCATTACAGGCGGGGTATTAACAAGCAATGACTGGCAAAATAAGAGCATAAAGACTCTTCAGAGATACTAATCAGGACTAAACAGGAAGATGAGACATCCCCATAATTTCATTCCAGGGCTCCCTGAAGGTGTAGCAGAGCTATATTCTTACTGTTGAACCACACGAATCAGTTCCCTAGGAATGTTCTGTATGCAGTACGTAGCACTGCTCTCTCCTACGCACAATAATCACTGTTACAGGAGAGAAAATGAATGAGTTTCAGGGACAGCCAGGGCCTGCAGATGCCCAAGGCAAGCTGGAGGAACAAAGCAAGACATGCTTGGAGACACGAAGCTAGCTTATGCGGGTTGCAATACAAATATAATTCCTTTCTCCAAGAAATCAGAGAATTGAAACACTCAGACAGCTCAAATACTTGATTTCTAAAACTTCATGGTCAGCTAGAGAAGACAGTCACTTGCGAGAGAAACAGATCTTTGGAGTTTTGCTAAATAGAAAATGTGTCAATTAAAGTTCGCCTTCCCAAATCAGCTTTTATAGGGACAGGGAGGAAGAGGGTTCTCTGGACCTTCTCCCTTAGACTTATGTCCCTAAATCAACAGTGGAGTTGCTGCTCTAAATCAGTGATTCCCAAACTATGAGCAGTGGCTACTCAAAGGAGCCACGAGTGTTTGGGAAAATTCTTTAATCAACAACCTTTTTTGTTTTCCAAATTAAAAAGAGACTATTAAACTAGGCTTAAAGATCACCTGTGTCTTACTAATGGGTTTGCGTCTTATGCTGCCACTGTTGCTGGGGCTGGGAGCCTCTCTGTGCCCTCTGCTCCTGCAGGAGGCCTTTGCCAGAAAGGGCTGCTGCCGGGGGAAACCCTCAGCATGATGTCTCTCAGCTGAAAGCTGCCTGCTGGAGCAGAGGGCAAAGAGGCTCTCAGTGCAGACAGCAGATATCTTTGCATGGCCTGGCAAGTGCTTGTGTCTGGGGTGCTCCCAATACTGCAGGGCTCCAGAGCATTGCGTACTAGAAACATATGGAAATTCAGCTAAGGCAGAGGTCCCCAACGCAGTGCCCATGGGCGCCATGGCGCCCACTGGGGCGTCTAAGTGCGCCTGCATACTAGCCAAAGGATGAGCATCCGCCGAAATGCCACCGACGAGCTGAGTCATCCAGAGGCGTCACCGCCGATTTTCGGCAGTATTTCAGCGGCGACGCCTCTGGATGACACTGCTTGTCCCTGGCATTTTGGCAGCGACGCCTATTGACGTTGCCACTTGTCGGCAGAATTTCGGCGGATGCTCGTCCGCCACCATGGTCCTCCGTGGCTCGTTGTCTGGTGCCCGTCAGATGAAAAAGGTTGGAGACCACTGAACTAAGGGCTGTGCAGGGGCTCTGAACAGAAGCTGGGCCCTGGACTCACTTTTAACATAGGAGGATGTGCCAGGAGAAATGTAGATGGAAGAGGCAAAAGCAGGGGAGAAGGGCAACAGAGCAAACTAGAAGATTCAACAGGTGACCAGGTGTGACCAAAATATTCAGCTTCTTAAGAGCCCTCCCACACCCAAACCCACTATAAGAAAAGAACTCTAAAGTATAATACTCCCAAAAGTGCCAGGCACTGAGTTTTTTTTGACAAGGGAGAGTTCTCAGCTGCTGGGGGTTTTTTTGATCCCAGGTCTGCAGAATCCAAGGTTGAGATATGTATCTCACTCTCTCTCACTCACACACACACACACACACACACACTGGAAACCCTTATCTTACTTTAAATCATCATGATGCAAAATACAGCAAAAAGGAGTTTGAAGTGTCCTGACAGGCAGCATCAGAGAATGCACTTACCCTTGTCACTTTCAGTCACTGGTATCAGCTGGTCAAGGAAAGTGACAATGCAGATATGCAGTGCAGTGCAGATATGAAAATTGCCCAGTGAAAGCCAACTTTCATCAGCAAAGCAGGACTACTTCTGCTATATGGACAGTTAACTTACTCAAACACTATGCTACAGCCACAAAAACTTTCACTTCTAGCTTCTTCTGCCTCCTGCTGGCTACATACAACCACATATACCCACAGAAAAGGAACCCCTGAATTACAAAAATCCTATTATAGATCTGATCTATTCCAGTTTATAAACTCCAATCTTCTCTGACTGTTACCAACCAGGATATTCATATTCTCTCCTCCTGCTCACCACACTAACTCACTTCATTGAATGTGTTAAACCTCTCCTCCTACTAGGTCTGTTTAAACTTTGTTAAAATAGCTACAAACTAATACTTTAAATTTAAAGCAAACAAAACAAAAATCTAAAGGTTCTTGAATACTTTAGATTTAAAAAATTAAAGATATTTGCTATGATTTCATGAAACAAAGTCCACTTTTAAAAAAAATATACAGACCACCTTTTTCCAGAAGGTCTCAAAGTGCTTCACAAAATACTGTGCCCACTGCACAGATGAGGAAACTGAGACAGAGAGGTTAGTTACTTGCTCAAGGTCTCACAGTGACAGAGCATCAAACAAAAAAGTCAGCCACTAAATAATGCTGACTCACTGAAGGCACTCTGGTTACATAGCACATATCAAGTATAAGGCAGACATCTTGTGTATTAATTGCTCAAAACTATGTCTTGAAGTTCTGTGGTGACAGATTAGAACCCAGTGATAAAGATGTAGCCCCACTGTGTGGTGCTGGACGTTCTTTGGTATAATATATATAGAAATTGAGAGAATAGAAAGACTCACTGATTCAGCCTTCCTGCTCCTTCTGCTGGAGCTGTACAGAACGTCAGCATACAGGAGCAGAATGCTGTTGTAATTCGCCGAAGTAAAAGCCAGAGCAGATTTGTCAGCTATTACCTTCTGTATTCATGAAGGTTTTCCAAACCAATTTCAATCATAGATTTACGTACAGAGATCATCTCAATTTGTACATTTCTCTGTTCCTTTGTCAAATTACATCCAGATATCACTGAAGACACTTCAGTGATTTACTCTTTGCAGTAAGAACTTAAATTACTTTTAAAATCAGCGAAAGGTATAAATGTATCATCTGCATGTAAATTATTTTGTGCAACTCATGAACTTAACATTTATCAAAAAAGCTCTTCCCAAAGGGGAAATGATAGTGAGCCACTGATCTTTTATTAGAATGGTATGATTTCTTACTCACTCATTGCAGCTACGCTCGCTTGATCTGATGAATGTTGGTGCAACAGATAAATAGGATGTTTATTAAAAAGATGCCAGATTGAAGGCAAAGCACAGAGCAGGTAAAATACAGGTAGAGGTGGGGCAAGCTTCCCCACATTGTCCCACAATGTTTTGAAGGGGTCACCTCTCTGATTGAAAGGAAAATTTGGTCTTCAGGTTCCTTCAATCCTTCGATCTTCTGATGAAACTGTTAACAAAGGTCAGTTTGGTTCCAACTGTGAAGATGCCCTTTTTTTTTTTGGTGAGGAGATCAACCATATATTAAGAACTGGACTGAGGCCACTAGCTTGTTTAACTACAGGCCACAGAACCCCTGATAATGACTAGAAATCATTGCAGCTCAACAACCCAGAGAAGGTGCTGCTGCGGCAAGAGAGAAACAGGATGCCTGAAGTAGCAAAAACTTATGACAACTTTGCTGGCTGGATGCTCCTTATTTAGCGATCAATGTGACCAGCTAGCATGGGTTCTAAATGGTAGATTTTTTAGATAGTACATTTTTAGGAGGTCAGTTATTCAAAGGCTTTTACAGCCTTATTGTAATATAAAGGTATATGGCACCCCATGAATTATAGATACAGATCAATACTGCAAGTCTAAAACAATTTAAAGCTAAAATAGTCATACCATAAAGTTCAAGTTAACTCTCATCCAAGATATGCATCCATTGTTAATTCTGAATAAGCACTCCTAACAAGGCTGCATAATGGTGAGTGAGATGATCACTGAGGCGAGATATATAGTTTTACTCCTGGGGAAATTCTATGTCATTGCGCACATGCATAATTAATATGCCACACATTTTAATTTTTGTTGTTGCAGAAAATAGCTTCTGCTGGAAAGTTGTTTCAATTCTCCCTTTTTCCCCACCAGAGGGCACTGTGGTGCTAGAACACAGCAGCCACGCCCAGCTAGCTAGTGAAGAGAAAGAGCCTGCAATGCTTTCTTCACAGCACCTGTCAGGCCAGGTCAACAGACAGGGGATATGGGGAGACAGATAGCGTGGAGCTTCTGGGGGGTCAGACTGGGGTTTATAAGGGCTAGTAGGGGAGGCCAAACTGAGGCGGGGGCTGAATGGAAGTGGAGACACAAGGCCACGGTGGAAGGGAGGTGCAGGGCAACATGGGGGAAGGGGGATGGCTGAGTGTGGACATAGAGACACATAAGGGCAGGGGAGAAGGGGTGCAGGGATGCATGGGGATGAGGAGAGGGGATCGCTGAGGGGGTGCAGTGCTACATGGGGATGGCTGAGTGGGGGCACAGGGACAGCGACAGGGAAGGGGGTGCAGGGACACATGGGGATCAGGGAGTGGGTATCTGAGTGGGGGTGGAGGGACAAATGGACAGGGGGTGCAAGAACACAGGGACGGGGCAGATGTGCCTGACTGAATGGGAGAGACTAGGGGTCAGCCAGCGTCTGCATGGGTGAATTTCCTTAACAATCCCTTCCCGTCCCCCGCAAAAAAAACTGTTCCATACTTTTCCCACCCACGCCCAACAACCCTCCAAGTTCACACCCAGGCTCCTTCTCAGCAATTACTTCCCTTTCCCTCAGCTCCTCCATTACCCCCGACTCCCCAAGCCTTTGCACTGCATCCAAAGGGTGCAGGAAATATGGTTCGGTATTGTAGTTTAAATGAATTATTACTTAGAGTTCTGTATTAAATATGCCTAGTAAGGAATCTAATTATCAAAAAACATTTCCTGACAGGTATTTTGAAAGAAATTACTCAAAATAATAATTGAAACTGGTGTGATTATATTGTGTTGTTTTGACATACAAAATATGCAAAATTTTAAAATACTGTGCACAGAATTTTTATTTTTTTGGCACAGAAATCCCCCAAGAGTAATGGTTAAATCAATTTACATGCAACAAACTTAAATCACGTCGAGATCACTTCCACAGGCTCATCCCAATTTGGCTTTTGGCAGGAGTTCTGGGCACTGTTATTTGGTAGTGTACAGCTCTTCAAGAAAATACTGCCTCAGAGGAAGGCAGTTGCTTTTAGGGAAAATGAAATACTAAGGAACTTCTGAACCCTCTCCAAGCGTAGACCCTCCTAGCTGGACTCCCAGGAGGTTAGCAACAGCTGATGCTCACCATTACAAAACTCCTTTTCCAAGGCATTCTGAAACTATTTCAAAGGAATTCTGCTTTCCCTTCTCCATCAAAGACAGGAATACAAAATACATGAAATCCAGAAGTGGCAAACAAATAGTTCCAAGAGGTGCATGCCCAATGCACACCATCATCCAGGATAAAGCATTTGCAATTCCAGACAATTTACACTGGAAACATATGGCGAATTTATCTCCATTTGTAATACTTTTCTTTTTTTATCATGGCAGGAATACAGCATAATCCTTAACTCTAATACTTTTCACTGGAAATCTCTCCTCCCTCATTTTTTTTATTTTTATTTTTTAAAGTCCTTCATCTCTTTTGGTTTAAACTATTGCAGAAAACAAAACGAAGATTTCAAGGTCATTACCAATACAGAGAAAAGAATTAGTTTTGTGACTGGTGACACTGCTTGATGAGAAGAGAGAAATCCCTGGAATGACCTGAGTTGGCAGCTGGCTGTGGGATCTGGAGTATCGGAAGACCAACAGTTTCAGCTAAACTCATAGGGAAGTCAGAACTGCTTGATAAACTGTAAATTAAACAGTGGGCACATGTTCATGGCCTTCTGCTGAGCAAGACAGCCTAGCATCTGGATATATTTCTGGGGAGCTGTGTCCCTACTTAATATTTAATCCTTGATATCAAGGGTTTTCTACTGCTAAGAAATTCCAATGATGCAAGTTACTAGAGAAGCTGGAGTATAAACTTAATCCTTCAGGGGAGGAACCCAGGGGCATGGGATTAGATAAGCAAACTACAGAGCAGATGTTTTCCATAGCAGAAGGAATAAACAGGAGAGAAGCTGGACAGCACAAATGCCCAGAGACCCACTCAGCTGCAGATGGGTGTGTTCTCCCCACTCAAAAATAGAGGACACATGCAAAAATACTAGTAACTGGAAAGTGGGGACAATATAGCTAAGTTTCAAGCTCACCACTGAGGTAACAGGATCCAGAGTTTGCATTAGTAATGAAACCATAGGATCTAGAACTATAACAGAAAGGGGATGTACCAACATATTTTATATTTACATACAAACTAATAATGAATAATGAACTTAATACTGATCCACTAGCCTAGATTATCAGGACTCTAAATCAGAAACTGGAAATTTCCCGTTAGGCAAATCATGTAGCATTTCCTTGAACGACTCCAGGAGGACAGTACCCACCACCTCTCCACAGACCTGCGTGCTAACAAAACAGCAAGGAGCAGCTGCTCCTTCCTGCATTACTCCCCAAAACATATTTTCACTGGTTCAGATTATATGAAGCAGCGATACTGCTCCCTACTGGCAGATGAACCTTATTGCAAGGGCTAATTAAAGGAACATTAAAATGTAGAGAAAGGAAAATCATTCACGCACCCTATTACCGCAGAAACAGCAGGGGCTGAGGCATTGTTCTTCAGTTCTCGCACATTCACCACCTGAGGGACGTTCTTTAGAGTTGATTCAGTCAAGGAGGTGCTCACTGCTTTAAGAGTGAACAGAGATGAATCCCACCAATTAGCTGAAATATTCCATTGCACATGGTTCATACAAAGTATCCAGAGGAGCAGCGTCTCAACTAGACCACCACCTATGTACACCTAGGAGGACGGGGGAAGGAATCTGCAGCACACTAGCTACAAAAGAACTCCTGCTCTATTCAAAAATCAGCAGAAACCATGGATTTGGCTCAAATTTTATACGAGTAATTTATTGCAGATTAGAAAGTGTGACTTATGATAGAACATCCAGGATATATATATAGAGAGTTTTTGACAACTATGCATGGGAGGACATTAATAACTGGTGTGATAACTGGTATCAATACTTGACAGACCTGATTGCAATTCAGAATTCTGGCTATTTTATCCTTGGAACTGCAAGTATGATCATATCCCTTTCCTTTCTCCCATCCCCTCCCCGCCAAAAAATATTTCAGTGGAGAATAAGAGTCTATAATAAGGTGCCACAATTATATTGTCAAAGAATGGCACATATAGAAATACCTATTGAGTGTGCATGATTGCTATTTTGGCCACATAAATGCATTTTATGTTTGTGTATGTGCAAAATTTAAGTGCGTATGTTCAAATATTAGTCCTAGGCATTAAAAGTAATTGTGTGTATCAGTTTGTGCTGGCAATGTCATATAAGCTTTACTATAATTTATACTGTAATTACTCAATAGAATTACTTATAGTAAATTAGATTACTTTGTATTATAATCTAAATTAGAGTAATATAATCTAGTTTACTGGATTCTGTAATATTTGGAATTACTGTATTTTGCAATGAGAGATTTATAGAGCGTAAGTCATACTTAACACAAATCTCTCTCACCTTGCCCTTTCCCTTAACTTCTGAGATTAATAAAACAAAGAATTTGAAATGCTTAATTTATTTTTCCAGTATTCATGCTGTCCATCTACTTTTTGCGTTCTATTCACCTTGGACAAGACAGACAGACTAGTCAGTTTCCTTTTTGTATACAGCTGAATTTTATTATTTCCTGCAATGATTGGGTGCTACAAGGGATGTCTAAATCCAAGCAAAATAAAAAAAATAAAAACCTTCATATATGGAGATTTTTCTATTAAGGTCTTCTAAAACCCCACAGCCAGATTTAAGGACTAACCTACCTAACAGAGTTCCTCTAATATTTTAATATTAAACTGCTTTAAAATATACATCTTTTAATGTAACTAACATGGTGCAGAACTATTAGGATGGGCAACACATCTTTTCCTTTTACCTTTCAATCATGGAGGATTTTTACATATAGATTGGCTATTATTTTAGTTGTGCAATAGTCAACCATCAGGAATTCCTTGGGACTTATGTATATCAGATGATCATAATGTTAGTTTTTGAAGATATATAGTTATCAACTCCTGTGTTTCTGCATAGATTAAAATGAATACTAAGTAGCCCCGGATGTTGATTCTTCAGGCATTTTTTTCCTGATAGTTCAAGTAAGAGAGAGGAGACCACTGGCAGCATTGTGTGGGGAATAATATACAGATCCTGTACATATCAGACTTGGCTTATGCCAAAGTCAATTTCTTACCCTCAAAGGCATTAAAAATCTATTAAATTCACTCACTACATAAATAAAATAAATAAAACCACACACACAGAAATGCCCAGACTTTAGTCAGTTAACTTTAGTTTTACCTGGAGTCTGGCTAGCCATCTGTCTTCTCAATGCTGCTGCAGCAGCTGCTTGTGGTGCTGGGACGGTGACAGTGGGAGCAGGGGCCCCATGTTTCACAGTCTTTGTTGCAAGCATTGTACTATCTGCCCCTTGTGGAACGATTCTGCTTGAAGACGTAGGCACTAAAAAAAAAAAAAAAAAAAAAAAAATACAGTTCATTGAACTCCCATGAACAAGGGAGACTCAAAAGCCCCACCAGAAAGTAGTGCCTCTTTAAAAGCTATACGCTATATACCTGTTCCCTCTGAATCCTCATATAGTCAGACAAGACTACTTTACAGCTGTCAAGCAACTAGCAATTCATCAAATCTGGCAGTGTTCACTTTCCCATAACTTCTGATGAACTGCATGCAGTGGAGCCCTAACCAGCTATCTTTTCAGCATGAAGGGTGGGTCAAATTGCCAGCCCTTAATCTTATTCTCTTTGGAAAAACATAACCCAGTTCATACATTAATTCCTTAATAAACCTTAACAATTAGAATGTCATCTGCTGAAAAAACTCCTTCTCAATCAGCTACCAGATGTAGGCAGTCACGTAAAAGCATGGACATGTTGGCTGGCTGTTTCTCAGTTTGTCCTTATAGTCATGTCTACTGACATCTTGCCTGATCACTTAGAGGATCCCTACAGAAGCAAGCACAACTCTTCTGGGTATGGAGAGAAATCGCACACACACAAGCAGTCACCTTACTGTCAGATGCTGGGATGCCAAGTATTAAACCTGGCTACCCCAGCTGAAAGTAGAAGTCAGACACACAAAAGCTACAAACTGAGGCCCTCTATATGCACACCTCCCATGTAAGATTTCATACTTAGGGCTCAGAAAGGTTCATCCCTTTTTACTGTTGGGGAATCTGAGGCACAAGGAGGTCAAAGAACTTGCCCAAAGTCACACAGTGGTGGCAAAGGCAGGAGTCTTGACTTTTCCTCCTGTCCTCTAGCCAACAGATAATCTTAGTTGAATTTCTCAGTCTTAATGTAAAAGGCCCAGGCTATAGGAGAAGCACAATAAAGTTTCCAATGTTACTTCAACACTAGTGGCCTGAGTTCCAGGGGGCTATAATTCTGTACTGTTAATTGCTCCTGGAGATTTGGCAACATGAAGACAGACACCACAAAATCATTTCACCTAGATTTGAAGTTAAGACAAGTACTGTAGAGATTAAAAACATCAACAAGGTCATAAACAAGAAGGGGAAATGCAGTTCCAAAACCTACTCACCTAAAGTGCCCATTGTGAGATGAGGTTTACCAAATGGTGGAGACTGCGCCATTAGACCCGGCTGAATAGAGGGCGTACGGACTACAGGAGCATGTCGGGGGACTTGGACTGGAGCAGCTTCCTCTTCCTGCTCTACGATCTGTGAATCATCATTCTCCAGTGACTGGGAAATGGAGGATGTTGAGCTGACTTCATCCAAATCTTCATAATACCTCAGAGACAAGAAGGCTGATCGGGAGAGATTGGCTGCAATGGGAAAAGAGCCACATTATTTTGTCACCCAAAGCCAATGAGGGTGCTATTTAATCTCAATGGCTAGGACAGAAACACTGTCTATAAAACTTTTTAATTGTCTCTCTAACTTCATGGTGCAGAAGCTGACTTCTCAACTCTGGCACCACATGCTGTGTGGCCAGGTGTTACATTAAGGTTACCTGCAATCTCCTGATCCTTTCAAAATTAAAAATAAGGGCTGCTTTGTTATATTCTTATATAACGGACAGGGAGAGACGTTACTTAGGGAAGAAGCAGACGAGAAACATTACATGTTTGAAAGTTACCAGTGCGGACATTGTCAATGGACCTTTTTTGGCTATAGGAACAAAAATGGGGGTCAAAAGTGTCTAAAATAAGGAAGACAGCTTGAAGACACACTTCTTACAATGACATCAGGGCCCCCATAAATGCTGTTAATTCACATGGTTTATCACGAAGCGCCGATAAGCTTCCAAGGCACACAGGGCTGTTAGGGCTCTTCTCTTAGAAGCCTGGGTGCCAACGACCCCCAAATATTGTGATATTGAGACTGATTCAAAAACTATATTGGAGCAGGTGACATTCCAAGTCTTCCCAGTGCCATAAGAACCATTGTTCTGACTCATAGAAGCCACCCATCCGAAAAGCCACCCACTGTGGTTATAAGAGATAGAAACCCTTATTTTTAGTGGCTGCCCCATTGCCCTAGGCAGTGGTCCCCAATCTTTTTCGACTGGTGGGCACCAGACGACGAGCCACGGAGGACCGTGGTGGCAGATGAGCATCTGCTGAAATTCCGCCGACAAGTGTCAACATCAATAGGTGTCGCCAAAATGCCGACAAGTAGCATCATCCAGAGGCGTTGCTGCCAAAAATACTACCGAAAAATTGGCGGTGATGCCTCTGGATGACGCAGCTTGTTGGCGGCATTTCGGCAGATGCGTGTCCGCCATCCACTACGCGGGCGCACTTAGACGCCCTGGTGCATGCCATGGCACCCGCGGGGACCACATTGGGGACCCCTGCCCTGAGGGATCTGAAACTGATTGGTTAATATGCAAATTAGGACTCATCTCAATCTCCATGTGTGTTACATTTAGTGAAAAAACCTTTTCTTCACAGTGGCATTCAGTGTTCAGTGTTCACCAAGTGATGTGCCACCTGGTGGGGTAACGAGTGGGCCAAGAGTTCTTTGGAACTCTAAGCGTTCAATATAAAGCAAGAGAAAACCCTAGTTTTCAAAGGGTTAAAGTGCAGGAGCTGTTTGTGATCCTGAGAGTCAGGTTTCAGTCCAAATGACAGTTTGAAATTCCCCAGCCATGTGTGCAGCGAGACAGTGTTTAGGCTGCAGAAACACAGTGCTGGTAGGAAGACGGCAGCAGGAGGGTCACAGGAGCAGAGACAGACATGGAAATACTGGCAAGGCCAACTGTAGTAACCTGCAATGTCGGTGTGCATAAGCTGCATTGTTGCACTATTTCTGGAAGTTGTGTGGTGCTAAGGCAATGCTTTCAAGAATGGCATAAAAAGTAACAGATCATAACATGGAGTCTGCAAGTGTCTCCACACTTGAAGATACTGAGAGCCATCCTTAAGATAAATCTAGTTTAAAGGTTTCTTGTTAATCACATAATTCTAAGCTTCAACCTCACATCATTCCTCCAAGTCTCATGTAGAAACTATTGTAAAACAGTTATTTATAAGCCATGTCTGTCTCAGTCTCAAGCTACACTGTTATCTCCTTGAGAAATCTGAGACTAACAATGAAGTACAATATTTATGGTTCTTAGTACTGTAGGTCTAGTGTGAGGGAAGGGAAAAGAGGCAGGAACTTGCTATCAGACCACTGCTTCCTGCAACCCTTTGACTGCCTCCACCTCAAGATTTTAATGACAAATTGTTCTCTGCTGTTATTGTAAAGAAATGGTTCTTTGTGATTTAATATGCAAGACTTACACTGAATAATAACTACTTCAGAACAAGAGCTACTTGTGTTTGATTCTGAAAAGCGTCACATACTTTGATTAAATTAGAGAACATCAAAAAAAGAGGCATTTGGTTTTAAAGTGTCTTATTTTAAAACAATTCTGAACCTGGATTTCAGACTGGAAGGCTCACTGCGATTAAGAGACTAGACACCCATCTTAAATCTCTTTCATGAACAAAAGCCGTAGAGAGTCTGTGTGTGTAGGGGGGGTTGCATATATACATGTGTAGTACAAAGCTTAATGATGCCCTTCCTATGCCTTAGATTGTAAGCTCTTTGGAACAAGGATCATTTTTTGGTTTGTATTTGTACAGCACCTAGCACAAAGGGGTCCTGGTCCATGATTGTAGCTCCTAGGTGCTAGAAATAACTCACTCTGCCATAAAGAGATATTTAGAATTTAGTCAAGCTTAAACAACATCTAAATATTTTGCATGATCATGGTTCACAACTAGTTTTACTCTGCATTTTTGCGAAAGGGCTTATAAAAGCCTTCTTTGTATTTTCACAGTGTAGATGCATTAAACAGAAATAACCAACGCTAGTATGAAGAAAACAGTTAAGAATTAGGGTTTCCCTCTAACTTTGCCTCCATTTGGTATTTAGGTTCCTTTTCTTAACGGTTTAGCAAACAGCACTATTGTTACTGAAAATAAGAAGGCCAACTTTGAGGACTGGCCCCTAAAAGGAATGCTCATTAGTCTAGTCTGAGCGGGGAAAGGAAGCTTCTAGCTAGAACTAGTTCGACAGAAGCCCATTATTTGGGGAAGTGATGAATACAAAAGGCTAAGGTAGGAATGTTTCCTTCTACAGATAAGGCAGGATATTAACAAGTTTTGTGGGAAGACTTGCATGTTTCAGATTCCTAGTGTATCAAAGGTTTACCTGGAGCAGTGGATCTCACAGGTGGAGTCTTCCTCTTTGCTAGGAAATTCCTCAGCTGTGCCTGTTTAACTGGGGACAATTTAGCTGCAAAACGAAAAAAAAATCACCAGTCTATAGAAACCATGGAGATTCAATTACAAGTCATTTTTAGAATGTGCAGGTGGGGGAAAAACAAAACAATGAGTTACCAGGTGCTTTCGGCAGGGACTTGGCATACGATTCCAAGGTAGTTTTCACCAACGCACTGCGCAGGCTCTCAAGGTCACTGTCAAAGCTGAAAAAAAAGACAGTAATGAAATCAAAAACAGGTACCGCATATCACTGCCCCACAGAAACTGTATGGGAATGAGAAGGAACCACAGGCTTACATGGAAACACCATAACTTGCTGCCCAAGGGCTAAAGGACACAGGATTGACTAGCTGCATATGCCTCAATGACTCTGCTTTAGAACAGCCATTGTTGAATGTCACCAGAACCTCTTTAGATGTTGCAATATTTAACTGCATGCACCAAGGCCTTAAGTTACTTATGGGAAAAAAATCAAATGGCCAACAAATTCCCTCTTGTCCTAAATTAAAATTCTATTGTAATCTTCACGAGACATGACAACAGAAGATCATTTCTGAGGCTACATTTTCACAATGTTTTCATTACTGTGAAAGACCATCTTTCATAGACACACTGATATATTAAAACAAGCTACCACAAAATACAACAGAATTAATTTTCAAGCCGATTTGATGAGAACTTGTGTTACTGCTGAACAAAAATTTGCACATTTACAGCCAGTGCCCATTTATGAGGATTCCCCCCACCCCCCATCTCCTACACTCAGTTATGGTATCTACAAAGCATGATTGTTAAGTCTGTCTTGGACATGCACTTTCAGACATGACTATTGGGAAGAGACTTAACTCAATACACTTCCTGCTGCAACCTCCAATTATTATACATACCTTTGAGAACTGCTAAGAGAAGACGTGTCACTAGGCATACTCCATTGAGAAGTCTGATTATATAAGCGAAGCTGCTGCAGGCTGTCCACCAGGTGATTCAGCCTCTTCCTCTGCTGATTAATTATTTCACGATTATTAGCAAGTGTGTTAAACAAAGTCTCTCGCTCAGGAACAATCAGGCGCCTGGAAACATCAGGAAAAAAAAAACCACACCAAGAGCAGAAGAGAAGACCGTTAGACACCTAGCTGCAAGTGCACATGCACATGCACAGGAAACTGGTTTATTTCAGCTACTGGCTTAAGTGGACTTCAGCCCCCAAACCACATTTTGGTTTGAATACCAAGGCAGGACAGGTTAGTTGTATATTTCTCGTTGTACACTGCAAGGTTATTCATTTAACGTGTAGGTACTTGTTCAACAAAAAGGCTTCATTACCAGTCTCCCCTGGATTTGTTTAGCGCATACAAAGCCTATTTTACAGGCATTTCGGAAAGTGGAATTTACAGCATGTACAGAATTTGTTGGAAAGCATATAGCAAAGTCAGTCACAGTTAAATAGTCTGCAGTCTGAACTTTTAAATACAGGTAAAAATGGCTCAGTCAAATGTTGTTCACAAACTCTTTGAAAAAGCTTTGGAGTGGTAAGCATAAAATGCCTTTTGTCTATTTATTAATGTCCTATTCCTAATTAGTGTGCTCCTTAGACACAGACTAATTTTCTATTCCAATTTCACTCACTCACTTTTGGGTTTTTTTCTGTTCCAGATACCGGTCCCACTCCAAATCCAGAACATCATTCACGTCCTGAACAGCAAACTTCACATACTGGTGTAAGCGTCTAATTTCCTACCAAAGAGAAGAAAATAAAAAAAGAGTCATCTTTCAATTCTCTATGGGAATCTCAAATCCAATTAAGTAAATTACAGACCCTGTAAACGAACCAAAATAAAAAAAGTCATGTGAGACACTCTTACATATTCACTTCTAGCAAATTTAAATCGGAATGGGAGAACCCTGTACTGTGGAACTCTTTTACTAATCAAATCTGTTACTAGCTTACTGTCTGCCCTTGAGCAAGCCAACTTCTGTACTGCAGCTTCCTGCTCTCTGAAGCAAAGAGTGTTTCAGGGGTCAAGGCAGAAGGCTGGGGTGTGTGTGTGGGTGGAGGGTTCAGGGGTCAGGGCAGAGGGCTGGGGGGTGCCGGACAGAAGGCTGGGTGTGTGTGGGGGTTCAAGGGTCAGGGCAGAGGGCTGGGGGGTGCCGGGCAGAAGACTGAGTGTGTGTGGGGGTCAGGGCAGAGGGCTGGGGTGCTCGGCTCGTAGGCGTGCTCCCAGCCCCCTGCCCTGAACAGCTCAAGGCAGGAGGCTGAAAGGGATATGCTCTGGTTCCACCCCCTTCCCCACCTCTCTCTGCCTCCTCTACGGAGCGGCTTGCACACTGCCTCTCTTCCCCCGCCCCCTCGCTAGGGCCATCAGCTGATTGGCGCAGGGAAGGAGATGGGGAGGGGCAGGAAAGCATCACGCTGGGGGAAAAAGCGGGGTGGGGGGTAAGTTTGGCTGCCGCAGGACCAAGCTTCTGCCTCCTGCCCCCGCAGGGGAGAGCGGTGGGCAGGGGGGGCTGAGTGGGGCTGGGGGCCAGGACCATGGCAGTGTGCCACTCAAAACTGGCTTGCGTGCCGTGTTTGACATGTGTGCCGTAGGTTGCCGACGCCTGGTTTAGGGCAACTGTACCTGTGGCCCCCCTCCATGGCCCAGTAAGGGCACCCACTCTTAGGTTTCCAGCTATAAGCCATCACCTCTCTTACATGGAGACATGCATTGCTCCCCTTCCCGACTGGGGGTTTTTCAGGCTGCACAGTTCCCTGATCACTGAGTTCCCCAGCAAGCCAGACTGCCTACAGAGGGCTGCATCTGCACTTTGCTTTCTTTCCAAAGGCTATGAACAGGTTAACTGCCTCCAGTTATAAGTTAACACACAGCTCATTCTAGGCAAGCATAATTATTCTTACAGAGAAAGCATTACAGAGAAAGCATTACTGAAAACTGCAGAAGTTCCTATATGCATGCTAGAAAGCTTATCAGAGGTCACCTATCAGTCTTATGGGACCTCCATAGGCAAAAATTCTTGCAGCCCTTCCCAGGAAGGACTGAGGCCCGCCTTGGAGAATAGGTTCTGTCCATTTTCTGGACCAGAAAGCATGCTCTGAATCAACGTAAACCTCAGGATATCTATGCAAAAGTTCTTTCTTTGCCTGTTAGCCTCTGGATAATCCAGTTTAAACCAGTATATGCTAGCCTCTCCAGGTAGTAGTATCTCTCTAGAGGTGCTACAATCAGGATGAATTTGCCTAATCACCCCCCAAACACACACACACACAGTTAGTTGCTAGACGGCTGTGGTCACCATTCTCTGAGGTAGAACATATAATCCCTGGCCCACAAGGATACATAAACTTAATACAGTAAAATCGCCCAAAGATACTTCTGGAAATTGCCATATCTGTCATAGTACCTTTCAACGTTGCTTTTTTGGGGGGGAGGACGGGGGGAGACGAATGTACTTTATCCTGGTTTCTTTCATCTCTTTCAAAGCCTTTTGAGTATTTTGGGAAATTTTCCATTGCAATCAGGCATTTAGAAAACCATTTAGTTTTATGCTCTGCCATCCATGAAATTAACCACAATATTGTACGCCATTATAAATCATCAAATTGCTCTGCAAAGCATTTGCTAAAAAGATAAAAATAATTCTGAAACGATCATTTTATGAAGTGCTAAAAAAAATTTACTGGCACTGGCCAAAAAAATTCACTTAAGTAAACGTCATTGGTTAGACTAGAGTACTTGGAGTCAGGAGCTCTATTTGCAGCTCTGCCAATGACTCTAATCTTGGGCAGGATACTTCACTTCTGTATGTCTCTGGTTCCCCGCATCTAAAATGGGGAAAAATACCTACCACATAGCAGTTTTAGGGGTGTAATGTCTCAAAGTACTTTGCAGATCTTTGAAAGACACTATGAAATCATACTGTTGTTACACTGTGCTGAAGCAACATGAGTGTGGCAGGGCAAAGCTTCTGGGCAACCTACATTTAAGCCTCAATAGTGGCATTTAATTTTAAAACTCCAGTTTAAAGTTAGTGAGCAGGTTTTATACCTGAAGCTGTGCTTCACTTTTGGGATCCAATGGTTTCTTATACAGCAGATGTAAATATCCCGAGTTATGATTTCTCTCGTTTTGTTCTCTAGCATCTTCCACCCCAGCAAAGCCCTCCAGCAGGGTAGTCTTCAAAATGCTGATATCTCCATGAAGTGACTGTGAACAGATGGAGATGCGCCAGATTTCAACAAAAGACCTTAACAGTGCCGATTGCATCAGTATGTTCAGCAAAAGTGTTTACATTCAGGAACAACTGGGTATGCCCATGCACACTGAAGCAGCACATCCAGACATCTCAGCACTTAACAGGTTAAGCAAAGATGCCTATCCTCAAATGCTAGCCTTGAAGGTCTCAACCAATGGACAAACATTTGGGAGAAGTTCTGCTGTGCTATTTACCTCTGTTGTCTCTTTAATCTCCAAGAGAAAGGTCTGAAGGTCATGAGAGTCTGTCCGCAGCTGCTTCATCTCCTCGGCAGTGCCGACTTGGAAACAGGCATTAGATGTTCTGGCTTTCAGCTCTTCCATCTCCTTTTGGAAATGGGCAATCTACAGAGCCAGACGGTAAAGAAAGTTCAACCACTGTGACATGACTTCTTCTGGAACAAATGTCACTGCTCTGGGGCTGGCTAATATATTTATACAGCCATGAGTACATGATAATTTACAGACAGACAAAGGCAAGTCTCTTGCATTCCCTTCCAATCCAAGGAAGAGAGCCCTGTATTCCCAACATAACTTTAATGCTAGCAGTTTAAGCAGCCAAACAGGGGCAATAGTGTTTAAAGAAGTGGTTCAAAGTATAATGGAAAGATCTCTCACGGTAACTAAGTACTGAAGGACACTAATGGAATATGAAAGAGTGACAGATGACCACATGCCTGCACAGTGATCTTTTTAGAAGTTGGAAGACAAAAATCCTTGAAAATCTCACCTCCTCTTTGATTCCTGCTATGACAGGGTCCGAATCCTTCCACTGATGGACCTGTTTCTCTGACCCAGTGCTGGACAATGCTGACTTTCCCTAGAAAGCCAGGTGTTAAAGATTTTAATTTTGATAAGTTTATATTCTCATTACCAACCAACATCAGCTGCTAGAAATGGTTTGTGTATAAAGTCATTTAAGATGCATAAACTGTCCTATGGAACAACTCTCACAAGCACAAAATGTTTACCTAAACAATAAACTGAAAATGATATCTAAGCGTTCAAACAATGCTGCGGAGATTAAACCACACTTAACATATTAAAGCTGTTGGAAATTATGGCTAAATCTTTATGCACCACTTGGAGTTATCCCTTTCACTATATTTTCTAATATTGTTAGTCAAAGCAGCTTAGAATTTTCAAAGAATTACATCTTTCTGCTGATAAAAAGATGTGATTCCACATTTCCACGCTGCACAAAGTATTAATTCTAGCTCTGTTCATTACATCAAACTCCAAACCATGTCAGAGCTCCAGCTTCCCAAAATTACACAGCACATCATTCTAATTTTGGTAGTTTGTGACTTAGATCTTAGTTTACTGGTCCCTTGACCTAACAGCATTAAATCAGTCCAAGGCTAAAGCAAATCACAGGCCAGTGAAATTTCTCAGCTCCTGTATAATCAGCTCAAGTTCTCCTAACCTGAATGGAGATTGATTTTGTTGCAGGCGGGGTGATTCTGGCCGTCTTTAGTAGATTAGATGTTGCAGGCACATTCTGAGCAGGCCGCGCCACTAGAATTTAAAGAGAGAAATAACTATAGACAAACAAATACAGTTATCTAAAAAACAGGTTGCTAATTGGAGATGGGACATGCCCACTGTTGGGAACATTCTGATCACTAGAAGGAAGGGTACAAACCCTAACGGCGCATTTCAGCAAGTCCATCTCCGTAAAATGACACATCAATCTACATCAAGTCAGCAAGGTTCTATAAGCCAAATCAATTACCCCTGATCTCAGACCTCAGACACAGGACACGTAACTTAGAACTGGAGAACAGGTTCCAGGCTGGCAAGCATGTTCCCCAAATTCCACACACACTTTTAATTTGTGGAGTAGTTTGGATGAACTTTGACGCTCATGAAAGTGAGACCAATGGCTACACTGGCTATAGAACAGATAAGTGCTCTTCAAGAATTCCTCCTTCCCAACTGCAAGTACTACTCAGTACTAACATGCGACATCCTTTAGCCCAATGCTAGGATCCTGACAGAGCTTACTACACCTCTACCCAGTATAACGCGCCCTGATAGAACATGAATTCGGATATAATGCAGTAAAACAGCGCTCCGGGGGGGTGGGGAAATCTGCCAACTCTGGTGGATCAAAGCAAGTTCGATCTAACACGGTTTCACCTATAATGCGGTTAGATTTTTTGGCTCCTGAGGATAGCGTTATATTGGGGTAGAGGTGTTCTTTACAAATCTGACCTCTCCCACCTCTGCTATTTCAATCCTGGACAACTCCTGTCAGAGACAGCTAGTCACATGATAATATGAGAAATGGAACATTAACTTGTTAACAGGATGAGATTTACTTTAATTTCATTTGTGATCAGTTTGAACTCTGGCCATTAGAGATGGTAGGTAACGCGTTAAGTCACTGCGGCAGAGCACACACATTTTGGCAATACAATGAGACATGCTAGTCCACTGAACATACATTTAGCTTCGTACCTTCACCTAGAAGCTGTTGCGTTACTTGAGACAATGAATAGTTATCTCTGTGAGGAATGAGGGGCAAAGGGGAAACCCTTCCAGTTCTAGTATTAGGCCCATTGCACCATATAGTTTGCAGTCTGAAAACTGGGAGATTTCAGGAACCATAGCCCATCTGCACCAGTTGAAAGCAGCACAGAGAAAACCTCTCATGCTCACTTTATACCTGGTAAGATAGAAATTTGCAAAAACAAGAATCAAGCCTTAGCCTCAATGTCATACTTGTTGCAGACACAGGGGTGGATGCCTTCACTGGGGTGGCAGGTGAAGCAGAGAGGGGTGTGGACTGGCTTAGGGGCCCTCCAGGAATAGGTTTGGAGGTAGTGGAGAATGAAAACATCGTGGAGCTGTTGTGACTGCTGCTGCCAGCAGAAGCAGATGTGTCTATGGCAGTGAACCTGAAAGACAAAATTGCAAATATTTCAGCACCCTGAATTGGACATAACTTCCTCGCATATACCCAAAATGAAGCATTAACATCTAAAGAGGAAACAGACACCAAGTACTGTTCCAGCTGGGAGTGAAGATGGGAACAAGCCATTTAGGGAATATGGATGAGACTGCATAGCAGAAGGAGCAGGTGGTGTTTTCAGAGAATGGGAAAATGGTGAAAGGACAAAGTGGACTCTGGGACAGTCACCAGACAGAGGCTTTTACACCTCATTCCAGAATGTTAGATTCAAGAGGCATATGCAATCCAGACAATCTATTCTGAAAAGATTCTGTGGCTCACATGACATGGTTTGTGGCTCCTATAATGGGTAACTGCAGAGAATGTCATGAAGAAGAATGGTTTCCTGCTACTGGTGAAGGTAATGTGATACTTGGTTCTTGCTGCCTCAACCACCAGAGCAGAACTGTGTGGAGACTATTCCCCACAGAACTGCCAGAGTTGTGTAGGAGTCAGCTCTGGATCAGGGAATTGCTCAATTCTAGGAATCATCCCACCCCTAGTTACATCAGGCAGAGAGAAAATTAACAACCAGCAGCCTTAAAACCTGAGCTATACATCAAATGAAACTAGTGCTGGCACTGTAAGGTGTGTCAGGTATTACCTTTAAAAGGCAAATGCTGCAGGAGAACAGGAACGTCCATTTATCTTAAAAACCAGGACCAGTACTTGAGATGAATATTCAGCTGATTCAGGAATTGATCACCTTGTTTGTCCCTAACACTAACTTTAAACAAGCTTTAAAAGCTACAGCCAAAGATCTTAATGGAAGTAGATTTTCTAATTTAAAAATAATTCTTAGAACCATTAGAAATTTCCTTATACAAATATAAAGAACCGATCTCATTAAACCTCTGCTCCAATTAACATTTCCCTTGGTGTTCTAGTCTCTTCCCTTAACAATAGAGTGAGTTAAGCGAATTAAATATCTGTGAGGACAGGCAGAAGGCTTTGGAGCCACAATAACTTTTTGCACCGGTGACTCAAATCCAATTCATATGGATACCGATCAGAAGCAGTTACCCTCCAATTGCATGTGAAGAGAGTTGGGAAGTCTCAGGCCCAGTTCTCAATGAGTAAATGTCAGCATAAAAAAACCACTGTTACCTCTCACTGCTGGTTCAGTAGAGAGAAAAGAATGATAGGGCCCTTGAAAACAATTACTCTCTCACCCCTACGTCGGGGTGAGGCACACTAGAGAACAGCGGAGGCGGCCTGCACTGCTACCACCATGCAGTACCTGCTCTCGACACAGCGAATTTCAAATGGCAATGGTGTTAAATTGGTACCTTTCACCAGTATTAACAAAAGCCAAGAAACAAGATTAAGATAAAAGCACTAGGTATATTGCACAGCACCAGCTTGCTAGTTCTGCTGCTTTATAAATACAACCTATGACAACTTCACCATTCCAACCTCTACCTATGACAAAGCCTTGGGTAGTGAAGGTGTTCCTCAGAACTCCATCTGGAGCACAAAAGACCCCCTTAGAAAAAAAACACAAACTGGAAATAGCTGTTTGATCTTAGTAACTATCACCATATGCTACACGTTCCCAAACTGGTTTAACCACTGCCCACTCTTTACATAAGCCATCAGCTTGTACTTACTTCTCGCTTAGGTTTACTTTGACAGTAGATGCTGTAGGGGTGATACATGGTTTCAGTCCGGCCGGTGTGGTAGACAGTGGTGGCACAGGTGCACTGTTTGTAGCTGGTTTAAAATTTGTAGCTCCAAAAGAGAAGGAGTTGGCTGTAGCTGCCATGGGGCCTGCAGCGGGGGAAGGAGTCATTGAAGCTTTGGAAGAAACAGAAGAGAAGGAGAATGCAGCTGCTCCAGTTAGACTGGAACCCAGAGTTTGCTTGGAAACATCTGATGCAAAGGGATATGGTGGGGGGTCTCCAGACATAGAGCCGGACGTCTTTACAGCTGAAGATGTAAAGGAAAAAGTGGCTGCTCCACCACCAGCAGAAAGCAGACCAGAGGCTGAAGATGCAGGAGCAAGAGGTGAAGCTGTGGCAGGAGTGACAACTGGTGCAGTTTCAAACTTTGAAGGAGCAGTAGGGGTGGTCGGGGTTGTGGCAGTACTTCCTGGAAAAAAACAATTGGACCAAGTTAATATTCTATCATTAAAGGAAGGAAGTATTGCAAGTGGACAGTAAAAGTCATTCACGCTACTGAGACTGACATCACCACAAAATGACAGGGAGGATGAAGGTGTTTCAGTCTTCAAGTCAAACCGCTGAGATATTGAATGGACAAAGCGCAAGACTGCTCGATACTGTCATTTCCCCAAGCCATTTTGAATGAATTTAGTCTGGAATTTCCAGGGAAAAGGCTTCACCATTCATCCATTAGTTTTGACGTGGTTTGTTTCATCCCAAATAAACCAGCCTGCCAATGCACAAGTCTACTGTGGATGCAATGAGAGGCACAATGCCAAGCTAAGTGTTCTGTTCCAAGTGGTAAAAGCAAATGTACAGATTTAAAGAAGAAACGGGTAGCTTTGCACTGAAACATCACTCCATGTATACAGGGAAGTGAAACAGAGAATGAATTAATCTGCCCAGGCTGGCACAAGGAGCCCCCTAATCTACATTTTACACATACTGTAATAGGCTCAATGTGTCTATTAAGACTATTTACTTCCCATCCGTTTTCCAATGCTATTGTTGCAGTTGATCCGAGACCTCATGATCACAAACAAAGCATCTAACGCACGTCATGGCCCCATGCAGAAACAACATATGGGAAGAACACAAAAGTTCTTTAGGACAGGCACTCATTTTGTTTTGTGTTAGTACAGCATCTAGCACAACAGGACCCATGACTGAGGAGGTCCTAGGTGCTACTGCGACACAAATGATACCCAACACCAAAACAAGAGTGCCCAAGATGCCTTCTTGAAAGATACAGGTTACAGCAGTTGGTTTGCCATATAGTTGCAGCCCTGTACCCCAAAAGTGACTGGGTATAAATGTACACTTTGAGAAATGCTTTTAGTCCTTCACCAGGGCTAGCGAGTGCTATGCACATTCACACAGCTGGTGGAATGGAACCTTGCGCCGGGAAACCATTACGAGCTGCTTCCTTTGCTCTACATGCTGGGGCACAGGCTTGTTTTATTCCACAAAAGCCTCCTAGTGGTCACCCTCCAACTACTTGGATAGCAAGCTTAACAGCTAAGTACTTCAAAGTGACACAAATTAAAGCAAAGGCCTCTTCCCCACACATGGGAGCACCCACCTGCTGATTTTGGTGCTCTCTCCCCTTCTATTGACAGTGGCTCTGGGGTCACTATGAGCGATTTGACACCTGGGTTTTGATTGATCATGTAAAATGGACATAGCACTCCATCTGTAGAGAGCAATATTAGAACTGGAGCTGGAGGGAGGGTCTTCTCATCACCTGCAAAAGGCCACACAGCATGCTAATGACACTGTCAAAGTCACCTGCCTTCATTGCCACCGACATCACCCCAAATCCCTCATATTTGACTTCCTTACCATCTCACATCAAAGTGACTTATGCACAGCCTTGTAGGCAAGACTATCTCTGTTCTCATCTTCCCCTACAATTGCCCCAATCCCTCTACTTCACTCCTCCATTAGTCTCTCATTCTTGACTTCACGGTTTTCTAAACCAATAGATTTTAAGGCCAGAAGGGACCACCATGATTATCAAGTGTGACTTGCTGCTTAACACAGAGCATAACATTTACCCAGTAAATCTTGCATCATGCCTTCTATTATGCAGCCCCTTATGTTTGGAACAGTCCTCTTGTCTTCACTCCCCAAGAGCCTGTTCTCTCCTCCCCACAACCATAAAACTCCCTCTCACTTCTCAGTTCTCCTGAGCTAGGAACATGTCTTCTTTCATCTTTGTAAAAACGTACAACTAAAATGCCATGCAACATATTAAAAATAATGCCAACATTAAATACACACCCCTCTGGAGAGGACAGCTTAGTGGTCTATGCCTCAGACATGAAATATCTGAGCTTCTTGAAACTACAGATTTGTTTTTAGAGTCTGCTCCGATTTAAATGTTTTCAGTAAGGTTAAAATCTGGGCCCCAAACTGCTTGTCAGATCTTAAAAATTTCCTGTAAGAGTTTTCTTTATGCTCCCTATTGATATTAAACACTCAGATCTAGGACACAGAAACCTCTATGATGGTTTTTTGTCTGGTTTATGGCTGCACATTCCTCTGACTTCCCAAGACCCTATTCTTTCTCCTATTAACACCTCACTGAGACCCTGCTGGGGAAGGTCACCACTACAGACTAAGGTTTCATTAAAAAAAACCAAAAAATCCACAAACAAACTACTCTGAGGGTATGTGGCCCGGGGGAATTCCTTGGTTTTAACTGGCAGACGGCACAGGGGTTGCACAGGTTTTTACAGGGATGCCTTGGGTCAGATATATGCAGAATAGTTCCTGAAAGAGCAGCATATGAGATCTCAACCAAAAACCCAGAAACCATTGGTCTTCATAATCACTGCAAACCGTATCAATGGATAATATTTAAGGAATTATGCATCTGTAGTAAAAATATGTTCTTAACAGGAGTTAAGGCAGGTTCACCAGGAGGTGACATGCCTTGGACGTGTTCCTTTCAGACAGGAGGTAACAATTCCTTATCTCTCTGCCTGACCATGAGTATCGTGTTGCACGCCTCACAATGAATGCCTATTTGCATACTGAACCAGATATCAGTTGAAAGACTGCAAAAATCTACAAAAAAGAAAATCTACAGGAAAACAAAATTAGCAGGGGGGTGTCCTACTTATGACTAAGATCAAAGGATTAGTCTGTAATATCAGAGAATACAAAGAAACATACAGGATCTTTCAGAGGAGGAAAACTGACAGCCTGTTGTGTCTCATGAAAAAGGGGTCACTGCCAGTCTGGCTGTAAAAGCACTGGTGAGCAATACTTTACTAGACATGAAAGTATATCTTGTTATTAAGTCTATGCTCTAGAACAGTTGTCCCCAACGCAGTAGCATCTTAATGCACCCGAGTCCTGGCCCCCGGGAGAGCACCTGCCAAAATGCCCGCCAAAATGCCGCTGAAATTCGGCGGGACACCTCTCAATGACACCGCTTGCCGCCGACAAGTGGCATCATTGAGAAGTGTCGCTGCCAAAATGCCGCTGAAATTCGGCAGCATTTCGGCAGGTGCTCCACCACCACAGTGGCCTTTTGTCTGGCACCTGCCAGACGAAAAGATTGGGGATCACTGCTCTAGAATGTGTACTATGATTTATTTTATATACAAGACCATTTGCTTCCAATAGTTCTACTTGCTAGCTTTTGAATCTCTATACGTTGTTAAATAAACTTATACTTGATTTCAGCAGAAACACATCTAAGTGTTAACTGGAGCAGTGATCCAAGGTGAAACTTAAGCTGGAGTGCACTGTTTCTTTGGAAGCAGCAAATTTGTGAATATCTAGTGAATCAGGACTGGATACTCCAGGAAGACACTTGGAGGGCTCGGTGGTTGGAGCATGCCCATCGCTAGCCTGTATGCCTAGAGGGGCGCGCTTGTATTGTCTGCAGATGATGGAATTGGGGAGCTGACCCCCAGCAGTCCCTGACAAGGCTTCCTCATGCTATAGGAAGGTGGTAGTGAGGTGTCTCTCAACTCTGGGTTCTCCTGGCAGAGCTGACCCTTGGGTAGGGCGAATCACGGCAACCGCTTTGGGCCCCGTGCTTCAAGGGGCCCCACGCTTCGACATCACAGTGTCTGATGGGGTGAGGACAGCAGCTGTCTGCTGTGAGCAGATCAGGCAGAGGCAGTTAGCGAGCAGGAGGCAGCTAGTGTGTCTGGCCTCGCCTCCCACCCAGTGGCTCACACCATTTGGCATAGCTGGGGGGGGGGGCGGGGGAGGAGGAGGGAGAGACTTGGCAGACCCAAATCAGGGGTTTCTGGCTGCCATGCAGACAGCTGGGCTCCCCCGTGGCACCTGCGCACAAATTGTGCAGCCCCCACCTTCTCCCTGGACTCTTGGGCCCCTGCTAGGCCTCAGGCAGCGCTGGCAGGAGGGTGCTGTGCACGCAGCTCACCCGCCCTGTGCACCCACCCCAGCCCCCCATTATTCAAATGCAGAGGCCTCCTGGGAATGTGGGGTCCTAGCCCAGGAGGTAGCATTGGCACCCAGTGGACAGGCACCCTCTACCACCAGTGGGTGGGCTTTGCTTCAGGTAACCCTCCATGGCCCACGCTCCGCGGAGCAGCTGGAGCCCCATCGCCCCCAGCAACCCACCTGCTGCCCCATCCTTCCCCCCAGGGGAGGCCCAGCACGCTCCCTGCCCCATGGGGGGCACATACAGGCTGATTCGTCCCGAACCCTGCACCTCCCTAGGGATGACTCCCGGGAAGTGTCAGAGTGGATTAAGCAAGCCTAAATGCAGCCAAAAAGGAGCTGATTGGGTTAAGTGGGGAGGGTATGGAATATGTAACTATGGATTTCTCTGAAGAGATCAGCTGAATCCCAAGACAAGAGACATGAATCTAAAGAAGCTGCTCCAGTAGATTCCTTAATCCAATAAAAAAAAGTGTCTGGATTAACACACAAAATGCTTCAAATCCAATTCTGCATTAAACACAAATTGCGTACCATAGCCTGTTGCTACAATAAAGGCTACTGCTGTTCTCAGTTAACTGGCATGCTGCTATGCTCCCTACATGCAGTTTGTCCCTGCCTTCTGCTGTGCCCAAAGGCACCTCCATTTCAGTCTCACACTGTGCTTAGAGAGAGAGTTTTCAAATCCCTCTGAGTAGTGTCGTTATATCTTCAAAGCACCTTGTCAGAGACAGAAGCTGAGGAGCCTTGAGGCAGAGCAGAAACTATAGCAATAATGTAACTGGCTGATTGTAGAGCATAGTAGGGTACAAAGCCAGGTCAGGCCTTTTGCTTTAATGCAGAGCTGATCCCTAGGCATTTATGAACCATGCATTTTCCAGGTTATGGAATTAGCCTGCTTTTCCTTTGGATCAATGCAAATAGTATATAAAAGAAAATAGCCCTGCAGGAACAACTCTTCTACAAGAGCATGCCCAGCACTTTAACAGGCAAGTACTGGAGTGAAATGCTACAGGTAGTTTCAAGCCAAATATAATCATCTCAATTCCATCAACTGAGTAAGTGATGGAAAACAAAGCACATAAGTTATATATTGACTACTGCCGAGTCCCAGGTTACTAAGAGCTTCTCTAATTAGACAACTAGATGCTGAACTGTACCAGAGCCTATGTTAAGATGTAACCTCTCAGGACACTGATAAATGCAAAGTGTAACACATTGGAAAACATAATCCGAACTATACATATACAATGATGGGGCCTAAATTAGCTGTTACCACTCAAGAGAGATCTTGGAGTCATTGTGGACAGTTCTCTGAAAACATCCACTCAATGTGCAGCAGCAGTCAAAAAAGCAAACAGAATGTTGGGAAACATTAAGAAAGAGATAGACAATAAGACAGAAAATATCATATTGCCTCTATATAAATCCATGGTACGCCCATATCTTGAATACTGCATGCAGATGTAGTCACCCCATTTCAAAAAAGATAAATTGGAATTGGAAAAGGACAACAAAAATTATTAGGGCTATGGAATGGCTGTCATATGAGGAGAGAGAAATAAGACTTGGACTTTTCAGCTTGGAAAAGAGACGACTAAGGGGGGGGATATGATAGAGGTCTATAAAATCATGACTGGTGTGGAGAAAGTAAATAAGGAAGTGTTATTTACTCCCCATAACACAAGAACTAGGGGGTCACCAAATGAAATTAATAGGCAGCAGATTTAAAACAAAGAAAAGGAAATTTTTTTTAACATAACACACAATCTGTGGAACTCTTTGCCAGAGGATGTTGTGAAGGACAAAACTATAACAGGGTTCAAAAAAGAGCTAGGTAAGTTCATGGAGGAAGATCCATCAATGGCTATTAGCCAGGATGGGCAGGGATGATGTCACTAGCCTCTGTCTGCCAGAAGCTGGGAGTGGGCGACAAGGGATAGATCATTCGATGATTACCCGTTCTTTTCATTCCCTCTGGGGCATCTGGCATTGGCCACTGTCAGAAGACAGGATACTGGGCTAAGATGGACCTTTGGTCTGACTCAGTATGGCCGTTCTTATCACCCTGCCACTGCCCAAAAGATATCTGAGTTGCTATTAACAACAAAAACAAGCAGATAAGACTTACTGATAAGTATTGGCATGTTACTGGTGTAATCTATGGCAACACCTACGGGTAAGGTGTCATCATTCTTATCTGTCACAGGAAGTTCTGCTCTGCTGGAATCTTCTAGAACCCACGATTCCCAGTTGTTCTGGAAAGAAAAAATATTTTTGCTACTGTTCTGTGATTTTCACCACTCCTACTCACACTGGGAACAAGCTGCAGGAAAGCACAAAAACCTTGCACATGAGTTGTGAATAGCCTGGCTTTGGAATGTTAGCCAGAGATTTAGAAAGAATAGATAGCAACAAGACGGGCTATATCTGTCAACATTTTCCAGGTTAAAAAAAAATCCTACAAATATCAAAAACCTTCACAAATTCCTGGGTGACTTTTACATGTGGTACTTGCATTTCTGGGATGAGTTCACTTTAAGATTCAAGTTAAACTAATGAGCTCAGCAAGACTAAAGTCACTATGGTGAAAAGTGATTCAGGATGTTAAACTGGCACCAAGCCACTGATGCAATACAGTCCTTTAGCACTTTGCTCATTACCTGCTATGCTTCAGTTCAGTTGTCTACTTTCTGGTTACTAAAAACTCTGGCTCATAAGCAAGGAAAGGATGTAATAAAAATTTCCTTTCATCTTAAGATTCTATGTATATCAAACTGGTAAACTCTGAGCAAAGCATTCTCTAGCCCTCAGTTCTTGATATCCAAATAGCTTTCCTGGAAAAGATACGTTTGGTCAAGTGCAGCAGAAAGGAAGGTTACCTGGTCCGCTTGTCTAGAAAGAATGCTGACTTCTGTAGAAGCTGCTGAAGCTGCCAGGACTAGAGCCCTGTAAGTACAGAACCAAAACAGTGTTAAGTCCAAATATGACGACAACACGGAGTTCCTCAGCCCATACTATTGTGAAAGGCATCCCAAATACTTATAGCATGCTTTATGAATCAAGAATGATAACGATTTATTATGCTCAAGTGGTAAAAGACAGCGGAGACATACAGTGAACTCTTCACCATTCTAAACAGGTGTCATTAGCAGTCAGGGCATCAGTTCCTTTGTCAGAGCTGATGATATAAGATACTCATGCACCATCATTATTCTAAGCAATTTGTGATGGAACAGAAATAAATAGTTTAACAAACAAGGCATAACATCTTCACACAGACCTGTGAACAGAAAAATCTAAAAGCCATGCACCACTTAAAGCATAAGTTTCATTCTTAGTGAAAAGCACATGGACTTTAAAAACCTTTGTGCATTTATTTTACCACCCAAAAACAGAGAAATGGACAGTTTGTTATGTATATGTATAAAGATCTGCAGACTTAGTCATAGGTCTCTACACTCACCACTCCTCAACATAGTTGAGAAAGTAATGATGCTGTCGCTCGGTGCAACTACCATAGCAAGGCTCCATGAAATTCATAAACTTCTCTGGCCGTTTTTCTTCCTTTTTCTGCAGACCAGAGGAACAGAAATTGACATTCGATTTAGCTTCCATGAAAGCAAGTTAAGTCAGCTTCTCATACAAATGGGCATATCTAGACAATATAATTACATTACATTTCTTAGAAATATGCTCAGATCATTACAAAGTTAATCTGGCCCAACTGTGTAAAGTGCGCAGGAGCAATCAGGAGTGCACATGTGCATCACTATACACAAACAGTCCTGGAAGGGTACAATTTGGTATCGCGTACAGCAGCAGGTTACAACAACAAAAAAACCAGTCTCTGGCTGGCCCACATATATGTGACAAACCATCGAGGTTACCTTTCAGAGCACCTGATAGCCAGGACTTAACTCCTGTTAACTTGGAGACCTCAAAAGGTCTGCCATAGTCTAACCTCAATAGAAAATGGGATACTGATTTATTCCCAATTGGACCCTACTTCAATTTTTTGCCATTAAACTTCAGAATTGAGTTTGATACTAGAACCTCTGTTTGATGCTAATGAGAACAATAAAAAGAACATACTATACTAATAAGCAGGTCAGAAGAACAAACAGTGTTACCGTCACATTCATTAGCATAAAATTCTTAAAATGAGAAAAATAAAGTTGAGACTCCCTAGCACTTACAGGTAATACAGCCATCACCACCTCTGGGGATGTTTCCAAGGTCCCATCAGCAGCTGCGTAAACTATAGTGAAGACATAGGTGCCAACCCAAAGCACATCCAGGACTGGAAGGAAAATGAATGATCATCACCCAGAGACATCTTAAAAGGAGCACTTCCTTGGATGTTGTGCACTATGTGCAACTAAAATCAAACTCGAATGCTACTGTGATATTGTAAATCTTATAGGGATGGTTTACACCTCTGCAGCAGCATGAAGACAACTTCTAATGCATTACCTAGCCAACTACATATCATCTAGCAGACAACATATATCAAGTGTTTGAGTGACATTAGGAGACCAACTTGATGCGATGAAATCCAAAAACAAAGCTGAAGCATGTACCTGGGCCAGCCTACTGTGCCTTGGTCCACTGTGAGCAAGGACATACCACTGTCTTCGCACACTGAACATCTCGAATGATGGAGTTGAAGCCTTAACTCTAAATTTTCTGCATTTGCATCAGTATTAGAAAGTTCTGAATGTAATTTTGTAGTGGTGGTTTGAATTTTATTATGAAGTAAATGAAAATTATTAAAAAAAAGGTCAATTCTCTCATGAAGTGTCTGGAAGTCTCCATGGCAAAATGTAATTGCAGCCTTTAGAAAGTAGAGTCTATCTTAAAAGTCGTCATCGTACACTGACATAATGCACATCTTAGAAACCCCAGATATGCACAGGAGATGCTTTCCCCCCCCCCCCATATCTCCCCACACCACTAAGGCAGATCACTCAAATTTATCTTAATATTTTAATTTTGCATATGCATAAAAAAGCAGCTTGTATTCATTTAAAACATTAAACAGTTTTTTTAAATGTTTGAATATTCACAGAATGATACCAGAAGGCATCATTGTGATTAACTAGTCTGACCTCCTGTATAAAACAGATCATGGAACTTCCCTGAATTAATTCCTGTTTGACCCAGAGCATCTCTTTTAGAAAAAGAGTCAATCTTGACTTAAAAATTTTCAGTGATGGCAAATCCACCACAACCTTTTCTGAGTTGTTCCAATGGTTAATTATCCTCACTGTTAAAAAGTTCATGTCTTATTTCTACATATGAATGTCCAACTAAAACAAGATCTTGTATATTAATAAAAACTGCCTCCAGGCCAAAAATTACCACATTAACCCCTCCTCCCAAAAGAGGTGTCTCTGGCAGAAACACTGGCACATCCTTAAGTACCTTAGCACCAACAAGAATCAACATAAAGAGATGTCAATGGATGAAAAGATAAAAAAGAATACTGTACCTTTAACAGGATTATCTGAGTCATAAAATGGAGGACAGGGAATTACTTTTTTCTCCTGTAGGCTCTGAAAGAAAAAATTCCTCTTTCAGAAATAAGAACACCAACAACCCCCATCAGGAGTTTAGCAGATCCTAAAGAATTGTTTTTAGGGTGCTACAGATCCTTTTTAACAGCTACCACTTTCCTCCTCGGAGACCCTTGCATTTCAGCAGCAGCAGCAGAAGTCCCAATACCTCTCTCAAAGGCAGATTGAGATGCTTAATGTTTTTGATGTGCTTGGAAAGTTTCACATCAAAGGCACTGTACTTTGCTCCCAATTTCAATAGCCACATGCTGATGAAAGGCAATATTAAGCCTAATTAGAAGTCAGTGAAATGAAACAATGAATTACTGCAAACAAACACTTACAGGCAGATACTGGACCACAGTGCCATTTTGTTTCCCTACAGCCAGTTGCTTTCCTTTGGGGCTCCAGCACACTAAGTAAACAAGAGGGTTTTATCAGCACAAAATAGAATGGCAGTGGAAGAATTAAACACTTATGGTATTTCCCAGTGACAGCATCAGTGAACTAAATACCACTCAAACCTGAGCCAAACAGCCAATCCTACTGAAGTTGCCCTCCCTCGTGGATTCCATGGACTTTCATTACCATATGGCAATGCAGAAAGATGAGTCCATAGAGGCTCCATGGCTCAGATTAATTAAAATTTCAGCAATGCTTAACTTTCTGCACATCTGCCTTGGAGTCTGGCTATACACAAACTTGCATTGGCTTAAACCGGCGAAAATCCTGTGATTTAAGACAAGCCACAAAGTGGCACCCATTTAACTAAATCAGTTTAAAAAAATAAATCACACCTTTTGTAAAACCAGTGCAACGTGTGTTTGAGCCAGGCCTCATCTGCGCTAGAAGTCTGGAGAATGCTTGCAAAATGCCAATTCTGCTTGCTTGCATTCCACATCACAGAAGACAAAGTTCCTCAAGCACTGATGTAATTGAAAAATGCAGGGAAACAATTCTATTTAACCTGCAATACTGTACCTTTCCTTCAAGTGATACTGAAGGCCTGATATAATTTAACCTTTTGTCAGAAACATTTAGCTCTAATTCTCAAAGTGGGCTGCTCAAGAAGGTCATGAAATTTTTTTTAGAAAACCTCTACTGGAATATAATTAAGTTCTATTAAGTTTAACTCCATTTGCTCCCCAGAAGAAAATTTTAAAATTGTTGTAAAGGCAAATATGCCTCTCTCTCTAGTGACAGCTACACTTCCACACACTTTACGGCGTCTTCCATCTTTACGAATTATCACTAAGCCATAGTTGTGTCACCCACCTGATGTAACAGCCACCGAGGAGGGAAGAGTGGCACACACTTTTACAGACTCTGTGACCTGCAGGACAGAGATACTACCATCGGACAGACAGACAGCGACCATGGAGGGGCTAGCAGGGTTCCACTTCAGATCACAGACCATTGCCATGCTGCCTGAGTCTTTGGCCAGTTTATGATAAGCAAATGGACGTTTCTGCTGTTTAGCCTTTTAATAGAAAATAAATGATTTCCTTAGCCCATAAATTCAGTGTGCAAATAAGTTCTCCCAAACTCACAATCCATAACTGTTTGGCCCTGCTGTACTGTAACGATTGCGATGTAGGAAAAAACCCTGACTGCTGCAGCACACAAACCAAGACTTAATGCAAGTTAAAGTGACAGGTTTAGGTTAAAAGTTACGTAGTTATTCAAAAATTCTTTCCTTGTGTCATGTTAATCATCTGGAGAAATTAAAAATTTTAAAAATCTAGTTTATTTTTTTCACCATTAGGGGGTGGGGGGGTGGGGATTAGTTTCATTATTGGTTTCTTGTCAGTTTCCCTTTCCTATTCTACAGTGCTGCAGTGGCTGGGTTGCAAACACTGAGGGGAATGCGTAAACGTACAAGCACATTGTTTATGCCAGAATATTAAAAAATGTCACTAAAAGGGATTAATATTTATGTTCAGTGCTGCACAAGATCAAATACTGTCACTGTTTCTAGCATCTAATAGTAGAGAGGGTTTTTTTGTTTGTTTTTAAATCTATATTTGGACCTAAACAACCTGATAATGCCCTTTTAAAAGCCAGTAGAGCAGCCGTGGAAATACTGCTCCCTGTACTGGGGGCTCACAGTCAATAATAAAGTTCAGTCTTCAGCATACTAACATGCAAGCCCATGATACTTGATGCAAAGCAAGCAGTAAACTATACAAACTATCAGTTTGGCCTTGTTCAATTGTTCCACCCAAGTCATTTTCTTACACTACTGCAGTAGAATATTTTCTGGATAATGTTTTCATCTTTTCTTTCAACATGTGCCTTATTCAGGGAAACGTTACAGCTACGCAATACCGGAGAGTGCAATAGCAGAGACGGACAATCGCAAACACTGCTTAGCATAGCTGACAGGGCCAGCATACAAGCAGGAGCTTGAATTACCACATTCCAAGTCAGAGGCGGCAGTATTAATATTTGGCACTTTTCTTCTTCACAAGTTTTTAACAACAGTTGTGAGATCCTCACAACAGCCTCGTGAGGTAGGAAAATAACCTCATTTTACAGGTAGGGAAACTAAAGCAGATTTTAATTGAAAAGTTATTGAATAAACCTCACAGTTCTTTGTGTACAAAGCATACTCTATTGTGGACACTCAGGAAAGCATTTTGAGATATCCCCTTTCCATCATCAAATGCTTCCTTTCAAGGTGAAATTTGTACATCTGTTTGCAAGTACCTTACCTGATTTGAGAAAGTGCGGACATCAAAAAAGCCAATGAAGGAACCAAACTCACTGGATGTCATGCAGACAGACAGTGTGAGGTTATCACAGCTCAGAGCCAGGTGATGCACAGGAAACTTCATAGGAACCAATATACTTTGAACATTTTCAACTTAAAAACAAAAGGAAATGGAAGAGGGAAAGTATGGAGTGGTCATTCTTAGAAAACAGTGAACAGTAAGTGGTCATTTTAAGGAGAATTATTAAGTAAATACAGATGCCACCTGGTAACCTAAACACTGCAGACTAGTTCTAAAGGAGGCATAGAGATATGTACTCCACTTTCCATAAGTCAAGTCTGAATAATCTTTTGGATGCTTAACTATCTTGAAGAAGGACAGTTCTAATTACAGGTTTTTGAGGAATTTCCTTGTTCTGGATCCTGGCATATGGATTGCCCTAAAACTGAAGAGGCTCAGACTTGCATCTAGTTGGTTGTACATTTTAATACACAAATTACTGGAAGGGTCATATAGCATAGATCAAATAGAACTCATGACAAATTTTTTAAAATTTGATGGATAATATCCCAGCAAGTCTCATTATTTCTGAGGTTAAGATCCAGCATCAGAATCACAGAAGTGACATGAAGACTATTTTCCTTACAGGATACTGGATTAGATGGATGATTTGATTTGATATAGCCAGGCAATCCCTGAATTCCTGTGAATATCAACTGTCAGAGGTACGAGTCTGGCAACGTTTCTCATGTGAAAGAAAGTTCTTATATGGCACACATCACAACTGTATTTTTAATTACTCGGGAGACATCCATATACTAACAACCACCTCTCTTTCTTCCCAGCCCCTAAGGAAAAACAGCCTGATGAATGTATAGGTTTGTTTGTTTACATGAGCAAGAGGGTAAGTTCGGTAATTTATGAAGAAGTTACTGAGAGAACGTTAAATTGAAGAAATTACTTTTGCACTGGAGGTCTGAAAGCGGTAGTTTTGTGATGACTCGTCTCTTTTACTGGAGAGAGTTCCACAATCTCCTGCTTTCACAAGCCTCCTTAAGTGAGTTCACAGGTTCACTATTGTCCTGATCTCCTGTGACAGCTGCAGGCTATCATGGTTGTGAACAAAAACAGCACTCTCTCCAGTAGCTAAAGCCAATCCCATGGAGGACTTCGAATGTTAAGAAGAATAAATTCCTGTTCAATTTTTCCAATGGAGAGCCTGTGCAGAGAGTATGGAATCCTGATAACACGTTCACAACAATTTATATTGCAAAGCAGACAACTGCTGCATCTTGTATCAGCTGGAGATGCATCAGCATATGTTGTCTCATTCCTAGACATAACGTTCAAATAATGAAGCCTGGTAGTCATAAATTCATGGATCACCACAGCCAAGCCGGTATCAAATGGAACGTGGCATGAGTAGACTAATCCACTATGTCATAGACCTTCCAAATGCAGCTCTCCTTGCTGTACAGTAATAAAAAAAAGCTTACCAATTTTATTGCGATCTTCTCCTGCTTGATTCTGCATGAGAAGATCTTTAGTGTGAAAGATCTGCAGGCCAGTTGCTCCACCAGCAAAGACTAGCCCATATTTGTTCGAAATGGCAAGGAGACTGGAACGCTCTTTAGGGAGTTCCTCAGGAGCATCAAATATTCGGACCTTCTTCAACGCTCTGAACTGAAAATCCTGTTATAAAATAATAGAGTTTAAAAGCAATTCTAGTTGTAGATATGTGGGGTGGGGCAAGAGGACAAAACTGAGTTTCACTTACACCCTGGAGAAATTGAACTTATTAAAAAGCACTTTACACTTATCCACTACTACACATAAAGCCTCTCAATTGTTACTTCCCACATGGTTGCCAAGCCACGAGCTCCTGAAAATTATTTCGAATAGTTTACACACCACAATGACAAAAATATTGACCCTAAAACTGATCCAAGGAAAAATCATTTGTTACAATCACTTCCAGATATTTTTTTAAATAAAAACAGAGAGTGTGATAGGGATAGTTCCATGAATTATCTATAAACAGATGGGCCAAGGACTTCACACAGTACATTTAATATTGACAAGATAAATAATGCAGAATAGGAAGGCTGTTATTAATCTCACGAAACACTTTCACTACAAGCCGTAACAGGTAACTTTTCAACATGATATTCAAATCTCTCTCAAGGAGGTCTAAATACTAAACCATTTCTTCTTCACTTTTTCTACTTTACAGCCTGAGCACCAAGTTATTTTCAAGCATCTTTTTAAAGGTATTTGTCTATAAAGTGTCCTAAAATGGACCACTTCTTTTCACTGTTCACAAAATAAATTAGGAAGTCACCATTTTAATTCCTGACAGGTATTTTTTTTTCCAAAAGTTTGATAATCGTTAATATTCTTGGCACTAATTGGCAGGATTTGGAAAACATGAAGACATTCCTAGAAGGTAGCACACATTTTCCATTTGGAAAAAAAAAAACATGCATCACAGCTAGTACAGTCATCAGAGTGACAGTTAAGGGACACTGTCAACTTAAAAGTGGAATGTGTGTCTGAATATATTTTTTACTTGCTACTGTAGTAACACTTAAGATAGCTATACCCAAAACAATAGGAAAAAATCCCCCTCCATCTTCCATCTCCCCACTGAATGTTTACTTTGTGTATTTGGCAGTACTTTGCATATAATCACTACCCCCTATTGTCTGCATAGGGCTTTCGCATCACAGGAAACAGAAAAATAGGAAAAAGGGTGATTATAAACCACAAAATTTTAAAGCTACATATAAATGCTGATTGACTGGATTGAGAACTTAACGGTAACATTACTACTATGCAGTCTCACTCCTCAAGTCAATAGGTTGACACAAAAACAGGAACAAACCAATGTTTTAAAATGTAATGGTGGTGCCTAACATTAGGCTCCTAAACAAACTGTCTGATTGGTGAAGATGGGGTACTGACCACTCACCAGGATGACCAGATGTCCTGATTTTATAGGGACAGTCCTACTATTCAGGGCTTTGTCTTACATAGGTGCCTATTACTCCCATCCCACTTTTTCATACTTGCTATCTGGTCTCTCTAGCACCTGTTGATGTAAAAGGCACTTGTAGCTACCCCCTACCTCTCAAAAAAAAAAGAGGCCACTTATTTAGAGATCCCCCTCCCTTAGGCACTTAGTAAAGTGCCTAAATACAGATACAGGCATCTAACAATACCCCCAGGAGTGGAAAACTGAGGAAGCAACCGCTACACAACGTTTCACCTGAATAACCAACCTCGCTACCAAGATCTAGGACGGAAGCTGGTTTAGCTCCTGCCTGGAAAGGAGCTCGCCTTGGGCCGGCAGCCCGGGGTCCCAGTTCCAGGGGACAGGGCTCCACCCATCTAGGGGAGAGGGGGATGACGGGGCCCGAGAGAGAGGATGGAAAAGGGAACAGCTGTGAGCTGAGTGACAGGCTACCGCCACCCCACCCCTGGCGTCCTCCTACCGCCGCTCCCTGACCCCAGACCTCCCTCATACACCCAGCCCCCCCCAACGCAGGGGTTCCCCCCTCCCGCCCCAGGATCCACCAGGCCCCGGCCCCAGCCCAGCCCCACCCCGGCGTCCTCCTACCCCCGCTCCCTGTCCCCGGACCTCCCTCATACACCCCCGCTCCCCCCAACGCAGGGGTCCCCCCTCCCGCCTCAGGGTCCAAGAGGCCCCAGCCCAGCGTCCTCCCCCCTCCTCCCCCAGCCCCTACGCTCCACACCGGGCCCCCAGCCCCGCACCTTCATCTCCCGCTCGGGGACCACATCCATATCGTCCCCCATGGCTCGGGCTCAGCCCCGGCGACAGCCGCTCGCCTCCTCTTCCCCGCCCGCGGGCTGCGCAGGGACCCGAACAGACACTTCCGCTTCCGGAGGCCATCGGGCCTAAGGGGCCGCTCTAGCCGCAGCGCTCTATGGCAGGGCCTCTGGGGCCGGGAGAAAGCAGCGTAGACAGAGGTTAAGATTAGGGGCGGGGCCTAATGCCGGGGGTGGGAGCTTAGACCGGGAAGGGGCGTGGCTAAATGGGAGGGGGCGTGTCAGGGCAGCGACTAGTGGTTTGTACAGTGCCTAGCAGAGTGGGGGACCTGCTGCATTCTTGGGGCTCCTAGGAGCTACACTGAATAATTCAAACCTGACCCTGTGTGAGGAGGGAGATCAGACAGCACCTGTGAAAAATCACAACACGTATGTTTCAGGGGTGGTGGATAGTTGTCTATAGAAGACAATACCTCCAATATGGGGAGTCACATCTGGTCACCCTACCGTGGATCCAGCCAGCCTGGGAGGAGGCTGCAGCGTAGTTCCAGGCTAACATTTCCCTTACCTGGTCAGTCACTCCACTGCAGTAAATCACCAGCTTCAGCCTCAGGAGAAAGAAGTTATTCCAGTGTTGCCCCCTCTCGTGATATTTGGTGTTTTAGTTAAAGCCCTAGCTCCTGGAGTCGCTTTATTACGTAAGACCAGGTTCTTTTGAAGAACAACAAACAAATGTCCAACCCTCATGGTGTTTGGGATGGAGATGGGGTGTATGTGGCCTAAATATAGCCTAAAGGCACAGAAACTAGAAGGCCAAAAACCCCAAAGCTGTATGTTTTAAGAAATTCATGATCTTTAAGCCACTCATGAAAGTTTGAAGGCTTGGCAGTAGTATATGCAATAATCAGTATGCAGACAGCATACATAACAGCTGTGAATGATGCTGCCAGAGTGTTGTGTATCTGAACATAATTACCATAACAGTTTAGCACTTTGCATGGGGGGATAGATCCACGTGCTGCATTTCAAAACTGATTGTACTGACCTATGATAAAGGAGCTCTACATTCCCTGTACAGTCTCCAAGTGAAACATGAGTGCAGCATAAATCCTGTTTTAAAACATCAGTCTCAAATTATGGAGAAGCAAGTTAATGTGGCTTTATGTTTATAGCTGAACTGCTTAATTCCATTTCTTCCCCTGCAGCATGTAACTGCATTAGCAATTACTATTATTTGGCAGTGAGATTATCACACCCTTTAAACTAAGCTAAAAAAGTCTTGTCCCCCTGCTCTAGTGTCAGACTAGATCAGAAGTGGGCAAACTTATTGGCCGGAGGGCCACATCGGGGTTTTGCCACTGTATGGAGGGCCAGGTAGGGAAGGCTGTGCCTCCCAAACAGCCTGGACCCCATGTCCTCCCACTTCCTACCCCCCCCAAATCTCCACCCCATCCAACCACCCCCTGCCCCTTATCCAACCCCCCCGCTCCCCACCCCCTTACCATGCCGCTCAGAGCAGCAGGAGCTTGCAAGAGGCTGAAGCCAACTACGCTGCCACACTGCCCAGCAGGAGCGGTGAGACAGAGCATTGGCAGCACGGCAAGCTGAGGCTATGGGGGAGAGGGACAGCAGGTGAGGGGCCAGGGGCTAGCCTCCCTGGCCGAGAGCTCAGGGTCCAGGCAGGTGGGTCCCACAGATCAGATGTGGCCCGCGGGCCGTAGTTTGCCCAGCTCTGGACTAGATAGAGGCATACACACACCAACAGCAAATGAAAGGCAAACAATAGCATTACTCATGCAATCTCATTAGACAGCCCATCCATAGGAGACACCTGCCATTAGATCTCTGGAAAAGAGCTTAGGCTTCTTTTTCCACAGCTGATTTCACCACAATTTCACCACAGTCAGAAGCAGATACAACCCCATTAGTGTTGCCTTCACTGGAGTTACATCCTCCTACACCCAAGTATCTAACTAGAAAAAAAATAAATAGTTTAGCCTCCAGCCACCTACTGTTCACACCGTGATGTGAGAGAATTCCTGCCTGAGCACAGATGAGCCTTATTACACTCCAAGTCGGGAAACACATGTCTTTTACTGTCACCCAACACTAGAACAACATATCAAGGAGATTTTATCTATACCTGGATCCCTAGTTTTGCTGAGGGGAACTGGAAGAGCGGTTTAGTGTTCAGGTGCAGTTGTAAGGTAGTACAAGTGCATGTGTTTATATCACTCTAATGGGCATTTTAGAGCATACAAAACACCTTCTACCACCACCACCACCACCACCTAAAACATTCTCTCTCTAGATCAAGTGGTAAAACCTTATTTTGGACAGGGGGAGCTGAAGGACAAAGGTTCTAGTCACACTTCCACAGCTTTATACAAGGAATAAATGTAATACTGTATTATCTGAAGCATGGAAGACCTTGTGACATTCTTACAAGTGTAAACCTTCCCCCTTTTTAAAATGAACAATACTTTCTTAACGTGCACTGGCCCCAGTGAGGCATAGACATTCTTCAGAGAGGCTGCTGGCCAGGACTCATCCCTGCATCTGACTATGCTGGGGCAAAAGGGCACCACACAGCCTTCCGCGATGATGGAAAGGAAATCCACCTGCCACCTCCTGGACCCATGAAGCTTGGTGCCTACTTGGATGATTATCTTTGGAGACCCAGATGATTTAGCCAATCCATTGTAAAATTGAGGGTGGAGAAGAACTGTCAGAAGAGTCATGCTGCTCCTGCCAGACAGGTGTGCATGTCAAACGGTGACTCTGAAGCAAGCGAGCAGCCAAGAGGCAGCCTGAGAAGTATTTCATGAATGTTTGATTTAAAAAAAATAAAATAAAATAAAAATAAAATAAAAACTTCCCTTGCGCAGTTTAACTCAAACATTGAAGCATTTGATCAGTTACTGTCTTAAATGGTTTGCACCTGTCTTATACTGATGTAACTTAAGTGCCTCTTCAGGGATTTGCACCCTTTTAACTAAATTGATTTAAAAACAAAGTTTTAGTTTATCAGGAACAACTTGAATTTAGACAAGGCTCTGGAGTAGCAACATTGAATATACTGATACTTCACAGAGTTTCAGATTTATTTTCGGTCTGTACAAGTAGAGCTGTGCTGCCCTTATCTACAATGTCTCTCTCCATTGCAGTTCTAAGTTCTCAGACAAACAAGAATAGCAAAGACATTTTTTTAAAAGGGCAGCCTTTGGCAGGCGCAATAACACGAGTTAGAATTCCAAACAATAAATTGGGTATCTGTTTTTATTTAAGCCATGATTTAAAAAAACACCACAAAGTTAAAAGCTGGCAAGGACAAAGGAAAAAAAGCCGGAGGGGGAGGGAAGAAACACGATAAGCAATGAAACCCCAGCGGCAAACAACTGGGTTCCAAGCATTGTAAATACAGAGTACACTGCAATGAACACTTTGATGTCCAGAGCACAGTCCTGCTAGATCTAAGTTTTGGTATGCAGGGGAGTCTTTCCCTGCCCCAAAAAGTGAGACACAAGATCCCTGTTCCCATAAAAAAAAAAAAAAGTCATGTGCTCAATTTTAATCGCAGAGTAGTCCCATTGAAGTCAACTGACTGCATGAGAATAAATTCAAGCACATAGGAAGGAGTATGTTTGCAGGAGAAAGGTCTAATCTGTGAGGTTTTGAGAGCATCAATATAGACAAACAGACACATCCACAATTCTTTCTGGGCCAGTTTAAGGACTCAGACTGGAGTCCCATTTCCTTCACTTACAGGTTCAGAACATCACAGGCCTTTTCTGTGAAATTCGAAGGCATAAAAGCTGGGCTTGTTCTCCCACCACCCCCAACATTTCAGGTGCAAGATACAGCCAGTTGAACTAGCTCTTAAAACAGGATTTATTCTAGGCAATTGAACGGATCGGTCACTAGAGAAGAGGGAGGCTGCAAGCTTCAGAAGCCAGCTACTTATTCACATTACAAGGAAAACAAACCCAATATATTATGAAGTTTACATTTTAACTATATAAATATAAGCAGACAATGGATCAACAGCTTCTACCACAGATGACTTAACAGAATAGTTTCTCTAATTTCTAAAAAGGAGATCACAGTTGCAAGGGCTTATTCCCCTTGGTCAAAGAGGGACCCTCCAGGGCGCTTGCTCTCTGTCCTGCACCATAGTCACAGATGGAAGTTTTTTGTTGTCTTCTGGTTGGAGGCCAGTGATTGTGATCGAGAGGGCAATTCTTGCCTATTTTTAGTCTCATTGCTGGTATGAGCTTCTTTAAGTCACTTGTGGATTCTTTAGTAGTTACCATATAAGCAAACATGTTCCTGCAGAGAGCTTGAGAAGTACACTTCGGGCTTAATCTTACACCGTGGGCAGGCAAAATACTGAAAGATGTCAGTGAGGATTTAACCTGCCTTAGAACTGCAAGACAGAGTGGGAAATCCAGGCCTCATTAGAAAGTCAACAGCAAAATTCCCATTGATTTCAGTAGGGCCAGGATCTCACTCAGAGGCTTTAACAGATCCAGACTCTCACAGATTTGCACCCTAGTTCAGGAAGACACATGCAAGATGTAACTAACTCCAGCAAAATCTCTTCCACTCTCCTGATCAACAACGAAAGGAAACAGAGTCCCAAAGAGCCATCTCAGTTTGGCACCAGATCCAGTGCATCCTGGAACTGGATGTTTTCCCAAGTCGGAATTAGTTCTACTGGGATAGCCACTCATGAGCATGCGTTCAGTAAGGCCAGCTCTTTACCTTAAAAAAAGTGATCCTTAGAGTATTGACTTAAAGCTCCAAAAGACACAGCACTCAGTATTTACTGTATTGCAGCAGTGGCTCTTATGCACATAAGGAGAGCTAAGGAGAGCTAACAGAGTTTTACAGGGCTCCCTCGCCTCTCCTCTTAACCTACCATAGCAACTTCTAGAACAGTAAGATGTAAATATCCAGCCCAACACCATAATGTCTCCTCAAACCCTGCCATGAGCTTCACAGGGCATGAGGTCAAATCTCAGCAGTAAAACAGGGAGTTCTGCATCATTCACAAAGCAACAGGCTCCATGAAAATAGAGGATGCCACATGGTGCAGGAGGGCTGAGTGGAGCTTTTCCTCAGCCAGGACAGGTGGAGAGGTATCGATCTGTAACTGGGGTCCACTTTGGCTAGTGAAAAGGCAACAGAACTGGGACAGGGACGAGTGTCACAGGTGTTCTGGGGAAATTTAACAGCGGGCACTAGGCTCAGACCCAATAATGCTGGGATAAATCAGAGGAGCAGATACTGGGACCTACTGTTCAATGGGATGTAGGAGTATGTGGGAGGGGTCCAAGATTCCTTCTTCAGTGTCAGGCTCCAGGCCTCCAAGCCTCAGCAGTTACCTGCCCTTCTCCCAAATGGCTAGCATCCCCCCACTATGTCCCCAAAGGGCTGTTCTCACCTGCCTGGGCAAGGACCTAGCCATCCAGCCAGTTTCAAATGTACGTCCACCTCCTCATCCTAGTCTAGGACAGCAAGCCACAATGGTGAAAGATTTACCTGCATTTGGCTGGACAATTACTGTTCAGGTTCAGTGGGGAAGGAACTAGTCAGAAGCTGTGAGGTGTAGGGTAGAGCAGAGATGGTACTTCACTATCTGTGGCATAGCAGTACTCAACAGCAGCCACAGGGAACGCAGATAGCAAGGTGGTGACTGGCAGCAAGGCCACGTTAAGAACGTGCCAATTTCCCATGGGAGTGACGGGAGGATGTTCTGTGCCGAATGCAGATTCAGCATTTGATTCACTGTGGCTCAGGATCCACCTGTTCAAAAGGAGGCAGCCCTTTCTAGCAGAGAAATCCATGCTAGAAACCACAGAGAACAATCAGCAATTTCTTACCTGAGAACCACAGGTGGGGTTGCAGTTATTTTTGGTTTCATGTTTACACTTTTGCTACAGATGAAACAGGCTAGGAGATGCAGCAAAGAGACAGCTACCTGTGGACTAGGGGTCCCTGGGCTTCCCTTGTCATTCCTCTTCTACGGCAGATTAGTTTCTATTACTAAGACTGACCAATGTAAAAGTAACAAAACAGGTAACCCTCCTTAAAGATCACCATAGTGCTGACAGATTTGGCTCTCAGCCTATTGCCTTCAGGGAAGGCTGGCAATATCTCTCTCTGGAGGCGGGCCAGAAGGCTTTGGGATGTTTTCATTGGCTTTTCCTTCAAACAGCATGACTCTGGAAAAAAACAGTCAGAAGCACAAATTAAGAAAACAGGTGCAAGTTTAACCCATCACCAGGATCGAAAACATCTGCTGGAAAACAACACGGTCTTGCTCCTATGCTAGAAAATCCGATAGTTAGACTGCAAAACTGTCTGTCAGGATTCCTGGGTTTTATTTCTAGCTCTGCCCCTGACATACTTTGGGCAGTCTTCACCCTTCCAAGTATCCATTTCCCTATCAGTGAAAAAGGGATGTTCTGCATTGCACGGAAGTGTTGTGAGGCTCAATACATGCCAGCAAAGTGCTCAGAGATCCCCAGATGTTAGGCCTTATAGATGTGCAGAATAGTAACTTGTTTATGTTTTTATTGATCCACTCTAAACTGCAAAAATATGGGTGAGCTATTTCCCCATGGCCACCACTACTCTGGGGCCAGTAGAGGGCAGTATTGCCAACACAGTACAAGATCTCTCCTCTTCGAAGTAGCCATAAAAGTTGTGCCTTGAATGCCACTTGCAAAGTCGCCCATTTGGTTCCCATCTGAGTGTGCAAGGGATTGGTATGTTCACTTTAGGCAGCCACTTGAAGTTGATTGAGAACACATGGCAGACCACTGCTTCTAATACACTATGCCTGCAGACATGTGCACTGGACAGCATAACTACACTGCATGCACATTAAGAAGCAACAAGCAATCCACAGCAAATGTGTGCTGGACAAGAAGGAGTGACTGCCAATTGGGTGGGGCAGTAATTGGAAAGAGACTCCAGAATGCTTTTTAACTGTCACTGCTTTATTCCTCCCTAAGAATTGTAGCCACTTCGCTGCTGCCAGCTGCTACCTCGGTTCGGTGGCTTTTGCTGGAACTGGAACGTCACATTTACAATTGGAGCAGAAACGCAACCCTGGCCTGAGAACAATAGGATGCTTGTTTGGATGTCTGCTGAGAAGGGAACTGTCTATCTAAAACAGGGGTAGGCAACCTATGACATGGGTGCCGAAGGCGGCGCCAAGCTGATTTTCAGTGGCACTCACGCTGCCCGGGTCCTGGCCACCAGTCCAAGGGGCTCTGCATTTTAAATTTAATTTTAAATTAAGCTTCTTAAACATTCTGAAACCTTATTTACTGTACATACAACAACAATACTTTAGTTATATAGTATAGACTTATAGAAAAAGACCTTCTAAAAAGGTTAAAATGTATTATTGGCACACAAAACCTTAAATTAGAATGAATAAATGAAGACTCGGCACAGCACTTCTGAAAGGCTGCCGACCTCTGATCTAAAACTAGTCACACTGGGCCAGAGGATGGAGAGTGTCACACAGGCTTCAGCAGGGGAAGAAGGTTGCCAAGGGAACACTCATGAGTGTTTGTGATAGGAGTCATGGAACTACCAGGAACAAATCCATCGCTGGGAGAGAAGACCCCAGAAACATCCTTCACTAACGTGGTAACCAAGGGCAGTTACGGGGAGAGGTGTGGTAAAGATTTTCACCACCATAAATACACAGCAGATTAGTGGCAATAGGTCTGCTGGTGTGGGGAACAAAATGATTCCCTTAATATCCGCTTTGGAGAGCTAGTCGCACCGGAGGTATCCTTCAGAAACGGACGAGGGGCACAGAGGAGAGAGGACCCCGTCTATCCATCTTGGGTAAGCACAAAAGCAGTGCTAGCATGGTTGGTGGCCATGAAAGGCTGAGAGGCTTTAGGAGGGTGCGGAAGGAGCCCGTAGACTCCACCCCATTGCAAGAAGCAGCCAAGCTGGTGCCCAGAAGCCATTTGTTACAACAGCAGAGCTTTCACTGCCCTTGTCAGGAAGGCACAAAAGGCTGTGAGAAGCTTACCCCAGTGGCTCATACCACAGTAGCAGTACCTCCCCTCCCCCACATGCACTGCTTCAAACGTGCCTCCTCCACCCACTCCGATGCCAAAGGAACAAGGAAAACCTTGGCACCCAGCAGGAGTGACTCTGGAATGGATGTAAGGAGATGGAAAGGGGCATTTTGTACAAAGAGGCAAGTGACAGGAGCCTCCCAGCTGCACTGTCGCTGAATTCCCAGTTCAGTCTGGACACCCTTCAGGCAGGACAGCAAGAAGGAACCTACGGTCCTGCAAACCTGGACAGACTCAGGTGGGAGAAAGAGGAAAGGACCTAATGCTACACTAGCCTTTCCCCACCACCACAGTCTAGGGTTACAGCTGGATTGGGACATGAGTGTGAAAGGACCTGGGTGGTCTCTGGGGAGCACCAGTGTGGACACACACCAAGCCACAGCATGTGAGTCACCCTCTGTCTGGGTACAAGGCTATGTCTGTATTGCAATCACAAAGTGTGATTGCAGCTCACATAGACACAATCTAGCTAGCTTGGCTACCAGTGAATTACGGCAGCACAGGCTATAGTATAGGGCTAACCCCAGAAGTAATGACCCAGGGTTCCAGGCAGGCTTGGGCAACCCATGCTGAGGCGCGTGGTGTTGTGGCTTCATTTCTATCAGCACCCAAGCTAGCTAGATCAAGCTAGCACCCCGGGACAGATGTATTGTGACTGTGTGGCGCACCACCTAGGTGGGCTGTGAGATGGGCCATATGCTCAACCATGCAAATGGACAAGTACTCCAGAGTATTGTGCCTTGTGCACTTTGGAGCTACTTTAACCTTGCCATGTCAATGCAGGAGGACGCCTCTTCCAAATACACTAGGCACCTCTGTAGTGCATTCCTGGCAGCATGAGCTGGTGACAGACCTAGGACAGCCCTACCCTTGGACCTGGCCACATTGTCTAGCTTTGGAAGGTAGATTGAAAGCAAACAGGGCCTGGAGCCACCACCACTTCAGCCCCCTCCCCACACTACATAACCCCCTCCTCAGACTCAACCCTCACCCTGGCTGGACTCCAACTTCCCGCCCCAGTGACTCCCGACACCTTTCATCCTTAAGATGCTCCTCTGCCCATTGCCTTCCAGAGATGTTCTTCATCCCTTCTCCATTCAGGCTTCGCAGCCTGTCTAAGACACATGGGTTCTTGCTCCATCTTTGCCCCTCAGGAGCATGTAGAACAGCCCCTGCCTCCTGCTGCACCTGGCCCCCGAACCCCCAAAGCATGGAGTTCAGATCTCAGCATCACATCCTTCGTTTGCCCTCCGGCCCCTCCGACACTCACAATTTAAGGACGGCGGAGCGCTTGCCAAGCATCACGTTGACAAAATCCTGGTAAGAGATGGTTTCGCTAACTCCTCCAGTCACTTCAGAGATCATCTTCTTCAGCTCTAAGTGCGTCTTCGGAGCCCCCAGTTTCTCCATCATCCTTTTGACAGACATTAGATCTGCAAGAGGAAGAGCCAGAGCGCCAATGCCAGGAATGGTGGCAGCGGGAGACAGTGCAGCGCTGAACATGAGTAATAAGCCTTTGGGATACAGGGCATTTACATTAACGACTCAGTCCTCCTCATCCCTTCAATTACAAGCGGAGCATGCTCAGTGGGCAACTTCTAGATCCAAAACAAACCCTCCAGCAAAACCTAAGCTGACCATGGCCACTTTACCTCATGCTTCCAAGGTATAAAATAAACAATATGCAGGAGCGATCCCTTGCAGCCCCATGCTGCTCTCACAAAAGTCAGGGCTGACAGTCAGCAGCAGAAAGGTACCACAGAAACCAAAAATGACTGATATTTTTCTTTTGGGTGATGTCTAAGTTCATTTTGTTAGCGAACAAGTATTGGTGGTATCCATACTATTATACCTGTGTGCCTCAAATACTAGTGAATTCAGCCTCCTGTTAGAATCTACCACTCTCTCTCTCTCCTGCCCCGGCCCCACAACATTGCTCTGGAAGTGTACAGGGACCATAACTGACTAGAGATTATCCTGAGGGAAAACATAAGCCGACCCCCATCATAAACCTGAGCACAGAGGTTGTGCCAAGGTGGGAGGAAGCTGCAAGTTAGACACCTAAGGGCTGCTCTGACTTATGCCGGGGCCAGTGGCCCTGGAGCAGCACAGGGCTAAGGTGGTATAAAGCCACCTTTGCAGCCCCTTCCCTTGGGTTTTGATTTTTGAGGTGCAGCCATTTGAAGCCCAGCGTGGGATCAAACCCCTCACTTCTAATCCTGACTCTGCCACTGACTGTGTGTGATCTGGGCTAATCACAGCATGTTTCCCCATCCTCACCCTCTTGTGAGCAGAGATGAGGGTCTCTGGATTCCAACTCTCCTGAAGTGTAGGAGAAAAGCTGGGGAGGGGGAGGGCGAGGGGGAGGGGGGGGAAGATGGGGAGGGAGAGAGAGAAGCATCAATATTAAAGAAACCAAGCCAGACCCAAACAGGCCCCTTGGAAGTGGTGCTAAAACCCCACCCTCAGGCAGAGTCTGAGGCAATTTCCTTCAGATTGTTCTCACTTGAACAATGAGCTGCAGGCTCCTTTCCTCCTCCTAACCAGTACCAGGGTTAGGAGCCAGGTCTCCTTCTCCCTCCCCACCCACTGGGGACACTGGATCAGCTAGAGGAGGTGGAGGCGGCTGTGGCTCGCAGGGAACTCACAAGACAGACACAGTGAATACACTGTGCTTTGGGGAAGTTAGAAGTAGGGATGGGCCCCAAGGCAAAACCTGCGACCCGAATCCTGAACATTGCAGAAGTCTGGATCTGGACACTGTGGCTTGGCCTCATCTCTTTTCAGGTGCCAGGTCCTGTCTTTGGGAAAAGAGCAAGATAGCACCAATACTAGGTGTGAGAAAAGCCTTCCTTAAAAAACCCTAAGCCGAGAGATCTCAGAGGGTGCAAACAGAAAACTGGGCCAGCTCCAGATCCTAGACCTCAGTTTATAGAGGTCTGTGGGACAGCCCCTTCTCCCAGTAAAGAGAGTCTGGAGGTGGGCCAGGACAAGCGAGCTTTGGTTTTGGGTGGAAACCTAGGGGCTTTGCCTAGTTTCAACCTCAAACCAAGCAAGGCCTTGATGCTGCAGGCTCATCCAAGCACAAAACCCTATCTAGGAATCCATGGCTCTTCCTGTTACTTACTGAGAGAGAACCACGAGGAAAGAAGAGCCCAGAACCGAAAGAGAAGCAAGAGGGCTGAGCAGAGATCCAGGAGAAAGAGGGGAGCTTGGGACTAAGAACAGAGAGATGCCTAATGCTTGAAGCAGGCAAAGAGACCCAGAGAGAAAGAGAAAGAAAGACCTGGACATGTGAGGACAGCATCAGTCTCTCAGAAGCCAAGAGACAAAGTAAAGGTCCCATAGGACCAGGTTAGAGATTTGGGGGAGCAGCCCTCGGACTCTTTATCAGCACCTGCAGATAGAGTTTGAGAGAGAAGTAGCAATGCTGACTTTATGCTTTGCAGTCCCAGTGTCTACCCCAACAGACCACTCTCCTTCTGGCCCAGCAACAAGATGTGTTCCTCCAGGGGTCACTCACCAATCTCGCCTTGGTTATTCAGGTCAAACTCCATATATTTCTCTGGAAGAGACACACAGAAGGGAGTTAGCAAATCAGAGCAGCTTCAGCAGGATCTCAGGGCAGCTCCTTCCATATCCTAGCTGAGGCAGAGGACAGCCCTGAGTGGCGCTGCTCCATGGACGGGCACAGGGGCTAGATCACCAACAGGATGCAATGAAGCACACAGGGTGGTTATACTGGAATGGATCATTTGCCCAGCTAGTCTGGCACCATGTGACTCCTCAGAAGCTGGCAACAACAAAGCCTTTCAGAGGAAGGCAAAAAACACCCACATGCCAAAATGCCCAACAGTTGTATTATTCCGTGTGGGTAGGGAAGGAAGCAAGATAGTAAGGCTGAGTGGATACAGCACTGAGCTGGGAGTCAGGAGAACTGACTTCTAGTCCTGGTTCTGCAATGATTTGTTATGGGACCTTAGGAAAGTTATTTTTCTCTGTGCCTGTGTCTTCCCTCCCACCTGAGAACCCTCTGTCTACTCAGACTGTAATGTCTTCAGGGCATGGAATGAGTCTGACTGTGTATGTACAGCACCTAGCACAATAGGGCCTTGATCTCAGCTGGGGGGCCTCCAAGTGCTACTGGAATACAAAGAGTGGTGTTCCTAATACCACCATGGGGTGATCACACAGGGATACAAATGCCCAAGCTCTTGGGTTTAGTGTCCAGCCTGGACTTTAAAGCTCAGTAATGACTCCAGTTGTGGTTCCTTTCCTACAGGGAAGCCAAAGAAAGAGACATGGTACAAAGCAGTGGCCGACCAGGGTAACAAGATACAGATGAGGACATTGTGGAATGAAGGAGGGATTTAGATCAATACACGATTGCACAGGTAAAGGGATGGGTTTTCCCCAAGTGCTTAGGTCTGATTTCTTGATGAACGGTAACTTGGAAGGGGCACTGCTCCACTGGGTGGGGTAACCTGTCCATGGGATTCAGAGGGAGACAAGAGAGCCAGGCAGGCCTGCCCATGTCATGAATTCATCACCTCTTCGAGGCACAGTGGCTCTTACTGGATAGTGCTCTTCAAGAAATTTTTAGCCCTACCACTTAAAGGCGGCACCATCACCAGAGAGAGATCAGCACTTAGCAACCGTTACACAATGTGGACTGAATAGATTTTCAAAGAGTACATTTTTTTTTTAAACTTTGAGGCATCACATCTATCACCAGCAGAGACACGTCTTTCAGAATTTGCCAATCCACATGAGACATCGTATACGACATGAGCGAGAACTGGGCAAGGGGTTTTGCAATTGAACCTAAACCTCAGGTCACATAAAGGGGCTTTGAAGATACAAAAGCCTTTTTAATGGACTAAGAACCAATTAGGCCAAACGCCAGTTTAGAGGTGCCAATTAGTGCCACAGCCCCCCATTCAGAACTGTGACAGGGTCACCCTTGGGTGAATGCATAGGGTTCATTAATGCTAATGGGAGCTCCATGCATCTGGGCAACACGTACCACTCATTAGTGACGGCATGCTAGGATGAACTGTGTATTTTCTACACGGGGTAGTGCAGCAGGCCTGTATATCCTGTGACACAGAGCCTTGCCGTATTTTACATGGCTGATCTGGTTTCTAGGATAGATGGACGACTGGTTTGATGTGGTAAATAATCCTGTTTCCTGAAAGATCAGTGCAGGGTAGATGTATTGGGCCACAAATTCTTTGATTCAGCCCCAAGCTGTCGGCTAATTAGTCACTGGATGGTTGAATGACAGCCTTCAATCGGGATTTAGACACTAAGGCACAATAGGCAGGGATGGCTGGAAAGCCAGCGAGGGGAGAAATTGCGTCCTTTAACACACCTAAAGCATCAGGAGAGTCAAGACAGTGTACAGCTTGGGATGGCTCCCTGCACAGAGAACTGCGTATTTACTTTTCAGAAAAGGCCTTTCACTGAAACCCACTGTCTGGCACTTGCTAAAATGAGCTGGATATTGTGTATATGCACCATTGTCTTCTAGCCGCTAGAATCAGGACTCATCTGTATGTCCATGGCCCAATATTGCTAACCTCTAAAAGGAGATTCTCCTTGAACTCAAGTGGTAGGAGTCTGTTTTGGGTCAGAAGGTTCTGTTGCTGCTGGCAACTTGAAATTTCAAGTAGCTACAGTGTGCAGCATGGAAATAAATGAAGATTAAGAGGGCTACAGATTCATTACAATAACTTTCTATTATGAAAAACAGCCTATGTCCGATACCATTTGTGTTGCTACCATGTAGTTAGTTCTATGAGCATTCCCATTATGCAGTGCATTATTCCTAGTGGGAAAAGGTTGTGTTATTGTGTCCTCATGCCAGCCAAACCCCTGGCCGAGTGCTGGATACTGCTCATTATTAATCAGCATCATTTCAGAGTATTAGAGGGCTAGCTAGGTTAGTCTGTATCCACAAAAGACTTGTAAGGTAACTCCCTTCTCTTCATGTGTCAGTATATTTATGCCTGTATCTGTAATTTTCACTCCAGGCATCTGAAGAAGTGGCTTTTTACCCACAAAAGCTTATATCCAAATAAATCTGTTAGTCTTTAAGGTGCCACCGGACTCCTTGTTATTTCAGAGTATTCTTGTCCTTTACAGTAACAGGTTCAGTCCGATGCTCCTACATGGACAAAGCTACATTCCTCTGCCCCTTAGCTCTAAGCAATGCCTTGATACCACGGTGTGGGCACTATATTAAGAAATTCCCTCTCTTCTCCACTTTATGTTTGTAACATTAAGCAAGGTCATATATAGCAGCACAGGAAAGTCTCAGCTCAATCACAGTATTTCCCTGTTCTACAGGCAAATTGCAGTTTAATTGCTTATGGTGCCATGTCCTTGTTCTACCAGCAACAGGTAAATAACTGCCTCTGTTTACATTGCCCTGTGGCTCAGCTCAAGGCGAGAGGCCTAACCAAATCCAGGCCAGGGCATGATGCCAGAACTGCCACTCCGGCTGAGCAGCAGAGGACCGACTGCAGGAGGGAATTTCCATCTTGACAAATGCCTTAACAAGCCACCTTTCATCCTGGGCTGCAGCAAATGGGCTTGTAGAGGGAATAGCCTGTGACTGGCATGTGGGCCAGAAGAACAGAGAGCAGCAAGGGAATAGGAGGGCAGCTCTTGGATGAAAGGCAGGTTTAATTCTCTACTCGGAGCACCCTCCTTTGTGGCTCTGAGTTACTTGGCCAGGCCCAAGCACTAGGGTCGGTCATCCCAGCATATGAATCTCAACCGTGTCCCTCACTGTGTGTCTGCTGTGTGCAGTGTGTGTTATTTTCTCTATTCCTCTGAGAAAGTTTGACAGGCAGCGCAGAGAACAGAGGAGGCTTTATACAACGGCACTCCGAGCCTGAGCCTACACGTTCACGTCTCTCTTTCATCCCATGCTACCGCGATTCAATGGGGTGAAATCCTGCCCTGCTAACCCCAGCGCATTCACACAAACACCGATTCTGCACAGGGGCTCCCGAGACTCTCTGGCTCAGCTGGGCGAGGGGGACGCACAATGGGCTGATTGTTGGGAGAAGCTGGAGGAGGTGTTGGCGGCGGGGAGTGGGACTCCCACAGAACAGGCCATGGAGACAAATACATGAGGCAGGGGGAGGAGATGCCGATGGCTCCTGTTACAGGGAGCTCTGCGGCTGCAACCCACAGTCACAATGTTTGAAGAAAGCCCAATTCAGAAGGAAAATAATTCAGGGTTTCAGCAAAAATGGGAGGAGAGGCAGGTGGCGGGGAGGGAGAACATGGGGAAACTGGAGACATCCAGTTCCCTCACTCTCCGCTGGGAAAGGCACCAGCCAGCAACCTCTAGGACTGACATCAAAGCCAAAAGCAGCCAATGCCTGGAATGGAAGCAGGTTAGGCAGCTGCCCTGGGGCCTATTGATGGGCCCTTATTTGCTGTGGAGCTGTGCTAGAGGACAGACAACCAAGGGGCATATGGCACAGAGGGCATGTTTTCCCAGGGCTCCCCGGCGGGGGGGGAGGGGTCTTTAAGGGTTTGTCTACACTGCAGCTGGAAGGTGCGATTCCCAGTGCGGGGAGCCAGACTTGGACTAGCTCTGGTCAGCATGGGCAGCAGCTCAGGTTAACCACTGGAGCTCGGATCCAGGGGATCAGGCGGTCTTGGAGCCTGGCGGCTAGACCGAGCCACTGGATATGCCGCTATTTTTGGTGTGCTAGCTTGAATGGAGCTGGAATGAGTCTGTCTACCCTTGCTGGGACTCTCCCTCCCTCCCAGCTGCGACACAGACATCCCCTAATTGCCTGTTGAGAAACAGAGGCAGCCAAGACAGCTCAGCTTGAGACTTGCCCCGCCCATAACGGGCCCAAACCCCGCACCCAGACAGCCCCACGTGCAGAGCCATGCTTTGCGCTGCCCTCCTTGCCCCCCTCAAAAACAAACAAAACAAAGGGGAAAAAAACCATCAAAAACCAAAATTTTAGGACTGAACCAAAACCCCAGAGCAGCCAACGTTCCAGATCTAGAAACACAAGAGTTTTAGGTGGAAATGAAGATAGGGGCACATCTCTGAACTCCATCAATGTGGACTGGACTAGGAGAAGAGGTTTGGGAGGGAACGGGTTGGCTGGATAGCGATCTATATTGCGTTAGGAAAGATCATGGGGACAAGTGGCCCAAACAGGGATCCCAAGATTCCCCCAATTTTGAGGAAGTTTGGAGCCCAACTTTGTAGCAGAGGCTTCTACTCACTTGTCTAATCAATCTAGGTGTTTATATGGCTACAGTCACTGTATTAGCTCAGTACCACTAGGATCTACTGAAATACAGGATGAGAAAGGAAGGAGAAAGACAGACCGTGCCTGCACTGCCGCAGCCATTGCTAGTATGGCAGCTGCGCCGTTGCTGGAAAACAGCAACACGTGTTTGAGCCCAGAGCTGCCCTTAGAGGAATCACTGTTTTGTCACAGTTGTATGGGAGGTGCCTGCAGAGGGACCATTTGAGGGGGTGTGCGTGTAAAGACTCATTGTGGGAAAACGAAGTCACAGCGAAGGTTAGTGCTTAGTCTGAAACATGAGGAGGCTGTGATCTCAGTTTAGTCACTCGTATCTCTTCTGGCAGCTAGTTCTCCTGTCTGGCTGGTCCCAGCTCCTGGGAAAAGGCTACCCTTGGCACATAGTGTACAAGCGAAAGGCGACAGAGAGTGGCAGCTGAGTCTCACCTTTGAACACCGCAAGCTTCTCCTCCAGATCCTCTTCATCACTGAACTTGGGGTCACAGAGAAATTCCTAATAGGGGCAAAAATGTCCCAAAGGTTAAAAACACAAGGCAAAGCTCCTCAAACCTCCCAGGGAAAGTCTAAGATGGGGTGTGTGTTTGACTATATATACACCCAAGAGGGAAATTAACTGCCAAAAGTCAAAAACAGATGCTGTTTACAAAGCTGAGCAGTATCAGTGCCAGGAGAGATCTCAAATGGGTCAATTCCTTCCTCCACCCCATACGGACTGGACGGCGATCCTAGGGAACCAAGAGGGAATCGCAGTGCCTGGAGATTTCTTAATGACAACACCTTCACTGCACCAGCAATTCCACAGTTTTTCTAGCGGCAATGCCGGGGGATTCCCTTTAATTCTGTCCAAAGGTGGACACTATAACAGTGTTCCTGATATAGCCATATAGAGTCTGGGGTAGCAGAAGAGAGACTCCAACCCCCTCACCTCCCTCTCCTGAGGTCTATGCATACACACTATGCCCACCAATGGCTTTTGGTTCTTTAGAGCCGGCACAGTTCTCTCAGCGCTTTGAAGCTCCTGGATTCACTGAAGAGGATGTGGTGCACGTTGGATACTGAGTTAAAAGGACCTTTTACATCCAAAGCGAGACACAGCTACTGCCTCTGATGCGCTGAGGCAGGAAACAGGTTCCCCTGAGTGCTGCAGGAGCGGCTCACCCACTTGCAGATGTCTCCAGTCTCCATTGCCATCATCTCATGGCTTTATTATTAAAGTGCCTTAGCACTGCAAGGTGAAGAGCCTGAAGCTCCAGCACAGAGCAGGATCTGGACAGCAAGCCCCACCACTGTGCCCCTCCAGCGAACCTCTGTTGGCAATATATTCCCTGCAGCTGCAAACTGCATGGTCTTCCTCTTCATTTCCAGCCTCCCACGTCCACCCAACGTCCAGGAATTTAGTCACTTGGTCCGTGTTCGTGCATTCTTCTCTGCAGCAATCATTCACAGCTGCTGTTTATTTTTTGATTGCATGGGGCAAGGACCCTCCAAGGGATTGAGCGGCAGTGGGCTGCGGCTGCTGCACACTCCATACATGTGTTGCAGACACAGACTGCGTAGCCGTGAATGGGTGTGGCAGAAGCAGCCCCTAGCCTTAAGGTATTGGGATGCCCAATCATCACTAACATTAACAGAAACTTGCATGTTCTTTCCTACAACCTTGCCTGACACATCCTTTATTGCTAACAAAATAGGAACCAGGCACCCAGACCCCCCAGGTGGCTCAGAAAGTCTCAGTCTACAGCTCTGGGACCACCAGGTGCTGACTCAGCCATCTCTAGTCTGGAGATTTTAGGGCTTTAAGTACATTTGACACCTCTTTCAGAAGAGAGAAAACAGTCAGCCACACCCAAAGCAGTGGCCAGCGTAGGTGGACAGGATGTGACGCTTCCCAGAGATACTCAGGGCTGAGAGGCACCTCGCTACCACCTGCCGGAGGTCAGCTCCACAGCTGCACTGGCCACAAGCAACACAAGCACTGCCCTCTAGGCCTCTGCAGGCTCCGCTATCTCTCGACAGGTTAGCAATAGGCACACTCCAACCCCAGAGCGACTCCCAGAGCTGTCAGTCCCAGTATTCACAGATTCACTGCTTCCAAAGAAACAGTGCACCCCAGCTTCCTCGTTATACCTGATCATTGCTCTGCTTAACACATAGCACTTAGCTAGGTTTATAGTGAAATCCAGTAAAAGTCTATTTAAAGTACAGAGATTCAAGGGATACCAAGTAGAAATACTGGAAATGGACAGTTGCATATAAAACAAAAATCAGAACATACATTTGACAACCTAGACTTACTGCACTTGTTACTGTCATGTCTTCTAGAGCAAATCTCAGCCCAAGTCCTTCAGCGTTTTACAGCCAGGTTTGGCTGTGATCTTCCATTCATGATACGACTCATGCTATCAGCTTGCCCCCCTCCCACAGAAATATCCAGGGTCTACCTACCTCTGTGGCTCATTATAACCCAACAATCCATTGGGTTTACCCGTAAGCACCCCCTCCTGCTGTCTATTTCTTTCTGCAAATTTCCTCTTGAAGATTTGGCTCGTGATGCAAACCAGCCTCCATTATAAGACATACAACACACAGGTGACTGGACACGTTACCCCCTGCCATACGAATGGTAGAAGTTTGTCCCCTCCTGGTCGCCTGCCTTAAGAACATAATTCTCAGTATAGAAACCTAATTCCTTCAATATTACCCATACGCACTTTTCACTGTGATTAAGGTGACCGGGGGCTTTCAACAGAGACTTCACATTCCACCCATTAGTGAATTATTATGAACATATCCAACCCAGCAGATACCTGTAAAACTCTATGCACTCCTGTGCCCTCTGCCAGCTGGCACCAAGAGGTCCCTGGATCAGACTGGGGAAACCTCGAAATACACTGCTGGCTCCTCCCCGGCGCAGAACTGACCAAGAGCCCATCCACATGATTCAATTGCAGACATTTAAAAAAAAAAAAAAAAAAAAAAAAAAGCCTACCATAATGGCCTCCTAGCTCTCAGAGCCCATCCCATCCCCGCTCTGTACAAACACCTCCTGGCATTCTTAACTTACAGCACAGAGATGGGCCTGGATCAGCACACTGGGGCTGAAGAGCAACACCTAGCTCTTACACAGCGCTTTTCATCAGAGCCTCTCCAAGCAGGTCAGTATCGTTATCCCCACCTAATGACTGGGAAACTGAGGTACAGAGTGGTGAAGTCTGGATCCAAATCTGCATTCTGCTAAATTGCCCCATCTCGAATAGGGTCCTCTCAACTCTTGCTAATTAGTTAGCTATTGCTTAATATACCTCTCAAAGGGGCTCAGATTTTATGGTGATGAGCACAGTGTAAGAACCAGCACAGAACAGAATGACGTCCTTTAGCTCTGGTCTCTCAAGCAACCTCAGACAGATCAAGCAGCTCTGCTGTGTAAAAGCCCCTCACTAAATATTTCAGTCGTGTTACCCGTAGATCACTCTCTCACCATTAGTTAACCTGATGAGAATGGGGCTTTCCTCATGCACAGGCCTGCCTGTTCCATTTACCACCACCCCTGCTCCCAAGTGCTCTCTGCAACTTAACCTGACCTTTCTTTAGAGTGACCAGATCTGAACACTGCTCTAAAGGTGGCAACAGCACAGTATCCTTAGGCTTGTGTAACATACACTGCCTGATAGATGCTAATGCAACACTAGGTTGTATTAGCATCTGTTACCACTACAGCACAGCACCTCGAGAATTTAAACAGCTGGTCTAAGCAACACACCCAGATCCTTCCCCTCACCCACATAAGCCAGCCTGGTTCCCTTTGAGCCATAGTTACATAGAAAAAATGATCCAGCTAAGAGTATCACCCTCCAGTTCAACATGATGTTCAGCCCTGGAACCCAGCTGAAAGTGCAAGGGGAGTTTTGGGTGGCAAAATGCCATTACTCAAGGTAGAATTCATCCAGGTCACCAGGGTTAACATTCTATTTGTAGAGAGAGTCTCAGAGGAGCTATGATAGACACGAGTGGTCATGCCCTTGGGTTCATATCTCATCAGAACCCCAGCAACACGCTATCCCCATGCACCATCTGGCCTACCCTACGTAGAGCTCATGGGACATGGTGACAGACTCACAGCTGCAGAGTGAACCTGTGTTGGGAGGGAGGGTTATTATGGGTATAAACAATCTCTGCAGAAGTGACCTGTCTAACATCACAAGAGGTGGGAGTGGAAAAGCCAGTACAGAAAAGCCTGTCCCACGACCTACCTGCTGGACCACGCTGAGCAGAGCAGTGGGTATATTTTTCTCCCAGAATGGAGGGGTGGTGAGAAAGGAGAGGCATTTAGGATGGGAGGATACCAACTCCTGCTGCCCTAGGCCAGCTACAATTTGCCAGGGCAGGTTTCCAGATGCTCCAGTCATGTGACACCAAGAGCAGGTGGCACTGACCCGGCAGGTATTCAGCCATCTTGAGGTCAGCAGCCAGTTCTCTTGGTACAAGAAGTCGTGGAGGGGCAGGGAATGTATTTCATCGGCCAGGGACAAGAGTCACAGCCCAGCAACCCTCACAGGGCCTGGTCTGGAATGTGCAAAGCAACAAGGAAGACATTTCAAATGGAAACATTCCACCCTCAACACTATACACAATTCCTGTTTGTAGCCACTGTGATAAGAACAACAGGCATTAACAAGAGCCCAGAGGCATTCCATTGCCAGTTGCTCCCAGATCCCTCTGCTGGGGCTCCAGCTTTTAGGGGCACAGTTGCCTATCTAGCATCCTTATTACTAAGCAGAACTGAACAAATGAGACACATGAGTGCACAGATTAGATGGAGTTATTCTTGGCTAGAGGTCATTTTCCTGAGGCCTATGGACTTGGATGCACAAGCCTTCTCTATCTGCAATACAACTGGGGTAGCAAGAGCACAGACCTCCTCAGCCCCACCTCACTAACACACCTGGACCTTTCAGGGTATGGAGATATGATTGCAGCATGTGGAGAGGTACCTGAGCTAGCTAGTTCAGGAACTAAGAGCAGTAAAGCCACCGCAGCATGCACTGCACAAGTCTGCCCAGGACCCTGGGTGCGTACTTGGCAGCATGGACTTCTGCAAGACCTAGCCACCCACGGCTTCACTACTACTGGTACCTAAGTGAAATCAAACCTACGCATGCTGCAGTCACTGCTCCAACTGCAGTGTAGACATACCCCTCGTGAAGGACAGGCCAACCTACCTACAGCGTTTATAGTGTTTGTAGAGTGCCCATCACTGGGCCTGTCTCCACAGGCCATTGAATTCTTAGGCTGTAGTCAGACTGCCCCTTGAAGCAGGGACCTCAACTGGGGCATTTTTGTGATGCGAGCACCTTGTTCCTGGAAAACTGATAGAGACCATTCCTTTCCCACTGGCCAAAGCTATTGGAGAAGGGTAATGTTTGGGTTGCTGCTGATCTGTACTGATTACACCAGGCACCTGCAGATCAAAGTCCCCAAACCAAAGTCCCCTGAGAGAGAGAGAGAGAGAGAGAGAGAAACGCATTGGAAATGAGTCTTCAATGCTGTTTGGCAGTCAGGAGGCAGCAGTGAGGAGTGGCTTCCTGCCAGAGATCCTTATCCGCACAGGAGTCAGGAGAGTGCTAAGTGCAGCATTTCAGCTTCTGAGAGCCAGGGAGAGCAGAGTCCAGAGGGGACCAGCTGTTAGCTTCCCAGGTGGTATCCCTGACTGTTCTCCCCAAGCCTGCTAGGGAGTCAGGATAGGTTTGGAGATATCTCCTAGAACTGGAAGGGACCTTGAGTCCAGCCCCCTGCCTTCACTAGCAGGACCAAGTACTGATTTTTGCCCCAGATCCCTAAGTGACCCCCTCAAGGATTGAACTCATAACCCTAGGTTTAGCAGGTCAATGAGTCAGGATAGGTGCTCCTAACACATCTCTGTCCTGCTTAATTGAGCTTGTTTGCAGCCCTGGGGATTTTGCAGACTGGAAAGTCCCCTCAGAAAGTCTGAGAAAGTTTCTCCTTTTCCATATACGGTCCCGGCTGGCTCTCAAGTGTGACCCCACCATGCCATCCGCACAGCCTGGTATGCCAGCTATGTTACAGTTGGGAGGTTTTGGAGAGGTTCAAATCTCTGCAGTTGCACAGCTGATCAGATTTTTAAAAAGGCAAAAAACCAAACTCTTCCGCCCACCCCGCCAATGAAGAGAGGAAGTACAGAAGCTGGTCAAGAAGAGCAGAGCAGGATTTACTGCCCACAGCTGTTCCAGCCCATTAACCCCTCAGTATTTGCAGGCTGTTTCATGCAGCAGTTGTGTGCACAGGACATGCATCCCTAACACTCAGGCCCAAGAAATGTGTTACAGTGGGGAAGGAGAAGCCAGCAAGGGCATTAACAAGTAGCTCTCCAAGGAAATCCAAGCTTGTTTCATTTCTGACACCCAGAACTCCCTACAAGGAGACTCCTGCCGCAGAATGAGGGTAGCACAAGTCATAAGAACGTTCCCACTCAGTGCAATGGGCTGAAACTGCCACAGCTCAAAGGGCAAAACCACCTCCCCTGCACAGGCCCAGGCTTGGACCATCCCCCTATGCGGCAGAAATATGGACAGTTTTGTTCCTGCCACAAGATGCAAGTGGGCCTGTTGAGCCCATTGTAAGCCATCCTCCCCCAAGTCAGTGAATTCAGGGCCCCTTCCCTTGAAAGGACGGTGTTGGTATAGGAACAGTGTCAGAGTGTCCTGGCCCTCTGCACTTCCAGCTGCGATTACCCTATGGATGGGGGAGGCTAGAGAGCATAATGTAGCTCTTAGGACTAAGAAGGCTGAGGAAAATCTCGCAGTTGCCCCTGGATATCAGGCAGTGCTAGAACTGACCCCAAACTCTCTATTCTCCACATCTCCCAGCCGTGTAAGCTGTCCTGGTATCTTACTCCTAAATCACCTCCACATCAGACACTGTCTCCACCTCTCCTCTGCCAGGTGCTTTCTTATTCAGGCCTCTCACTGGTTCAAATCCTCTCCAATTCCCCACTCTGTGGTCAGGGGCAGCTCTATGTATTTTGCCTGCAGGAAGTCCACCAATCCCGCGGTTTGGCAGCAATGACCTCCCACAGGCATGCCACCAAAGGCAGCCTGACTGTCGCCCTCATGGCGACCGGCACAGCACATGGTTGGTGCACTGGTGCCTGGAGGCCCCCCGTCTGTGATCTCCGTAAGTTCCAACTCTACAGGGCTCAGTCAATCCAAGAGATCCTGGCTGCTCTCATCCATACCCAGAAGAGAAACCCACCAAGTGCAATACATTGGCACATGGTGAGGGCAAGAGATTGGGATTGGGGCACCTCAGTTCTACTCCAGGATATGCCACTGGCTTGCTGTGACTTTGGGCAAGTCACTTCCCCTCTGCGCCTCAGTTTCTCCACCTGTAACATGGAGTTGACACTGCCCCATCCCTATGGGGGTTGGGAAGGTTCATCAGCATTTTTAAGTGCTTTGAGATGCTCAGATTGAAGGTGCTGGCCTGGATGAGCTCCAAATATTGTCACCCTCCTCCCCTAAGTTTCACTGGTTTTTGTCCATCCCAGAATCCATTACACACACACCCCCCGCCACGCACACACAGCATTTGAGACCCTTCATGGACACAGCCCTTCACCCCACACCCTCTTCTCTTCCTAGCCTCCAGCCCACTCCTTTTGGGCCTCCTGACAGGTGGAGCAGCAGGAAGTCTGGTAAAGTGCCAAAGCCACCTGGAATTAACCCAGCCAGCCTATCACCAGCACTTACCATCCCAACTCCCCTTCCTCCATGAAACACCTCCCCTGAGAGAGTAAGGCACTTACTGTCCATGGCACAGGCAGGGAAGACAGGCAGGGGGATGGACCCATCTTGTGACCTACTCTCAGGGTCAGAAGGTTTCTCCCTCCAGCCCAGCAGCCTCCTCTGCATTGCACCAGGGAAAGGGACCTCATCCGGCCCTCGTACCCAGGGCATTTACCGTAACGGTCCCTTGCACTCTCTAATCCTTGATTTGCTGTTCCTCCCTCCAGCCCCTTGCCAAGGTCTGCAGGACGTCCAGCGGCCCCAGCAACGAGCTCACCCACTAGCTGCACAGAGAGTGGAGAAAAGACCCAAGTCAGCATTCACAAGAGGCAGAAACTCTACACGCATGAGAGAGAAAATCAGAACAGCTCGGTACAGGCTGGGGTGAAAGTTGAAAGCCCTTCCCGAGAACAATAGCTCCTATTCTTCCTAGGGTGCATTCCTGCAGGGACCGTTATGGCAGCTGGCCACAAAGCATCCACTGGCACACAACGGTCCCTGGCACAGGTCCAGCCCTTACCCCACACACACGATTCCAATCCTCACGCTGCAGTGAGGAAGGGGAAGAGCCCCCTAACTAAGGGACTGCTGTTGGGAGACAGCCCCTGTGTAGATCCAGCTTTGCTGCGCTGCAGTCTCCTGCCCTCAGCTCCACTGGCTCTGCTGCAGCAGAAGCGCTCCTCCAAGGGCCATTGGCTGTGCAGGTGTAAGCAGGACCCCAGGGCCATTAATGCTGCCTGCTCCGGCTGGTGGGCCCTGCGTTTCCCATCCCTCCCCACAGGCAGCGCAGCACTGCCCAATGCCATGTTGGGATGCCCAGTGCCACGGAAGGAAAAGTTTCAGTCACCCCACTGCCCACTAGAACTCTGCTCCCCCCTCGAGCTCCCAGCCAAACGCCTGCCAGCTTTGTAGGGGTTCACCTTGCAAAGATGTGATAAGATCTCAGCCCCTTCATTCTGGCCGCCTCCACCGGGCAGCAGCACGTGACCCCTGTGCTGGGGGCCTGCCACTCTCTGCAGCTGGTAGAATGCAGGGGCACTGCAGAGGTAACAGGTCTAAGTTCTAGGGCTGAGCACAATGGGGCCTATCTCATAAAGTGCCTGCTTGGCACCAGCCACACGCCCAGCACAGGTTAGACCAGGCCAGACAAGGGTGCAGGGAGCCCACTGAAGGAAAAAAAGGCACCTCCACCCCATCTCTCCCATTGAATGCACCTCTGCAAGACTTCTGATCTCTCAGCTCTCTGAGCTCAGCCTCCTGAAGGTGTTCCTCTGCCTCAGCACCCCCTGCTCAGGGACCACAGGGCACAAGGGGACACTAGACTCACAGCTAGTGGCTGTAATATGGATTCCTCATGCCTCACCTTGCTGTCCTGTCCCAGCCACCCATTCCCACCCCACACCAGACGAATCTCCACCCCAGGCTCAAGCCAGCTCCATTCCTTCCTTGCTGCCATACCCCTGCCCTCTCTTCATGCCAGCCACACTCCCTGCCCAGCACCACAGTGGTTTATGGGTGTGACCTGCCGGGGAAGCATGACTACATACCTCAGGGTTTGCTCCAGCCCCTGTTGAAATCACAGCAGCACTGAGGTCTGTGGGGATGAGGGGTGTTTACACTTGTTTTGCCTGCACGGGCCCCTCTTCTAGGGTCCTGTTCAGTCTGGTTGGATTATTCAAACACAACCTCAGACCTGAGCTATGAAACTAGGACAGGAGTGGGAAGCTGCTGGGAAGGGACCAGGATTTAATACATCAACGCAAAAGCCAAGAGTGAGGACAGGCCTGGCTGCGCATTCCCACCATCCTGCCAGTTGGTCCCATGATGTATGAACCTGGCCCAGCCTGCAGAACACACCCCGGGCTCTGGGAGGCTCAAAGGGGCAGCTCTGTTTTGTGGGGCCCTTTGCACTTTGGATGGACACTTTCCCCAGGCTGCCTTTAAGCGGGATGGGGGACACCCTCCTTCCCCTGTCTGGGAGTTTCGTGGTCTCTGAAGATCCCCTGCGTGAGCTGGGAAATGGAACAGAAGCAATCGGAAGGACAGCTGGGCTGCTCACTCACTATCACGGCCCTCTAATACCAGGGTCCCAGAGCCAGCTCGGGCGTGGGGATTGGGGCTCTACTCACTGGGCAGGACTGGGTCCCTGGAGCCATGACAGTAGGTCAGCAAGTCTGTTCCCATTTGGGGCCAGGGGAAGCAAGCCAGATACCAGATAGGAGGCAGTTACATGAAGAACCCAGTTGGAATTAAGATTAACTAGGGCCTGACCCCACAGAGACTCCAGTCTTGCCACACACCCCACCTCAAACACTGCCCCTTCATAGACCCCTCCTGCCAGCCAACACTCCAACTCTGATCTCCATCCAGCCCCCCTCAGATGTATTCTTCCCCCTCCCCACCTCCAGCTGCCTTTTCCTGCAAATGCCTTTGTCTTCCCCTCTCAGCTCTCTAGACAGACCCTTAGTTCACACCGACTTCTCACTGCTTTTGGGCTTCAGCCTCAAGGATTCAGCTTTAACTGGCTCCTAACTGTGTCAATCTGCTCCACAAGTGAGACAAAACAGGGCACAAGCCAAGCGATCAGCTGCCATGTACACTGGGAGACACCCAGGCTGGGTCTGCAGACAGCTCTCTCCACTGGGCACAGGCAGGGGTCTTGCTTGCAGCCCAGTTTAGGAGCTGGAGGGCTTTAGTGACACCCTTGGAAAGGTTGGGGTGGGGTTCTTTGGGGGGGGGGAGGAAGGGTGAGAGGGAAGAGCAAGACTGAGATAGATCTGGGAACTTCACTCCCCGATGCCCGGTGCAACATCAACAACTGTGGTCACCCCGGCTGGCACAAGGCGCCTTAACAGACTGTGCATGTCTGATTGCTGCATCAAGCTGAGAGTCTGAAGGGGAAGGGGAAAGGGGGCTTGTGGGGATTTCAAACTTTTCAGCGAAGAAACACAAAAGCATCCATCCTTACCCCTAACACGCTGGCCCCCACCTAGCACAGCTCACTCCATGAGCTCAGGGCAGGAGACAGGCACATTGGAATTGCTTTAGAAGGAGGCTCTTCAGCTGATTTTACTAGCGAGAGGAGTAACTGAGGTGGGGGAGAATGTCCCTGCGGGTAGAGTCCCGAACTGGAGTTCACACTTTCCCATCCCAACTTTGGCAAGTCACGTCATTGGTCCGTGCCTCAGTTTCCCAGAGCCGGGCCCTGCCTGGCAGGGGGTGTGATGGGGTGGCGCAAGCTCCTAGACACACCTGTGCCCCCAAAACACACACAAGCCAAGATCTAGCCCCTTTCTCCAGCTCACACGTGGGAAACCTGGGCTGGAAGCAGGCTCAGCCGCGTGCTCCGCCGAAGTCCATCAGAAATCGAAGCGCAGGAACTTCTGGCTCCCCCCAGCCTCGTGGAGCTGCGGGGCTGCCTGCCCCGGCCGCAGCCGGGGGGAACAGGAGCAGAGGCGGCCCGGAGCGCACTCCCCCAGCCACCTTCCCAGCGGCCCAGACAGGGGAGACCGCTTCCCCCGCCGCCCCAGGTCCCCCCCCAGAGCCCCTCGCCTTCCCAAGCCAGTTCCCCAGCCCGGGGGGCGCCAGGGGGCGATGGCCGCTCCTGCCAGCCCCGGGAGGAGACGCCGCTTCTCCAGCCCCCGGCCGGCACCCACCGCCCCACGCCGGCTCGCCCCCTACCTTGTTGATCTCCTCCAGCCGCCCCTCCTGCTGCGCTCTCCGCTGCCCGTAGGCTTTGCCTCCTGCGCCGGGAAGAGAGGGGCGTTAGCGGGGTGGGGGCCGGGCTGCGCGGGCTCCTGCGCCCCGGAGGCGCAGCAGGGGCCGGGCTCGGGGCGCGCCTACCTTGGAAGCGGCTGTTGAGGGTCACGGCCATGCTGCGCTCCCGCCGGCCGGCCGGGCTGCACTGCGCAGCGGGACGAGCTGCGAGCCGCTGGCGGAGCCGGGAGCGGAAGGGCCGCCCAGCCCCTCTTGAGCGCAGCCATTCACCAAACGGGGCCCTGGTGACTCAGCGGCCCCTCTGCTGGAAGAGGCAAAAGCGTGCACCGGCCAGGCAGGGGTTAACCCTTCCCTTGCCTCTCCCCCTGGACTCGGTCCTGCGGAGCGCCCGCCCCGTGCACTAGGAAGGGGAGCATTTCTGCAGCCAGCCCGAGGGTCAAGCCCTGCCAGCCGCCTGCTTTTCAGGAACTGGTCCAGGCCGCTGGTTGGGCCTTGGTGGTGCCCGCTGAAGCAGCACTTACGGCTTTGCTACAGGGGCGCATAACGTTGGTCTCCCCCTCAGCCCAGCGAAAACTGAGCTTAGGTACCAGCCAGCGGCTCAACCACCTACCCCAGGCTGGTCCATGGCTTTGGAAGATGCCAGGCTCCCAGCCACACGTTGACCTGTGTTGGCTGCACGTTGACTAAGGAAGCAACGGTTGACCACGAAAGGGATGTGTGAATGAAGAAAGCCAGCACGGCATATGGTTGCCTCCATCACTGGATCTGGAAGGAACACAAACTCTGTCTACAGCCAAAAATCACCATCTATAATGCTGTGGTCCTGCCGGTACGAACCATGAGCCTGTTGTCAATGGCACATTAGAAAGCGGGACCGTTTCTGTTTGCGACCCCTGTGATGGTTGGTGGTTTTCCCTAAGGGTGAGTGCCCACAACTTGGAGAAGAATTCCATCGAACGGCTGGAAGCACAGCGCCAGGCATGGCAACAAGGTGAAAGTCAAGCATCACAACTAGGCAAATGTCTCCATCATGGCCAGTGGCTCCAGAGTGAAGCTAATACCCACTGGTGCGAACTATGATTGTCTGTGTTGGCCTCAAAGTTGAAGTGATAAGCATCATGTTGCTCCCGGAGCACCAAGCCATGCCTCCTGTCCCTCAGCTCTTTCTCCGTAAGCCCCTGGGCTCACTCAGCCACTTTCCTCATGGCAGTTCAGCAAGCCCATTAACGTGCTCCGCTCAGAGCTGCGCTACACAGGAGCACCAATAGCTTGGCCAGCGCAACATGTGACCCCAAAGAACAGCCAGAGTGGTTGGGTCTGAGCCCTAGAGGATTCAACCCCTGAGTCCCGAATGCAGGGACTTCTCATCCGGATTTATTTTCATCCAGTGAAAACAAATTATTCTCATGAGGACAAGGGGCTGGAGGCCCAGAGTGCTGGAATCCAGAGCAGACTGGTTACTGGTGAGATGAGTTTGGGGAGCTCAGCCTGCTCCCTTGTGGTCCTTTGTCCATATCACAAAAGAACAACAAACTGTTTGGTACAATTACAAGATGCTTCCTCACTCGCCCAGAACTGAAACAAAAGAAGACAAGGGTCAAGCGGCGCAGGGGCCGGGAGTGGGATATCAGGGACTGCTGCAGATTAGAATTGATGGCCATCAGTACAGCTAGGAGAGAGGGGCAGGACTGGGATATATCGCAGGGGGTGCAGTGCATCAGCAAAGATGGAGAAACACAGTGGAGTGAGCAAGATCTTGCCCAGCACCCACCTGCAGGTTAGTCCCCAAGCTGGATTCCAGCCCATTTTACTCTCCCATTTTCATAACCACTCAGATCCCCATTAATAACAATAATGTTTATTTTAATTAAAGAAAATAAACGAAACAATAAGAGTTTGGGCGAGTCCCTTGGAATGGCTGCTGCCTGGAGAAGCCAAGTCTGAGTCACCAGCTGGAAGCCAAAATCCATCTCTTAGGAGAGGTGTCCTGCTTTTGAATTGAAAGTTCAAAGACGGTGGGGCTGAAGGCCACCTCCACCCAGCACGTACTTTCAGTTATTCTAGTATTTGCTCCCTCTCCTGGTCTGCCCCCTTGATGTTGGCATCCAACTCACCCCCCTCAGATGGCTCCTTGAAACACCCAGCTTCCAACAAACCTTTCAGAACTGACCTCTGCAAGATACTGGCACCTGTTCATTCCAGCACACCAGGAATTAAAGGCCCCATACATAGAGGACCGCTTTCTCCCTGCCTTGTATCTTATGAGAGTTGAAAAGTAGATCTTATCTATCCAAGGTACTTATGTGACCCGCACTCACTGTAGTAGCCAAGCACCTCTCAACACCCTGTGATGTAGGGCATCCCCATTTAGAGATGCAGAAAGAGATTAAAGCCCAGATCCTGATTTCAGTGGAAGTCAAGAGTCTAAATACTTTTGAAGATCTGAGCCTAAGTGACTTTCCGAAGACCCACACCAGAAATCTGTGCCAGTGCAGGGTGTTGAACTCAGGCCTCACAAGTCCCAGACTAGGACTGTAAGCCCATTCCCTCCTGTCATTATTACACGGTGCTCAGGATTAGCTCACGCTGTCTTTGCCCACAAACAGAACTGTGCCCCACATATGGATCAAACTGACAGGAACCGATTGGGTTTTAACAGCAGGCTGAAAATGTTGGGAAGGGAAAAGCCTCCCTCTAGTGTCCGCAGTGTGGGAATGATGCTGCATCCAGCCAGTGCAGGCCAGGGAGAGGGATTTGTGTGGGGGAGCCAGGCGCCTCGGGATCACAGGGAATGCAGCAGCATGGGGAGCTTCAGGGACTGGGGTTGAACGGTCCCCAGCAGTTCCTTAATATGCCCTGTTGTGCTCTGCAATGTGTCATGGGGCACTGGGGTGTGTGTGGAGTGTTCAGAGCTGCTAGGAGAGGCGCACAAGCAAACAGTGTTCCTGGTACCTGCCCAGGAGAGACACAGGGACCCATCCCCTTTGTGGGCGTGAGCGTTTGGGTCTTGGAACGTTGGACATCTGCCCCCAGAGCTGCTAGCCTGCATCCCTCCAACCTTGACTCTCTCCATTCTGGCTTCCTCCTGCTCCGCTCCGCTCATGCTGCTCTCAGCTAGGTCGCTAAACCTCCCTCCCGGCCCTGTTCCATCTTCCTCCTCACTGACCTCTGCTGTTCAGGCCCTCCCTGCTGAAATGCACCCTTCCCTTGACTTTCATGGCTCCATTCTCTCCTGCTAATTCCTTTGGCATCTCATCTGGTGTGTCCCCCTCCTCCCCTCTTCAGGGGGCATCCGCCCAAGGCTCCGGCCTTGACCCTCTCCTTTGCTCATGCGATGGCTTTTTTGTGAACAATCCCCACTCACACAGCTTCAGCTCCCGTCTTTAACTCACAGATCCACCTCTCCCCTCGACCTGCCAACCTCCTGCTCCCCCTAACCCCACATCTTGGCCTTCCGGATGTCATCTTGTGGATGGAGTTGTCATCAGTTGGTGCTGTGTTCCCTTCAAACATCCTTCCCCCTGCCCATCTCTGTCACTCAACACATCACCTTCTTCTCTGTCCCTTGCCCAGCCTATGCTGCACACTAACAGTATGGGCCTTCTGTTCTCACAATAGACTGGGGTATGTATCCAGACCACACGTGTGTTATCACTTCCTGCAAACCACACCAGCCTTCTGCAGCTTGCATTTGCTCCCTTCCTAGGAAGTATCTGCAGGAGGAACTGGGATTTGCATGATTCCTTTTTCTAAAGCTAATGGGAGAGATTCTGGGGTGCTCTGCAGCTGATAGTGGTGTCTTTATGAACCCAGGAGAGTATGTTCCTTTCCACGCCTCCACTGGGGACTGGCTATACCGCCCTAGCCTGGGTAGTGCACTGCACGCCACACAGAACCAGGAATGGTGCAAAGTAACACAAGGATGACTAGTGTATCAATGGGAAACTACAAGAACCCAGGTGGTGCAAGCAGTAGCATTGTCTGAGTCAGTAATTAGCCAGCCCCCTCATGGTGCTGTGCTGCAGAAGTGCCATCCTTCAGAGATGACATGAAACTGAGCTCCCAAACCCTTATGGGTCATTAAAGATCCCAGGACACTTTTTTCAAGAACAGGATGTGTTAACCCTAGTGTCCTGGCCAGAACCTCCAGTCACATTTTTCCCCCCTAAATTCCCCCTGCGGTTTCAATTGGATACTGGGGTTTTTACTTCCTCTCCTAAACTGTTGTGCCATTTTACTGTGAGCTGTTAAACAGCTGCCACTTTCCACCCCAGAAGCAGCTGCACTTCACTGTTAGGTGAGGTCATTCTTGTAAGGCTTTCCTTTACAGAAGTCTGGGAGCCTGCTGGAGGACAGATGCTAGAGGTATGTCATGTATTCCCCCCCCCACACACACACACAACTTCCAGCTGTTTTATAGCCCATGAACTGCAGTACAAGCAGAATGTAACTTATGTATTATATGAAGATTTTTTTTAATGGATACAGCTACAAGCACATAACATCAGCTAAGAAAACAGGTCTCTGGAGAGGCCAAGAAGGCGGGTGAATCACGTCTTCTTCAGCACTGGGCAGGTGGCAACGGCTTGACATTTCTCTAACAGCAGCGAGTGTGTGTGCGGATTGAAGATGCCCAGTTGTTTTCCTAGGGAGGCAAATATGTGGCTATGTGTCCCTGCCTCCCAGCCAAGCTGGAATCATGCTGTGCTAGCTTTGCAACAACTGTTGTGCTTTCACAGAGCTGTCCTTGGGCAGGGAGAGGGGGGAGAGTCTGACAACACCCAGCTGGGGTTTTTTTCTCCAGTGCCAGCTTTTGCACAGAGGCAAGAATGAGCTGGCGTCTTCTGGGAAAGGAACAGGCCCTGTGGCACTTCCAGAAAGCTGGGCCATTGGGGCGAGGGAGGATCCACAGTCCGCTTCAGCAGCCTTGCAAAAAGGGTTGGCAGGTGGGTCCAGCTAACTCAGTTTCTAATGGTGTGAATGGCACCAAAGCACATGAGAATCAGCTTAAAAAGCAAACCAGAAGCAGGCCCCTAGGCTCTAGCATGATCTTACTTACACCAATGGAAAATCAGGAGTCACGCCCCTGGAGTTATGCTACTGCAAAACCAGTGTGAATGAATGCAGAAGGGGTTAGATCTCTCTTCTCTCATGTACTGCTTGGCTCCAAGCTGGACCAACCCATTAGAGGAAGGGGCAAAGGGTGGCCATTGTGCACTTCAGAGGAGCATTCCATCTGTAGCCATGCCCTGCAAGTGATCCCAGCTATTGGGAATTACAGTCAAGCTTTAGCCAGGAGCCACTGGACTTGTGAGCATCACTCCAGATCCATCTACCACAGCTGCAAAGCCTCAGGCAACTGCCCAGCTCTTCATCACTTCGCCTTTCCCAGTAGGAAGGGCAAGGGGATGCCAACGAGCTGCTGGGAATTACGTGCTGCAGCCAAGCTGAGCTTGAGAGCAGGGGTGACAGGGATGCAGCCACAAGAGCGAACATAGGCCGTCGCTAGTGATGCACACACACACATACACATACACACACATACCGCTGATGTCTTGAGTGGGATGGTGCCATATACACAGAGACAATGGTGTTGGGCCAGTCACACCCCATGAGTGCACTAGGATACCCTGTGCCCCCGGGGATGGCAATAGCAGAGCTGCTCCGGACCAGTCCCACCCTGGCAGAGCTGTGACTGCAAAAAAGGTAGGGCATGGCCCGTCCCTCACACCTCAACCAGGCAAAGGCTCCTGCTGCACTTGCACCGATGCCCATTGCAACCAATGCTGTTGTGACAGCAGAATCCATGGAGCAGGCAGTTGTGTGCATCCCCCATAGGGGGCAGCACTGAACCTCCTCTCAGTCCCACACCCCACGACTAGCTCTTTCTTCGATGCTCTCCCATTCTGTTCAGGAGGCGCTGTGGTCCGTGAGCACCTCCCAGCAGAGCATGGAGTGACATGACTAGCATCTGGCACAGGTGTATATGTTCTGAAGGCCAGTGGAAGAAGCAGAAGGTGGGTTGGCCTGGGGATGGTCCTTAGTTCCTGCAGAAGTTTGTTCCACCGTCTGAGGTTGGCTCCCAAGACGGCTCTGGCTCCCCCATGGACAAGCTCTACCCTTTGGACTGGCAGTTCCGTTGGGCCTGCGGCGCGGAGCTGAGGGCTGTGGTCCTCGTCCCAGAGCTTCAGACAGAGACCTTGCCCCGCTGTTCTGTGCGAAGGCAGCGTAAGGAGCGTAGGGCAGGTTAGAGGTGCTCATCAGTGAGCTGGGAGATGTCCATTGCTCTGCAGTTCTTTGTGGAGGTGGGGGCACTGGGGGTTGTCCATGGGGCCCTCTCACTGCCAACTCGAGCAGCCCTCCGGCAGGCTCTGTAGAACCTCCTCCAGGTTTTGCTTGTCAGCTCTGATCTCCTGAAGGTCGCTCTCGAATGCCTGGATCTTCTGCCGCTGCTGCTCTGCCTCCCACTGCAGATGGCTCAGTTTCCTCTCCAGGGCTCTGGGCCTGGCCAGGCGCAGCCACAGGCGGTCCAGCTGGAGACGGCTAGTGCTCAGCACAGTGTCTGCATGCGTGTCCTGCTCCAAGTTGCCTGGGCGAGATGAAGAGGGGACCACAGTGAGGGAGGAGGCAGAGAGCCCCAGCAGCCCTGTATGGAGCCAGGCTGAAGGGGCTTTAGACAGATGCTGGGCTCACGCCTTGGGGTGGGAATGAATTAAAAGGATATAAAGGGATTTGGAAGCTCCCAACCACTGCAAAGAACGAAGGGGGGCGGTTAATGTAAACATGGCTCCCTACAGCACCGGGAACAACCTTATGGTACCTGGGCGCCACCCTCACCCTACATTGCCTTGCTCTGACCTTGGGCAAGTGACTTCACATTCCATTCCTGCACCTGTGGCATGTGATTCCCCCTCCCCCCCGTTTCCCTGCGCCCCAGCAAAGCACTTGGAGATCTATGGCTTGGACGTGGAATGTCCTCAGTGCTGGGGAAACCTCAGGGCTGGCGCCAGGGTTTAAAAAAAAAAGTCACAAATCGCAATCAGCGGCACTTCAGTGGCAGCTCCACCGTGCCACTTTCTTCTTTGGTGGCAATTCAGTGACTGGTGAGACCGAGGGACCCGCCGCCGAATTGCCCCCGAAGAGCCCGATGTGCCGCCCCTTCCCCTTGGCCGCTCCAAGCATCTGCTTGCTGAGCTGGTGCCTGGAGACGGCCCTGGGAAACCTGACCCTGAAATTGATTCATCACAGCAGCAAAGCCAACCAGGCTAGTTTCACTGCTCAGACTAAGCTAAATGCAGAAAAAGACACTAACAGCATCCAGAGGGAGAAGTCTGTTTACTGTTGGGCCCCAGCTGAGATCACAGCCTCATTGTGCTAGGCACTGTGTGTGCACACACCGGGAGAGGACGTCCTCATCCCAGTGAGCTTAGAGCCTACAGAGGCAGGACAGGCAAAGGGTGTGGGGGGGGAACCAGAGCCCCCAAAAGGGGAAGTGGCTTGGCCAAGTTTGGCTGCTGAAATCCCTTTGGGTTCAGTAATCTCTGGCATTTTCAGTGACAGAGTTTTGTCTCCCCTCTTCCCCTCCGCCCCAGATCTCTGTAATGTACATTAAAAACATCAAATAAAAAGATACAAAACATCCCGTTTCCTTGTGTGCCCCAATCTCCTGGCTCGGTAGGAAGCCTGACTCATTGCTGGCTGCCCTCCCCGACACTCCACCCAGGCCATAGCTGACCCCACAATTACAGTCTGTTCTCACCACTGAGAATCCAACTGGGGGGTGGGGTGGGGGGAACCCATGCAAATCCAACTGCAAGGTCCAGAGGCCAGGACAAAAGGCAGCTCTGGATGTGGATTGTGCACCAGCAAATCAGGGCCGGCTTTAGCAAGTGTGGGGCCCGATTCGAACAGTTTCAACAGGGCCCCAGCACGGATGACTGAAAAAAAAAACACATAAAAAACACATAAAAAAACACATGGGGCTTGTACTCACAGGGCGGAACTCCTAGTCTTCGAAGGTGGGTCCTTCACATGCTCCGGGTCTTCGACGGCACTGAAGGACCTGCCGCTGAAGTGCTACTGAAGACCTGGAGCGAGTGAAGGACCCGCCGCCGAAGTGCTGCCGAAGACACGGAGTGCCGCCGGGTGAGAAAAAATTAAAAAGGAGCCTCTATCCAGGGAAGAGATTCTCGGCCACTTGGCACCCCTGGCAACCCTGCCACTGGGCGTGGGGCCCTCTTAGGCACGGGGCCTGATTTGGGGGAATTCGTGGAATTGGCCTAAAGCCGTTCCTGACCCTAACCCTAGCTCCAAGTGCCCTACGCATAGGAACCCTAAACCTGGGGCGGGAAGCCCTACCCATAGGAACCCTAACCCTAGCTCCAAGTGCCCTACCCATAGGAACCCTAACACTAGGGCTGGAAGCCCTACCCATAGGAACTGTAACCCTAGCTCCAAGTGCACTACCCATAGGAACCCTAACACTAGGGCTGGAAGCCCTACCCATAGGAACTGTAACCCTAGCTCCATGTGCACTACCCATAGGAACCCTAACCCTAGGGTGGGGCACCCTGCCCATAGGAACCCTAACCCTAGCTCCAAGTGCTCTAGCCTTACAAACTGTAACCCTAGGATGGGAAGTCATACCCATAGGATTCCTAACCCTAGCTCCAAATCCTTACCCATAGGAACCATAACCTTGCTCCAAATGCCCTACCCTTACGAACCCTAACCCTATGGCGGGAAGCCCTACCACTAGGAACCCTAACCCTAGCTCCAAGTGCCCTACCCTTAGGAACCCTAACACTAGGGAGGGGTGCCCCACTCATAGGAACCCTAAGCGTACCTCCAAATGCCCTACCCTTAGGAACCCTAACCCTAGGGCAGGAAGCCCTACCCATAGGAACCCTAACCCTAGCTCCAAGTGACCTACCAATAGGAACCCTAACCCTAGGGCGGGGCGCCCTACCCATAGGAACCCTAACCCTAGCTCCAAGTGCCCTAACCATAGGAACCCTAATACTAGATACAAGTGCCCTACGCTTAGTAACCCTAACCCTAGAGTGGGGCGCCCTGCCCATAGGAACCCTAACCCTAGCGCCAAGTGCCCTACCCATAAGAACCCTAATCCTAGGGCGGGAAGCCCTACCCATAGGAACCCTAACCCTAGCTCCAAGTGCCCTACCCATAGGAACCCTAACCCTAGGGTGGGGCACCCTATGCATAGGAACCCTAACCAGGGTCGGCTTTAGCAATTGCAGGGCTCGATTCGAACAGTTAAGCACTGATGACTGGAAAAAAACAAACAAAAAAAACCCACGTAAAAAAACACGTGGGGCTTGTATTCTCCGGGTGGTGCTCCTAGTCTTTGGAGTTGAGTCCTTTACTCGCTCTGGGTCTTCCACAGCACTGAAGGACCTGCCGTTGAAGTGCTGTTGAAGACCCGGAGCGCCACCGGGTGAGTAAAAATTAAAAAGGAGCCTCTATCCAGGGAAGGGATTCTCAGCTATTTGTCCCCTCCCCCCCCCCGCCCCGGCAGCCCTGCCACTGGGCGCCGGGCCCTCTTAGGCGTGGGGCCCGATTCGGGGGAATTGGTGGAATTGGCCTAAAGCCGGCCCTGCAGCCAATCCCATTCTTTTAGTGACTCAGGACGCCAATGACCACATTGGGAGAGACGTGCTCTCCTTGGCTGCGCCAGCAGCAACTCTCAAGAAAGCGAAGGCTTAAAAAAGAAAAGTCTAGCACTGCCCTTTGCCGACGGAAACCGGAATTGCACACGGCGGACATGCTGACAGCGGGTGGAGAGTCTCCTTTCGCTCAAGGGGTTGGGGCTGTGGTTTCAGAGCTGGAAGCTGTGTGTTTGATCCCTGCTGTGGCTATCAAGGTCCTAGTGACTGCGATGTATAGCAGAGACTCAGCTGTGGTATCCTAGGTGGCTACAGCAAAGAATCCTGTGGCACCTTATAGACTTAACAGACGTTTTGGAGCATGCTCCAAAACGTCTGTTAGTCTATAAGGTGCCACAGGATTCTTTGCTGCTTTTACAGATCCAGACTAACATGGCTACCCCTCTGATAGGTGGCTACAGATCTGTTGTAATAAAGATAGGGCCAAGATCCCAACTTGAACTGAAACATCTTAGTAAACAGAGGTGCCCAAACTGGATTTGGCTCACAGAGGAGCTATCACCAAGGGATTCCAGTAGGCCAAGCTTTGCAGCAGTATTTCCCTCTGAGGTCCCACTAGGGCATTTATCCCTCAGGAGATTTGTTCAAGATCAGGATGGTGGAAGCTTTCACGACATCCACAGGTCCCAGGCAGCACATGCTGCTGGAGTGGAACTGTCCCACATGACTGTACAACAGGGCTGACATACAGCTGGGTGGATCAGAGGGCTTCAGTGCCCAGGAAGGGGATGTGCCACCAGCGCACCGGGGTGGGTTCTTACCTAGGCTGCTGAGCAGGTTATTCAGGATCTCAATGTCCATCTCCAGGGAGCTCTGGGCTTCTCTGAGGCTCTTCTTAGCTTCACTCATCCCTGTCCTCACCTTCCAACACAGACACGGAGGTGCATTAGCCACCCCCAAGATAACAAACCGTATGGCGGATTCTTGCTGCCAGTGCCAACAGATCAGCCTCATGTGGGCGATCCCATGAATGGCATCCCGGCCTGCGTGTGGGGGATTCTCCAGAGTATGCCACATGTGCCTTGCATGCCATGGTGCCCTGGAGTTTCATGGACAGATCCTCAATCCAAACAAATCGCTGAGATTTCCAGATTTGCGCCTGCCCTCAGAATCAATGCTGTGGGAGCAGGGGGGCAGGTCACTGGAGAGGAAAGGGGGGCTCTTACCCACAGTCCCATGGGACGCAGCTCACCTGGCGAGATGCCTCTAGCTCTTCCCTGAGTTCCTTGGACACGTGCTCCTGCCTTGAGATTTCTGCCAGGGTTACGTTGACTCGCTTGGCGAGATCACCGGCATGCTTGCGTTCCCGCTTCCCTTCCCTCAGCACAGCCTGGGACCTCTGCACGGCGTGGCAGCACATGGTGACAAAGGGGAAGGATCGGTAGGAGTTGGCTTTTGCATAGCTCCTCTCCCATCCCATCCCCTCCTTGTGCTGAGACAAGATGTCCTCTTAGAGAGGCTATCGACAGAGCCAGGTTGGTAGCCCAGACCCCACCATCGAACAATAAGCGCCCCTGGGTCACTCACCTGGTGGCATAAGCGAAGGCTCCGTAAGAGGGATGCGGAGCTCGGTGAGTGCATGCACGAACCCTGCCCTCCTGACACAAGATCTCAAGTTAGCCGGAGCAAGAGACATGCTGCAAAGGCCAGCCCAGCATGACTGACAATCCCTGCTCAAGAGAGGGCCTTGGATCTAAAGGGCAAGGGACGCTGCATGCCAGGAGACAGGGCTGTGTGGGGATCAGGGGGCTGCAGGTTAGAATAAAGGCTGAGTGGCAGAAGGGGTTCTGAACTGCTCTTAGGAAAGATAGAGGGTGCTGCCGGTCAGGATGGGGGTGCACTGGCAGAACTGGGGGGGGGTCCTGTACCAGGGCAGCAGGGGGTGTTGCAGGTCAGGATGGGGGCGCAATGGCAGAGCCAGGGAGATCCTGTACCAGGGCAGCAGAGGGCGCTGCAGGTCAGGATGGGGGTGCATTGGCAGAGCTGGGGGCATGGATCCTGTACCAGGGCAGCAGGGGGTGTTGCAGGTCAGGATGGGGGTGCATTGGCAGAGCTGGGGGGGATCCTGTACCAGGGCAGCAGGGGGGTATTGCAGGTCAGGATGGGGGCGCAATGGCAGAGCTGGGGAGATCCTGTACCCGGGCAGCAGGGGGTGCTGCAGGTCAGGATGGGGGCACATTGGCAGAGCTGGGGGGGATCCTGTACCAGGACAGCAGGGGGCTGCTGTCAGGATGGAGGTGCATTGGCAAAGCTGGGGGCATGGATCCTGTACCAGGGCAGCAGGGGGGGATGCTGGTCAGGATGGGGGCACATTGTCATAGCTGGGGGCATGGATCCTGTACCAGGGCAGCAGGGGGCGCTGCCAGTCAGGATGGGGGCACATTGGCAGAGCTATGCTGGGGAAGCCCATGCAGCATCTCTCTGCGTTAAGCCTGACTCCAGCTGCCCCTTCACTTGCTATGTGCCAGACTCCCTGCAAGCCCTGCTTAGGTTTGTACTGCCCCCCTCTCTATGCATCACCCCCTCGGTTGAGCACCAGCCTTGCAGACCTTGGAGCTCTCTCTGGCGACTTGCTCTGCTTCTTTGACCGTCTTCTTGGCTGCGGTGGAGACAGACACAGTGTTTCCCAGCATCCTCTCTGCCTGTTTGATCTTCTTCTGGGCATCCACGATCATTCTGTCCCGGACGATGACCAGCTTCCTGCTCACGGTGGCCTGCCCCTTCTGACGCACAAACATCCTCTTCCCCCCTGCAGACAAAGGCAGCGTTCAAGAGAATGGGCCCCTCCACCCCAGCTTGCACAGGTATAGCCTCATGGACATCAACGGAGTTAATCCTGATCTATGCTTGGGCCAACAAGAGGAGAATCAGGCTCAACAGAACCAGAGGGAGAACCCCAGCAACCTTCATGCATTAGAATCTCCCTGGAAACAGGCGGAGACAGAATCAACCTTCCCCTCCCAGCATCAAAGCAGGAGGGAAATAAATCCATCCTCAAACCGTAGTGGGGAGTCAGCCGAGCTGGAGGACTGGTCATGGCCTTGCATCCTATCGCCTCTAGGTCACTGGGTCAAAAGCCGTCATACATCACACATTGGTCTATCCCATGACACCCCGAGAAAGGAGCTAGAGGAGCCTCCATTCAGTGGATGGGAGCCCATTGCATCACTGTCGGCAGCCTCAGCACCGAGAGCAGGAGTGGAATGGGCTGGGCACGGCCCCACGCCGTGTAGGGAGAAGGGCGGCGTGGGGAAATTGGCACTGATGATGCTCAGGCAGTACCTGTTCTAGCAGCCTCCTGGAGGTTTTAACCCCCACAGCTTGGCAGAGGCAGCCCCCTCCAGCCACGTCTGCTGCAGTACAGTGTGGGGAGGGACGCCCCCCAAGCATGTCAATGTTTGACTGATCGGAAACGAGAGCGGAGCCACGTGCACCCCACCCCCCCCCGGTCAGGTCCCATTCTCGGTGCTGGGCGTCCCCATCGCTGCAGAGAGCAGATCAGAGAACTCCCTGCTGGCAGTGCAGAAAAGGTCCCGCTTTCCCTGCTCCATCTGCATTAGCCTCGGACTCCTGCAGGGGCTCTGAACTCCATGGGGCTGAGCAGGGTGGAGGCCCCGTGTGTCCCACTGCAAGGCAGGATTGGCACATCCCACTCCCTGGCTCTGCTGGGATAAGCGGGGGGGAGCTGAGCTCTGGTGAGATGCTTTGGGCAGTAATTGTTACCTTCCAAGCTGGACAGCAGGGACTTTGCTTCAG